>NW_019154086.1:90847457-91579112 GCF_002288905.1 Enhydra lutris kenyoni | reverse complement strand
TTTTTTTTTTTTTTTAATAACTTAGTATGATTCAATATTTGGGGATAGATAATACCAAAAGAGGAATTTCATCTCCCTAAGAGTTTTGTCTATTTTGTATCACTTTTTATTATGTAAAGCATGCCATGTGCAATTTCTGCTTAAATTTCACTCCTTAATTATGCATCCTACAGATGCATCTCTCCTATAAGTCTGCATGTGTAATACATATTTAGTTTAGAACACTGAATTATTAATTATGGATAGAGGATAAAAGAAAAATATTTTATTGTTTTCCTCTATGGCATCAAATAACAGCTTTAAAAAGGACCTTTTAATATCTGAAATATGTCTAATAATTTCATTCACTTAAAACTTAAAGTCACATAATTTCTGTGAGTTTCTCATCCTAGAGTAATAATAAGTAGAGATTTTAAAAATGTGTATTATACATATTAAGTGCATATCCAACATACCATCAACAACTTATTTAAAGAGAAAGAGCTCAGTGACAGAGTTCAGGGTCTTTTAGACACTATCTGATGTTCTTGCTAAGAGAAATTATTAAATATAACAATTTCAGAATTGTTGAATTAAGAAACCTTTTAATATTTAAATGGAAACAATGCAAGATTTCAGATCTCTGTGATGTAATTTTTGTGTTCATTAAGAATGAAAAGGGAATGTCAAACATACAAGGTAGTATGAATAGCAAAACCTTACTTTATGCTAATCAGTAGTTAAAGCACAAACTGAAATATAAACATTACAGTTTCAAAAAACCAGTATTTTCAATATTAAAAAAATTGTTGCATTTAAGAAAGTATGTTTTTTGTATTGCTTTTGAATACACACATAGAAAATGGATAATTTAAAATAATAAGGATACTGCCACATGGACTCTCAAGAAAGAGCTAAAAAGTTCTTTCTTCTTTGAGGAATTTTTAAATATGGTTCAGGAATTTGAATTCAAATATTAGTCTTTCATTCAACATTTATTTATTGTGATCCTGCTATATTATACTCCACATTATGTATTAAGAATAGAACTGCGAATTGTGTAGGTCACAGTCTCTACTCTTATTATGACCTACTTGATAAAAGAGAATATAGATATATAAATATAGAGAGATATAAAGATATAGATATATAGAGATATATAAAAGAAAATATTTGGAATAAAGACATCTTAAAAGAAATTTCCTACTTGAAAAAAATAGAATAAGGTCTCATGCGAGGGAAGGATAGTGGGGTGGAGGGAAGACTACTTTGGGAAGGTGACTACTGAAGGAGCTGGCTATATGCAAATCTGAAGATCTTTCTGAGCACAGCAAATAACCGGGTAGATATCTTACACGGAAGGAAGCTTTGCACTTCTCATAAACTGAAAGGTGGCTAACATGGCTGAAAGTTAAGGGACAGCAGTGTGAGTTGAGTTCCCAGAGGTAAGTAGGAGCCTGATTATTCAGAGCCTTGGAGGCCATGGAAAAATGTGAATTTAACAATATATATTAAAAGTCTTCATGTAGGCATATATTTTTACCTAACAATAGCATACGAGTCTGATGAACCATTAAAGAATTTTAGATAGAAGACATAAAGGATTTACAATGTAAAGTTTAGTAGAACTGTGAATGGTGGATCAGAAGGCTGTGAAGGAAGTTGACTTAGGTAACCATTTTAGTAATCTAGAAGAAAAGTCATCTAGGTCTTACTTCAGGAATGTCAAAAGGAGGACCCTTTTTGAAAGACATTTATAAAGTAGAATTTAAGACAGTAAGATACTGAGTTCCTGATTAAACATAAGAAGAGAGAGATTATATGTAAGCATATCAAACTTTAAGCCCTTAAATAGATAAAATAGTAATTTTTTACTATTTTAATATTAAATAATTAAATAAATTAAATAAATAAAAATTAATTTTTAGTATTAAAATAGTAATATTTACTGTTTTACTATTTTTTAAATTCAGAAATTGTTGTATTTAATAATTTCTTCTTAGCAAGACCATCAGATAGTGTCTAAATTTCATTCATTTAAAACAGTCATATAATTTCTATGAGTTTCTCATCCTAGAGTAATAATAAGTAGGTATTTTAAAAATATGTATTATACACATTTGTACAAATTTGTACAAGAATTTTGAAGACCTATTGATACATTTTATAGAGAGAATTTTATAGAGAATAAGTTTCATAACTGTGTAGTATGGGTGTGGGAGATACTCCATACGTTGTTCAGAACTTTTCAGAAAGGAAGATATTTCAACTGAGACTAGGAAAAAAAGAGGTACAACCACTCTTTAGGAACAGGATGAGCTCCTATCCAAAATGTGGTTCAGATGTCAAGACTGATGAAGCCATATACACACCAAAAAGTATGAAAGGTTTTATTACTTACATGATGAGACTCTATGAGAGCAAAGAAGACCTCCCAAACTGATCTAAAAATGGATTGGAAGAGCAAGGAAAGGGGACTTGCTTGGAATAATGAGTGGTCCATGATAAGGGTTCCTATGCACAGAAAGGGTCTGCGGTAGTTTGAAACTCCTACTGGTAGCAAAAGAATGAATACTTGGACTTTCTTAATCAGCTTGTCCAGATGTGGTGCAAAAGAAGAAGGGGGAAGTGTGAGGCTTAAAAATGGTCAGAAATCAAACATCCAAAAGTAGACACTGTCTTATAGGAAGCTACATTTGGACAGAGTTGTATGGTGACTGAGGAGAGGGTTGGCTTAATTCTAGAAAGAAGGAAAAGTAAGCACTTGGACCTTGAAGCCAGAGAGAATAGAGCATCATCAAAGCAGAATGCTAGTGTGGAAAGAGTACAGTACATAAAGGTGAGAACATTTCTAAAAATTTCTATTTTTTTTTCACATTTCTCTGCATTTTTTTCAGTCCCTTAAGAATTTTATTCAGAATAACATAATCAGAATGGGCACTAGTCCTAGATCTATAGTAGAATCCTAGAGGCTTAATGTGAGCCACAAACTTTTCAGTAGTAAGATCACATAAATGTCTGTGATATCTTGGAAAGAGGTGAAGGGCCCAGGTCAGTCGCCACCTACTTGGGAAGCTTGGGGCAGTGGCTTTTTCTCAATGCAACGAAAATCTTTCAATTTTTTAAAATTGGTATAGCACTAGCACTAGCTGGCATAGCACTCATCTTACTTTTAATATTTTCTACAACTAAAAGATATGAAACTGAAACTTATGATCAAAAGTGAGACTAGAAATGTAAACATTTCAAATAACGTTTCTTAAATTTCAATGTAAAAATAAACCATAAAAATAAAAGGTATATATTACTTGCATTCTGTTAGTTTCAAAAACATATGGTATTATACAAGAATATGAATAGCCCATATACACAATGATGTAAATTTTAAAAAAGCTTCCTTTTCTTCTGAGTGCAAACATCTCCATTCCTAATCTGATTCTGTGAGCACCATAAACTGAATTACAGTTCCTCTGTGCCACTCAGTGTATGCCCTATGCACAGGGCACAACTTGAAGCAGTGTAGAGATTGGTTTTAATGTCAAAGGTCTTGAAAAATAACAATGTAAATGTTATTTAATATTTTGAAAATTAAGGAAGAATAGTTGTCTCATAAGTAATAGCAATGAGTTATTACATATGCATATCATATTCTATTATCTATTCTGTTCTTTATTTATTATGTATAGCCTGTATCTATATAGTCTACTCTGACATATACATATTATAACTTTAAGGCATTTCAAAAAATATTTGAATATTTAAGATTATTAACATTAGTTTCTGCAAAACAAGAAACAGTAGTCACTAGTCTTCTGTTTTGAGGAGAGGAATTGGTGAGAAAAATAGCTTCCTTCATGTCTTATTCTCCTAAGTTGTAGGTTGATGGTGAAATTATCTCTAATCTAAGAAAGGAAGGATTCTTGGATATTTGCTTTAAAATATCACTAGAAAATCCTTCATTGCATTTTTTTTCATAGCTGATGAACACAAAGCAATGACATACATATATGTATGAGCAAAATCACCAGCTGAAATGAATTTTTCTTTTCCTGTGGGAACATAACAGAAAATAGCTTGAAATTTCACTTTTTATTTTTATTTTTTTTGTTTTGGGTTTTTTTTTATGAAGATATTAATCATCCTCAGTAGGAGTCCTGGTAATATATTATTTAGACTTTCTTTGTTGAAATAACCCAAATGCTGTCAGACTATTCAAAATAGTTTTGTCAGTTTTTAAAAGGCTGTCTTTCTGTCAAATGTGGGTGGAGAGGTTGATGAAATTACCTGACAAAATTCATTGGTAAATAATAATTCATTTTGCAATAGTAAAGCATTTTTCATTTTACAGTTGTGATTAAAAGTCTTAGGTTTTTCTTTTGTATCTTATGATGTTTAGAGAGTATATAAATAAAGCCACAAAGATTTTTTTTCCCCATTGAAAGAATACTTCATATAAACATATCTTAAGCAAAAAGGAAAATCATTTTTATAGTTGATTTTTCACCGTGACTCACGAAGGCAGACTTTTTACTACAAGTGTATAGCATATTTAAATTGAGGAACCCTTCTTATCTAAGAATTTGTTTTCTTTCTTCCACAGCACCTTTTTGTGAATCCTCTAGCTGTCTGTATTTTAATGAGAACACTTATGACCAAAGGAATATAGGGATTAATCAGGACAATAAGCCATTTGAAAGATCAAAGTGAATGCCTTTCAGTAAAACTGTGTGCCCAGACTGTGCTGATAACTAGAGTTTTAGTTAAACTGAAGAGTTAAATAAAAAATGTTGACTTACCTTAAAAGTCCACTTTCATAAATCTGCTTTGCCTAAGATTTTGAAGAGCTTCTAGAAAGAATAATATAATGACAACTTTGTTGAGAATATTTTATTTTTTAACAAAATGATCTAATTGGCTATATATGTGTTTTTTTCTCCCCTTGTAATACAATGTCTCAACATACATTTGCAATCAACAGTAACTGAATCAGCTTTCTGCTTATTTGACATACTTCTAATGTTTAAATTTTTAATTGATAAATGAAGGTTAAAGATTCAGACATTTTATTGTGTGAGAATATTACAGAAGCTTAAACTACATCTAATAAAAATATGTAATGAATTTTAAAGGTTTTTGAAAACAAATTGCTTGATATTTGCCGGATGAATTTTTACATACTCCTACTTTAAACAGCTATAAAAATGTTAACTATTCACCTAATATTATAAAAATATGGCTGTATAAAAGTAACAAATACAAGCTCCACAATTAAAATGGGTATGTTTAATATTTTATAGTAGTATTCACTTATAAAATAAAGAATTATTTTAAAATATGAACAATTAGGGGGAAATAATTGTATTTGTTCATTATCTAAAATAGTAGTGGAAAATATTTTAAGATAACACACTTAATGAAAGTATTACCAAATATTTCTGTTTAATCATAATACATATTATTAGTTTCAAAAATTAAGTAAAATTGCTTCAATTAAAACTTAAAAAAGAAAGCTTCTAAATTTTATTTGGAAATAGATAATTTTTTATAAAGTCTTCTGTACTACATTTATAAAATAAAATTTTTTAAATTTATGATTTTTCCTTTTTTCATACTTAAAAATATAACTATGATTCTCAAAAATTAAGAACTTAAGCAGAACAAAATGTGATAAAGAGTGCATTCATTTTGTTAAAGGAGATTCAATCATTCTTTTATTTATGTAATATTAAATCAACATTATTAAACATGAATCTGAAATGCAGAGGATTGAATATATAGGGGAGAGAGTAGAACCATAGAACTAGTAAGAAAATGGGCATTAAAAGAAAGTGCTTGGATACTTAGATCAAGTAGGGCGTACCTACATCTTAGTTAAAAAAAATAATAATCACAATCTCATCTACCTTGTACATCATTTCATTCCAAGTTCCAACTGGCATATTGGTTAACTGGGTTTGGGTAGCTTGCTTACTTTAGCACAAACAACCTTGTTGATGATTCATTCGTATGGCAGATGGCAGATGCTATCCTTGTCCCATGTATAACTCACAGATCTCACACTGTGCAATTTCTAAATGCCTGAAGGCTTTTGTTTCTGGAACTACTGCAAACAGAACAACCAAGGGATGAACACTATCAACAACCCTGAAACAATGACTTATGCTATTTCACAGAAACAAAGTCTAGCTATCTCTACTTTCAGGTAGGGTAATTATAAGGGTTTTTGTGTGTGTGTGTGTGTTCATTTGTTTGTTTTGTTTTGTTTTGTTTTGTTTTGCCTTGTTTCCACAATTTTTCCATGGGATTAAGTTCCTTATTCTTAATCACTTACAGAAGACTGAACTGACTATGACTGGTAGCCACAAGAAATACATGAATACAGTAAGTTACTTCTCCACATTCTATTCTGATTATTTAATTTAAAATAACTCACCAGGTTTACAAATCCATTAGTTTTAAATTTATTCATGTTAATTCAACAGGGTTTATTAGCACTAATAGAAGCTCAGTGTTGTGGCACTTACAATGATGGGTTTCAAAATCTTAGAAATGTTTCATGCTCCACAGTGTTAAAAAGTAATTATATTTTGGAGCATCTGGGTGGATTAGTCAGTTCAGTATCTGACTCTTGGTTTCTGCCTGGGTCATAATCTCAGGATCCTGGGATCAAGCCCCACATCAGGCTTCGTGCTCAACAGGGAATCTGTCTTAAGGATTCCCTTTCCCTCCCCATCTGTCCCTCCCCCACTTTGTGTGCTCTCTCTCTCTCTCTCCCTCTCAAATAAATACACATTTTAAAAAAATGTATTTCCATTGGAACATTCATGTAAACAGACTACATTCTGGGCTGTGAAACTCACCTTAACAAATTTAAAAGAATAAACATCATACATTGTATGTTTTGGAAATAAATGAAAAATTAATAATAGAAAGATAGCTGGAACACCCCCAGATATTTGGAAATTAAACAATATTCTTCTAAATAACAGATGTATCAAAGAAGACATCTCTAGAAAAATTTAAAAAAATGTTTACACTAAATGGAAATGAAAATATAACCTATGAACATTTGTGGGATGCTGCAAAGCAGTGTTTTGCAGAGAATTATACACAGATGCATATATTAGGAAAGAAGAAAAAGCTCAAATCAATATATTATCTCAGCATCCACCTTAAAAAATTAAAGAAAAAAACCCAGCAAATTAAATCTAAACAGGAGAAAAGTAATAAAAGTTAGAGCAGATATCAGTTAAATTGACAAAAGAAAATCAATAAAGAAAATCAAAGAAACTTAAAGTTGGTTCTTGAAAAGAGCAAAGAAATTGATAAACTCCTAACCAGGCTAATTAAGAAAAAAGAGACAAGACACAAATTATTAGTAAAAGAGATGAAGAGAGTTATCATTACCAATCCATGGATATCAAAAGGGAAATAAAGTAAAATCATGAAAAACTCTATGTCCTACAATTTGGTAACTTAGATGAAATGGAACAATTTCTTCAAAGCCATAATCTATTAAAACTAATTAAATAAGGAAAAATAGATCATTTGAAGCACATACATAATATAATATAATATATATTTAATATATAAGTTAATCTATAATCAATCATCACTAACCTTCTGAAATAGAAAACCTCAGGCCCAGATGGTTTCACTATTGAATTCTACCAAATATCTGAAAAACAAGTCATTCCAATTCTCTGAAATCTCTCTGAGAACACAGAAGCAGAAGGAACACTTCTCAAAGTCATCCTGTGAGGCCAGCATTACCCTAATACCAAAATCAGACAAAGATATTACAATAAAAGAAAACTAAAAACCCATATCTCTCATGGAAATGGATATAAAATCATTAACAAAATATTGACAAACTGAATCAAAACATGTATGAAAATAATAACACATCATGACCAACTTGGATTTATTCTAAGAATGCAAAATTGGCTCTGCATTCAAACATCAGTTAATGTAATCTATAACATCAACAGGCTAAAGAAGAAAAACTATATGACCCTATAAATAAATGCAGAAAAAGCATCTGACAAGATTCAACACCCATGCATGATAAAAACTGTCAACATTAGGAATAGAGTAGAACTTTCTCAACATGATGAAGATCTACAAAAAACACAGCTAACATCACATTCAGTGATATTTAGTGATGAGAAACTTGAAGTTTCTTGCTAAGATCCAGAACAAAGCAACAAGAACTCTCTCTCACCAATCCTATTCACATCATACTGGAAGTCCTAGCTAAAATTGGAAAATAAAAGATATATAGATTGATGTGAAGAAATAAAACTACATGATTATGAATGTATAAACCACAAAGAATCAACAAAAGAACTTCTGAAATGTATTAATGATCACAGAAAGCCTGAAAAATATGAGGTTAATATACAAAACTCAACTGTTTTCCTGTACATGAGCAATAAAAAAATTGGAATTTGAAATATAAAACACAACATCCTTTATATTAGTACTAAAATATGTAGAAATCTAACAAAATATGTACAAGATGTATATGAAAAAAAAAACCACAAAACTCTGTGAAAGAAATAAAATAATATCTAAACAAATGGAAATATATT
Source organism: Enhydra lutris kenyoni (assembly GCF_002288905.1). Taxonomy (NCBI): domain Eukaryota; kingdom Metazoa; phylum Chordata; class Mammalia; order Carnivora; family Mustelidae; genus Enhydra; species Enhydra lutris. The sequence continues at coordinate 91,570,539 of NW_019154086.1, read as the reverse complement.
CCATTTTCATGGATAGGAAGACTTGATATTGTTAAGATATAGCTCTTCTCAATTTTATTTCTAAGTTCAATGCAGTTCAAAAACAAAATCCCAACAAGCCATTTCATCATTAAAAAAAAAAAAAGAAGAAGAGTCTATGGAAAGGAAAAAGAGCCAAATTTCCAACAGAATATTGAAGAAAGACAAAGTTGGAGGACGGACATGACCCAACTTCAGTTCCTACTAGAAAACAATAGTAGTTAAGGCAGTGTGATATTGGTGACTCACAGTGTGAGTCACAAAGAACAAAATGGAAGTTAGACTCCGTTAAAAAAAAATCTGTTCTGTTAAAAAAAACAAAACAAAACAAAAACCAATTTCAGAGAATGAAAAGAGAAGCCACAGACTGGGAGAATATATTTGAAATGTACATATGTGATAAAGGGCTTTACATACACACACGCACACACACACACACACACACACACACACACACACTCTTAAAACTCAACAGTAAAAACAACCCAAACACCCCAACTGAAAAGAGGACAATAATATGACATACACCTAATAAAGAAGGTATTCCAGGGCACCTAGGTAGCTCAGTTGGTTAAGCATCTGCCTTTAGCTGAGGTCATGATTCTAGGGTACTGGGGTCGAGCCTCCCATCAGGCTCCCTGCTCTGTGGAGAGTCTGCTTCTCCTTCTCCCTCTGCCCTGCTTGTGCTCTCTCTTTTTCTCAAATAAGCAAGTAAGTAAATAAATAAATAAATCTTAAAGGAAAAGAAAAAAAGTATACCGATGGCAAATAAACATATGAAAAGATGTTCAACATTATATGTCATTAGGAATTGCAAATCAGAACAGTACTAAGATACCACCAAACACTTATCAGAATGGTTGTATTAATAATAAGGCTAACATCATACGTACTGACAATACCAAATTCTGGTGAAGATGTGAACGAACAGAAACTCTTATTCACTGCTGGGGGAAATACAAAATAGTACAGCTACTTTGGAAGACACAAAGTTTCTTACAAAACTAAAGAGTTTTAGCATAAATTCACTCTCCTAGGTATTTGCCGAGATGCATTGAAAACCAGTTCACACAAAATATGCACACAAATGTTTACAAGCAGTTTTTATCATAATTGAAAAAATTTGGAGTAACTAAGATGTTATTCCATAGTGAATATATAAACAATGATACATCCATACAATGGAATATTATTTAACAATAACAGTAAGTGCTATCCAGGCCAGAAAAAATATGGGGGAATCCTTAAATGTATACCACTGAGTGAAACAAGTCAGTTTGAAAATCTGATTCTAACCATAGGACATTCTGGAAAGGACCCAATGATAAAGAAAATGGTCAGTGGTGGTCAAGATTCTGGGGATGAAGGGCAAGGAATGAATAGGTGGAACACAGGGATTTTAGGGAAGCGAAACTCTTCTGTGTGACACTATAATGGTGGCCACATGACATTATGCAAAGAACTGTACAAAAAAAAGGGGGGGCATAATACAAACCATGGAACTTAGTTAATAATGTGTCAGTATTGGTTTACCAATTGTATCTCAAATATACCACACCAATGCAAGATACTAATAAAAGTGAAAACTAAAGATAGGAAAGGAGAGAGTATTTGGAAACTCTTCTGTTTAATTTTTCTGTAAACCTAAATATATTCTAAGCAATAGTCATTAGTGAAGAATAAAAATCACCACCCTTTCCATCTCTCCTCTCAGAAATATTACATTTCTAAGTCATCTGTTTATGGTTAACTTTTTTTTTTTTTAAAGATTTTTATTTATTTGACAGATCACAAGCAGGCAGAGAGGCAGGCAGAGAGGCAGGCAGAGAGAGAGAGGAGGAGGAGGCAGGCTCCCTGCTGAGCAGAGAGCCCCACGTGAGGCTTGATCCCAGGACCCCGGGGACCATGACCTGAGCCGAAGGCAGAGGCTTTAACCACTGAGCCACCCAGGCACCCTGTTTATGGTTAACTTTTGAAAATATGTCTGCCAGATCAACGAACCATGTTTAGAGTTAATTCATGATAGCTAGAGAAAATATGATCTTATATGCTAAAAATTAGCACTACAGTGAATGGTACAAAGAATACACAATATGGATTTTATGAAAACTTTCCTGATCACCTCGTTTAAAGTTATGTTTCCCCAAACCTAGAACTCTTCGGGTTTGGGAACACAAACTACCATTTTACCTACTCTATATTTTACCACCTCTCTTCCTCACTAGAATGTAATTTCCTTCCGGGCAAATATTTTTGAATAGATTTTTAACTGCTGTATCTCCAGGACCATATGCAGTATGTAGAATATGGTTTGATGCATTGTATGTGATTGAATACACAAACCAATGGGAAAAGATTAAAAATTATATGTAATAATAGAATATTTATATGATAATAAATAATAGAATATATAATAAATAATAGAATATATAGAGAGAAGCACAGAGCTTCTAAAACCCTTGTAATTTCTCAAGTTGTAAGAGCTCTAGGAGTACTTTTATTTCCTAATATTCAGTCTTTGATCCTGATTCCTAACACAGAGCTCCTAAATCACTTGGAATTTTCTGGGTCATAGCAATGTCTTTTGTTCTAATGAGATGACACTTGGTGGGCTCCTGGGTGGGAACTGGTAAGAGGAAGACCATGCCATGATTAGAAGCTTGGAATTTTCAGCTTCACTCCCCATCCTATGGGAAGGAGAAAGGTGCTAGAAATGGAGTTAATGCTTAGTCATGCCTACATGATGAAGCCTCCATAAAAACTCCCAAAATACAGCCTTTGGAGAGCTTCTGGCACATATCCACTGCCAGGAGAATAGTGCATCCTAACTCCATGGTGTCAGAAGCTTCTGTACTTTGGGACTCCTCTGGCCCTCAGCCTATATATCTCTTCATCTGGCTCTTCATTTATATCTTTTATCATATCTTTTATTATATAATAATTTGGTAAACAGTTTCCCTGAGTTCTGTAAGCTATTCTACCAAATGAGGGAACCCAATGAGGGGATCATGGGAACTTCTGACTTAGAACCATTCAGTCAGGAGTACAGGTGACAACTTTCAAGACTTTCAACTGGTTTCTGAGATGTGAGGCCAGTCTTGTGAGACTGAGCCCTTAACCTGTTGGGTCTGGGCTTACTCCAGTTAGTGTCAGAATTGAACTGAATTTTAGGACACCCAGCTGCTGTGGCAGAGATTTGCTTTGTGGGGGGGGAGCCCATATACTTGGTGTTAGAAGTGATGTGAACATGATAGTAGAGGGTGTGTACAAGAGAAACAGTGAATTTTTCTGAGGTATGATAATCCTTATCAGCTCTAAGGGAACATCCTATTAGTCCCTCCCAGGTTGCATGATAAGAACTGTGTATTTGCTCTGGCGTAAAAGTCACACCCTATTACTAGATTCTAATCTAGTATTTCAAAGTCTCCTGTAACTGTTCACAAAATCAGCAAGGTATTTTGGGTAATTAATACCCAGGGTTTTGGGGGGGAACCACACCTCCAATATGTCCTACACATAACCATTTCAGTATGATTTAAATTGAATTTAAAAAAGGAAACAAATGCACACACAATACGACTAGAGAAATATGCTTTCAGTGATTTTTTCATCAGATATATTTTTGAACACATAAATATGGACTACAGAGTGTAAATAATATAAAGAATGGAATACGTTTTGTAAGTACAATTAAATTATCATCTTTTTTGTGCATACATCACAACAGACATCAAGTCTTAAGAGTGAAGAAGCAAAACACATTAAAAATATGTCAAAAATAAGGTAACACAAAGGAAGAAATAATATATAATTACAGAGGATCATAGGCATAAGAAACATTGCATATTGTGAATTAAACCGCAGTTCTATTTCATCGTAGGTAGATTTTAAGCCAATACTGAAAGATAGAAAAAAACAAGGTCCAGAAAGATAAGAAGGTATTCCTGAGAGGCTGAGATTCCCCACTTAAATTAAAATTCACCTTGTTCTCTCATAGTTCTTCCCACTTACATCAGATCTAATATACTTCACTTTACAGCAGAGCTACTTAGCAGATATATGTCTCTCAGCTTTTCAAAAAGTAAGGATTGCCTTACTCAACTTAGAACCATGAGTTCCTAGCACTGTAGTTTTTTAATTTCCTAATTTGAGTTTAATGGATGCATGCATTTAGGGAACTCGAAGACATTTTAAATAATTAAAACCTCACTAGGAAGATACATTTTGGGGCTAAAATATCATCTGGTAAAGCCCAAAGCCATTTATAGATGGATTTTGAAGTATTCACTGCTTTAAGTTACATTCTCACTTGCTCTAACACTATTTCACATTGAGCAAAATTATATTTTACTTTCAGAAGAGCCAAGAAATGCATTATATAGCAACAGGATAGAAACACTTATTGAAGATTTATAACAAGTATTAAAATTTTGGCAACAAATTCCTGAAGCAGTTTTTATTCTCTTCTTGTTCGATTTATTGAAACGGTAGTCCACAGTGCTTCAGTTACTTGCCCAAGGTCACACAGTAAGTAAATGGCAAATGGTATCTCCATTTCTCTAAAGATTCTTCTTTTCATATATCACATTAACTAGTATAGAACAGCAGAAGGGACAGGAATGACTTTTTATAAGCCATGGGAGTATTTTGTGTCACTCTCTATGAAAAATTTTCAGCCATGTATTTCCGACCCAGAGTCATAAGGAATAAAGATAAGCTTCTAAAATAGCAACAAATAGCAGAAGAACATGAGATTTCTTGTGCACAATTCCCACCTCTATCAATCATGAGTTGTGTAACATATAGGTCATGCTAACCTCTCTAAGCCACCAAACTCTCATCTATCAAATGAAGGTAAAAAACCACATTCATAGTGTTATTACGGAGTGAATTAAAATAATAATTTAACATGCCTATTAATGTCTGTACAAAGACAAAGAAACATTCCCTGGACAAGATGGATGCTCTTTTTTTGCTTTTGTAACTGTTCCTCCAACCCCTGAATACACTGAATAAAAGTTAATAGAGTATTTGTTATGTGCTGGATCCCACAGCTAGACACTAGATATATTAAGAGCCACAAAAAGATAATATCTTAGCCTTGATCCCTTAGATAACAAAGCCTAAAGCAAATAAAAATATTGATGATATATTTAAGGGGTGAGAATCTAGGGTCCTGAGTGAGAAACAATAAAAAGTTAAGTACTCAAACAAATGTGTACCTATGCATTCTGCTGTTGTTACTATTTAGTATAGAACCCCGAACTGACTCCCTTCTGTAGGTGACTCAGCAGATATAGTACCAGATTGATCATACAACACCAGTGCTGTGGTGTTTGGCTGACAGAGTATCTGGACAGGCTACAAGGTGAATGCAGAGTGGTCAATCAGAAAAAAAGGAGAAGAGTTATGTGTTTTCTTATCTCCTGATTCTTCCTGGTCAAAATTTAGCCCATGAGAAAAATACCCATCTCTAGAATGCAATACCTAGTGATTTGGGCATCCATCAAGGATCCCATATCCCCCGATTTGTCCTATGGTGTTTCATACAAAAGCAACTGAGTGGGAAGTCAAAAATTCCATGATTTTACCAATGGACTAGCTGTAAGAAATGGCCAGAGAAAAGACTGAGGACTCCCATAGCAAGTGAACTGTTGCCCTCAAAAACTGTAGCATCTTAGAAGAGGTGAAAGTATATTATATAATGAGCACCAAGAGAGGCATGCTTAGAAAAGGCGAAATTGTAAAATGTGTTCATGGCTGCCAAGAGTAATAGCTAGACAAATATCCATGAGGTAGAATAGCATGGACAACCTAGTTAATATTTGAAAGCCTGTCCTTTGAAGGGATTCAAAAGACAAATTAGAATGAAAAGTAAGTACAAGCGTTGTCTATCCAACATTCAGTGCCAACCAAGAAATACAAGAAAATATATGGTGTACTGGGAGACTAGAGGGCTAGGATAAGAAAATAGAAATAGTATTTTGATGTATCAGAAATATTGAGGCATCTCCTGAAGGAGTGAAAACACACTGTCTCTGACTAAGAAAAAGTTGCAATGGAGGCCATTAATTGTAGAATATAGAAATAAATGATGAAATTAAAAATAGCAGTACTCAAAAAATATAAACAGGATTATTGGTAGAAGGCATAAAGGTGTAAAACTCTTGAAAGAAAAGACAACCAAAAAGGAAATATATACATATATGACACGAGTCATTACAGAAAGACAATTGCCAGGAAGGAGAATAAGTAGCAGTCAAAATAAGAGAAACAGAACTAACCTGAGAAATAAATACATATACAATTAAAAGTAAAAATTTTTAAGTATAAGTATGGATGTGAAAATTTCACTATTAGAATTAAAATAGTGGAATTCAGTGTATATCTTTCCAATGAATAGAGTGAAAATATATGATTAATAAAAACAACCAATACACAGGGAGACCAGAAACAAGAAATAAAAAAGGGAATAGAGAAAAGGCAGGAAAACTAGATTCCAGAATCAAAGAATATATATAAAATTTTTTCATGTATATATATCTTATACATATCTATAAAATATCCTATGTAAATGTATCCTAAATGGGTGAAATGGACTAATTTATAGACACAGAGACACATATACATATAAATATTTTAGTAATCACAATAAATATAAATGGGTTAAACTTTCTGTCAGAATACAGAAATTATCAGATTGAAATTTTAAAAAAAATCTATGAAACTCACAAAAGACAGATATATAGAAAAGAACAGAAAGTTAATGTAAATATAGGATAGAACTAGCAGAAGAAATGTGATATATAGATATATAAGTAAATATCAGATAAAATTAAATTTATTGTGAAAAACATTATTAGGAATAAAGAAAGCATTTATTAAATAATGATATAAATACCCCAAATGAAGTTAAAACACAGGTAAAGAGACTAAATTAAAAAAAAAAAAGCGATAGAAAAGGTTAAGCAAAAAGTCATCATTACAGGTGATAATATGTACATAAAATTTTTAGAATTACTGTGTGCAACCATGTTGTTATATGTAAAGTTAAAAAATTCAGCTGAATTCCTCTTTCAAAGTAACACTATCAAGAAGTCACAGTTAATAGATGCTATTTGCAATAGCAACAAAATTCAATGTGTCCTGGAGTAAATCTACAAAAGATGTTCAAGAACTCAATAGAGAATAACATAAAGCTCTATTAAAGTAATTGAAAGATAACCTAAATTAAAAGGAAGATAATTTGATCCTATCCAACCACATACTAAGGCTAATTTTAAAGCTATAATAATTAAAACTGAGGCATAGACATAATAATGCATGCAGAGGCCAGTGAAATAAAATTGTCTATAATTTGATAAAGCATATTTAATGGTATGAGAAAATGGTCCTATTGTATTGTTAATGAGAAAGAAAGAATTAAAATGCTATATGATAATATGACCACCACAATCCCAACTGCACAGAAAAACACACAACCAAAGGAGAACAGTAGCAAGTTTGATGATAATGATGTGTCGGTGTAGGTTCATCAGCTGTAAGAAAGGTACCACTGCGGGGTATGCTGAATAATGAAGGAGGTTATGCATGTGTGGTGGCAGGGGGTATATCAGAAATCTCTGTCCTTCTACTAAATTTTGTTGTCAACCTAAAATTTCTCTAAAAAATAAAATTTACTTTAAAAAAAAAGAAAAAGGAAATCAGGGGAAAAAAAAAAAAGGTGGGAACAATGATCCTCACTGCTTTCTATTGTCTTTATAAGAGAGGAAAATATATTCCCCCACTCTACCACCCCTTTCATTGATTAAAGCCAATTGAAATCATCTTAAGTTTATAAAACTAGAAGAAACAATTGTTCTTGCCTATATTGCCAAGAAAGAGACAATGTTATGATAACTAGGACACATTCTGCCAGTTCATAAATATCTTTAAAATCTTTCCAGGAACATTGAGGTATTTTAATTGGGTATTATTTTCCATTAGTAAACCTGCAAATAAATTGTTTGCCAAAATCATCTATTGTACTTCAATTTCTAAACAACTGATCCATTTAATTGGTATCTAATATTTTACATGGTATATAATACATGCATTAAGCTTGAATACAAATTTCTAAGTGTTTTCAATCTGATTAAATAGAGTTTTTTCAAGGACAATGAAGGACAAATAATAAACATAATTAAAACCTTTTGACAGCAGTAACAGCCTGAGGAGTCTGAGTCCCCTATATGCTAAAATTCACACACACATGCACACACAAAAAGTTATTTTTCTTTGTTCTGGTTACACTCTATTTGGGAAACAACTCATGAACAAAAAATAGTAGAAGAAAACAAATGGATTCTTTTTTTTTTTTTTAAACTTTATTTATTTATTTATTTGTCAGAGAGAGAGAGAGCACGCATGCACAAGCAGGCAGAGTGGCAGGCAGAGGCAGAGGGAGAAGCAGGCTCCCTGCCCGGCAAGGAGCCTTATGCGGGATTTGATTCCAGGACCCTGGGATCATGACCTGAGCTGAAGGCAGCAGCTTAACTCACTGAGCCACCCAGGCATCCCAAAAACAAATGGATTCTTAACTGATGGGTAGCATTAAAACCACTTCAATGAAAGAACTCTTGTCTCAGGGTGCCTGGTGCAGTTGGTTGGGTGTCTGACTCTTCTTTTCAGCTCAGGTCATGATCTCAGTGTTGTGAGATGGAGCCCCAAGTTGTGCTCCATGGTAGACATAGAGCCTGCTTGGGATTCTCTCCCTCTCCCTGTGCTTCACCCCTACCCCCAACCTCCAACCCCTCCTTGCTGTGTGCACACATGAACATGCATTCTCTCTTTCTCTGAAAACAAAATTTTCTCTCAATATCACATCTTAAAAACAAATAAACAAAGGAGAAAATAGAAACAGATTTATAAGTATAGCAAACAACCTGGTAATTTTCAGAGGGGAAGAAGATAGGGGAATGCACAAAATAGATGAAAAGGATTGAGTCACGAACTTCCAATTATAAAATACATAAGCCACAGAGATAAAAAGCACACCATAAGGAATATAGTTAATAACATAACAGTGTTGTGTGGTGACTGCTGGTAACTACACGTATCATGGTGAGTATTGTGTAATGTATAGATATGTCAAATTACCATGTTGTACACCTGAGAGTAATATAATATTGTATGTCTAGTCTTCAGTCAAAAATTTAAAAATGCCTGTTTCCTATTTTACTGATAATGAACAAAAATGCTTCCATCTGCAATAGCTATAATAAATATAGTTAGATAATATGCTAAATCTAATATTAACAAATATTAACAAATTTAAATGTGGGTTACTGCAATTGTAATATCTAGTAAATTAGATATTTTTTCTACTTTCCTAACTTCAGAAAGAAGTTTTTTTAAAAAAGATTTTATGTATGTATGTATGTATTTTAGAGTCAGAGATGGGGGAGGGCCAGAGGTGGGAAAGAGGGACAAAATCCCAAACAGACTCCCTGCTGAGTGTGGAGCCCGACATAGGGCTTGATCCCATGACCCTGAGATCATGATCTGGGCCCAAACCAAGAGTTAGATGCCTAACTAATTCAGCTGCCCAGGTGCCCTGGAAACTCTTTTATCAGAAAAAGAAAAAAAAAAAATCCCAATCCTACCATAAGCTTTATCTTTCTTTTTTTTTAACTTCAGCTTTATTTTGTTCTTTTTTTATTTAATACTTATTGTTCAAACAAGTATTTAATAGATTGATCTGATGAGTTTAAGAAGCTAAATCAATCTATTAAATACTTGTTTGAACAATAAGTATTAAATATATATATTTTTAATTTGTTTTAAAATCTTATCTATTTTTCTATTTTATTATTTCATTATATATTTCATTTGATGTTTAATTTCTACTAGATTTCATTTTAATTATGCAAAGGATAGCTTGTATTTAAGTTGGGACATATGGGTATTTCTGAAATTTTGAAATCTGATTACAAAAAATAAAGATACAAGTGTGAAGAAAGCTCTTATTTTTTTAAAGATCTTATCTATTTATTTGAGAGAAAGAGAGCACAAGAGGGAGGAGGGGCAGGGGGAGAGGGAGAGGGAAGAGGGAGAAGCAGACTCCCCACTGAGCAATGTAGCCCAATGTAGGGATCAACCTCAGGACTCCATGATCATGACCTGAGTGTAAGTCACATGATTAACTGAACCACCCAGGCACCCCAAAAACTGTATTTTCCTATCCTGTTCTGCTATACTTTGAAGCCCGTTCTCTGTTCTCTAAAGCAAAGATTACAGGTTTCTAATAATATATATGTATTACATAATTTTAATGTTTGGGGTACTGTTTTATATACATCTTCTCATTTAATTTTTATTCAATGAGAAAACATTTCCATACATTAAACATTGCTCCCTTAACATTTCTTATCCCTCCTCCCTTGTCCTTCCCTCATCCTGGGGACTAGACTTTCTTCATTCACTGATTCAGAGGGCTAACCAAAAAACAATCATAATCTTAGCTTTTGTGTTCAAAGTTTTTTTTTTTTTTTTTTTTTGTTTGTTTTTTTGTAGGTTTATCTATTTATTTGACAAAGAGATCACGAGTAGGCAGAGAGGCAGGAAGAGGGGGAGGGGGAAGCAGGCTTCCCGCTGAGCAGAGAGCCCAATGCAGGGCTCGTAGATCCAGGACCCTGAGATCATTACCTGTGCCGAAGGCAGAGGCCCAACTCATTGAGACACCCAGGCGCCCCTTGTGTTCAAAGTTTAATACATAGGGTATAATCCCTAAATTTGGAGATACTATTTATCAAAGGAAGTTCTTTCTATCACTCTCCCTATATTTTATCACACTACCTCAAACTCCCACACCCACACACAAACATACATATATATACTGATGCATTTGCTTTGGGGAATGGGAGGAAGATGAAGCGGGAAAGAAAAAGAACTCAGACACTGATGGATCCCCGAGAACGTACAAATGCTGCAGCCTATGCTAGATAGCAACCAGCGGAAGAGAGAATCCTGATACAGACTGGGTCCAAAGAGCTAAGGGGTCCTCTGCCTCCTCATCCAAAAAAGTGTGAGAATCCCAGAGTTTTCCTGAGTCTACCATGCTCAAGAGTCTCAGAATCAACTGAGGTGTTGAAATCCACAAGCCAAAGGGAGCTGCAGAAGCCTTTCTCTTACGCCAAGAGCCACATGAGGTCGTCACTGAGAGACAGAAACCTGGGGAGAATGACGTGGCAGGGAAACCGGTTGACCGGAAGTGAAAGGCTCAGCCTGAAACATGAGAGGCTCCCTCAGCAGATGGCATGACTGGGACATGATGTGATGTGTCCCCATCCCCCAACACATGAATACACAATTGCCGTGAGAGTGCCTGATTTTTCCAATCACTCTCTTATCTTATCTCTTATCTATTATTAGGGGGATAGCTCAGGAAATTACAGAAAAAAATACATGACCTAAGTGATATTTTACTTATTGGTTAGCAAAATGAGGAATTAATTAAAGCCCAGTTATAAATAAATAAAATCTTTTGCACATGGAAAAAAATTTATTTTTTTAAGATTTTATTTTTTATTTATTTGAGAGAGCGAGAGAACATGAGAGGGGAGAAAGAAGAAGAAGCAGACTCCTCGCAGAGCAGGGAGCCTGATGCGGGACTTGGCGAGCATGATCTGAACTGAAGGCAGTCACTTAACCACCTGAGCCACCCAGGTGCCCTGCACATGGGCATTTGTAACTTGATATTTATGTATATATACCTTCAGACTGATGAAGTCTTGTCATCTATGTTTGGGGGGTGAAAACGAAATAAATAAATAAATAAAACAAACAAACAAAAAATAGGCCCAGCGTGACTTATTAATTTCCCAAGGCTACGTAGCCACAACACAACCAGAACTGAAATGCCTATAAGCTTATTCTGAGCCTATACTTTGAAATGATGTGTCTTCTTAGAAATTATCTTTAGAGTAAAGGTAACCTTTTGTTGTCGTTTTTTTTGTTTGTTTTGTTTTGTTTTTAATTTTTTATTTGTTTTCAGTGTAACAGTATTCATTGTTTTTGCACCACACCCAGTGCTCTATGCAATCTGTGCCCTCTCCAATACCCACCACCTGGTTCCCCCAACCTTCTACCCCCCACCTCTTCAAAACCTTCGGACTGTTTTTCAGAGTCCATAGTCTCTCATGGTTCACCTCCCCCTCCAATTTCCCTCAACTCCCTTCTCCTCTCCATCTCCTCTTGTCCTCCATGCTATTTGTTATGCTCCACAAATAAGTGAAACCATATGATAATTGACTCTCTCTGTTGTCGTTTTTTGAGGGCAGATGCATTCTGCCAAACCAAAGACTATGGGGATGGATCATGTCCACAAATATACACATTATATATGCGTGTCTTAGCTCTATTATTTATATATACAAAATTTGCGGAGTTTTTCTAAATGCTTAATATATTTTCTAACTACCATTTTCATTAAAAATAAAGGAAAAATTGAGAGATATTTTTAAAATTTTCACACTTATTAGAAGTTATTCATTATCATATTAATATAAATAAACTGACATATTTGTCCAAAATATTATCTAACTGAAGTACACAGTTCCTGATCTTGAAGACTAAATGTGGAAAGACACATTTTAATTTTGATATCATATAGTAACTCAAGCATGTATTAAAAAGAAGGTACAGTGAACATGTTGCTGTAGTTATCCTCATGAGTAAATGTTTCTATTTCAGAAGATCAGTGAAGGAGATGCCATTTTTGTTGAATCATGAGGCTATAAATAAATAGTAGAGTATCTATCTATAGGTAGAAATTAAAAAAAAAGAAATACAAAATAAGAACAATCTAGTTTTGGCATAATAAATCAAAACCCAAAGGCCAAATGATACAAGTTGTATCTGGAGTATCTATCTGAAGCATAAGGTAGGGAGTGAAAGTAGTCTTGAAATATCGCTGGAAGATTGGTCAGACGGTATAGCACAAGATATTAAGAAGTTTGGTCTTTATTCTTAGGGAATTAAATTATGTGACCTAAAATATGATACATATGGAGATTTAAGGGCTATGCTTCTTCACTGAACCACCCAAAGTGGTATGTGGCATCCACCAAAATGATACAAATGATACCCCCTAGAAGTGTGCAAAATGGTGACTCTAAAGATAAGAAATACATCAAAATAGCAGTGGCAATATAAAGTGAGATCTGGAAATGGAAAATGAGACCTAAAATTCAGTCCAGGAAGAATCTGAGATAGTGGTTTTAGAAATATATGAATTAGAGAACCAAAAATGTTCTAGATCTCTCTTGGCTCCAAGTGCATCTTTCTTTACTGGTTCTGCAATAAAAGAGCTTTGGAGCAAGTGCAATACTAAGTTGTGTCAGTAGGGAACTCCGGAAAGACCTTTGAGTAGTAAGGTGTTTTTCTTTCTGCCATTTTTGTTTTTCTCCTTGTCACTGTGCAGCTGTACAGGGGATTCTGCCTAAGCCCAGAGCACCTAGTTTCTTAGCAAGCTTGCAATACCCATCCTGATCTGGTGACCACGTTTCTGCTACCTTCCTGAAATAAACACTATACTCCCTAGACCCTTTTGCTCCCCTGACAGCCAGCAGATCCCAAATTTCCAACTCCCTCTCCACCCTTGTTGTCAGCCTCAGTCACCCCACACCTTTGAGGGTGACAGGGTAGCTAATGTAACCTTAAGGATAACACACTGTGTATGTACCTCATGCTCCTGACACCCCCTGTATATCTTCCTCTCTGACCACCTGCATATTGAATGGGGCACTTCCAGCCGGTCTGGCTGGGGCAGCCCAATGAACAGTTCCACCATCCAATGGGATGTAACCACAATTTCTCAAAAGGAAGTCTATATCCCAGCCTTGGGTAGGGACATGCTCACTCAGCTTTGTCATTCCTTCCTCGTGTACTTTAAAATTCTCTTTACATATTGATTATTTCTTTGCTTTTATTATCAATAATTATTGATAATAAATTTCTCTTATTCAAATTAAATTATAGTTTTTGTCTCCTGAATGGACAAGGAGGATCAAATAAAGGCAGAGGAAAGAGAAAATTGGATATATTTGTGTTTATTACAATTTGACATGTAACAATAGAGATAACTTCTGGGAAAGTGATCAGGGAAACCAGAGAAATATTATTAGAAAACTTCTTTTACTGTCTAATAAAGAAGCTGCTTAATAAATACTTGACTGTCTGGGTGAATAATTAAGTTAATGAGGTGTGTCATGACATAGTCACTACATTCCTTGTTCCATTCCTCAGTTTCCAGTTTCTAGAGTTTGAAGATGTTAATGTATGCAGAGATGATTACTAGCTTACGTTAATCACATTCACAATACATTTGTGTCCAAATAGGCTTTAATTTATTTACAATGAAAATATAACTCTTTAGGGTGGCATAATGTTTTTGACAGCTTATCAAATATATGCTAAATACATGTATAAATTAGTCAGTCAGTACCTCTTCTATCTTTGAAGCTACAGAGAATTTCCTGGTAACAATTTGCTTTTTGGTCCCTGCATTGTTAGTTTCAACTGCATATCCTCCTCTTTTATAGCACTTTCTTTATGAGGACCATGTAATTGCTTATATGTTTATTTATTTATTTATTTACTTACTTATTTAGGATTTTATTGTTTTGAGAGAGAGAGAGTACAAGTAGGGGGAGAGGCTGGGGAGAGGCTGGGGAAAGGGAGAATGAGAATCCTCAAACAGGCTCCCACTGAGCACAGAGCCCAAAACATGGCTCGATCCAAGGACTCTGAGATTATGACCTCAGCCAAAGTCAGAAGCTTAATGGACTGAGCCACCCAGGTGCCCAGTATAAATTTATTTATTATGTTCTGCTATTAGATTGTGTAGATTAGACATTGGGTATTTCTCAATATATTCAACTATTCATTTACAAATTATTCTTTTGGTAGAAAAATTGTTATAGATGGTTGGTTATTATTATTATTATTATTATTATATATCTTCATTTTACTTAGGATATGTATGTTAATTTCCTGGGACTGCCATAGTAAATTACTAGAAACTATGTGGCTTAAAACAATAAGAAGTTATTCTCTCACAATTAAGGAGATAAGAATTCTAAAAATTGAGGTATTGGCAGGGCTAGGCTTCCTCTGAAGGCTCTAGGAGATAATCCTTCTTTGCTCTTTCCAGATTCTGATGGCTCTTGATATTCTTTGGCATTCTTTGGTTTATAGGAACATAATTCCATCTCTGCCTTTGTTTTCACATAGTCTCTTCCCTGTGTGTATATGTGTTCTCTTCTCTAAAAGACACCAGTCATTTGATTTAGAATCTATCTTAATTCTTTATCATGGTATCTTAATGAATTACATCTACAAAGATCCCCATTTCCAAATAAGGTAACATTCTGAGATTCCTAGAGGATGTGAGTTTTTGAGGTACAAAATTCAACCCACCATGGATATTGAATTTTGTAGGTATGTTTCTTTAAGTTTGGGGAGATTTTTTAGGACGGTTTATGAAAAAATATAAGTAAATTAGAGACAATTTCAGCTGGTCTTAAGCTACTTTTACATTTAGAATATATAATACACTTTTTATAGCAAACATTCAAATTAGAAAAACCAATATATCTGGATACATTCACTTAAGTCTTAATCCCCTCTTCTGCTTCACACTCTTTTAATAGGGATATTGCTTTGTTTAAGTCAGTTATAGACCTTGATACAGTTGGGCTAATCCGCCAAGGTTTTCATAAGAGTCTGGGTGCTACTGTTCAATCTCTAAATGTTACCCGAATAAGAAAGCAATAAATTCAATTGGCAGAGCAGCTATCTGAGACCATTGCCCAGATATAGCATAGTAGACTTCTTTTAATTTCCTCCCTAAAATATCAAGATGATAATCTCTGGCCCTTGTAACACAAACTGGAAGTGCAGTTGATTAGCTGATTCCTTTCCAATTCCCAGACAGATGAGTATTTGTTGACATTTGGTTTATGAGTTAAGTTTGAGAACATTATTCTCAATAAGTCTCAGTAATATATACAAAATTAACTTTGCCGTGATTTAAGCCAAAGCATTCTTAATATCGAGTAGTGCATAAATTGTGTTCTTCAAATTCCCATCCATGAGCTTACATATTTGTTTAAGTATTCTCATCCTCCAAAGAGAAACAAACATTAGTAATTAATAAATAATCACTAAATGGCCTTTTAAGAATCTCCATGGAAGGCAGGATACCTAACTTGTTCCCAGTAATTGCCTTCAGATTGGTAGGATATTATATCATTCTGGTAGATGATAGAGGGTTAGGGTTAGGGTTAGGGTCCAGATAATGAGCATAGGAATAAAAACAAGAAAGGCAAGGGAGATTAGAATTTTAGAGCAAAGCTCATTGGGAATGGCAATATTTGAGCAAAAGAGGAGGCAGAAAGATCAAAAAATGATAGCCAGAAATAATAATTTATTTATTCATATTTATATAAGATATAATAATAATAATTTTCTCTCTCTTTTCCAGAGAGAGAAAAAGCCAGTGCAAATGTCTTGAGATGGGTGTTGCCTGATGTGTTTCTAGGACAGCAGAAGAGATCATTGTGACTGCAGCACAGTGAGCAAGGCAGAACTGTAGAAGATGACATCACGGAGTTACAGGGTGGGAGTGGAGTTATTGAGCATCTTCTAGACCCCAGTAAGGACTTCCCTTTAGTCTGAGTAAGATCAGGCCACTGGCAGGTTTTCCCAAGAGTGAGATTATCTGATTTAGATTTTAAAAGATTACAAGAGCTGCTGTTTTGCAAGTAGTCTGGTTTGGGGAGGGACAAAAGTGCAAGCAGTGATATTAATCAAATAAGAGAGAGCTGATTACAACAATCCAAGTGAGAGACGGCTTGCCTTTGACCAGGGTGTGGAGAGTACTGATCGTGAGGTTTAACAGCACCTGAAAATATTTTTTTATAACCACTTACAGAGACTCAGTGATTCTGCAACTCATACACATTTACATAAGTAAACTGCCTCTTGTCAAATTCTGCGATGATTTGCATGTTGCTGAGGCCAATGGTCAAATCTCAGTCTCCATCTCACAGGATCTGCTCCCTGACTGTTATTCATACATCATGGTGTGGAAGCCTAAAAACTTGAGGGAAGGCAATGCAATGAAGAATTCATCCAGTCATGTCTAACCTGAGCTATCTACATGCATGGATATCCTGCATGAATATATTATGTAGATAGTCATATATAAATCCAGACCATATGGAGAAGAGAAATATATTTTAGAGAGGTATTGTAGACACTTGTATAGATGAGGCAGAGAGATCAACAAGGGAGCAAGTCTATCTGAAAACGCAAGGGGGCCATTTGATGTTAAGAAGTCAGAAAGAAGAGGAACGAGCAGCAAAGGGAAGGAAAAGGGCATCAGCTATTGAGGAAGAAATAAAACCAAAAGCAAATGGTGTTCTGGAAGCCAAATAAAGGCAGTGTTTCAAAGATATGAGAGTAAATCATGAGCTGTGGTAAATACTGCTACCAGGTCCAAGTGAGTTGGAGGCTGAGAATTGATCAGTGGTTTTAGCATTGTGTAGGGCATTGGTGATTTTGATGAGACAGTTTACTTAAGTGGGGCCAAATCACCAAAGTTCTGAGCTTCTGTATCTGGATGTATAAACTGTGACATTAAGTGAACCACATACCTCATTAGCCTGTGGCTCAAATAAGAGATCATTTATATCAGAAGTGCCTTAAAATTGGTAAAAGATTGGATAAATATAAGATAATATGTCTATTATTATAAATTATAATTGACATTCCATGTATCTCTTCTCTTTGTCAATCAATTCTGTTCAGCAACAATTTGCTATACATTTTGGTTTTGTTTTTTAACTTCTTTTCATCGATATGCTTTCACTCTGTCTTAAAAGGTAAAGATATAATTTCTGTAAGATAACAGGTATTAGAAGCTCTTTACTTACCCTTTTTCTTTGACCCACACTAATTACGTGTTTCTGCTAAAAGCTCTATTACACTTAGGTTTAAATCTCATTTTTATAGAATTCCCACTCATCCAAAAGAACTGTCCAATATTAGGCAGTGAACAAACCATTTTTTATAGAGTGATATAGATTTGTATTGTCTCATAAATACAGATGTGGAGTGCATGTATTTAGTGAAGATTTTTGAGTATGAGAATAGTTTAGCAAAGTGTATGAGGGTCTGATTTTGCCGCTGTTACTAAATTTGTGGTCAGAGGATAAGACATTTGAATCTTTCTATGTCAAATCTTTATCTAGCCATATAATGCATTAATTTAGATCTTTTTCTAAATTCCTTCCTACTTCTTAATTACTATGATTCATCTCTCAGAATGATATGAACCAAAGATATTTGCTCCTATATTTCTAGTTACTTCCTTTCTTCCAGCTTTCCTGGATATCTCAATTTATCTTATTACAAATAACTTTTCAGATGCATTATGCCACTCTTTTCCCATAAAATCCTTAAGTGTGTCTTTTAATGTTGCTTAAATTTAATTTAAAAAGAAAGAAAGAAAGAAAACCACCTAGATGGCTCTACGGACATTTTATTAAGGCATTCATTGCCTGAATACATACATAACATACATAAAAACTGTTGGGGAAAATAATTAATATTACAGAACCAACATAAGAAAGTTTTAAATAAAATCTAAATATCTCACTGACCTGCCATTTAAAAGCATTTATGAAAAAATATTAATGATATGTTAGTCATAATCAGAACCTATTCAAAGTATACAGGCAGATATGTTAATAACTACACTTTATGTAAGTCCTAAAACAATCAAATTTCTATAGGTGTTTCAAAATTTGACAAAATATTTTAAGAAATTATTTAAATAAATTTGAATCTGCAATTGTTATGTACTTATTGTTAGGTAAACAAGAATTTTCTGAACACTGTCATAGAAAAAATGTCACATAAAGCACATAAGCTGCCTTTAAGTGATTAACAATGCAAGAAAAGAGATATGATCAAAATTATTTATAGTGATTCTAATCCACATTAGGTATTATGCTAGATCCTGGGGATATCAGAGTGAATAAGACAATATTTCTTTTCTTTTGGAGTTTACAGTCTACTGGGGGAAATAAATGAATAAGTACACAATTAAAATAACATCTGATAAGTATAAAAAGAGTGCAATGGGAATTCAGGGAAAAGCCACTTAATTCAACTTTACAGATATAAGGAAAGTGTTCTAGTGAAAATGACATTCAATTTCAATCCTGAAGGAATGAAGAAGAAGGATGAAGGAAAGAAAAAACTGAGAAATAATATTAGAACAAACTTACATTAAGTAAGAGCAAAACATATTTGGAGGATATCGTTCACCAGGTTTTAAAGGTGACATGTATTATGGAATAATCTGTGTCCTCCTAAAATTTGTATGTTGAAGTCCTAACCCCCAGTACCTCCAAATGTGAGTGAATTTAGAGACAGTTTCTTTATAGAGGTAATTAAGATTAAATGAGTTTATTGGTCTGGGCCCTAATGCAATATAGTCAGTGTCTTTATGAGAAAAAGACATTAAGACACAGACACTCAAAGAAGAAAGACCATGTGAAACAGAGGGAGATGGTGGCCAAGAGACTGCCCCTGCAAAGGAATCAGCTCTGCTAATACCTTTATCTTGGGACTTACAGCCTTTAGAACTGTGAGTAAATAAGTAAATAAATAAATAATCTGTTGTTTAAGCCACACAGTCTGTGGTCTTCTGACACAGTAGCCCTAGTACTTTAGTACAACATGCATTGCAGCTTAAAATATAAATCAGACACACCATAAGGAGTTTTGGAGGTTTTTTTTTTTTTTTTTTTTTGAGCTATTTTACAAATCTGGACTTCATCATGAAGTATTTGTAAAAGGTTTACATTGCTTTAATCAGAGTTATGACTTCAAAATATCCCTTTACCTTCAATCCTTAAGAATTGACAGGAGACATGACTAAAGGTGGGAGCATAAGAGGATGGTGCAGAAAACCCAGTAGGAGATGATGGCAGTCTCAGCTACAGCGAATAGAGTGAGGATGGCAAAGGAAATGAACTGCCTCCAGAGACATTTGAAAGGTAGAATCACCAGAATTTTATTGACTGATACGTGAGTGTTGTGGAAATAATCAAGCGTGCTTCCCACTGTTAGACGGTGGAACAGTGGTTAGAAGGAGATGCTTTTCATTGAATGGAAAATTATTATGCATACAACAATATAACCTCCCTTTCAGGATGGAGACATGCATTTCTTTAGATCCTGGGAGTATTGGTAGCTGATGGTTCTCATCTGAATTGCTTCTAGGAAATCCCCTCAGCTGAAGAACATCCTTATTCAAAGGTATCCTTTTATCCCCCCAGAAAGTAGCTCACATTCAATGGCTGATTAATGCAGTTGTGTAAAGGCTAGACCCCCTTCCCCTCAAGGAAGACAACCCTAGAAGGCTGTGGAAACTCCAGAGACCCTAGGGTATCTGCTGTGATCTACATTCCAATGATGTTGTCCTTAATGGTCAAATTCTCCAATTGCCCAGTTTTGCTTCCCTCATTCTTGCAGAGAAGTTGTTTCTTAGACACCATCCAGTGAACCCCTTGACTGTACATTTTTCTGTTTGATTCTATTTCCAACTGACTTAATAGAGTTGAACCAGCATATTAACCTAGGAAGCAGATTTTAAAATAGGAATTTTGGATCTGGATGACTTATTTGCTGGCTAATTGGCAGCATATTGATAGTATATGGAATAGTGATAGCCCCAGGTTCAGTAGTGGTTCAGTTTGACTACTAAGGAAATCTGATGGGGCACTAATGGAAGGAAATGCACTGAATGGCATAATAGCCCAGACATTTGGAAGCTATGATAAGAACCGATAACCATTTGGATTGTGGGACCAGCTGGCTATAACTAAGTATTACCACTATGTCAAAGAAAGACAAAGAAAGGCTGAGATTGTTAATCACTAATTTAAGTGGCTGTGAAAGTTAGAAGGCCAATTTTAAAAAGACATTTATCTTCTGTACTCAAAGGACAGAAACTTAAAAGTCAGATTCGGGACTTAATTATAAGGGTAGAGTAATCCCTAGAAAGATTGGATTCTCAACTTCCCAATTCTATTCTTCTGAAGTTAGAGCACTGATTGAAAAGGCAAGGGATTCAGCTGGAGTTGGAGTGGGGTGTCTCTGAGCCAATGTGCTTAGAACCCATGAAACTCAAGATCTTCCAAAACTCCCTGGGCCAGGAGAAGTGGTACTCTACTCTAATACAAGCCTCTTACTTAGCTTTGTTAACAGAATGATGTAGGGGCCTCTCTTCCTTGATAACCCAACCCACCTCTTCCTCAGGAACTGTTCAATCTTCTCATCCTGACCACCGGATTTTAACGAAGGTCAAACAGAATTAGTGCTGGGGTCTTCTAATTGTAGAAAGGGACCTAGTCAATATATGCTGGGAGAAGCCAGTGTAGGCACTGGATTCTATGGGGAGTATGGCAAAGGGAGGAGGTTACATTGTTAAAAATGGCCACTGTAGAGTGAACATAAGGCCAGAAAACTCACCAGCTAACTATGTTTTACAGGAGCACTGGGAAAACACTTTTATTAGTGAAGGGAGTAACAATCTTGCTGAAAGGCTTGATGGTGGCCATCTTTTCTGGGACATGGATGACAATATAAAATGCTATTACAGACCTGATTGCCTTAGTAGCATTAAGGTTGCATAGTGATGATAGAATATCAAAATAATAGATATCAGATGACTATGTTAAGCATAAGTAGAAAGCAGGAGTACAATTAAGTACTAAATAGCAATGCAGAGGAACACCTGAGTGGCTCAGTGGGTTAAAGCCTCTGCCTTCAGCTCAGGTCATGATTCCAGGGTTCTGGGATCAAGTCCCACATCGGGCTCTCTGCTCTGTGGGGAGCCTGCTTCCTCCTATCTCTCGCTCTCTGCCTGCCTCTCTGCCTACTTGTGAACTCTGACTGTCAAATATATAAATAAATTAATTAAAAAAAATAGCAATGCAGATTGGCAGCCAGAAATCCTGAACTGTGGAAATAGTGAATAGAAGAGAGTGTTCTTAGGGGAAAAGAAATGGAAAGCCACAAAAAGTATTTCTCACTGTATAGAATAAAAAATGTGTATATCAAGAATGAATGAATAGTGGGTAGAGGCAGAGGATCCAATAATATTCATGATCTCTTGCTCAGTTTCTGGACCTGCCCCAATACTCAGACTTGGAACCCACTGACTAAAGTAGAGGTCAGGTCCCCTTGAAGAAAAATGCCATAACACCTTGGCAAGTGTATTGTGTAATTCTTCCCTAAATATGCGTACTGCCAAATAGATGGTAATCATACACAGGGTGACTTGGACTACTCAGACACATCAAAAACTATTGAAGTTGGCATTGATACATGGACCACAAAACATCATCATGGATTGAAAAATAAAAAATGGACCCCTGTTTTCAGCTCTGACTCACCATGAATCCACTGGGTCCATAAAACTACCTGGGGTCATTTTAGTAAATGCACAGCTGGAACAAACATACTTGATAATTAGCAGACCCACTACAGTAATTCCTCAGCATATGTGTAAGAGACATCTCATTGGGAAAGCCACATGGAATCCTCTAAAACTTCATGCCCAGTCAAAACATAAATCAAAAACTGTATTGCATCTGGGAAGTAGGGAGAACAGCAGAGATTACTGAAGTCTTAAAATATGCAGAAGAAGTGGTCTCAGACATATCCCTATTAAACCAGCCTGGAACACACAAAAACAGGCAGATTCTGGTAAAATAATACTTTTTTTTTTTTCAGAATACTTTAAAAAGTGATTGCCTCAATTGCATCTGCTGTGCCAGATACAGTATTTTAGTAGATTAACATATTTTTGTTAATTCATTTTCTTTGACATCCCTGTTGGAAATGAGACTCAGAATCAGCCATTATTTATGTGATACAAACATTTATTTCGTGCCCTGGCTAATTCTCCCATTTTCTGACATTGGCAGTGGTGAATGACTTATTTTTTTTGTTCAAGGCATTGGAAATAAATATTTAAAAAGAGTGGGGATCAAGGATAACAGAAGTTTCAAAAAATAGCATGTGGAAGGCAGTGAACACAAAGTTCAAAATATCTTTGAAATGCAATATAACAGCCCACAGCAGATATACTCTAGGGAAGAGACACTAAGCAACCAAGTAGACAGAAGGACATAGCCAATTGATATGACCAAATTTCTTTCACTGAGCAATGGCACAGTGATTCATAACAGAGTAGCCACAGTGGCAGGGATGATGGCTGTAGATGGACTCAACAGCATGGGCTTCAACTCTCCAAGCCTGATATCCAAATAACCAGGAGAGTAGACCAGGGCTGAATCCGTAATACCTATTGTTACATTTCTTATGTAGTACCACTTCCAACCTGAAGGGACAGAGATTCTTGACTGAGACCAATATACATTCCAGCTAAAGGTCTATCTTTCTTAATGGGCTTCGGCCAGCATAAAATTCAGTCTTGCAAACATGTAATCCCACAGAAAATTGCTTCAGACCATGGAGCCCACTTTATAGCAAGGAGCTATGCCAGGAGTCATGACCGTGAGAGCTATTGTTTGCACTGCAAACCATACCATCCAGAAGCTGCTATCCTGATTTTTCACTGCAAACCATACCATCCAGAAGCTGCTATCCTGATAGAACAACAAAACAGATTTTGAAGCTACAGATGATATATCATTTTGAAAATGATACTTTGCAGTGATGGGGTTCATTCCACAAATGAGGAGTTCATGCTTCTTGTCTTCACAACTTAAGGCTTTGTGGGTCTAGAGATCTTGGTTGCCTGAGACTAACACTTTTACCAACAAGGAGAGTAAGAGTATCACTACACTTATTTATGGCTGTCACCTGGTGATTGCATCTCTTCATGACCAAAACAAATGTCATCATACTAGCAAGAGAAGAGATAGGGATGATCTTACGTAGTGGGGGCAGGATAAAACTCATTTGGCAATCACCTGTGGTCTCTCTTAGTATTTCCCTGTCCAGTTTTGGTTGCAAATAAATAGATGCAGCAACCACAGCCTGAGAAGGACATGTTAAAAATGGGCAAAATGCAGATACCTCTGGGATCTGGGTCATCTCATTCCATCTTCTACCTAGGCTAACAAGAAAACTAAGAGAAGGCTTGGAGAATCTAGACTGGCTAGTGGGAGACAGAAATGTTAGGTGTCACCTGAAATTATAGCACTAGTGGAAGAATTACTTTGTCCCATTTACTTTCCTCTTCTAAGTTATTCCAGGAAGAAGCCAGTAAGAACCTTAGTGGATCTAGACCTAGCTGGGGTTGATGCATGTAGTAATTCATGACCCACTATGGTTTCCTTTTGGAGCTACTGAGACTACCCTTCAGAAATGAGGCAGTTATTCATCCAGCTACCAGGAAAGCTGTGAGCTACTGGGTCACCACTGAAGCTTTCTAGGAAATGGCTCTTGACCAAGGGCAATACACCCCCTGATGTTATTAACTTTCCTTCAAGGGTCAGTTCACAACTAGTGACTGCTGACTGCCATGGTACAAAGCTTTAGCTCCTTTGCCTCAATTTGAGATAACCCCAAAGTTCCATCCCAG
Organism: Enhydra lutris kenyoni; assembly: GCF_002288905.1. Taxonomy (NCBI): domain Eukaryota; kingdom Metazoa; phylum Chordata; class Mammalia; order Carnivora; family Mustelidae; genus Enhydra; species Enhydra lutris. Next base: position 91,545,848 of record NW_019154086.1, on the reverse strand, counting down.
CTCCAGAGCTCACTGTGTTACTGGCTAATGCCTCTATTGCTACTGTTGTTATAACTCACTTCCTCTCACAGCCAACTCTACCTTCCTTACTCCTACAGGAGATGTTCCCCGATTATTTTCCCTAAAATGCTCTGCAGGAAAATTTTCATTCTAAGATCTATTTCCTGGGAACCTTACCTAAGACAGGAATCATGAGTAAAAGCAAATTAGAAGAAACATGTAAAGAGCTTAGTTAATTTTATGGTTCTTTGGGATCTCCAGGAACCTGGTGGATATACGGATTTAAAGCTCATTAAAGTGATCTTGGATGGAGGCATGTTTGGAAGACAGAGACCCATAGATGGTAACTAAAGTCACAGGAATAAAGGGCAAGTGTTTGAGTGAGAAGAAAAGAAAGCCTAGGACAGAACACTGGAAAAACAACAAATTCAAATTTCAATGGGCAGAGAGTTAGATTCTGGTAAGGCAAAAGTGGACACCGAGGAAGGAAGAAACACATTTAGGAAGGATCCTCAACAAAGGCAAGCAATCCTGAGAAGTCAAGACATCTAATGTGTGAAAATTCACTTCTCACAAAAATGTTAGCCCTGATGTCCCCAATAAAAACAAAACACTGTGGAGGCGGAAGCCAGATGGCAACAGCTAAAACAACGTAGGGTAGAGATCTGGAGTCAACTTCAGACAAGGTTTCAAAGAAGTTTATTTGTAAAGAAGAAGAGAAAGATGACTGAAACAAGATCCAGGACTGCATGAGGCATCTTAAAACTTATATTAGGCTTTTGAAATGAGAAAATTGTGTGAATGCATAACCACAAATTCCTAAGTGTAAATAATTCTAAAACATTCCAAAGAAGGAGATTAAAATAAAGTGCTATAGTAGTTCTATATGGATATATCCCTCCAATAAGAAATTCTAACATCTTTGAAAACAAAGCTCTTGGGTAGCAAAATATGTGTGGGCAGTTTGAAGACTCTCTAATTCTCTGTATACTTAATGTTTGAGTTATTGCTTCATGAGCAGAAGTGACATTAGCATTTTGCTGAAAGTTAAAAGCTATGAAAAATACTAGTTAGGGAATACAGTACAGTGAGTATAAAAAATTAAAATTTTAATTTTTAATATTTAATAAATACAAATATTGAAGATTAATGTGTATTTAAGTTATTGATGTAATACTGTTTTTAGCTAACATAGATAAGAGATCTTCTTACTAATTATTATGTTTAATAATAAAAATATGTCTTCCAGCTTGTCCATAAAGAACTAGGAATTATGAGAACTCCTGGTTGGTACAGTTGGTTGAGCATCCTGACTCAGTTTCAGCTCAGGTTGTGATCTCAGGATTGTGGGATTGAGCTTGGCATTGGGCTCCACACCCAGTATGGAGTCTGCTTGAGATTCTCTCTCCCTCTGTCCCCCCACACACCCCTTCCCTGAATCTGCTATCCTTCTCTCTTTTTGAAATGGATAGGTGAATCTTAAAAAACAAAAACAAAAACAAAAACTAAGAATTATATATTAAAAACTTTTGGTGTTCACATAAGGAGGAAAAGAAGTTTAACTATTTTAAAGTGTTAATACCACTAAGTGTTTGTTTACTTTTAGTTATATTTAAGCTTTAAAACTCTGGGATGTAGCTAGGGGCTAATTTAGTTCAGTGTCCTAAACAAAGTGTTAGTATTTACATTGCATGATTCCTTCATTGCTTTCCAACAGCTGAACGTCTATTGACTCCGGGCACCAAATCACCAGGTAACTAGTCAGAAATACCTGTCCAGTAGTGAAGGGGGAGGGGAGAGAGGAAATGTAATCCGAGTCATTTTATAAAGCAGAAGTGAAATGCTAAATAAACACCAAATCATTAACCGCATTATGAAATCTGGGGGATTTTCCTGGAAATGGGGATTGTATAGTGAAAGAAAATAAAAGGATGCCAGCTTGTTTTGAAAGATACTTTTTCAGCAAGCACATCCTAAGTGTTTGAATTTGTTTTGAAAATATTATCAAGAACATGTATCAACTTGAAGATTAGATATCTAGGTTAAATTCATTTTAACAGTGTCAAATAAATGGGAGGATGGGAAAACTCATGTTTGGTTTGCATAAAATAAAGTCAATATCCCCTGTGTTGATTGAATAGATATAAAGGATGAGTTATGACTGAAAATCAAATGTATAGAAAAAAAGAATAGAGCAATGATAGATTTCTGTGCATACTCGATTTTTCTACAGCTACTTCGAAAGAAAGTGTGTTGATCTTTTCTTTATGCTCCTGTGCCTCCCAGCTGTAGATAATTGATAAAGAAGTATAAATTCAACTTGGAGACAGCCATTCAATAGCTTGGTCAGCTATCTTTGGTTTGTGGTTTTTGTTGAAGAGATAAACTGAACAGATCATATGGTACTCGATGGAGTTGAGAATCTAAGACATTAATTCCTCTGGTAATAGGTGCTGAAGCTGGAAATGCATGCATGCTGTTAGAGGAATACATACTGGAACACAGACAAGGCAGAAAAATAAACAGGCAGATGCTCAAAATGGAGATACACATGCAGAAAGAGATGGGACCAGAGAAGATAAGAAAGAGAACACAGTATAGAGCACTTGGTCTGCAGATGTTCCATAGATTTTTTTTTTTTTCCTGAGTTATCGGGAATCTGTATCTTTTCCTACATTTTTCCAAAGACAATTTAAGTGACCCTATCCCTTATAATTCAAAGTGTCTGGGCAGCATGGCGGGGAAGGGATGGCTAAAAAGTCATTCTGTAGAAAAGCACACAGGAATATGAATTTGAAGGATATGCAAGAAGAATAAATGGGATAGGAAAACAGGAGGCCAAGGCAAATTGAAGGTAGCAAGTGACAAAATTTTCATAAATATAAGTTTAAAAGACAGTGCAAGATTTTGTAAACACCGTTGTAAACACCTTGATCTGAATTTTGATCCTTATGAGTAGGTTTGTTCTTTGGCAGTTCCTTAAACTGCTTGTCCAATGATGTGAAATAGATATTTCCCAATGTTGATTTAGAATTTTCAAATGTTACTGATTATTTGTACAGTGATACAGTTGTTTAGGTTTCCAGTTTTAAATAACTAAATATCAATGTTTCTGCGCCTCTTATTCCTTTTTCTAGCACATACTAAATGGTATACAGTCCAATATTTATCACAGAAACCCAAAGGAAATATTCTTACCATCTCTGAGCACTGATTTTTTGGGGGTAGTATCCACAGTTTATACTTTGGATCCTGGCCTTTTTATTTCTTCTTGATTTCCAACACTGCAAATAAAATGGAATATAGTACTATAGGATTGAATTCCTAGGTTATGCACAGAATATATTCAGAATGCTATCATCTTTTACTGCATCACTAGATATATTCACACTTGACATATGATATGCTAGTGAAAATGATGACTCCAAAAGAGAAAATGAAACACCAAATTTTCCACACAATGAAGAGGAAAAAAGGCAGGAAAGATGCATGAACAGATTATTTTTATTACACCAGGTAATTGTGTGGACATCTTCAACTCCCTAACAACTGCTAGATCTGCTTTTCATTTCATTTTCAGAGAATATTCTTGTTCCATGTTAAATCATGACCTCCTGGGATATGACATGTTTGATGCATCATGTTTTAAAATAATAAAATATAATATGTCAAGGGTTATTACACACTAAAAAGCAAATAAAACAAAGGAGGTAGGAATAACAAGGTGCCCCCAAAGCTCCAGAGGACTCGTTTCTTGGTATGTGAAATACTAGTGACGGTTCAGTGCCTTTCAACTTGAAAATAGAGAAGACTAATAACATTATTCCAGGCTCTCCTTCAACTTAAGGATTACCTTGGACTGCACTGTAACAAGGTGAGAAAGGAGAAAAAAGTGAAAGATAATGTCAAACAATCTCACTATCAACAGATTTTCTCTTAAGTTTTCTAAAATCACAACATGAGAATTGAATTGATTCAATATTCTATTATATAAGGCTGTGCAACTGAGATTTATAATTGATCTACAACCTGTTTGTGTTTAAAATATTGTACATGCACTCACTTAATAAAATTCTTGGACACTTAATATGTGTTTGAATGTCTAGATAGAGTAAGTCAATCTTCTCAGGCTAGTGAGGGAAAAAGTTTGTAAACAGAACCCAAATTCAACATATCTGAGAGAGGAGGAGAGGCTGGGGGTTGAGGGAGGACAGAGAAATTGATGGGGGGTAGGGGGATGGGAACAGGCAAGTATGTGTGTGTTTATGTCTTTCCCCAATATTTGATAGAAAGGTGATAATCCTCACTCCATCTATTTTGCTAGACAATCAATGCTCAATGCTTACTGATTCATCCTAGTTTCCATTTCATGTTTTTTTTCCCCTCTTGACTAAACATTTGTTTGTCCCTGATTGAAACATTCTTCATCATAGACAATAGATTCTGCTATAGACTTGGACCTGCCCATACAGGTAGTCTTTTTCTGAAGCAAGATCCTGACCTCTTTATTAGAGAAAACTGCTCAATGGCCCATGTATGCATTATTGTTTGGAAGTATTATACTTTACCCAAGGCTACGTAAACTACTGCAAGCTGATTTTCCATAGTTCCACTCCTAAGTTTTGGGAGGTATCCCACTTTACTGCTTAGAGTGATGAATGCTGTAACAGAGGTAAGGAAATTGACTTCTTCAGCACAGAGGAGAAATACATTCTGAATGGCATTATTTCTGATGGATTGTGCTTAAATAAGACTATCCTACATAGGGAACTTAATAAAAATCATGGTGTCTTATCTAAGCTGGGTGTTCTGTAAGGAGAAGGTAGGAAAGGGTCTTCCCGGCAGAAAGGCAAACCTCAATAAAAGCACTGAACCATGGAAGTTTATTCTGACTAGAAACAAACTAGAAACAAAATTACTTGGAAGACGCATAACTGCCTTCTTGGAAATCAGAGTATACTTTTTTCCTCCCCCTCCTTTGTCCTGTATAAAGACAAAGATTTGCCAGTTTATTCATATTTTCAATAAGCTCAATTGTATGCCTAACACCTTGCTATAAGGAAGAAATTACACTTATAAAGTGTGTTGCCTACTTCAAAACACCAACATCTCAGAAGAAGAGAGCACTTGAAGATAATTATAATAAACGTGATCAAAATAACAAAGATCACTTTTCCAGGAGTGAAGAAAATAATCAGTGAATTAATCAGCCTGTTTGAGCAGGCTGGGATAGATGGGGGAAGGAGTAGTCAAAGAAAGCTTCATTGTGGAGAAGAAGAAATTTCTGACCTATTATACATCTTTAAGTTGACCTATTATAAAAGACCAGTAGGAAATTGAAGAGAAAAAACGAAATGACCAAGCTACAGAGATGATAGGTGATTCTAGGATATAAAGTGTCAGCCTGGGAACAGTGAAAACTTAGGAAAGAGAAGTTGAGAGGTCATAGCATGAATGCCCTGCATGCTGTCTTCAGGAGCTGCCCTTGGATACAGAGCCATTAGAGCAGGTGCTAAAGCTTTAAAAAGAGAAGGCACACAATCCTCTATACATATGAGACAGATCTCTCCATAAGGCTGTGGATGATGGATCTGAGAATGCATTATTAAAGGGAGGGAAACCATTGAGAGATGATGAGAAGCCTAATTAATGCAGCATTATTAGGGACAGAGAATAGTGAGTATGTTGATCATTTTATATATATATGCCTGGCTTTGTGGTTAAACTATAGGAGAGACCAGGAGGAGGAAACAAATTTGAATTTACTTTCAACTGTGTAGCACTAGTAAAATTATGGACAGTGTTGTCAGCAAATAAGACAAAATAAAAGGAAGAGAAGGATTATTATATAAATTTCAGGCAGGACAAGTTTATTTGTGCTGCATTTCAAAACATGACTAAAGTCGCAACCAGCATATAGGTCCATGAGAACCAAACAATGGAGTGAGAGAGAAAAAAAAAAATGGAGAAATGATGTTACTGCATGTTTTATTTTATTTTTTTTTTTTAAAGATTTTATTTATTTATTTGACAGACAGAGATCACAAGCAGGCAGAGAGGCAGGCAGAGAGAGAGGAGGAAGCAGGCTCCCCGCTGAGCAGAGAGCCCGATGCGGGGCTCGATCCCAGGACCCTGAGATCATGACCTGAGCTGAAGGCAGCAGCTTAACCCACTGAGCCACCCAGGCGCCCCTGTTACTGCATATTTTAAAAGAAGAAGAGGGGATGGCCATTTAGGAGAACAGAGAAAGATGGAACCTAAAGGAAAAGAGGGATAATGATAGGAATAAAATGACTACAATTATTCTGAATCTTATAAGTTTTGGGTTTGGTGGGACCTTTGGGGGCAAGTAGAGGACTAGAAGCTGAGATTAGAAGGACTGGATGAGTAGCTGTATCTTTTCCACCACCAGGACCCAGAGGAAGATTATTCTCTGAGAATATTGAATTGGAATGTTCTAGATGCTAGGCTATGTGGCACCTGGGCAGAGAAAGATGAAGCAGTGGACAAAAAAGGACAAAAGTAAAACTCTTCACTCTGTATCTTGTGACCCTCCTCTGCCCCATACATTTCCAGAACATTCCCCAGATCTGCTCCCAGAATGCTCTCCAACAAACTGTGTCCCACTACTAGGGTTGGGAATTCTTTTCTGGAAAAAACTAATCAGCAATACAGGAAGTATCTACTCATTAGAAAAGCCAACTCATTTTTAAAATAATTTTGGAGTAAGTTCTAACTAATATCTAACTGCTTATTTCCCTTTACGCCCCATATTAGTTTCCTAGGGCTCTATTAAAAAAAAAAATAGTACAAATTTAGTGGGTTATAACAGTAGAAACTTATTCTCTCAAAATTCTAGAGGCCAGAAGTCTTATAATCAAAGTATCAACCCACATTCCATGAAGGCATTTGGGGAGAATCATTTTTCTCTCCTTTTTCTTCTCTTCTAGCTTCTTGATGCTCCAAGCATTCCTTGGCTTGTGGCAGCATAGCTCAAATCACTGACCCCATCTTCACATGATTTTCTTCCTTGTGCATCTATCTTCTTTGCTTCTTTTCTCTTATAAAGACACTCGTCATGGATTTAGGGTCCACCCTAATACAGGATGACAGAAATTCTCATCGGCAAAAAGCTTTTTTCCAGTAAGTTCACATTCATAGGTTCCAGGAGTTATAGGATGTGCGCATATCCTTTTGGGGGTTACAGTTCAATGCACTACACACCCCACACTCCCAGAGCACAGCATGTCATTGTCATTCTTAAATATGAACTGGTAGCCAAGAAATGATGTGAAGCAAGTTGAGAAGCAGGGGAAGTTGGTGAAGAAGGAAAAGGAGGGGGAAGCAATGAGAAGAGATGGGATGAAGTCGAGTTCCATGCAGAGGAGTTCTGTTGTGGTTCAAGAAAACAAAGAAAACAAAACAAAACCAAACAAAAACAAAAATAAAAACAAAAAAACCCTTATCATTGGCTATTAGAAAAATGGAGATGAAAACTGATAGAAATACACGACAGTTTATGTACAGAGAGTGGGAAAACATGTCTAGTGGCCTTACTTGGTTTGTTGATAGAATGTGTCAGTTGCATCCTCCAGAAAGCAGACACTTGACCCCAGTCAGGCCTTCTGATGCTTGTAGCCCCAGCTGACATCCTTGTTCCAATCACATTAAAATTCTTGAGTGTCCCAGAAAAGCCAGTCCTAAATTCCTGACCCATGGAAATTGGACCATAATAAATGTCTATTCTTTTAAACCATTACATCTGGGGTGATTTGTGATTTAGCAATAGATAACACTGGCTGTACCACATTATGCTTACGGGAATAAGTGGGAGGACTTTCTCTGAAAACTAAGAATGTTGGGGAGTTTATTAAAAAGTACATAATTCTTAAAAATCACAATATAAAAGGTGAGTGAATATGCGGAGTCTGGAAGTATGTGATTTCACAAAGAGACAAGGATATGACTAAAAAAAAAAAAAAAAAAAAAAGACCAACATATATACGGGATATTTTCATTAGAAACACAATACATGAACATTTTGAGAAATGTTTATGTACATTAGGAGAGAACAATGTGTGTTTCTAGATGGTGGTGTAGCTTTGTGAATCCCCAGTTTCCCATTAGTTTTTAAATAACTGGCCCATAATTTTTAAATAACTGACCCATTTTCAAGTCATAAAGATTTTGCCCATCATGAAAACCTTAATTGCCATCCTCAAGGGTGTTTTTATATGCCGCCCAACCCTTAACATACAGGATACCCACACACATACACACTCACGCTTGGATAGAGCAATTGAATGATGTCTGGTTCCTTGGGGGCCACTAAGTGGTGCAGAACAAAACAAAACAAATCTCCCAGACCTTCCTAATTGTCTACTCTCATATGGGTGAAGCAAAACTTGATTCTTTAAGGAATATTCTTCGGTTTGTGCAGTCTTCAGGTTTGACTGAGGGCCACTCCTGCAAGGGCAAAGAAAGCATTAGTTGTTCAATGAAAGGTTAGAGGAGAGAGAAAATAAAGAGATGGGTGAAAGACGTTGAGTATGAAGACGGCTATGGTTGGATAAGACAGACCACAAATATTTAACTTTGACACCATCACTTGGGCAAGGGGTAATTTATGAACTAAGTTTATTGTGAGATCAATTTGGTACTAAACATAATTCTAACCAAAAATGTGCTTCTATGGGAAAATATTTAAGTTGGGAATGAGAGATCTTACAGAATTTGGGAACATAATCTGCTCACCTGGAGATCTATAGCTGCTTGTGTGATAATACAGAGCATGCCAATATATGTCATTTCCTATTCACCCTCTAGGCCTGTAGAAAAAGTCATTCAACTCAAGAGACAAAAGAAAAGTGGGGAGAAAAATAAATCCCCTCTTTCCTCCGCTAACCAACAAACTCCATGTACTTTTGTGTGGACACTAACCTCTCACTCTTCTGGAGGAACACAGAGCCTGCAGGCTGTTCTAAACTTCACAGCCCAAACCTGACCTGCACTCCTATCCACCGGCATCACGATCAAAGTGTTCATAATCATGGGTCATCTTTATACTGGAAGTGCTAAATTTGGCTACTACATGTAAAAACTCGTGAGCATGTTTATTCTAGCTCTTTTTTTTTCTCTGTTTTCATACACAATATAGATATGCACACTTATGCAAGAGAATCACTGTTTTGAAAGAAAAGAGTGAATAAACATAGTATCCTGACTGAGGAAAAAAAAAAACACACCAAAATTGTTAATAAACAAGTAAATAAATGAGAAAGAATACTGGGGACAGCTAAAGAAAAATATACAAAGGTCACCAGAAACTACCAGGAATTTGAAAGTAAACATTCAGCTAGATATCAGGAAAGAAGTAAAACTGTAAATTAGAGATTCAGATTTCTTTCAACTGGAAAACATTTGTTGCAAGTCTGACATTCCTGCTACTAAGCTGAAGTTCTTTTGTAACCAATTACGTCTATCACTTGCTTTAAAGTCATAGTTCTTCACAGGTGTAAAATGTTGAAAAGCACAGACTTCTGTTGATGCTGCAAATATAGTAAACCAATTTATGAACATGACAAAATATACTGAAGTGAAAAAAATTGGTCAAAAAGAGCAGCTTTTGTATTTTTCCTGTTGTAAAATGTTCAGATAGCAGTCCAATACAAGGGCACTAGAAAGCTTTACAAAAATTCTCACCTACAACAAAAGCAACATAGTATTGCTTAATGTTGCCTATAAATGCCTGTATACACATATTAATTCACATAATTCTACATGTATAAATGTGTGTGCATATACTACTTCAGATAATTATTTTTCCTTACATAAAACAGAAAAAAAAAATGGAGGGGTGCCTGGGTGGCTCAGTGGGTTAAAGCCTCTGCCTTCGGCTCGGATCATAATCCCAGGGTCCTGGCATGGAGACCCGCATCAGGCTCTCTGCTCAGCAGGGAGCCTGCTTCCTCCTCTCTCTCTGCCTGCTTCTCTGCCTACTTGTGATCTCCGTCCGTCAAATAAATAAATAAAATCTTAAAAAAAAGAAAAAAAAATGGAACAGACCAAACAGTATGAATATGTTTTTGAGGGAAACAAACAAACAAACAAATAAACAAAACACTTTCACTATGAGAAATAATAAAAATTAGTTGCATGAATTCCTTTACAAGATCAGAAGTATGTGTTAATGCCACTTAAAATCCACTCCATTTTATTCCAGTTCAAATTTCCCATTACACCTGTATGGCAGAATGCCAAGCCATTCTGAGGAAGGAGAAGTGGGTGTTTACCTGAGAAATGTGAATGAGTTGCCACAGAGACACAGATAGAATCAAAGGGAGTAACTGACTGTAGTGATGATTATAGGTCTTTAATACCAGTCCTTTTTAGTATTCAAGTTGTGTAAAATTACTGCTATGTGTGCAAGGGAGAGTTAACTTTGTGCAAAGCTAAATTCCTGCAGGAGATACTCCTAGACAAAGTACTGGTCACCCACAAATCTATTACTTAAGGAAAGAATTAAGGTCAACTTCAAAGCTTGGATTCCAGTCCAAATTTAGCCATGAACAATGATGTGACAAGGAGTTTGTCATATTTCACAACTTCAATAGTATTTCTTGTGCCCCAGCTCCCAAATGTATCCTCCCCGGGAAGAGTTTCCCGTCCAAACTTCACTCCCTACCTACACTGAGCTGGTGTTGCTTGGATTCAAGGTTCTAAACCATCAAATTACTTTTTTGTGTTGCTCCCTGCTACCACTGGAGGAAACATTCTCTAGTTGTATCCAAAAGCCCCACTGCCCAAGGAATGCTGTCTGTTTCCTCAAACCTTACTTCAGGTCCTGTGAGCTGACTTCAGATTTGTATCAACTATCCCAGAATGTGGTGACGAGGCAACAGGGACTGCAGGCCTGTCACTGATTCTCATCTCTGAAAGTTGCAACAATAAATGCGATCACAGCAAACCCAATATTTCTGCTTGACTCTGCCCTTTTTAGCATGAACATAAGAATACATTCATTTGGATACAAAAAGAAATCATTGTGTCCCCAACTCTGATTCCTGAAACAGAATTTTGGCAACTAACAATGATTAGAAGTCTTTCAACAAATTCTAGTTGAACAAAAATGTTCTTTGCCCACCTTTCACTTGAATCAGAATGCACACACTTGAATAATATAAATAAATATAAATAAATGGTCAAAACATTTGGTCTATACTCATATTTTACTTGCTAAAAATGATTTACTTCCAGCTATCATTTTGTTTTGTTTATAAATAGAAAAGGAGCAAAAAAAAAAAAAAAATCAGGTAAGTGTTTCAAATACTAAGTTCTCTCTTTAACATTTCCCCCAGGGCAACTAAGTCTCTTACAAATATGTGATAAATGAGAAAAAGGGAAAAAAGACTTATTGCTTTGGGACTAAGAGAACAGCTATGTAAGTGAACTCATCATTTTTCATCTTTTCTTCTCATGCTGTGCATTTTTGGTAGGTATGTTCAAAATTGAAAGTTAAGTGGATCTAAAAACAACATGTAACACTTGTTTTACAATCAATATATGATATTCTGACAAGTTGAAAGAAATAGTTTAAAAACTATTAATTTAATGCAGGGTTCTAATTTTAAGATGAAAGCAAATCTTTAAATTCTTCATTAAAACAATTGGACCTCTATATCTTAGCAGTGTCTCAGCTGAAATATTAAATAATGTAATTTATCATTGAGGAATTACTATATTGCACTGAAAATGGATTTAAATGATACCATTAAAATATGTCACCACAGAGAAGCACTATAAATGATCTGACTCTCAGTCCCTTCAAATACCTAGAATTAAGATGGAATAAGTCTTTACTTCTCTACATTCCTCAACTGTATCGATATTTTATGAATCATTACATTTTAGATGCATTATGCTGTGGGACACTCAATACCCTAGAAGAAAAAGCAACCCTAGTTTCTATATTCTAAATCATCTGATTCCTGGGGTGACAGAATTCAGGTCTGTTGAAAAAGTAATGATTCCCAAGTAATCACTCAATAGGCAGTTGCTGAGTGAATGACGTTAAGAGTAGGGCAACATACCTGGGAAAGCATCATGATGTCATTAAGAAAGTTTAATATAATCTCCTCAACGCAAACTGCAAATGATTGTATGGTCTGAACCCTGTGCGGTGAGAAGGGCCCAGGATGATGTGTGCTCAGCTCTCCTCTTCATCCTCCTCTCCCTTCATGCTTTCCTCTTCTCTGCGTTGCACCCAAACTGGTCTCCGTTCACTGTCGTAAACACACAGTGCTCCTTCTTCTCCATTCTAGCCTACTGAATGGACTTTACCTAAATGTTTTGCTTTGTCCGCTGTTAATCTGCTCATTCTTCATAATCACGCTTCGGATCTAACCGGAGAGAACTTTCCTTTCTTTCTCAGACCAGGTCAAGCACTCCTCTTCCACCGTTCTTGGCACTATTTTTCCCTTCCCAGTTTTGCAGTTACATGTGTACTTGTGCCACTTTTGAACTTACTTTTGTCACCTCCCTAAATGGGAAGCTCCATGAAGGTTGTTAGTATTTCTTGCCAGCCCAGACTGTGCTCTTAGAGTACAAGGGCAGACAGAGAGAAAGTGCTTCATATTTGTGGAAGTGAATGAATGAAGGTATGGGTGAATGGGAATGGATCACAATTTGCTGTGTAGTCAATTATAATGTTAGAGATCAAATGATATATCTTAGTATTTTAGTATGCTCATTCTCATGGTTACTATTATATTAGTATATTTGTAACAAAGCAAAGAAATGTAGAAGGGAGCACATTCTGTCCAACTACAATGAGGTCCCTCAGGCCTTTATCACTAACACCCATACATATAGTACACATTGCCTCAACATCATAATATGAACTCTGAATATTGGGAATGGGGGATATAGAAGGTACTTATCCAAACATGAGAGTAAAAATGGACATTTGTATATGGAATATATTATATGAATTTTGAAGCATAAGACTTAGTTGTCTTTGTATTTTGATTTTCCATCAAAATACAAATTTTTGTATTTTCAGAAACAATTAGAAGTATATGCCACTATCATATTAGTGTCCACAGATTTTCATCATCCCCATCAATTTTAGTATCACTGCAACAAACAAAAACAAATAAAAATAAGGAAGCAAAATAATGGCAGAAAATAGTCTTAGTCATATGTGTGTGTGTGTGCGTATGTGTGTGTATTTTGACTGAAAGAGTACCATTAAAAGAATGTTAATTCTGGGCACCTGAGTGGTTCAGCAGTTAAACAGTCTGACTCTTGATTTTGGCTCAGGCCAGGTCTAATGGTCCTGAGACCAAGCCGCATGTCTTACTCTGGGCTCAGTGGGGAATCTGCTGGAGATTCCCTCTCTCCCTCTCCCTCTTGCCCTCTCGAGCTTGTGCTCTCTCTCTTCTCCCATCTCTCTCTAAAATAAAAAAAAAAAAAAAATCTTTAAAAAAATATGTTAATTCTATCATAATTTAAAATCAATGTAGTATATTGTTCTTGTATACATGGTCCCTTTGCAGGGTGTCTTTAGGGACTGAAAACTCCCTTGCTCCCAATTATGAGATAGAATATATTTGTGTTTCTTTAGAGTAAAATGACCCAGTGATTTGTCCTTTACTTTCACTTCATTTCATGTTATATAACTCCCTTTGGTCAAAAAAAGAATAACCAAATAAGAATTAGAACATTAAACCAACTTTTATATTCCTTATCCCACTTCCTTCGATTTTGAATATATAACATTTGGGATGCCAAGATAAAACTGAATAGACTGATCCGCTTTTCTGCAAGAAACTCTTCTAAATGTATTTTAAAAAAATTCCCAGTCATATAAAATAATTTAGGAAGTGGTACTCTGGATTTTGGGAAAACATAAGATTTACTTAAAGTTATCCATGATAAAATAAGTAAATTTTGTACTAAAGCTGATAAATGTTTTTTTTAAAAAACAGTCTCTCAGAGTTGAATCATTTATGAGTAATTTTTACTATCTAATTCCACCCAAATATTTCCAACAAAAGTTCAAAATAATCTTAGACCACGTGCTCCTTATAATTTTAATTGTATTGCTTATCAAGATAATGATCGGTTAGTTAGATGATCGCTTAGCATAATAGATACTGCATAATGATTGAGACATGGAAGGACCATTTAAAAGCATTTTTAAGTAAAAAGAAATCTTGTTTGATAAAATAAAGTACAACAAATAATGCCTATTAAAAGTCCTTATGTGCTCTTTAAATTATATTTAAAAATTATTTATAAGTAAGCATTATTAAAAAAATAACTGATCAATGATTATAATTTTCTTGGAGCCATAACAGTCCATCATTTATTCAAAAGTTATCATATATTCAAAATGACATTAGCTCTATTTCAGAGATAACTCATTCATTCATTTATTCTTTTCTGGCCAACAGAGAAATATTTGCACTTGTAAGCCGATAAAACTTGTACAGTATACTATAAGATATAGATGTATATTTAATTGCAAAAATACTTAAAGTTTTTCAAGATTTCTTTCAACTATTTGGTATAGTTGAAAGCAGTTTAATTCCAGCCTCACTGGCAATCTAATTCTTATGCACTGATTAAACACAATGGTCTAAAATCTTATTATTGAAGATTAGGCAGATTTTTTTTTTAATGACCATATAGTAGAGTAAAAGGTTCTCATTTACTCACACTTTAAAGTTAATAATTATTCCAACAAAGTAAAAATGTCCAACCCTACACAAATATAACTAGTTTTATCAAAGGAAATAAAAATGTAAGACAAAGAAAAACAGGAAATTAAGTAGCAAGAAAATTAAAAGATTCTTAGTGACTTTAATCCCTTCTCAGATTCTGAGTTTAATTGCTGGTTACAGAGTAAGCTCAAATATAAAAAATCACTCTAAGAAAACTGATTTTTTAATTTTAGGTCAATTTCATGGGTATAGATGGAGCTTTGGCTAAAAAATTGGACAAAATTAGAAAATTCCTTGATGAAAGATTATCAAAAGTAGTGTTTGCTCATAAGCACAATGTTTCAGCATTTATAAAGTAAATAGATTATAATAAAAAACCCAAAAAGTACTGATATTTAATATTTATCTCTTGTTACCTTTAAAAATGTACTGTTTAAATTTAAGTGAATGAGTTTAATCCCATAAGTCACTCACTTAAGCAAAAATAATATTTTATGATAAGTTAATTACAAAATATCTCATGAAAAATATGAGAAAATGCTATTTAGGAACCCAACTGATTTGAACTGAATCAAAGTACCATAGAGTATAAATTCAGTGTACATCTTCTCAGAGATTAACATCACAATGTGATAAATATTTGGATGTAATCTTTCTACCAAGGCAGTGATCTAATCCCACTTAAGGGAAAAAAAAAAAAAAAATATTTGTCTCATCACTTTCAGCTTTATTGTATGAAAAAGACTATTTTGTATAACAGAAATGAAATCACTTATGTGAATTATTCTTCAAGGCTATTTTCTGGTTTATTATTTGTTCTTTCTTTAGCTGTGGCTTAACTGCATTTACAATCATCCTACGTATTGGTATTCCAAATTAGGTTTGTCAAATCCCTTAAGAATTAAGAATCATTATAGTCAATAATTCCTTATTTAGAACTCAAGTTTTTACTATTTTGATGTGTTTTGGAGTTTACAGTGAATGGCTTTGTTTTTTTTATTTTAATGTTTGTTTTGATTTTGATGTTTGATTTTAAATAACCCTTCCATTTCTACTATTAACATTACAGTGTGGCCATATATTGATTTTATTTTGATTTGACCTTAAGTAAACTTGATTATTAAGTTTTCACTTTAACACATTTTCTCCTATAATCACACATAAAATTTGCTTGCATATACATATATATGAGATTATACAGAATTCATTTTGTGTGTATATACATACACACATACACACACACACAAATTGGAATAATTTACTATGTAATCATACTTTCACACATATATATGAATTTCAGGAGAGGGACATAGCCAGGTTCATACAATTTTTACATACAATTAAGAAGTCTATTTAGAATAACCTATATCTTTGTGTATTTGTTCTGGGATTGCTCTCCATTTCTTTTTATCATTAATAGCCACCTCCCCAAGCTACATGTTATAGGAATCATTTTTCAAGAATCATTTCAACTCCCTGATCTTTGGTTCCTGCTGTAAATTGATTCTACACACAGCAGTCTAATGAAACCATATAAAAATACTTTTGTGATTCTAAACCATAGAAACATGTGGATATTCCTTCCCTGAAAGATGAACTTAAACCCTGGTGTGATTCTTTATCTATTCACATTATTTTTCAGGAATAAAGTAGCAAAACCACAAAGCCCAGAGAGAGCGCTTGGGTTAAGTGTTTGTGTAACTCTTTTTCTCAGTATGCAATTTCTTATTCTCCTTCTATATTTCTTTAACTGATTCTCTCAGTATGTCCTCATTATATCTTGCTTTAGCAATGCTTCAAAATACTGTCAATAGTGTAAAGGATCTTTGCTCTGAGAGCAAGTGATGAAGGTGTAAATTACATGAATAGAAAAAAAGATATGCCCTAGGAATTTAAACCCATTTTGTCTTCATGATTCAGACAAATTCATTCAGTGAGCTAATGAGCTATGAGAAACGAGATACATTTTAAACACATTGCTTAGTGTAGAGACTGTTTTACTAGGTTCTATCATTTGATAGTGTGGTCTCACACACTGCATTAGGGAATTCAGAATATGTTTAACTAATGTCTTTTATTTTTAAAAAGAATAATAAAAATTGAGAATTACCAAGAATCTTTTTCTTTTTTGAGAAATATCATGTATTTACTATGTTTTTTAATGGTCACTAGTATTTTACTTTTTGTGTATTTGTATTTACACAATCTGCTTTATTCAAAACAATTTATTGTGGTAGATGGTCTTTAAAACACACACACACACACACACACACACACACACACAAAGAAATCAAAGAAAAACCTGTTCTAGAGTTGGAACTGGTGATAGAGAGAAAAATAATTACTTAGGATTGATTGTGAGACCAAAGCTGAAAGCACTGGTAAGGACAGGTCTAATTAAGTGTTAGGTACCACAGATTAATAAAAATGTAAACCTAACACAGAGGGAAACAGAGAAAAGGCTTTCCTGATATGCGTTCCAAGGAAGGAGGTCTGAAGTAGTTCAAAGATTATTTTATAGAAACATGTGAAGTAGATGCTCCATAAAGTCTGAAAGACAAAACCATCTTCTATGTACAGTAGATTTTTTTGTTAAAATAAAATTATTTGACTTAACAGTAGCAGGACATGATTCCATTATTACTGAATCACTGTGATCATGCTATTTGTATAAAATACTACATTTTAACCACAACAAAATATCATTAATTTTTAAAATTCATAAAATTTTAAAATTCATTTCCAAATAATTTATGGAACATTAAAGAGGTATAGCTTCCATTTCTAGATGACTATGAAAGGGACCAATGAATGCCTTGTTCTTATCACCAGGTAGTGAAAAGTAAGATCCAGTTGTGGCTGTGCCTTCAATAAACTATAGACGTGGTGAGGAAATACTGAGAATGCACATTATATTTAAAGTGTCCCAAGAAAACAAACTTTTGATTTTTCTATGTTTCAGGAAGAAAAAAAAAAATCCGTCCTGCTTTACAATTTTATCATGTTAATGTAGCATTTTCCTTTTTCATATACCTTTTCTCTTTTAGGTAAAAATAAGAATAGCTGATATTTGTTGAACATGAACTATGACAGAATTTTTGAGTTTTCCATTAAACCCATTCTCCTGTTCTTACCTCGGAAGAGGGTCGTTCTAAGCATGAAGGTTTCTAATTAGAGAATTCATTTCTTAGCTCACTTCACAGGTAGATATAGTATAGGGGCCAGATTTTCTCCATGAGAGTGAAAGGCAGTGTGCCACATGGAAACCCGAATCTGTAGGACTATGAGCTTTCCCATATATTCTCTTTCTCTTTTCCCGCCTGATGCAACTAGACTTAGAGAACCACTGGGCAATGAGCAGATTACCACAGGCTATTTTTAATGCCTCCCAGGAAAACTGTCATTGTAAGGGGGGAGGGAGTGTGTGTGTGTGTGTGTGTGTGTGTGTGTATCTATCTATCTATATATATATATATATACATATACATACTTCCTTTGTTTCTTTGTATTTTTTGCATTATAAAATGCTTTAAAAATAATAGGTTAGGCTTTTATTTCCCCTAATAAGTTTAACATGTGCCATATAATCCTCTAAGAGCTTCATATAAACTGTATAATTTAAACATCAAAAGAGTTGTGTGGGTACTTTTATTGACACTTTTTGAAATAATGAATCTTAATTTTATTTAGATCAAGTAATTTGCCCATGTTCACTTTGCTGCTGCCATATTCCATCAACTCTAAGAGGAGCTTTTTTTTCCATATCATAACATCTCTGAAATCCAGATGTATCTTGAAATAATTGGTATCCTACAAATCAGTTGTAGAGGTTGCTTGTGTGTATCTAGGGGAGAATATAAAATAATGATGTATGCTCTAAAACGTGATGTCTTAGACTTGATAAAAATAAAAATAAGTAAATATGGTTGTAGGTATTCAAACCCAGGCAGTCCTGTTCCAGAACTTTTGATCTGAAGTACTACTTCACTTAAAACACAAAACAAGGGGTGCCTGAATGGCTCAGTCAGTTAAGCATCTGCCTTCAGGTCATGGTTCCAGGGTCCTGGAATCCAGCCCTCAATCAGGCTCCCTGTTCCGAAGGGAGTCTGCTTCACCCTCTCCCTCTGCCTCTCCCCTTCCACCTGCTCATGCTCTCTCTCTCTCTCTCTCAAATAAATAAATAAAATCTTAAAAAAAAAAGGCAATTTCAACATAATACAAAAACGGTATTTAGGAAGAACTGAGTTTTGTATATTTTTCAAGTTGGTTTGATTCTATTTATTTTCAGTTTCTCACATCTTTTCTATTTGTAATGTTAATAAGTAAATTACTTTTAATCTTCCAGCATTAATTAACTGTTTTGCTGAAATAACAAACAAATAGCAATAGGTTGGAAGGTTTTTGCAATTTTTTTTAGTATTTCCTTGTAGATGTAAGAATACAAAACAGGACTAAATCTCATCTCCTAGGATATGTCCTGCCATAATGGGATTAATAAATTAGATGAAATGTACTGTTTGCAAGTAGGATACCTCTGAAAAATAGTCTTAATACAGTATAGATAGCTTCTCACTAAGTTCCTGTACAAGTGATGATGCATTTATATTTTTTTTTCCTTTCTTGCCCCCTCCCTCCAGTCAATTAATCTCTCTTTTTCTCTGCCCTTTTTTTTTTTTAACCTTTTTGGGGGAGCAGGGAAGGAAGAAGATTCAGTTTTAGCAGTTTGAAAGGTATTGAAATAATGAAAAGTGGTAAAATTATGTAATTTATTTTGGTTTATCAACTAGACTATGAACTCCTTGAAGAAATGGTCTATGATTTTTATCACTCTGCTCTAACCCTTGGTACAAAGTCAACTGCCTACTAACCCTAGAGAATCTGTTAAATTTAACTGCATTTTGAAAGAAAAAGATGGTAATTTTTTAAATTACTTCATTCAATACTATTGATCACCTACTATGTACCAACCATTATTTCTGAAAGAGTTCAAGTGTAAGAAATAGCCACATCTATCTATCTATAGATAGATATAGATATATATAGGGTTATTTTAAAGTCAATGATTATTTACATAAACTTTAAAAAAGACCAAAATTTTCCATTGCACATTTCTTTTAGTGTTTTTAATTTCCCTCATAAATTTGGATTGTGTTTGTTAAAAAAAAAAATTCCCAATAATCCATTTCTATGTGACTTAAATATATAAATATACAATTTCAAAAGACCCATCTGCTTCATGAAATATCTTTTAAAAAAAGATCCTAAACAGAAAAATATATGTATATATATAAACATATGTTAAACATAAATGTTTATAACTGGATTTTATAAAGCAAAAAATTTTAAAAAAACTTCTGATTTTATGTATACATATATAAATAGATAGATAGAGAGATAGATAACTATATAATAACTTTAAAAAGTAGCTGTCTTCAAGTTTTGATAACAGGGTGTACTTTTCTCTTAATTCTATTTTTCTGAGATTATAGAAGTCTGTTATGTATAGATCTTGGTACCACTGAATTGGAATAATGGAATATAATGTAATGCTTTTTGAGCACTTCTGAAAGCCATTCACTATGCAACACAATTTATAAGAATTATTACTTCATTATTCATTACAAGCCTATGAGATATTATACTATTATTCCCATCTTATTACTGAGAAAACAGCCCAAACAAAGGAAATTATACAAAAGCTACAAAATACAGGAAATGGTACTGGACCCCGTGTCATTCTGAAACTGTGTTTTGAACAATCAGTTATACCATTTTTCCTGAAATGTAACGTCTGTCTTCTCAAGTGGTAGAGAAAATAGTATATAGATATGAGAAAATGTTAAATACTGTCTGTAAAGAAACTAAAAATTGGCTTGAACTAAAAAAGAAAAAAACAAAAACAAAAACAACAACAACAACAACAACAAAACCCTCTCATTAATCAGCCTGGAGAAAAGGGTGTGAGCAGACACAGGATATGACAGCTACTAAATTAACAGGAAATGCCGTATCTCCCCAGTCATAAAGAAGCTGTAAAATGCATTAATGATCTCTTTGTGAAGAGATACCATTTCTTACCAATCACACTCCCAGCCTCTCTTTGCTATTTATATTTCTAATTAGAGATACCCAATTACTAAGTCATCTTCACTTTAAGAGAGCACACAATGACTAATTGATCTCCACTTTTAATCTTCCGGTAGAAAAAGTGACTGATCCAAAAATGCGTGCTTTCCTTCGACCTTTCTCAAAATCATTCCATGGGAAGCCAAACCTTACAAAAGATACTTCTCTGGAATCTTCTTTGGAAACTCACCCTTGCTGCATCAAGTCACTGTCTCTGACAGGTTTGCCCCTGTGTTTTTTTTTGTTGTTGTTGTTTGTTTGTTTGTTTTTTGTTTTGGTTTGGTTTGGTTTTTCATTTGTTTGTTTGTTTTTTGACCACGTGGATTTAGGCTTTATTGCATGGACTGCCTTAATACAAAGCAAAATGTAATTAATGCTGTTAAAGAAGTTTAAATATTTTATAATTCAAGCAGTGAAGAGGAAGTGATTACTTTTGAGTCAAAAGACCAATGAAAGTTTATACTGAGTGCTTCTTGAGGCAGGCTCTGAGTTGGAGACCAGTTTGGTTGTATGAGTCTATTTCAGGATCAAGGAACAATTTGAAGGTGGGAAGGATATTGTCAGAAAACATCAAAGCATTCTGCTTGGTTTGAATTAGGTTTAAGGATATTCGGTCTGGAAAGCAAAGTTGTAGATACAATATAAAATGTCTCAAATATTATATCAACATATCTTCTGTAGGCTATCAGGTTGGACACAAAGGCATTTGAATGGTATATAATGGACAGGTCATTGCATTAAGACAAGATACAATCTAGTGTCAGTTGAATAATGATTTGGACATATGAAATTTGAGTCAGGGAGAACATTTGGGAAGCTACTGCAAAAAACTGAGTGAATGTTCCATTGCCAAAATAATTAAAATAAGAAACATACATGCATGACAATGTTTGATAAGAGATAAAAGAGAAAGAATAAAAAAAAATATGGTAAGAATTTTAGTAGAAAATAGTGGGAGGCTCAGGAGTAGGTGATATTATCAAAGAGGGGAAGATGAATACATTTTTGTTTGATAGTCTGCCAAGAGCAAGCACCATAATAAATGGAGCCACAAGCCAGAATATGAAAATAAGTACCTAGAGAAGGAGCAGAGCATCTGAACTGGAAAGGACAATTTGAGGATTGTCGATACTAAAGTGAATTTTCAAAGAACATCAGTAGAAAATTTAAAAGGAATCATGTGAAATGAGAGGAATAAGTCCATTTAGGAGCCATGTTTTAGGAAAGAGCAAATAACGAAAATCTGGAAAATAACAAAATAAAAAAAAAGATGAGAGAGAACAAAATAGAGTCTCAAGACGAAAGAAACTGACAAAAGGCTTATATCATTCAAGTGTGAGGGGGAAGAGAGTAAGATTTGATGGTTGTGAAATCACTGATGGGCCATTCCAAAAGTACTAAGGCATTCTAAATCTTTTTCCAAAGCTCTCTCTCTCACTTTGAGGGAGGACATTAGATAAGGTATTACCATTTTGAAATGTATAGAATTTCCTCCCAAATCAATACCTCTTCCTGGTTTCTTATTTATTTTATGATCTCTAAAGTCCTACATTCCTTTCAAGTTAGAAGTTCTTAGGAATGAAGGTCCCAGTAGAACATGGCAATATAGTGATACTGAATGGACAGAGATCTGTGCTGGGAAATAAAGAACAATCTGGCAAGAATCTTGAAGCAACTGCCTGTATTCAAAGCACCCTGCTATCCCCACTGTTCTACTCATACATTACTTATGAACAATTGATTTTCTATTTAAGTATAAACTTTCAAGGTCACTTAAACCTAAAGAGTATGTATCATACATTTGAACACCATGGGTAACTTCAATGAATCTTTCATCTGTAATCTCTCCTTGTCACATATATTTGATTTCTTGTAGCTTCATCACTGCTAACTCATCATATAAGTGTATCGCCAAACAGGTTAATTTTCCCTGTGAATGTGAACACTTTCTTCACTTATCATTTTTTTGCCAGTTTTCCTTTTTCCTCATACAAGTATACCGCTCTCAAGGAGGGAGCTATGTAACATTTTATAACTTACCTTTTATCTGTTGAGTCATTCCAGAAGCTGCCAAGAGCACCTTTAAGGACAATGCTGGGTCAATTACCATAATCACTTCCCGCCTCTTTCTCTAACAGATATTTGCCATTTAAGTGACAGCTTCATTCTGAATGGTCTCCTGATTTTAAACCTCTTATTGAAAGATTCACTGACTTCTCAGATAAGAGTCAATTTATTAATTTTTTCCAGAGCTTTTGACATATTTGAAAAAGTCACCTTCTCTTCACTTTAAATATCATTTTCACCAAGTAATCACTTCTCTATTAATTTAAGTAGAAAAAATCCTCCCTGATATTCTTCATAAAAACTTTTATATTCTTCCATTGCCTTATCTAAACATGCTGCATTCTATAACATACTTACTGATTCATTCTTCATTGTATCTGCAATAAGTAATAATCATCTATGTTTTGTTTTGTTTTCTTGCTGGGCTACACTTCTCTACTTAAAATCCTTTCTCAAAATTCACATATTCGTTACATTCTGAGCTCTCCTAAGGCAAATTCATAATTGCTAAAGGAAAAAAAAAAATGGAGGGAGGGTTACAAGTTGGACCCAGATTGATTTTCTGTTACCTGAGTTAATGACAATGGGAAGAAACGTGCCTTCCTAAATACATATGAAGAAACTTCTCTTCAAAGTATCCGACAAGTATTTTTACATATTTTGATAATTTGTGCCACTATATAGATATACAAAACTATTTAAAATATGTATAAGGAGGGGCACCTGAGTGGCTCAGTGGGTCAACCCTCTGTCTTTGGCTCAGGTCATGACCTCAGGGTTCTGGGATCAAGCTCCACATCAGGCTCTCTGCTCACAGAGAGCCTACCTCTGCCTCTCTCTCTGCCTGCTTCTCTGCCTACTTGTGATCTCTCCCCCTGTCAAATAAATAAATAAAATCTTTAATAAATAAATAAATAAATAAATAAATAAAATATTTATAAGGGAATCACTTTCTCCCTGTGTCCATGTTTATTTGCATCAGATGCCTACTTTCTTGACCATATTACTAGAAACTTTTTTATATTTATCCAAAAAATTCTTTCAAACTCTACCCTCCTAACTTTAAGCTATATGCATTTTTTATGGACTGATTTTTTTTTTTCCTCCCAAAAGTTCAAATGCTTGAATTTTAAACTCCCCTTCCCCATCCCCAGAGATGGTGTTTGGAGGTGAGGCTTTTGAGGGGTGATTAGGTATTGAAGGTAAAGTCCTCTGAATGGGATTAGTTACCCTTTAAAAGGACTCCAGTGATCTCTCTCCCCTTCCATTTCTCCCATGTGAGGATACAATGAGAAGACAGTGTCTGCAGTCCAGAAATGGGCTGTCATCAGTACTGGCCTTTCTGGTGCCCTGATCTTGAACTTCCAGGCTCCAGAACTGTGAGGGGGAAAAAAAATCTATTTTTATAAACCATCTAGTGTATGGTACTTTGTTATGGCAACCCTAACTGACAAGGACAATTTCCTAAATGTATGCCTAAAGTATCAACCCTCCAAGGAGACTTTTCAACCCCCAACCTCTGCCTTCAATCCTGTCCTGAGCATCTTTCTTTTTCTTTTTTTCCTTAAGCTTCCATAGTATTCTTCTGTGTTAAGTAAGAATTACAACTTTATGAAAAATATGTATGGCCACAAAAGGAACCTCGATCTTGTCAAACAAAATGTGGCTTGTCTATATCGGCTCATTTTCTGCTAAATTCTTGGATTCCTCTCTTCATTATCACTTTGTTGCCTATGCCTTTGCCTAAACCCATAATCTTATTACATGTTAGTTTCCTACACACATCCACTGTGCTGTCGATGAATATTTTAAATATTTCTCAGGTAAGAAACAAAAATATACCTTTTCTGCTCCATGTCCACACTATTCAGGGAATATCATTTCTATCATACTCATTATTTGGAGAGCTTCGTTGTATCAGGATAATTGCCATTCCCGGAGCTATTTCTATCCAAAAATTCTCCCAACAGCACTAACACATTACTGTAGTATTTTTGAGAACTCACATTTAGAGAGAATGATATCACTTGGCATACAATTCGTTTGAGCGTTTTTCTCTTCAAATTATTTTCCAAACAGCTAGTATGGAGGACATGGGCTTAAACGCAAGTGTGCTTTTTACAGTTGTACTCCCCTTTGGGCTGTAAATTTTATGAGGGGTCACTGAGTTGATTCATCTCTGTATGCCTCAGGACAACTAGCAGTAAGGTTTCCTTATAGTTTGTATGCAACAGATTTTTTTTTTTTCCAGTTTTTAAGTTGCAGCTTTCAAAACCATTGCAGAGGACTCTTGCTGAAGAAGCCAGGACAGCCAGATGATAAACTCTACTACCCGACTGTATATACCTCTACAATCAGTGGATCCTAACAAGAGGGCTAAAGAAGCAGAGTGACGGCTGATACAGATTGAATAATGAGCTAATATGAGAGAATTTGGCACCTTCCAAATATCCAGGAAGTTTTTTCCCCTTAACTTGTATTTTTTTAAGGTTTTATTTATTTATTAGAGAAAGAGATAGTGAGAGATCACACAAGCAGGGGGAGCAGCAGAGGGAGAGGGAGAAGCAAGCTCACCTGCTGAGCCGGGAACCTGACCTGGAGCTTGATCCCAGGACCTAGAGATGGTGACCTGAGCTGAAGACAAACACTTAACCAACTGAGCCACTCAGGTGCCCCCCAATGACACCCCCACCTTACCTTGTATCTTAAACTGTATCATTTTACTAAGGATCTCTTATATAACCTATTTAGATACAAAGTTACAATCTAATAAGAAGTAAATTTCCCCAGCTCCCTCCAAAGAGAAAAACCCATCTTAACTTGATTATCCCACAGTTAGAGTTCAAGGCAATAGGCCTGTATTTTAGAGATTCTACACATCAAGAGAGCTATGGAAAATCTATAAAATTATCTAAGGTTTAAATGAATGTGCTTAGCCAAGTAATCCTGTTTATGAATTTCAAATACAACACTAGCAGTGTCTAAGACACTAGAGAAAGCTCATCTCTTTATTTTTTTAATAAAGATTTTATATATTTATTCATCAAAGTGAGAGAAAGAGAGAGAGATCACAACTAGGCAGAGAGGCAGGCAGAGAGAGAGAAGGGGAAGCAGGCTCCCTGCTGTGCAGAGAGCCCAATGCAGGGCTCCATTGCAGGACCCTGAGATCATGACCTGAGCCGAAGGAAGAGGCTTTAACCCACTGAGCCACCCAAGCCTCCAAGCTCCTCTCTTTAAATAGTGCATGGCTTTTGTAGCACTCTGTATTTAAAAATGTGAAATGGTAAATAGCATATAAGACCACTGGCATTCAGAAAGATAAAGAATTTCACATTGTTTAAAGCCATCTATGAGTGAAGGGAAACGGAAGGATGAACTGACAGGTAGGCAATTAGCTCATTTCAGGCTAGGCAGGTGGAACGCTTGCCCTTCAAGCAGGGTCTCAGCTGTTTTCCTGAGCTGCTGAAGAAGAAAGATGGTCATCAATTCCCATTTACCCTTTTCCTAATATCTCTCCTAGTAGGAACACAATTTTGACTGAAATGTGTCTGAATATATTTGGTATTTATAAATGCCAATATAATATCCTGAAACAAATGCATACAAATATTCTTAGATGCAGTACTTGAGATACTACTAAATTTCAGTACTTTTTTAAAATTTTTAAGGCATTTTTAAGACACATTTTGACTTTTGACTATTTTATTTTATTTTATTTATTTTTAAGAGGGAGAGAGGTGGGCCTGACTCTGACAGGGGTAGATCTCAGGACCTTGAGATCATGACCCTGAGATCGTGACCTGAGCCAAAATCAAGTCAGATGCTCAATTAACTAAGCCACCCAGGTACACTTTAGATTTTCTTTAACCATTCGTAGCATACCAGTAAGAAATCTGGTGGAAAGAAACAATCCTAGGGCATTTCCTAAGAGTAAAGAAAATGCTACTGAAACAGGGAGCTCAGCTGTAGCAAATTTCTCTACACAAAAAATTATACCCAGCTCCTTGTTATCACTGTGAAGTCAAAAGCAAGTATCAACTAAACTCGGTGATCATATGAAATTAAACTAAACCTCATTGTCATCTATTTGAAACCCCTCCTAAGATTATGTTCACAGTATTTTAAAGTGGTAGTGAATATTATAAACTGAAAGAGCTGATCTTTCATTTTTGAATTTTAGAAGTGGCCATTATATAGCATTTCTTCTTGGTATTCACTCATTTGTGATTTTTTTTAATTGAATAACCTCCAGCATGATAAAATATAATGCTAATTGGAGATTAATTATCCTTTTTATATTTTTTGTCTTTAACCCAAAAATATGATATAGCTATAAATCAATTCGTTCTTATGGATGAGTTAATCTTTAGACCCATGTGGTAAAAAAATTGATGACTTAACATTTCACTGAGGATATTAATATAGAACCTTAATGCTATCTATTCTCTTTTGCTGATACTTACCCCTACTTTCAATTATATTTTGCGTCCCCTTTTGTATTATATTGTCTATGGCACATGGCAATAGGGAAAGCATGTTTACTTCAACAAAAAGAAGAAAAGGAAAGATTCCTTTCACTATTTTTTTTAATAGGGAACTGAATTTGTTTTATAAGGCAATTGTATTCTTCATATAATTTATAAGATAATTATTCCTAAATATTTAAAAATGCAATATAACTACATAGTTTGTTTTTTTAAATGGACACAGTTTACTGTTGATAAATTGTATCTAAAAAACTCATTTAAAGTAGTATATCAAATGTAAACCATCTACAAAGATGCTTAATAATCTTGAGTACCGATTTGGCAGGGAGTTAATGTAATATAATAATATTGCAGTATATACATATATATAACACATTAATATATATTATATATTATATTATATATTATATAATTATAAAATAATTATATAAATTAATATATTTTATATAATTATATATAACATATATAATTGTATTAATATAAAAATAATTATATAAATCAATATATTTATATATGATTATATTAATATAAAATACTTATATTATTATATATGATATAATATGATACATTATATTAAATTATATATTATATGTAATATTTAATATATATATATATATATAAAACTGAAAGCCATGCCTTCAATTTTATTCTAAGCCCATACTTCTCCAATGTGAGTATACTCATATTCTAAAAGGGTGGAGGAATGGGTTTAGTAGAAAGATATAGAAGTCCCACAAAATAGAATAATTGATACCTCAAAATGATAATTTTAGTCATCTCAAACTTCTATTATAGACACTCATATATTCTGTACTTACCAATAAAAATTCTTGTTAAAGGAGGCATTGCTAAATTGAAGTAAGCACCATTAGAGGATATTCACAGCCATTCAGAAGGATAGTTTCACTCTCTTCTCATTTTAGATTTACTTTAGTGGGACAATTTGACACACATTGTGGGAATTGCCATTTTAATGCCCGACAAATTATTTCCTTGGCTATAGTAAAGATCTCAGTCCAGTAAATCATCTATGCATAATTAGTAATCCTTGTTAACATTTTCCAGGAAGTACAAATCAAAGTTTCTCCATTATGCCCACAGGAGAGTTCTAGAGAAATTTCCTAAATGTCTTTCAAAAAATAAATGATTTAAAAGTATTTTATTTATGAACCTCTACTTTTCTAGAGGGGATATATATCTTACAGGTATAATTTATTCTGAGATATAAAAGGGAAAGGCAATATTAGGCAAGAACAATTGTCCTCCTTATTTTAATAAATCAAAAAAGTATATGGGATATAAGGATCCACGGAAACTTTGTCCTCTACTTCTGGTATAAATAACCTCTGATCTTTGATAGTACAAGATATAAACAAGACTTCTTATATTATTTCTCAGTTGTTAAGAGGGTTCTGTGTTAGAAAACTAGATGTCCAACTCTCTAATTTTCTGAACATGGAAAATATGTTTAAACTATGTGTATCTCATTTCACCTTTTGTAAATTGGGATTATTACTGATATTTACCTCTAGTATAAAGGTCAGATATGTTAATATATGGAAGGAGCTTTAAAAAGTACTTGAAACAGAGTAAGAACTGAAGAAATACCACCTATATTTATATGTTGAATTTTGCTATCTTATCCCTAAGATCTGTGAACATTTTGTTAAGCACATCAAATATTTTTTCACAACTTTCTTTTATTATATTTGTTCATCTAATGCCAAATAAGAGCTTAGTCTTTAAGATATTTTCAATTTAGAAAATGTTTTCAAACCTTATTTCTGCTTTTTTTATTTGTTTGTCTTAATCTACTCTTGTTTCTAGGGAGAAGTTCATTGTAAAAAGTACTGAGGATTGGGACGCCTGGGTGGCTCAGTTGGTTAAGCAGCTGCCTTCGGCTTAGGTCATGATCCCAGCATCCCAGAATCGAGTCCCACATCAGGCTCCTTGCTCAGCGGGGGGCCTGCTTCTTCCTCTGCCTGCCACTCTGTCTGCCTGTGCTCACTCTCTCTCTCTCTGACAAATAAATAAAAATAAATAAAACCTTAAAAAAATAAGTACTGAGGACTGACTTTCACTCATTAATCCACACTTTTACTGCATATTATCAGACATTTCACTGAGAGTTAAAGTCAGACTAGAGAATCATTTCCCTTTATGTTTCTGTGATATTCTGAGATAAAATACTATTGCATTAAATAAAGAAATTTGTCAAGTATTCTACTCACAACATAGTAAAAGATGTTTCGACACTTCAAATGGAATAGAACAAATAATCCAGGTATCTGAGATCCTATTCTATATCTCATTTTGAGGAAAATATGCTATTTGAGAACAATTTTATTCTTTGACAATCATAAAATAACAATTTTTTTAAAAAAATAGTAATATTCACATCCAAAAACACCATCATATTTCTCTAACCTAATGTGATCTTCATGATTTTTAACTTCTCAAAACAACAATTTAGTAAATATACTGATGTCTCTAGGATATAGATAACATTTTCATTGAATAGAAGTCTTAGGATGACTTGCATAACTGAAAATAAAGAAACAGATAAGGGTGTTAATTTTTTTCTCTGACAAGACAGAATAAATATTAAACTCTAGCGAAGGCAAAACTGTAGAGATAGCAGATCAGTAGTTGCCAGCAGCTGAGGGTGATGGGAGCAGATGACCACAAAAGGGCCCAAGGTAACATTTTGTGGTTAGTAAAATATATTTTTTATTAGAATTTGATTGTGCTGGTAGTTAGAAAACTATACTGATAACTGTCAAAATTCATTGACTCATGTACTTAAAACTGATGTTGGGTAATAGTTCCTGTGTATACAGTTCAAAAAAGGCTAATAATTTTTAAAATAACAAAATTGTATTTGCTACGAACAATTATTTTAAAAAAAAATAGCCCTGCTCAAAGTTTTGTGGAGGATTCAGTCTTAGGTGATCAAGTTCTTGCCACAAAATCTAACTTGACAAAGTTTGTAGAAAAATAATCCAGATAGTATCATAATCTCTAAGGTGGCCTATCTATTCAGAGCTGATGGTTATTAGATTCTTTCAACTCTTACATCTCCTTAGCAGGGGGATAACAATTTGAATTCAAAAGAAGGTTAGAGTCAGAGTGGCTGAGTATGGATGGCATTTTGAGTCTTTATGAATGCCTATTAAGGATTATTTCTGAGATCTTTAGAACTTCTTTGGACACAGAACCTCAATTTCCAGTCTCCTTGGAACTTTCCAGTCCTAGGATTTCTATTCTTGATTTTCTTGTAACTGTCTCCATTATTGCCCCAAATGTATCCTTGAACAAATTCTACTCCCTCTTTCTTGATATAGCAAGAGTAAATAAGCTATTATTATTATTATTATTATTTGCAATCAAATAAAGCCTAAACAGAACAGAACTAGGATTATATATTCGTTACTCAAACCAATGTTCAAGTCAATTGCTGTCTGGGGAAATACACCATGATTTCAGTCCTGGCCAACATTTTGGAGACGGAGCATTCAATAGTATTATACTGCCTGGATTATCTCACAGAAAACACTGTAGAAAAAGTTGATGGAGCCTATTCTACAAAATAGTGTCAGTTTCAAGTGTCTCTTTCTGAGTTCTTTTTTCCTACCAGTGAGAGCAGCTCATGGACCTATCATTTGCTGATCTGTAACCTCCTCTTCCACATTAAAAAAAAAAAAAATAGTAATCTGAGAGGTGCCTGGTGGCTCAGTTTGTTGTGTCCAACTCTTGATTTTGGCTTGGGTCACCATCTCAGGGGCGTGGGATTGAACCCTCCCCCATCCCCCCCCCCCCCCCCTCCTCCCCCCCCCCCCCCCCCCAAGCCCCCCCCCGGGCTCTCTCAAAAAAAAAAAAAAAAAAAAGAAGGAGAAGAAAAACCGCTATCAATCATTTATGTCAGTTGATAGACTAATTTATGTTCTAATGACAAGTGCTAATTCTTACATAATATACTGTTCTCCTTGCTTTTCAGATCAACTCATTCAATCTCCAAACAGGCCCCTTTAACATATGAGAAAACTAAAAAAAGGGATGTTAAGTGATTGCCAAACTATTAGCCCAAAGAAAGAGTGCCAGTGCTATTCTGCTCCAGGCAGTCGGGTTCCAGATTCTAAAATACCATATTTCTACAAATTAAAAGACGTGATTTAAGTGAAAAAGTAAAGTAGAATAAATTACATTCATCTATGACATTGATTAATATTTCAGTCACAATTGTTGACATTTAGCTTATGATTTGTAGAAAAGTATAAGGGGAAGAAATTTTATGCATGCTCCACACAGTCAAAATAAGTCCTAGTTCATACTGCCTTACCAAATGACTCAGGTCTGAGCAGTTGTGTTTTTAATAGTAATTACCATCAGATGTGACCTGGACACTGCTTATAGGATTTGTGCCTTCCGGCCCGGAAATACACAAGCACTCACATGTATATAAATACACAGGTAAGCCCATTATTCTATGGAAATAACATATTCTCAATATGTATCTTTCACATTTACAGATATTTAGGGAATGTTTTGTATCTAAAAAGCCCCTGAGATCTCTAAAGATAGACACTGTGCTTCTCTCCAAAAAGTGGAAAAAAAACAAAACAAAACAGAAAAATCAAGATAGTAGGCTACTAGTAAAAACTTGATTTTTATTGATATTTTATATTTTAAGGGGTTAGAAACAGGGTGAAATTTTAAATACAAAACTTGTTTTTCTTCAAAAACCTTTGTGTACTTTGGAATTTGAAACTTCCTGAGGACAGATGGACACCTGCTACGATGTTATAGTTCATTCTGAGACATTTTTCCTTTTAGTTGCAAATTTCTGCTATTCATTTCAACTTTCTGTCTTTACTTTCAAATAAAAATTCTTCCTACTCTTTTTGATATGCTGATATCTTGTGATATCGCACCTTTTATTTAAACTATAGTGAATACTTCCTCCCTAGTCTCCTTTGCCTGTTTTTTTTTTTTTTTTTTTTTTTTTTTTTCCCCCAAAGGCATCTCCTTCAATGTAATACATGGCTTTATAGTCCTTCATAAACCCATGGAATTTAAAATCCTTTGTACCTATGATCTCATTTCTTTGATTCTTTCCCACTTTCAAGCAATTTTTGTATGGTTGTGAAACATACATTTAGAATAATTCCTTCTTATTGAATTCTCTGGTTTAGACAATGTAATTGACCTCCCAGCAACCAGGAAATCTTTTTGGTCTATTTTTAGCTATATTTGTCACCACCAGCTGTCGAGGTAGTTAAAATTCTCCTGGAGAGCACTGTTAAATAGTTAGTGAGTGCTGCATTTCAAGTGCAGAATTTCACAGCCTTGGAACCTGGGCTACATGCAGAATGGCTCCACCTCTTAGCAAGGATCAATAATGTTCTTGTTCTGCTTTAATTTAAATGGAAAGAGTGCCAGCAAACTGATCAAAACCATATAAATATTATTTCTTCTTTCATCAAATCAGAGTATGAGCAGTATTTCTGGATAACAGTAGATAAGCAACACAGTGACTTTATAAGTAACAGCAACATTTTTTTACATGGTATTCAGGAATTTCTTCTTCTTGAATACAGAAAATATATTTGGAAAATTATCAAAAGGAGTAATTAGGTCAATATGTGATACAGCCCCTTTGTAAGGAAAATTAAATACTAAAGTAAAAAGAATGAAGTAATTACAATTTTGAAGTAAGTAAAAAGACAAAATTTTTAATCCTTAAAACTAATTAAATGCTTTTCCATTTTCATGTAAGATTGAATACTATATGGGTAAATTTTAGGAAATAGTTTTTAAAACATTATATTGTAATTGGTTGACGGTTTCTAAATTTCATAAAAGAACTACAAAGGTGAAAAACATGTATAGTTTTCAATTGTTCTTCACCCACTGAAATTAATTGACCATAAATTTGTTAGCAGTTGGACTTTGAAGTGGGATGGAACTAAGGCACTGGTACATATTATTTTAATGAACAATGATGTGTGAAACGAATCATAGCCTTGTCAACAAGATAATGGTGAATTATAGCCTATTCTTGGATGAAAGGCTGCATGACAAGTACATGGGGTAGTTTGTAAAAGATGCCCTTTGTGTTTTATACCTGAAAAAGGGAAAACTACAGGAAACTTGCAGCTTTCAGGGCATACCCACACAACAAACACACTGAAATCCTATTCTGAAGACTTTGGAGAAAACAGAACATTTTGTGGGTTTCCCATTGTTGCTGTAACAAATTTGCCATAAGCAGTAGCTTTAGATAATACAAGTTTGTTATTGCATAGTTCTGTAGGTCAGAAGTCTGACAGGTCCCACTGGACTAACTGGTGTGGTCAGGGCTGCATTTCTAGGGGAGAATTCATTTTTCTCCTTATTTGAATTATTGAAAAAAATTCAGTTTCTTGTGGTTGTAGGTCTGTGATCAACTTTTCTGTAGGGGCTATCAGCTGAGCATTGCTCCTAGCTTCTAGAGGTGGCCTTTGTTCTTTGACTCATGGCTGGCTTCCTCCATCTTCAATGTCAGTTAAGGATAGGTGGAGTGCCTCTTCCTCTTTCTTCTCATCTCTCTGACTAAGCCAGAAAAGATTCTCTACTTTTAAAAGCTCATATAATTAGTTAATTAGGCCATCCAGGATCTCAGGACCCCCTTAATCACACCTATGGTCTCTTTTGTTATGTAAGGCAACATATCCTCAGGTTCCATGGCTTAGAGGTATAGACATCTTTGTGGGAGACATTATTCTGCCTACCAGGACTCTGATTCTTAACATCTATTACTTTATCCAGCGTATTCATTTGCTTGGGTTGTCAAAACAAAATTCCAGAGACTGGGTGGCTTAAACAACAGAAATTAATTTTCCTCACAGTTTTAGAGGCTACAAGTCCAAGAAACAGGTATCAGCACATTTGGTTTCTTTTGAGGGCCCTCACTTGTGGTATCTAAATGGGGTGTCTCTCCACATCAGATGGGGGCCTCGAAATGTGGGGCAACAACCTGTGGGAAGCCAGTAACACGGGAGGTGAAAGAATTCATGGGAGGCAGAACAAAGGAGATAGTAGTTTATTGAAGACATCTCAAGAGAGCAGCAGGAAGGACAGTAGAAGAGAGGTTTTCTCCACAGAGGCAGTGGGTGGGGGCTATTCTTATAGGGAGAAGATGAGAAGATATGGAGACCTTTAGAATTCTCCCTTTTTTTGGTAACTATGTCTGACTGTAAGTAGCCAACTGGTTGGTAGGGCCTGTGGATATTTCGAGGTGGGTCACCTGCTGGGCCTGTCTGTATTCAGCAAGGTGGTCACTGTGGGTCTTTTCTACATTCCATCCCTCAAGCCTGTTTGCCTAAAAGTGGCCTCCACATCCCTTTCATTTGTAGGTGGACATATTCTTGCTGTGTCATCAAATGTTTTTTCCTCTCTGTGTGGATATCCCTGAAACCTGTTTATGTGCTCAAATACCCTTTTCTTAGAAGGAGACTAGCAGATTAGATTAGGGCCTACCCTAAAGGCCTCCTTCTAACTTAATCACTTCTTTAAAGACCCCCTTCTAACTTAATCACTTCTTTAAAGACCCCATCTCCAAATACAGTTACATTCTGAGGTAACAGGGATTAGTACTCCAACATATAAATTTTAGGGAGACACAATTCAGTCCATAACAAGACAATAATTTTAGGATTTTGAAAGCTAGAAGAAGCTAGCCCTAAAATGCAACTGAGGAAAACTGTGATGAGAAGCCTAGTAGCTTAAGGTTAGCTAGGCAGCCTTTTGGATGCGAAGAATTATAATCTGGGATACCACATTACAGTGCAGACACAATTTTCCCAATCTGCCATATTCCCTCTTCATACAGAGTCATATGATATTATATATATTTATTTCCAGATTTCAATAGCAGGGCTTAATTCTGCAAATCAGGAACATAAAAGAATGGTAATTTATACCTATATAATGTATACTGTGTATACTGTGGTTTCTGAATATATATGTAACACTTTTATTTTATTATTTTTTTGGGGAATTCATAAATGTTCACAGAATTAAACTTCTGAATCATCTGCTTTCCTGAGGTTTTGTTTAGTTTTGCCTTTTTTTTTTTTTTTTAAACCAAGAACATGGGGCGCCTGGGTGGCTCAGTCGTTAAGCAGCTCAGGCCATGATCCCTGGGTCCTGGGTCCTGGGATCAAGCCCCACATTGGACTCCTTGCTCAATGGGAAACATGCTTCTCCTTCTCCCACTCCCCCTGCTTGTGTTCCCTCTATCCCTGTGTCTCTCTCTGTCAAATAAATAAATAAAATCTTTAAAACAAAACAAAACAAAACAAAACAAAACAAAAAAAAAAGGGAACATTTTTTTTCACAACTCAAGGAAAACACTACCTCTTCATATTAAATATAAACTACATTAATGTTAAGGTTATACACACACACGTATAAGTAATGGTGAATTTAGAAGGAAACTGGACATCCCAGTACACTGATTTGGGGTGATCCAGGCTTCACATAGGAAGCACACGCAGAGAAGGAAACAATGCAGTAAAGGGTATAAACGGACAGCTTACTGGAGGTGGTAACACTAGGTCTGTCAGGTAAAGGAAGGGAGGCAAGTGGAGACAGACTGAAGAGACCAATGGGAATTCAGCAAGTACAAGGCTCAGAAGAGAAACAGAGAATTGCCAAATTATTAGTTTTTTTAGATTTTATTAATTTATTTTTGCAAGAGAGAGAAAGAGAGGGTGTGCACAGGAGTCAAGGGGGAAGGGCAGAGGGAGAAGCAGACTCCCTGTTAAGCAGAGAGCCTGATGCAGGGCTCCATCCCAGGACCCTGGGATCATGACCTGAGCCAAAAGCAGACACTTAACCAACTGAGCCACCCAAGCACCCCAGCATTGTAAGGGCTTGAATGCACATAGTTCATTCTTCCTAGAATCTGGAGTATCAAGAGTGGATCTGGCAGGTGGGGAGAAGGGGCACTGGCTGGAGAGGGTACATTAGTGGATAAGTATGAAACTGGATACATAAACAAGGTGTTGAGGACGAAAGGTCTAACATACTCTTAAGAAGTACTAGGATTTCATTGTGAAGGCAGATGGGATTTCCTGAAAAACTGTAAGTAGATAAATGGAAGGCTCACATTTACATTTTATCAAACTAAGTCCAGTTGGTGGGTGAAGGATGAGTGAGTGGAATTTGCATGAAATAAATAGAAAGCTGCAGCAATAATACCAAATAACTAATCCTGATTTTGTTTTAGTGGATGCTTAAATGATGCACCGCCTTTAGACTTGACTTTCTGAGTAGGCGTACTTTTTCATCTTTACTAATGACGAAACCCAATTATGCAGAGTTTAAATGACTTCTCCCAAATGAAATATCTACTGAGTGATGGTGGGATGGTCTGAGCTCTGGCACTCTGACTTCTGAGCTCATGCTCTTTTTTTTTTTTTTTTAAAGATTTTTTTATTTATTTCACAGAGAGAGAGAGATAACAAGTAGGCAGAGAGGCAGGCAGAGAGAGAAGAGGGAGCAGACTCCCTGCCGAGCAGAGAGCCGGATGCGGGGCTCCATCCCAGGACCCTGAGATCATGACCTGAGCCGAAGGCAGAGGCTTAACCCACTGAGCCACCCAGGCACCCCTGAGCTCATGCTCTCAAGTGCTACACAAACCACATCCTTAAAGAAGATAAGACTATGAAATAGAGAAAAGTCCAAAGAACTCATACATAGGTTGGACACACCTGTTAATAAACTGAATTTAAAAAGTGAAGTAGAGGGAAAAAATGGCACATAATTTTCAGGCTTACGAAATCCATCTTTACAGAAACCTCTGTTTTCAATGGCAATTTGTCTATTCTTCAGTTGCAAGTGTTTTCCCATTTACTTTTAATTTTAGGGGTTTGTTTACTCCTTCCTATATTTGACTTCAAATTCCTCATGGAAAGGATTAAATTTTATTTTTCTTTATAAACTCTAAACCTAGCTCCTAGCCTGGTTCTTTCCACATAGTAGTATATAATAATACTCTTAACGGGAAATCAGCCTAAGGTCTTTCAGTAAGAAAACCCCAATTTTTACTTTGAAAGAAAGAAAATCTGGGGCATCTGTGTGGCTCAGTTGGTTGAGCATCCAACTCTTGATTTCAGCTCAGGTCATGATCTCAGGGTCATGAGACTGAGCTCCATGTTGGGCTCTGCACTCAGTGCAAAGTCGGCTTAAGATTCTCCTTCTCCCTCTGGTCCCCCCTGCCCCGCTCTCTCTTTCTCTCTCAAAAATCAATCAATTAGTTAATTAATTAATTCAAAAAAGAAAAGAAGGAAAGAAAATCTAGTGATTCCAATAATTAAGCTTTGGTAAAACAGAAATTTAAGAGGATGTCAGGACAATTATATCACCGGATGAAAATACAAACAAACCAAAAAAACCCAAAACTCCAGGAATTCCTTTTTCTCATTTCTCACTGGATCTGAGCTGAACTATAAGAGTGTAGACTGGCTTTTTGCATGTGATATGGACAATGATATTATGAGAGAAATAAAACAGTCTTGCCAACCAAAGACCCTCTTACATTAAGATGAAAAGAAATTCTCAAAAGAAAGGATTATATATATTTTTTTCATTGAAGAAGGGAAAGTATGCATATAAAATAAAGATGTTTGCTAAAAAGGATTATTAGATATAAACCTATCACAGTAGTTAGAAGACAAATGCGTTATTGCCTGATAAAAATATTTTTATTTTATAGAGGAGATCTTAAAAAAAATCTCCTTTAATATTTATTGTAAAAAGATCAGTCAAGCACACAATATTTGAAAATGAAAAATTAATTTGACATTTGCCAAATGTAAGTAGATGTTCTTAAGTCATGTAACCTAACTGACAGACTCATTTAGACACTTAAGAGTACATTCTGCAGATAATTTATTCTGAAATATCCATCAAGATATACTTCTACCTGAAAGCAGATTTTCAACTACCATCTTGCTCCTGTATGGACATAATGGCCAATTTATAACAACTGTTCTTAAATATTTTTAGTTCCAGATGGTCTGTTGTAAGCTTTATGGGGCTGAACTTTGGATCTCAAACTGCACATGTCAGAGTACTTAACTAAAACTAAAATTCTTTTTTGAGGGAAAAAAATAATATATATTGTCTAACCACATGCACTCTCGTGTCCTATGTCCCTGTGAAAATGAACTAGCCATCTGTCTGAAGGAGAATTCAAGTCGATGTCCTACATTTTCAGAACAGTGTATCAATAGCACTACCTACATATATCTTCAAACAACATGAATTTCCTTTTACTCACCAAGATAGAATATGGACATATTAAGCTCTTAGAAGGAACTTAACTATGAATTAATTGTGACATTGTGTTTCCTACTACTTGCTTGACACATTTAAGATCTTAAAGCATTCTGTTTCTTTTCTTTTTCTTTCTTTTTTTTTTAAGATTTTATTTATTTGTTTGACACAGAGAGCACAAGTAAGCAGAGCCAGAGAGGCCCACCGAGGGAGAAGAAGAAGCAGGCTCCCCACTGAGCAGAAAGCCCAATGCAGGCCTGAATCCTAGGGTCCTAGGATCATGACCTGAGCAAAAGAAAGAGGACAGTTAACTGACTGAGCCACCTAGGTGCCCCAGAGCACCCTATTTCTTTAAGCCTTTGAAGTTCTAGCCCTCAAATAAGCTGTATTATTAGAAAGCAGTTTATATACATTATTTATGTTAGTCTCCTTAGAAACACACTCACTGAATGATGGTTAATATTTCATCTTTAGCTTTTATAGAGACATGAGAAACTAGAATATTGGCCAAATTTTGTCATTTATGATAAAAAATAGCTTTTATGAATGTCAAGTTGACAAAATTCTTCCAGAAATCATTTCTAGTTGAAAAGGCCTAGCTTTCATAATGTAATTAACTACTCTAATCAGGCAGTTCAAACTCTGAAATGCAGCATGCCTCTCTTATTTCCTTTTTATCAGGATTCACAAAGCTATTTTCAAAAAAAATACTTTTTCTAAAGTTTTTTTTTTTCCAAATATATTTTTTTTTAATTAGTTTTTTTCTTTTTCCCCCTCCAAAAAATACATGTTTGAACTTGTGGTGATTAATTTTATGACTTAATTTGGCTGAGCTAAGGGATGTCCAGATAACTCATTAAATATTTCAGGATGTGTCTGTAAGGGTGTTTCTGGAAGGGTTAGCATTTGATTCAGTAGACTGAATAAGGAGATTCACCCTCCCCAATGTGGGCAGGCATTATCCAAGCCACTGAGGGCAAGATCACAACAAACAATGACAGAAAGATGAATTCTCTTTGTTTTGGAGCTAGAAAGTCCATCATCTCCTGCTCTCACATAATAGCTTCCCTGGTTCTCAAGCCTTTAGACCCCAGGACTCACCCAGGGGCTCCCTTGGTTCTCAGCCTTCAGGCTGAGACAGAGTAAGACCACCAGCTTTTCTAATTTTGCAATTTTCAGACAGCAGACAGTGAAACTGCTTGGCTTCTGTAACCACATGAATTAATTCCTATAGTAAATCTCTAATCTTTCCCCTCTCCTGCTGTCTTCTGTCTCTGTTTCTCTAGAGATCCTTGACCAATATAGAACTTTTGCTAGTTACTATTATTGTTGTTGTTTGTGTCAAATAGAGTGGATTTTATAGTTAGACATTATCCATTCATTACCTCATTTCATCCTGAAAACAAAACTGAAATTGGTATCACTTGCTTTATAGGTGTGACGATAATATAGAGGGGTTAAGGGACATTCCAGACATCACCAGTAAGTGTCAGATCCTGACTTGAGAACAAATCATGCTCACTTCAGAAGTTAGGTGACTTGCTGTATCTCCAAGATGTTGGAAGTGAAGGATGAGGTCAGATGCTACGGCCTTTAAAGACTCCAAAGTATATCAACACTATCCTGCAGATCAGAAGATACACTAATGGAACAGGTCTCAAATACAACTTTACAAGGTCTCAGTATGCTGGTGCAGAGCTCAGTAGAATGAGATTTAGGGTTAGAGCATAACTGGGGGCCCCCTACGTGAATCGAAATCATCACGGGGCGAGCCTAGGTGGCTCAGTCTGTTAAGTGTCTGCCTTGGGCTCAGGTCATGATTCCCAGGGTCTTGGGATCCAGCCCTGAATTAGGCTCCCTGTGGGGCAGGAAGCCTGCTTCTCCTTCTCCTACTCCCTGTGCTTTTGTTACCTCTCTCACTGTCTCTCTCTCTCTGTCAAATAAATAAATAAAATCTTAAAAAAAAAATCATCACAAGGTCTGAATTAATAGAAAGTTGAGAGTGAGTGAGGTGGGGAGGATTATACAAAGTAAATAAATAACAAAAACAACAACAATAACTGTATATCACAAGGGAGAAAAATAAGAGAAATTTATGGGCTTGTGTTTTTTAACATACAGTCAATGTCCTGGGCTCTAATCAATTGTTTTAGTAACTTCTCTTCCTTTGGGAGATACTAGAAAAAGAAGAGACAGCTAGCATGCACGATCTGTTAGAGGAATGATCAGAGAAACTTCTCCTTCCTCATATTAAAACAAATATGGATATTGATTCTTAATTAGTTACCTACTGAGAGTGTAATCCTTTGACAAGTTACTTAATTTTATTAATTATTTCATTAATTACACATGAATCTATGATAACAAAGATTTTACCTTAGGATTAATGAGACTGTGTAAGTGCAACATCTAGCACATACTAATTGGTTAATAAATGTTAATTATCTTTCCTTCACTGTTTTGGTTGAGGTTCCCTCAATCAGAAGATAAATCATCATCTAATAGTTCTGATAATATCTCCAATTTTCCCATTTCTTCTTTTTAAAAAAAAATTTGTTTTTCTTTAAGATTTTACTTATTTGAGATAGAGTGAGAGTGAGAGAGAAAGAGCACAAACAGGGTAGCAGCAGGCAGCTAGAAAAGCAGGCTTTCCATTGAGCAGGGAGCCTGACTCGGGGCTCCATCCCAGGACTCCGGGATCATGACCTGAGTGGAAGGCAGGGGCTTACCTGACTGAGCCACTCAGGTGCCTCCCATTTCTTCTTTTTTAAGATTTATTTATTTATTTAAGAGAGAGCTCGAGCTAGCAAGTAGAAGGAGAGGCAAATGGGGAGAGAGCAGGAAACTGAAATCTATTGGGGAATACAGCTATAATTGAATCAGATAATCAGCTGAGGTTACACAGTCTTATAAGATATAATGACATTTATTGTGTTTCCTAAGATATGTCCTACAAAAAATGCAATACTTTTTTCCAAGTGCTATATGAACTGCTTTTTCCTTAAATTCTTGTTCCCATTTCTGCTTCCAAGTTTCTTCTGCTGAGTCATGCATCTCCCTTTTACAACTGTTTCCCCTTAGGCCCTTGCTAATCCAGTCATAAAATACAGCTCTCTTCAGTGGATGCAGCATATATTAGTAGCTTGCAAACACCAAAATCTTTTGCACAATACAACTTACAAGGGCATATGAAAAATCCCATTATTATGATTAGTTAGGAAAACTTTGTTCTTTTTCAAGAATTGTTCTATGTAAGTTATTTGGTCATTCTACAAATCAAACTTTTTTCCTAAATCAAATTTCCTCATAAAGTCTAGCTCCAGATGATGATTCTTAACACTATTTTCACTTTTACATTTTTTGCTCTTTTGGTATTTAGGCCAGACCCCAAATTCCTAATCCTTTCTTATTCAACTCATTCATTTCTTTATCTGATTTCTACTTTTCTAGTCTTATAATCACCTAAATCAGACCATTTTTTAACGAACAGGTCAGCTTTATTTCTAAGAGGTAATCTACCATAAGAAGTTAAGAAAAAAACACTTACAAAAAACTGTCAGCAATTGGATGATTTAATATAAAAATATAATAGACAAAAGTAGAGAAGGGCAGAGAGCTGTGGGCATCCACAAGCAAAGCAGTTTTTGGAGAGCTAGCATGGGCTGGCTTCCAGGTGAGCAGTGGCAGTTAGAATGAGGAAAAAAAAAAATGAGACTATGTGCCATATATACTTTAAGGAAAGGAGAGCATTAAATATCTAAATCCAAAGTTGAGAAGGTATGCTTAGGGAAATGACATGAATTCGATATCCCTTGAATATGGAGTATAGGAGATGAATACAGAAAGGAGGCAAAAACAGAGCAAGGAGATAATCACTAGGAATCACAAAAAGTTTGAGCTTTTTCCTAAAAATGAAAACATTAAAAGAATTTGAAGCAAAGTGGTAACAGTGTTCTACTTCAGATTCTATATGATGACTACAATATAAAAAGAAAAAAAAAACAGATTGGAGAAAACAAATGTGAAAATTCAGAAACTAGGCATGAAGTATTGCTGAAATTCAGATGATAAATGATTATGGTTTGAAGCAGGGTAATAGCATCAGGAATGAAGGAGCAGGAAGAGGTATGAGAGAGCTCATCATGAACCATGGTTAACAAAAGTTTACTGAATTTTGAAATTCACTGCACATTGGAGAAATTTGTTGATTGATGTTTTTGACATTAAAGGCAAAGTCTATCTGGCTTAAGTGCCTGTTATTTAAATGTTTTCCGTTGCCCAGCCCTAAGATT
Organism: Enhydra lutris kenyoni; assembly: GCF_002288905.1. Taxonomy (NCBI): domain Eukaryota; kingdom Metazoa; phylum Chordata; class Mammalia; order Carnivora; family Mustelidae; genus Enhydra; species Enhydra lutris. The sequence goes on along the minus strand of NW_019154086.1, from coordinate 91,502,828 downwards.
TGATTTACACTTTGAAAAAGACAGAAAAAAATGCCTTTTAAAATTTTTAATTTGATTTCCTTAGACAAGATATCAATAAAGAGAAACAAGTGAGTTAAATAATTCTTCCATCAAATAAGAGAAATGATAGGATAAGGGACAGGCAGATTAGATGCAAATTTAAGATTTGTTTCTTTTATCCTCTCATAGAGGTCCATACAGTCCCAGGCTTGGGAAGGGATTAAAATACATCCTTTTTATTTCCACATTTCATCAGTGGATTCCTTTTAAAACCTTTCTTATGAAGGTCACATAACCTCGTGCTTCTCAAATTTCAGTGTATACACAAATGACCTGAGGATCTTGTTAAAATGCAGATTCCGATTTCATAGTTCTTAGTAGGAGCATTTTTAATAAGTTGTGATATGAAATTCTTCATTTTAATAATTTTCCATCTGTTGCCGATATTCTTGTTTGTAAGCTATCTTTGAGTGCCAAGGATCTAATTTATACTTGAAAACAATTCCTAATTAAACCCAATTCATTGCTAATTGCAACATTATGGCGTTATAAGAGAGTCATATTGTGTTTAGAACTTAGCTAAATGAAAAGACTTGTCTCCAACTTTTATTATATAGTTTGCTAAACTACTCAGAGAGCCCACTAAAGGTCAAGTCTTCCCCAAAAAGTGAAGGGTAGATGATACCTTTTCTTTCTGTAGAATGTGGGTTAAATGACTGATATACATAACTCTCAATGTCTCTTAGTGAATTAACTGACCAAAATGAGCATCATTCAGTTTAATTTGAAAGTGCCAGTGTAACATGTCGGTATCCATAAGCAAGTTTCTTCATTCATCTTTACATATTTTACAATTAATAAAAACACACAGATGTTTACAGTAGGATCACTTCACATTCAGAACGGCTGCTCCTATTGTTAAACTATGATAGAAATTTCTGATGAAGTTCAAACCACAGTGTATGATTTTTATACACAACTCAGAATCATTAATGAATCTGAATATAATTTTCATTTAAGAAGCTCTTTTTTTTTGTTTCATGTTATTTCATGTTTCATGTTATTCTTTTAAAAAATAAGAAACCACAAAACAAATATTACCTGTTAAACTTGTTTCCGGCCATAATTTCAAAATACAAGATTTGATTTAGCAGTAATATGTGAATTATTACCAGTGGTGAGGTCATGAATACAATTGATCTGGAAGAGTTCCGCATGACATACAGTCCATTTAGGAAGAGTGAGAAAATTACTAGCTGTGTCATTTGAGGAATATTCATGCAATTAGGTGGATTTTGGATGTATTTATTTATTTATTTATTTATTTTTTGGATGTATTTATTTTATACTTTGAGTTTACTAACTCACCATTTATAAACTTTATAACATTTTTTTCTCTGTTCTTTGTTCCTGCTTCCTATTTAGCTATGCAAAGGAATCAAAGACACATGAATGAGCATAATATTGTTTTATAAAATTATTTTTCCTTTTGCAATGAGGATTCTAGTTTTTCTATTATTAAGAAATTATCGGTTTGGTAGAAGTAATACATAATGACTTTACTAAGTCAGAAAGTAACAATTTATATTTCCTAGTAGAGCATTTTTGCTTGGACAAAATGGTTTTAAAGAAAAGACTAATAAAAACAATAAAATAGTAAAAGTTTTTTTAATTGCCTTTGCATTTTCAAGACTTATCTAAAATTTCCTATTGCCATTAAATAAGCATTATCAGAAAAATACATGTGCTCATATTATATTATAAAATATATTAAATATAAATATTATGTTATTAAAGTTGACATGTTTAATTTCCAAGGAACCAATTTACTAACATTAATTACTAACAACAATTTAGTAAGCAGACTATTAACTCACATGAAGTAGCTAAATCCATTTATATAGCTAAAATGCTTGTAAAAGTCAACATTCTCACTCACCATATTGTTTTATCACACAAATCTTCAGTGGCAAAAAAACTTATCTTTTATGAAATAAGTAATATTCTTTTCCAATTTGATGGCTCACTGAGATAATACCTAGAATTATTATTTTAAAGAGGAGAATCACTGATCCTCTTATAGCTCTCTTACATAGACCTTGAAACATGGGATGTATTGATTGCAGATAGCCTTTGACTGAAAAAAGAAAAAAAATAGGTACTTGCTCCAGCAGCACATATAATTTTAAGGAAATTTTTTTCTTGGTATGTAGTCAAATGTTAATTTTTAAATGATGTGTTTGTATCTTTCTTTCACTTCAGAACTCAATTTATGAAAAGTACTTAAAAAAAAAGAAAGCACTTTTATAAACTCATAAAACTATATAGATTATCTATTTTGTATTGCCCAAGTTTTTTTTTTTTTTTTAAAGATTTTTTTATTTATTCATTTGACAGATAGAGATCACAAGTAGGCAGAGAGACAGGCAGAGAGAGAGGAGGAAGCAGGCTCCCTGCTGAGCAGAGAGCCCGATGTGGGGCTCGATCCCAGAACCCTGGGATCATGACCTGAGCCGAAGGCAGAGGCTTTAACCCACTGAGCCACCCAGGCGCCCCCCAAGTTTTTTTTTTGTTGTTTGTTTGTTTGTTTGTTTGTTTTTAATTTATTTATTTGACAGTGCAAGAGAACACAAGCAGAGAGGCAGGCAGAGAGAGAGCAGAAACAGGCTTCTCGCTGAGCAGAGAGCCCAATGTGCGGCTCGATCCCAGGACCCTGAGATCATGACCAGAGCTGCAGGCAGAGGCTTAACCCATTGAGTGAACCAGGTGCCCCTTGCCCAAGTTTTTGATAGACTTGTTTAGTTCTTAATTTTACTTTGTCGTAGTAGACTTGTGCTGATATTGTCATCTGATATAATTGTAGCATTATTAACATTTTGCATCAAACAAAAATGCATCCAGGCCAAGATAAAGAGAAATTTTATTTAAAAAGACTAATACAACAGTGAGAAATGTTCAAAGCTCAGAAATCCACAAGTGTATGAAAATCAGACTGAAAAAGGTTTTTCTTTTATGGAGGTAAGCAGAGTTTAGCAGAAACTTTTAAGAATAAGTTGGACAAGCAAGGGGGGATAAGTAAAAGAGCATAACAGGAAATGTGTCTGAGGAATCACCTGACTCGGGGATCAACTGCTGAAAAGGACATGTTCTCCATCTCAGCTTTTTTTTTTTTTTAAGATTTTATTTATTTATTTGTCAGAGAGAGAGTGAGCGGGGGCAGTGGTAGGCAGAGGCAGAGTTGGAGAAGCAGGCTCCCTGCCAAGCAAGGAGCTGGATGCTAGACTCGATCCCAGGACCCTGGGATCATGACCTGAGCCAAAGGGAGATGCTTAACCGAATAGCCACCCAGGCATCCCTGCATCTCAGTCTTGCCCAGGGCTGGGGACAAGCCATAGTTCAGGGACCTGTGAGAAGAGAGAAGCCTGAATAAAGTTTTGTCAAGACAAAGCAGAGGGTAAAAAATGGGCAATTGTGAATACTTGGAGCTATAATTCTATATGGTACAGGTGTGTGTGTGTGTGTGTTGGTGTGGGGGGTTGGTAAGTGCATTAATTGGTAGCCCACTATTTCACTTTGCTGGTTGTAAGCTAATTCAGTGAGGGTGTTATATAGTCATGGGGGTGTAGAAAAGTATTTGGTGTTTGTCGACATTCCTGGCTCCTAAAAGCAGAGTTCCTAGATACCTTGACATTTCCTTAGTGATAAGAGTGATAGAAGGGGGGTGCCTGGGTGGCTCAGTGGGTTAAGCCTCTGCCTTCGGCTCAGGTCATGATCTCAGGGTCCTGGGATCGAGTCCTGCATCAGGCTCTCTGCTCAGCAGGGAGCCTGCTTCCTCCTCTCTCTCTCTCTCTGCCTGCCTCTCTGCCTACTTGTGATCTCTATCTGTCAAATAAATAAATAAAATATTTAAAAAAAAAAAAGAGTGATAGAAGGGTCTTTTGTTCTAAGGAGGCAACTCTTGGTGAGTAGACCCCTAGATGGTCCATTTAGGATGGGGCTCGTCACCAGAAAGACCACACTGTGATTAAAAGCTTGGAAATGTTAGCTTCATTTCCCTACCTCTGAGGAGGAAAGGGGGACTAGACATTGAGTTAATCACCAATGGCCAATTAAATCTCTATACTAACCCTGAACAACAGGGATTGGAGAGCTCCTAAGCTGATGAACACAAGGGCGGCTGGGACTGTAGGATGCCCAGAGAGTGCCGGGAAGATCTGAGCCACCAACCCTCTCTTCTGTCGCCTTGGCTGTTACTGAGTTGCAGACTTTACACACAGACACACACACACACACACACACATCAAATGTAAATGAAGTGTTTTCTTGAGTTCTGTGAACCATTCTAGCAAATATTAAACTTGGAGGGGGCTGGGGAAACCTCAAGAATTACAACCTATAAGTCAGAAGTTCGAGTGGCTTGGGACTTGTGACTGGTATCTGATGGGGGGCAGTCTTGTGGGATTGAGCTCCTTGAACCTGTGGGATCTGATGTTACCTCTGGGTAAACAAGGTCAGAATTGAAGTGAATTGTTAGGATACCCTCCTGGTGTCAAAGAAATAGCTGATGTGAGAAAGAAAACCTTTGGACAATAAAAAAATCAAGGATTCAGTCCATATTAAAGTTAGACAGTTTAGGGGTACCTGGGTGGTTCAGTTGGTTAAGCATCTGCCTTTGGCTCAAGTCATGATCCCAAAGTCCTGGGATTGAGTCCCACATCCTGCTCCCTGCTTCCTTCTCCCTGCTCAGTGGGGAGGCTGCTTCACCCTCTCCTTTTTCCTACTGCTCCCTCTGCTGTGTGCCCTTGCTCTCTCTGTCTCTCCCAGTAGAATAAGTAAATAAAATCTTAAAAAAAAAAATAAAGTTAGTTTAGCCTTTTCCCATTTATAAGCATATCATTAAATTCTACTGGTTGTAAGAGGGACTGAATGAAAGAGTGTTTAAAATTGTTTAAAGGTATTCTTACCAGTGAGAAAAAAAACTTTAAGCACAAGCGTTACTGATGGACCAGTAGTTTTAAATTTGCATACGAAGGGCAGCATATTATTTTCACCTTTCAAGTACTTGGAGACTATTACCATATCTTTAGACAACTGATGCTTACTAAACAATGCATTTTCAGTTCCTGCAATCTTTCTTCATAACTCAGTGAATTGATTCCATTAATTATTTCTGCTCTTCTCAGAACTCTTTCCACATCCCTGCGTGTGTCCGATATTAAGGTAAATAAAGCAGAAAGAAACAAATCTGGTGTCCTCAGAGTCACAAGCTCCAGGTAATAGACTCATTTTTATCCTTGACTCAGGAAGCTATGCTAGTCCATCAGTGGTGATCAGGAGCTTCATGGTTTTCAAATGGGGTGCAGCCCGGCTCTTGGCTCTTGGTAGATGTGGGGCAAAAAGTACCCACTCCTGGGGGCTCGGCTCCACTAATCCATATGGATTAGGAAAATCCAAATCTTCGCGTGCAGTGACACATAGAAGGAGCTGTTGTCTCAGATCAGTCTTAGTAAAGACAATCTTGTTGTCTTTGGGGTATTGACCCCAAAACCAATTATCCTAACTTCTCTTTTAATGACTAATTTTCTCTCTTTTTTTAATCTAAAGAACTAGGCTCTGACTCTGCCCTGTAATTTTATGACTGGATCACGAGTCCTTGTACATATTCTCTATTCTTCAATATCAAGGTTTTTTTCCCAAACAAACAAACAAACAAAAACTATGTACCTGCTAAGTACCACACACTGTCATACCTTCTATATATACATAATTTCATTTAGTCTCATAGCAAAAATATGATATAGATATTATTTTCCCACTTTTTCAAGAGAAATTAAACAAATTAACAACTGTGATAAACAACATCTTTATGGTTGTTCTAGATCTGAACTGTGCAACAGAGTAACAACTAGGCACATATGGCTATTTATTTATTTATGAATTTTTTTAGAGAGAGAGAGAGCAGGGGAAGAGGCAGAGGGAGATGGAGAGTGAGTGAGCAGACTTCGTGCTCAGCGTGGAGCCTGACATAGGGCCTGATCTCAAAACCCTAAGATCATGACTTGAGCTGCAATCAAGAGTAGGATGCTTAACTGACTGAGCTACCCAGGTGCCCCCAAATATCCTACTTTTGTAAATATTACCCATTTTTTCCTGAGTTATTCACTCCAAATTACTTTCCTTAATCATAAGTTTTAAGCATTCTTACTGAAATGTTGTTCATGTATCAAACAATTTACCCACAAATAGTATACAATATCATATTTTTTAATATGTTCACAGAGTTGTGTAACTTTGACCACAATTTAAATTTAGAACATTTATCCAATCCAAAGAGAAATCTTAGATCTTTTAGTAGGTATTCCCCCTGTATACCCCATACAAGCTTAGACAACAATCTATACTCTCTCTATAGACTTGTCTATTCTGGACATTTCATATACATGAAATCATATAATATGTTGTCTTTTGTGAGAGGTTTCTTCTCCTATAAAATTTTCAAGTTTTATTCATGTTGTAGCATGTAATAGTAGTTAATTCCTTTTTAACAATATTTAATAATTATCTGTCATCAATATTTACTTATCCAATCATCAGCTGATGGGCATTTATTGTTCCACTTTTTGGTTATTATTATTATTATTATTTTATTTTAAAATTATTAAAAAATTTTTTCTTTATTTGTTACAGAGAAAGAGAGAGAGAGAAAGAGAACATAAGCAGGGGGAGCAACAGGCAAAGGGAGAAGCATGCTTCCCACTGAGCAAGGAGCCTGATGTGGGACCAGATCCCAAGACCCTGTGATCATGACCTAAGCCAAAGGTAGATGCTTAATCAACTCAGCCACCCAGTTGTTTTGTTATTATTAATAATACCATCATAAACAGTTGTATACAAGTTTTGGGGTTTTTTTAGGGACATGTTTTATTTCCTTTTAGTATTTATATATTTATCTTCCTGCCACTCTCTTAACTAGTGTAGCTATGTAGTTAGGATATCCTCCAACTTTGTTTTTTTTTGCTTGTTTTTTTTTTTTTTTAAATTGACTCTTCTACATTTGCATATGAATTCAGGATTAGCCTGTCATTTTGTACACACACACACACACACACACACACACACACGCACGCACACACATCTAGCTTGGGTTCTAATTTGAACTGTGTTGAATCTATAGATCATTTTTGGTTTCTGTGGGTTTTTTGTTTGTTGTTGTTGCTGTTGTTAAAGGTTTATTTATTTATTAGTCTTCAAGCAGACTCCCCACTGAGTGGGAGCCCAGTGTGGTTCTCAGTTTATGACCCATGAGATCATGACATGAGCTGAAACCAAGAGTCAGATGCTTAATCAACTGAGCCATGCAGGTGTCCCAAGAGATCATTTCTGAAAATACTGCTATCTTAAAACTATTAAGTCTCCTGATTCACAAATATTGGATGTCTTTCCATTAATTCATATCACTTTATTTTTGCAATAGAATTGTTTAATTTTATTTCTAGATTGTCCATTGCAAATATATGGAAATATCATTAAATTTTGTAGATTAAACTTGTATCTTGAAAACTTGCCAAATTCATATATTAGTTCTAATATTTTAAATGGATGTTTTAAAAATGTGTATATATAAAATCGTGTCATTTATAATCACAGGGGTGGGTATGTCTCATTCATTATCTTAAAGGGAAATCATCCACTTTTCATCCAATAATGATGATTTAGCTCTGGAATTTTATAAATGATTTTGTCAAAGTTTCTTATTATTCTTAATACATTCAGTGATTTTATTATGAAAACTGTTGGATTTGTAAATTGAATTTTCTAATTCTATTGAGATGACTGTCCTTTATCCTATTAATGTGGTATATTGCATCAATTGATTTTTTAATATTAAACGAACCTTATATACCAAGGATAAATCTCACTTGTCCAAGTTGTATAAGCTTTTCTATATTTTTCTGGACTTAACTTATACTTTGTTGAGGATTTTTATTTCACAAGGAATATTGATCATCTAACGTTCTTGTCTACTTAGTTTTGGTTTCAAGATGAGATTGGCCTCAAAGAATATGTTAGGAAGTGTTTCACTTCTATTTTTGGAACATTTTATGAAAGATTAGTATTAATTATTCTTTAAATATTTGATAGAAATCACTAGGGAAGCCATTTGGAGCCAAGCTTTTCTTTGTGAAAAATTTAAAAATCACTAACTCAAACATATTACTTTATAGTCTATTTATATTTTTTAAATTCTTCTGGAATAAGTTTAATAGTTTGTGCTATACTAGGATTTTGTTAATGTCTTCTAAGTTATCTAATTACTTGACATACAGTTGTCCATAGCATTCTCTTACATTCTTTCATCACAGATTTGAGTAATTAAATCTTTTTCTTTCTTAGTCATCAGATATAAAGTTTTGTTGGATCTACTAGTTTTTTTTTTTTTAATGACTTGATTTCACTGAATTTCACTATTATTTTTCTATTTTAAATTGGAGTTATTTCCATGATAATGTTTATTATTATCTTCCTTCTTGCTTTGAGTTTGGTCTCTTCTGATTTCCTAATTAGAGTGAAGTATTTGGCTATTGATTTAACATCCATCTTCCTTTTTCTAGATATGTTGGGAGCTATAAGTTTCTTTCTTAACATTTTTCAGCAGAAATCCACAAATTTCTTATGCTAAGGGTTTGTTTTATTTACTGAAAATTATTTTCTAATTTTCTCTTATAACTTATTGTTTGACTCATTGATTATTGTGGAATGTGGTGTTTAACCTCCATTTTATATAATCATGTTTTTTAAGGAGGGGAGAGAAGAAAGAAGAACAGTATACATGTATAGCATTTATTATATTAGTATTTTCATTTACCTTATTTCCATTTCTTTGTATTTGAGTTCTTACATAGTGCCATTTTTTTCTCTACATAAATCTGTTGTCACTTGCCCCTTTTGTGCTCTATCAAATATATTATGTTTCTAAATGTTATAAACCCAACAATACAATTATATACATTTTAACATAGTTGTTTTTTAAATATGTCAAGGAAAAAGAAAAGTTCTGCTAACAACAGATGCTTTAAGCTATTATTTATATAGGAATTGTTTTTTTTTCACATTTTTTGAAAGATAGCTTTGTAGTTATAAGATTTTTGGTAGACATTTATTTTTCTTTTCTTTAGCACTTTGAATGTCATTCTACTGCCTTGTGGAGTCATTTTTTTTTTTTTTTTTATGAGAAGTCAGCTATTAATTATACCATAGATTCCTTCTGATGAGCCATTTTCCTTTCCTGCTCTCAAGATTTTCTCTGTGATTTTCAACAATTTGACTATGATGTGTAAATCTCTTTGAATTAATCATACTTGAAGTATGTTGAGATTTTTGGATTTGTAGATTGACATTTTTTCAGATTTCAGAAATTTTTTAGCCTTTATGTCTCTGAATATTTTTCATGACCTAAACTCTCCAAACCTGATACTTTCATTCTGCAAGTACTGCTGTTCTTAATGGTGTTAAGACCAGCTCTGTTCATTTTCATTCCTCTTTTTGTTTTTTTTGCTTGTTGTATTATATAATCCTTATTACTCTATCTTAATCTTGGGATTCTTTTTTCTGCCAGCCGAAATTTACTGTTGAGTCCTACTAGCACATTTTTATTCTAGTTATTATAATTTTCAACTCCAGTCTTTAATTTGGTTCTTATTTATAGTATCACTTTCCTGATATTCTTCAGTGAGATAGTCTTTAGATATATTTACCTTTAGTTCAACAAACATATTCGTAGTGGCTGCTTTGAAGTCTTTGTCCAACAAGTCCAATGCTGGGGCTTCTGCAAAAGCACATTTTACTGACCAATTTCTGTTTTGTTGTTCTTGTTTCTTATTTCTTTCTATTTATGAGCCATACTTTTTAGTTTCCTTTTCTATCTTGATTTTTTGTTTGTTTGTTTGTTTGTCTGTTTGTTTTTTAAACTGTCTCCCCAAAGGAAGAGAGGGGGAGTCTGATACTATGTTATTATTGTTTCCTTAGTCATGTGTCTTTTTAGTAACTTGGGTGAACTGTGTCTGTGGAGTCTATTTCCCCATAGTGTGCAGCCTATACTGACTCTTGTTAATTTTTTTTTCTTTATTTTATTTTTTAGTCTTTTCATCTTTTAGCCACCTAGTGGTCATATCTAGGTCAGTTAAGCCACTTTTTGATCAAAGAGTGTGCTTAAATATCCTTAGCCAGTTAGATCTGTATTTTTCACTGTTTTTACTGTTAGATATGTGTCTGACATAGAGGCTCTCATCACATTTTAAGGAGTTTATGATCTTGTCCCATGTTCACCTAACAACGAATAGTTCTCAGAATATTCCTAAGAGGGCACAGCCTAAAGCATACACATAGTTTTCCACTCAGCCAGTTATGCGTGTGGTTTTATTTCTAAGCCTGGCTTCCTAAGATGTGTCCCTGAGTCAGAGTAGCTTATTGTTCAGCCAATATTTTGTCAGAACTATACTTAAGTTCTTTGTTCCAGTGAGGATTCTGCTCTTTGTTGATGAGTTTTTCTGTGGTTTGGGAATGTTTTCAAATCTACCTCATATCCTGTTCTGATTATTCCCAAGAAGGTGCAACCTAACATACACACAATATTCCCAAACCCCATGGCTGACTGTGATTCCAAAGAAGGCTCTTCAAAGCTGCCTTTTCTCCTGGTTCTCTGTGTTGAATTTCTGGTTTCTCTGCCATGTCACTTGATGGTAGTAGTATCATGATGCTATCAGTGTGCTCTTAATTGCTTCCCATTAAGGTCCTCATGGTTTTTGGCAACAACATGAAACATGGAATTCTTTGAGATTTTTTTCCAATTAAAGTCATTCTCTTCAGGCAGAGCTGTGGAGCTCTAAGTCATTAGGGCCTGCTTCTTCTCTGATCAGAATCTTTGCAGTTCTACACAGAAGCTGGGGGTGAGCCACAGGCCCTCTTCCATTAGAATGGCACTCCAGGTCTGTAAGCTGGCCCTGCAGGGAGCTGGCAGCCCCTGGTCTTCTTGGCTTGCCCTTCCCTGAATGGAAGCTCTCCCCTATGAGCAAATGGAGATGAGGCAATTATGCCAAGTAGTTTTGATCTATCACATCTGGAGTGGAATCTGCATGTTACAATTAGAGCTTGAGTAGGGTTAACCAGCCTCAGTCTTCTGTTTCAAATGGAGCTGTATAAAATAAGACTAATGATGAGAAATGCCAGCTGCCTACCACTTCTGAGGGGAACCACAGCCCTCAAATGGAGCTGGAGTGAAGAATCCCATCTTTACGGCTTCACCCTCCTGGGGTGGAGCACCAAAAGAAGAGTTTCTATACTTGGAGCTGGAAGTAGGGAAACACAGTAGGTCTTGGCTCAAATGTCACAAGTTTCATGTATTTTTGTTGAGCCTTAATGGACTTTCTTAAGTAAGTGTTTTTCCATTTGCTTTATGCTCTTCAGACAATTTCCAGAAACCCAAATGATGGGCATTTTGTTGCTGTTACTGTTCTTTTATAATTTTCTCTAGTTAAAAGGTGGTTTTGTTAGGGGTAAGGTTCACCGCATTACGCACTCTGCCATTCCCAAAGTACCATTCCCTTAATCATGATTCATTGCATTGATTCTGTAGGGATCAAAGGCAGGACAAGATGGGCCACTTTAGCATGAAGATTATTTTGAGTTAAAAAGTAATCACAACCCAGAAGGTTCCAGAAAAGCTCTAGCTCTTCACCTCTCCCCTCAACTGCCGAAAAAGAATTTAGAGAAACTGCTCCAGGAAGAGAGCTAATGCCAAAGATAACTACATGATGATATGGACTAGGTATGGTAGAAAGTCATTTACTCATCTTCATCTTTCTGTGAATTACATTCCTTCACTTTGAAGTCTTGGGTCCCCTACCCCCTTTCTCCTTAGTTCAGAATGACATTTGTACCTTATTTTGCCTGTCTTGAGCGTAACCATGTCTGTGTGGATTCCCCACATGTATACTATTGAATTTGATTTTTTCCTGTTTCTTCTGTCTCATGTCAATTTTATTTTTAGTCAAGTTAGAAAGACCCCTGAAGGGGACAGGAAGTCTTACTCCCTGATAATCCTACATTTCCAAACATTTTTTTAAACACACTGAAATGTATTTTTCATTTAAATTTTATATTGAACTGACTTAAAAGAAACTCTAAGTTATTGAAAAAGTGATGGTGGGATATTACTAAATACATTTAAGAATTTGTCTACCAAATATTTAGAATATGTAAGGCATAAATCTTTAAATATACAGTTAAGTATACATTTAAACATGCATTTCATATATACATATATACATATATACATTTCAGCTTTATATTTTCAGCAGGACTCCTTTGAAACTTTTAAATATCACATCTCTTTTTTCCATTTTTACTTCAGTGAAGTTTATATAATTTTCCAACTCTCTTAAGAAAATATGCTGAAATAGTTTCTCCTGCAGTCATTGGAAAAGTCAAGAATTTTTAAAGGCATAATAGATCACATTAAGAATTTGCAAAACAGACTTTAGGCTAGTAGTAATCACTGAGTTAGGTGGGACTAAAATAAAGAAGACTAAGTATGTAATGGTTAATTTTATGTATTATATTGTGCAACATAGTCATAGAAAATTCCCTATGTACATTAAGTGTTTATGCATTTATCTGGAGCATAGACTACTTGTGGGGACCTTTTGTCACTCTATCCTCATTCCTCTATACTGTTTCCTAATTTTTCTGTTAAATGACAGAGCGACAGAAATAAAAACAAAACAGTAATGTCATTTAATTTAATTCCTCATTTTACAAAAATGGAAACTATATTCTGGGAGAAAAATCAAGGTGATATGGTTTTTAATGCATACTGGAAACCTGGATATCTCAAACTCCTCTCCAATAAATGTTCTACTCTTCATGTATGCTTCTCAAAAAAGAGCAGAAGGTGGTGGGAATTGAACTTATGCTGCAGAAATCAATGCAGCACCTTTCTCACTTACTTCTCTACCCTGCTGTGGCTCTAGGTGTAATGTCCTGAAATGGAGGTAACATTTTAGAATGGGTTATTTCCACATTGGACACTTTGTGTTCACATCTTCTGAACACCCCCATCTCTTTCTGGAAGATTATTTTTTCCTAATTTTGTTTAATGAGAGAGAAAGAGGGGTGCCTGAGTGGCTCAGTTGGTTGGGCATCTGCCTTCAGCTCAGGTCCTACTCTTGGAGTCCTGAGATCAAGCCCTACACCAGGCTACCCATGCAGTGGGAGTCTACTTCTCCCTCTCCCTCTCCCTCTTATCCCTCTGCCTCTCCTGCTGCTAGTTCTCTCTCTTAAATAAATAAAATCTTTAAAAAAGGAGAGAGAGAGAGAGACTGATTTTCCTAAGACATTGGTGATTCTGAATAGGAATGGCAGGCAAAGGAAGAAGTATTCATAATTGCAGGCTATCTCCCAAAGGCTACAAAGTCAAGTTAAAACAGGAGTGGGTAAGGGTTACAGAGGACAAAATTCTTTAAACTGGGAAAGGCTGGAATTTTATCCTAAGATAACAGTAAAAGTATATCTTTCTCACAAGTTAAAATTTCTTTCCAGGGCCCCTGGATGGCTCTGTTGGATACGCAACTGCTTTCAGCTCAGGTCATGATCCTGGAGTCGTTGCATCGAGTCCCGCATCCGGCTTCTGGCTCCATGGGGAGTCTGCTTCTCCCTCTGACCTTCTCCCTTCTCATACTCTCTCTCACATAGATAAATAAAATCTTAAAAAAAAAATAAAATTTCTTTCCACTATTAGGAAAAGAAAAAAAAAAAAAACAAGTAAAACTTTTATACAGAGAATTACTTTTGACCAGTGTTTCCAGCTCATTAAGTACAATTCAACTATCTGGAGTAATGAGCATGTTCTACAACATTTAAAAATATTTTATTTATAAATACTTATAAACAGATTGGCTTTAACAATGATGCATATCATTCTCTGAAAACCTGATTTCTTTTGGTATTTTTCAAAGAGAAAATGTAAGCAAATAATCTTTAAACAATTTCCAAAGTGTCTTTGGGGCCTATCAGTGTAATATTGCGTGATGCTTGTTTCTTTCCTTAAAATCTCAGTGGGAATCCTCAGTCAATTGTTGCAATGATTAGATCTTAGTTTTGCGGCATGTTGAAACACTTCAAATCAGGACAGAGGAAGAGAAGAAAGCTCTCTTAAACAGATAACTTGTATACAGCAAGGCGTTCTTTGTTTATGTACTTCAGAGAGAATTCTTTGTAAGTTATACAAGTCCACATTGTGAAGAACAAAGATGGGATTTCAAAGGCTTGCTTCTTTTGTGATAGAAGAAAATGCATTTTTCCTCTCTAGGTGAATATTTCTAAGAAAGATTAATAAGCAGAAAAAAAATCACCTTCGGAAAAGATCAGAGTTTGAGCTGTTCTGTTTGTGCTCTGTGGTTTTATACATTCCCTCAGTGAGAGGGGACTGTGCATGGAAGAGGGTTTTGCTTTGTTTTGTTTTGTTTCAGACTTTCCATTGCCTCAGATTAATTGACAAATTTAACCACATTTGACAGAGAGAAATCTGCAATTTAGTAGACATACACTTTGTCTATATTCTACTTTATGCAAATATTCCCCGGATGCTTTCATTTTGCTGTTGGGAACATATCTTCTTCTTCTGTCGTTCTCTTTGACTCTTCATGAAGTCATTTTTATACCCCCATCTAAACATTTTCAAGGGCTTCTGAGGAAAGACTTTGTCTACAATATGTCCTTGTCTCAACAGGACTTCTCCTAGCCTCAACAATCGCACTCTGCCTTGCTTCTGACCACCCACTTAGTTTCTTCTGCCTGTGAAGATTTTAAACGTTCTATCCTCAGTCATTTCATATTTCTATGCAATCTATTAAAAATCAAGATTCTCCTGACAAATTTCTATAACAATAACATTCTGTTTCCTGCTCTTTCAAAATAATTACCAGCTGGAATTATCTCATGCCTGACATCTGTACCTGTATAATGTATGCCTGTCAGGATTAGGTTTTTAAATATATATTCTCTCTGTAGAGTTTAACCTACTGCTAAGTAGGTTGCTTAGCATTGTCATTGAATATCCTTTTATAAATAATATTCATAAATAATCATGAATAGTGCTTCTGTAGACCAAGGGCAATTTACAGGATTTCGAAAGAACTTAGTTGGGTAAATAGTGCTGTGAATATATTATACAATCAGCTTATGTTTTTTTTATGCTTTTGGAAAATGGCATTCTAGGATTTCTAGGAAATTGTACAGAATATAACATATGGTCCTAAAAATCTTCCAATCAGAGAATTAAAAATTCCCCAGATTCTTATTTGTATAAAATATTTAGAGTTAGAAATAATTTCAGGATAGGGGGTATATAGAAGCTTCATTAGTAAAATAAAGTAGGCCAAAAAAATTACTTGGATACACGAAATTAAATCACATATTCAAAAGTAATATGGCCAGATAGCATTAGGAGTACAGCCTAAGATCTTAAGAGAAAGGTGCTGGAGTGGAGTAGCATGTACTATGCTACTTTATCTCTTCTTCCTTAAATGAACAAAATTATTTTCACAAGGGGCATCATCGATTCTCCTTTTTCTTGGTGATAGCCAACTGTCTCAGCAGAAAGCATTTAAACCCATCAAAAGAAAATGTTTGAAAACAAATAAGTATAGTAAGTAAAATATGTGAAATGCTAGATTGAAGCTTCCAGGGAAAGACTTACAAAATAAGAAACAGAGGCTGAGGAGGTGTGGGGTGGGGGTGGGGGGAGACTAGTTTTCAAAGTCTAAGATTTATATGTATAGCCGGTTCACAAATTTACTTGTAAACTCCAATGTGCAGAAAATAGGCATTTTACTTAATTCTCTAGAATTTCTCTTTTATTTTCACTCTTCTTACAACAATCTTCTAGGTATAGAAAAAATAATGGGGAACATAAGTTAAGCAAAAATCAATTAAAAACTTAGTTTGACTGGCTAGTTTAAACAGGATTTTGAGGTTGAAGTCACAATCTCTAAGATAATTCAGTCTTAAGGCTTTTCCATCTTCCCCTTGCTGCTCTCACAGTTGGCATGAGAGATACGGGGAAAAGGTTTATATGACTTTGAGGCATTAATGGAAAGGGAAGCCTCTCACCTTATACCTGAGGCTAGTCCTTGGATGTATACTGTCAAATAAAAAACATATCCAGACTTCAGTGAGGAGATATATAGATATATATCTATGTATCTCGCAGTAAAGGGGGAAAAGGTTATTGTGATGGGGCAGGAGCACTCTTGCAATAAGGCAATGAGGCTGGGAGGATTATTGTCATATGGAAAATCTACCAGGAGATATGCAAGTGTATCCAATGGCACCAGAAACAGACCCTTTTTTTGCAGAGAGGAGTAAACAAGACTAAAAGACCAGGTGTGTGGAAGTATGATGGGTGAGGGTGTGACAGGACAGTGGTTGGGGGGGAGGTACATGTTCCCCTGGGGTCAGGCATTTCCTGGGAAAGGCTGGGAAAGAGAACTTGTCATTATCACAGTGATCAGAAGAGTGTGAAGGTTCAGAGACCTGGGGAAGGAGAAACCTGAGTGACATTTGGTGAAGTTAGCAGACATTTTGTGCAGATCATTCAGTGAGTATAAACAGTTTCAGTTCAGCATTCCGGAGACAAATAATGAGAATTCAGGGACTTTTCATCTGTTCTTGTCATATGTAAGGCAGGGATTGCCAGTGGGTCTTGTCTGAGTCATAATGGGAAGAATGATTCTTTTCAGTTAGCCGTTTCAAGAACACAGAAAGGTTGGAGAATTTCTTGGCTGTTGCTGTTTTGGGGCACACAGGACTCTGGTAAAGTCAGACAGCATCACTGTGAGCATAGGGAAAGTCCCACAGATCTAAATCTCCAATATGAGGTTGGTGTTCCACAATTCAACTCAATTCTAGCACTATTACTTGGAAATAGCATTAGATTCTATGGATTCAGGGCTCATCCCACAGGACTGCCCCCACCACCTTTCAAATACCAGACCCAAGTCCATGTTGTCACTTGTCCTTTTGACCAACTGGCTATAGATTGGAGGTTCCAAAGACTCCCCACTTTGGTTCAATTAATTTGCTAGATCAGCTCACAGAACTCAGGTACATATTTTACTTACTAGATCACCAGCTTATTAAAAAAGAATATCATTCAGGAACACCCAGATGAGAAAGACACAAAATAGGGCAAGGTATAGGGAAAAGGCACAGAGCTTCCATGTCTTCTCCACATATAACACTCTCTCCAAATTTCTACCCACTTACCAACCTGAAAACTCTCTAAACCTAGTCCTTTTGGGTTTTTATGACAGTTGCATTAGATAGGCATGATTGATCAAATCACTGGTCATGCCAATTAATTTAACCTCTAGCTCATCTCCATTCCCCAACTGCAGGGGGTAAAACTAAAACTTACAACCCTCCAATCACAAGGTTGTTTCCATGGGGAACCAGTCCCCATCCTTAGGTTACCTATGTGCTTTCTACAAGTTACCTCCTTAACAATAAAAGACAACTTTATTGTTCTTATCATTTAGGAAATTCCAAGGATTTGGAGAGCTTTGCATCAGTAATTGGGACAAAAGACAAATTTATACTTTTTATAAATCATATTATCACAATGTCATATTCTCATTTTGGCTCTGGATGGTCCTGTCCCCAAGAGCAATGCCTCAGCCACAGAGATTTACAAATTGTATCTGTCACTTCTCAACTAAACACACACACCAGGAAGGACTTGAAAGGGTGTCAACTAGAGGCACTAGCTGCCTGGCCATGTTTCTTTATGGTCTTAATTCAAAACAAACAAAAATGTTGGTACTGGATCACTCCAAACAGTGACCTTTCCAAAGTCTGAAATTTGAAGTAGTTAATAGCCTCCTTGCTCACAACAGAGCCCTTATGGCATAAAATGTACGTCTAATGCGATGTCTAACCAGAGAGACAATAAATATGTGATTATATTGGGGAAGTGGAGAAGGAAGGAAAAAGATGAAATATTTTTCTTACAAAAATATCACATACTTAGCGCTTAGGAAGTATATATTCAAAACCTTAAACTAAAGCCAGTTTCGCTATATATCAGACTTCAGGTCAAAAAACAAAGAAATATAAATAATTGGACAATATGGATCAGATTAAAGGAAAGTATTAATTATTTGTTATATAGCAAGAGTCAAAGGGAGTAATCAGACACTCATCTAGAAACAGCTTTTTGGTTGTCAAGGTGCAGAACTTGGTGGTGACAAGGGAATTGAACCAATGCGACACCTGCTAATTAGGAAAGATTCTCTGTTGTAAAAAGCACAGGAATTGACATGGGTGGCTGAGCTTTTTTATTTGATTCTTGTGCACCCAGGAGAACTGCATGATGTAATCGGTACAAAACTTACGAGGAACTAATAGAGCTGAAAATTCAAAAGCAGAATGGTGGTGGGGGTTAGGCAACACTACAGCTCTCTTCCAGAAAGTAGGTTTAAACAGGCGTAAAGAACAAGGGTTTTTTTTTTTTTTTTTTAGTAAGTCTCATAGGATGGAGAAATTCAAGGGGTACTGAAGTTTAAGATACATGCTTTTTAGAAAAGAAAGGAAGATTTTTTTTAAATTGGTGAAATAAGTGAAAAGACAGGGAAAATTTAACGATCTGAAGGAGTTGAAAAATAAACAAGGATACTTCAAAAAGGATAGATAATCTTCAAAAAGGATAGATGATGAGACATGAATGACTGATCACTTTAGAAGTAAGATTTCCTTACTTCTTTGAGTTATTTTTCTTCTTTCTAAAATAGACATTGGCTCTCTGCTAAAATCTTTCTAATTTATCCATAACATTTAGACTCAAGTCTGGGGACCTCACTCTGGAATTCCAGATGATTCACAAATTAGTACTCCCTAGTCTCTTAATCATCACATGCTGAAGCTCTTTACGCTTCACCATCTATCTCAGACATGGCGATCTCATTTAATTTCTTTGTACAGGATGTGTGCTCAGGGGCCCCGTCCCTTTGCACACATTGTTCCCCATGGCTTTAATGCCCTTTCTTCCATCTTTATTCTGCTAATTCTCTACTCATTTACCAAAACACATCTCATGCAGTTTTCTTTGTTCTAACTCAGCAAACATAAATGATTTCCTATAGACCCTTATTGGAGAAGCTTTGCGCAGTGGCAGTATCGTAGCCAATGAGGTTTATCTGAGGCGCGATTATTGCTAATTGGAGAATTTCATCTAATGCTCTTTGATCAGTGTATGCATCAAACATAGTCATGAAAGTTATCTGTTTAATTTAGTGTCCCAAGAGCGCATGAGCTCCATTAGATCCAAGTCTCACCCTGGATCTCTCACTCTACTCCCAGTACCTGCCCCACTGCCTGGTAACAAGTTAACCTTTAACGTCTATTTTTTTAAACAAACCTGAGTGGAATGATGGGCACAGACTAACTGACACAGTGTATGCTGTAATTTTGACTCAAGGTGCATGAACTTTCTCCATTCTTTTTAAACTAGTCTGGGGGAATGGGAGGTTTTATCTCCCATCCTTGAATTGTCCACTTAGAAGCTGCTTCAGACTCAAGGGTACATCTTATGTCCACGTAGGCCTTTCATGTGCCCACTTTTCACCACCTTCACTGCCCCTCTCTTTAACCTCTGGAAACACTCCATAATAAGATGCTGCTCTTTCCCCAAATGTGGTCAGTGAAGAGAAGGAAAGTCATACTTCTTATTTACAGCTTTTCCTCTTATACCATTATTAGAAGGATGGATCAAGCTATATTGAATTTCTGACTAAATGAAAATTGGTTACCCTAAAGAAGGGAAATTTTTTTTAAAATAATGTGAAATAAGATTTTTAAATGCAGAGTACCAAGAAAATTATTCCAAAAAATAAACATTTGATGGGAGGCATTCTTCATAAGGCCACTCCCAGCTCCTCACCTCACTCCCCCTTTTGGAACCATGCTTCTCTGTGACAGCATTTCCTTCATTTAAAATCAACTATTTCTATTTGACTTTGGAGAATCCCCTTCCTACCCAAAAAAGAAGAACTCAGACCAAGTTACAAACTCCTCCCTCTAAAGTTCATGCAGGACCTTGAGCCCTCATTTAACCATTGCCTGAGCTGTGCACCTGCTCTCTTCACATTTCAAAGTTGGAGCTAGCATTTGAATTTACTAATCATAAATGGTCCAAGTTCATATCCACCCCTTGTAAACATTCTTCAGTAACTTTCATTTCACTTAGATATTCAAATGTCCTAACAACCCACCATTCTGTCCTTACCTTAGAGGTATGTCTGTATGTATGTATGTATTTTTCCTGCTTACTCAAGAGTCTATAGACATCTTGACCTTGTTTTTATTCACAGAACCTGTCAAATTCCTTCCAGGCTTAGGACCCTCATGTTCCTATTTTCTCTGCCTGGAACACTTCTCCTCCTAACCTTTACACATACTTTATTTTCTTGTATCGGATATCACCTCAAATGCAAACCTCTTATGAGGCTTTTCCTGAACTTCTAACCTAAAGAACTCTCTTAATTTTGTATTCTTTACTCATGGAATTTGTCATTAAGCCCAAAGATCTTGCCTAAATATTTGCTTACTTGTATTGTGTTCTCCCCACAGCAAGAATATAAGCCCCAAAGTGCAGGAAACTTGTCTCTCTTATTCACTATTATATATCCACAGTATACAGGATCACCTAGCATGTCAAAGTCACAAACTAGATGAACAAATGACTAAATGAGTGGTAGATTGAGAAAATACTTAGCCATTCTCATACTTGTTTTCTTTTTAGGAAGGCAGGAAGTATGACTTTATCCTTCCAGTAATAACTGCAATAGCTCTTAAATAATAGATCAGTCACAATTATTACATTTACTAAAATAACAAAGTAAGCATTATTGCCTGCTGATAGATCAATGGATAGATCTATTGTCATAAGGCTTAAAGACTATACAGAGATTGTTTAACCAAAAGTTGTATGAGAATACTCCCAAACCAAATGATTTAACTGAAATGTATTAAAAATTATTGATAAGGAGAGTGTTTTTCAAATTTCAAATCTGTTAAGAATAGCAAGTAATTGACAACACAACTTAAAATGAGATGAAATCTAAAAGTGCTAGAACATTATTATGTCACAACTTGATATAAGACGGCAATTCAAGGAGCAGTTTATCAGAATGTAAGGACCAAAGGGCACAGGGTATCTGAACTATTAGCACATGCTCTATAATATGGCCCCATTTATAACACAAGAGTCCTATCTAGTTGAATAAATCCAAAACTCATAAAATAAAATTTAATATGTCTCCAGAACATACAAAATTAAATTTTTAGCTAGCTACCTAATCTCAAAATAACATCTCTACTTACATGGCCACCTTTTACTCACAGATACAGAGATACACAATATCACTTCTTAAATTCCTGCATGTCACAGGTTGCTACACTCACTAAAGGAATAAATTAAAGCAGGCATAACATGAGAAACATATTTCTTGCAATTTTTATGGAATTTTCCTGAGAATGGTTTCATGAGCCTTTCTATAGAAAAGCTGTCGGTCTTGCACAGGTCTTGCTTCTATGCAAGGGTCCTCTGTCATTTCTTCTTTACTTCGACAAAACATCTAGTGGCCTAGCCAGTATTCATTTTTGCTTTTTGTTGTTGTTTGTAGCAAAACCGGGAATTTCTATGAGCTGTCAATGTATTTAGCAAAAACATTTCATGTTTCAAACTTCTTTTCTACTGCAGATGATTTTTGAAAAAATTGGAAAAAAATACCTTGATGTAATTTCCAGGAAATCAGCTCATAATAATGCCCCTTTGCCACTTGATCATCTCTGTCTTCCCGCTGGATTCACAACCAGTTGACCTTCAGGATAAAAGGTCAGCTACTCCATTATATATTATTTAACCCAGGGAGAAGATACATACTAACAATGATGAAATAGAGAGAAGACTGGGTCCTCATGCTAGGATAGAGTGGTTATTCTAGCCTTGGATAATCTCTCCTGTTGATTTGGGTGAGAAAGAGAAAAATCTCCTGAGTTTTGTTTGTTTTGTTTCAAACCCGCTATAAATGGGTCTTTAATTCTGACAGTCAAAAGAAAATTCTTTGTGATAGATGGGCTTATTTCCATGGACAATATGAAGTTGCCCTATGATAAGACATAAGATTAATGAAACCATGAAATCATAAAAATGAGATATAAATAATAAACAACAAAAATGAGAAAGAAGTGATAGTTGCAGATATTTATACAAGACACCCTGGATATTTAAAAAACAACAACAACTGAAATTGAAATATATCTTCCCTTTGTGCTTCCTGAAAATTAAGAAAACATGGAAAATTTGATTATTTAATATTTTTAGTTCCATGATCGAAAGAAATGCCTACATCAAAAATGACACAATACTACTAATATTAATAAGAAATTTTATTTATTTTATTGAATGCTAAAATATTGTACTGACTGCTTCATTCAATTTTCACAGTAAGCCCATGTGATGGATTATTTTCCTATTTCCATTTTAGAGTTGATAAACAGAGGATCGGAGAGGTTAAAAAGTCGTTAGAGGAGGAAAAACAGTTTGCTACACCTGAAACAAAAACATTCATCTGTGGGTAAGATTATTTTGTTAAATACAGGGTTTTCTGTTTCTTTCTTGATTCCTAGCTGTGTCTATATTTCCCTATCTAAAGATGGGGATAATTCAGTACCTACCTTCTTATTTTGCCATGATGGTTAAAACATTTAATACAGGGGTGCCTGGATGGCTCAGCCCTTAAGTATCTGCCTTCCGCTCAGGTCATGATACCAGGGTCCTGGGATCAAGCCCCGCATCAGGCTCTCTGCTCAGTGGGAAGCCTGCTTCTCCCTCTCCACTCCCACTGCTTGTGTTCCCTCTCTCGCTGTCAAATAAATAAATAAAATCTTAAAAAAAAAAACAAAACATTTAATATAAATAAGAGGCATGTAGTAAGCCACAATATTTTAGCTATTATTGTTTTTATTATAATTGTTACTTACATCATTAGAGCTGATTTTGTCAGAATTTATAATCCTATTTTTAATGGTATTCCAACAAGTGGTCTCAAATTTTAGCAAATAAAATCTTTTTTAAATTGTTATTTATAAATTTTTGTAAACAAAAAATGATTTTTTTACCTAACATATAGATTAAATTGTTGCTATTCCTGTTTTCCCATTTACACATGTGTACATTATATATTAAGTAAAGAAATGAAATCCAGTATTGAAGATATTTCAGAATGATATAACTGAAATTATTAATCAAATTATTGACATTTTGAACATAATAGTCACAAATACTTAGATAAGTTTGTTTTCCTTTCACTGTTGTGGCAAGGAAAACATGTCATTGAAATCATAAATGGACATGAGTGAATGATTACAACAGGGCATTTTCAACAAGACAAAAATATTAGAAAAATTTCCTATCTTCTTTCCAGCATTCTCGTCTCTATTTTTTAAAATGTTTTCACTTTTAATTTTTTTTTAAATTTTATTTATGTATTTGAGAGAGAGAGTACAAGCAGGGAGAGGTACAATGGGAGAAGGAGAAGTAGGCTTCCCACTGAGCATGGAGCCTGACGTGGAGCTCAATCCCAGGGCCCCAGAATTGTGACCTAAGCTGAAGGCAGATGCTGAACCCACTGAGTCACCCAAGTTCCCCTCATTTTTCTTTTTTTAAATGAATTTTTTACCAATATGCTTTGCAAAAACCATGCTTTTGAACATAAAAGTGTACTCCTACAGTTCATGAACTGTTTGTAAGCACAGCAGTTCACAAAATTGAATGAATATTTTTTTGGAAATGATTCCTGATTATATTTCAGTGTTAATGAACCAAGACAACCTGTAAAATTGATTAGACTGTATTCTTTATTTAGTTGAGAAATTGAAGCCGACTTTGTATGCATGCGCGTGTGTGTGTTTACTCTGATGATCTTTCTCCATATCTTTGCACTCAGCATTAAGGATACATTAAGTTAAATTCTCTAGCCACTGAAAAAGTTAATAACAAGTTCCCAGGGTCAGTTAGGTCATCTCTGACATATTCCAGAATCGTGTGCAGTTATGGTCACACAAAATTATACCTTAAATAGAACTGTTAAAAAATACATGTGTGTTAAAAAAAAAATAGTCCCAGGAAATTATTTTGGCAAAAAGATAGTAAGAAAACTCTTATTGTTTTGTAAGACTTCACAAGGCTCTTTTTTTTAAAAACTTAAACCAACCTGTAATATCAGTAGCAGGATTAAAACTCACCAATAGTCTCAATATAAAGTAATCCATGTCCCCATTTCCTTGTCTTTTTATAAAAGGAAAAATTATTTAAGTACTTGTTTCAAAAAGGATGTGGTATGGATTTTGTGAAGCTTCCTTGAGGACGTAAAACCAGAGAAATAGAATTATTGTCTATTCAAGGGTAGCTTATTGGCAACAGTATATATTTGTTGGTCAAAAATTTTAGGCAGTTTTGACAGATTTTTGGAAAGCTTTGTGGATGTATAAGAGGCAAAATGTGGGCAAAGGGGGAAGTGAACAGTGTTGAGAGAGAAAATAAATTTTTACTTATCTCCACGATATTTAAAATGCTCTACTAAATATTAATAATGAACTAACCTCCTCTTACACTGTTCAAAAACATATATTAAACATTTTCTTGCTTTTAATTATTTTGGCATTTGAACTGGTGTTCATTCTAATGAGATACCACTTTGAAACCAGAATATAACTGGGACTAATTAAATTTAGGTTTACTGGTATTTGTTCAAGATATATTTCTTTATAATTATTACTCTTGGTGTTGTCATTCTTGGTATTGTCTTGCAAATACCCATGACATAAAGCAGCAACCCTTTATAAACTCTGACAAGCCTCTTGTAGACTGGAAATTGTGCTGATCAGTGAGTGGGACGGATTTTGACTGGATTAATGGGTTCTGCGGTTAGCTTTCAGATCAACTGGGGGCTGACTCTCTAGGAACACTATAGCTGGGAAGACTCAGTCCTCTTCCACATGGTCACTTAGCCTGCAGCAGGCTAGCCTAGCTTGTTAACTGCCTGGTTTTGGGTTTCTGGCCTCATGGAGCATATAACGTCTTAGCAGCCAGGGCTTACAACCAGCTCCCTATCACTTCTGTGTCAGTCTATTGGCCAGAGGAAAACCCAATTCAAGTCTGTACTCAAAGGATGAGGAAACAAATTTCAATTCTTGATGAGAGGATGTTCAAAGTGACTTTTCAGAAGCCATTATTATATGTAGGTGAAAAATGGGACTTTTCTGTAGCGTTATGCTTAATAAAATGAAGTTTGCTGGTAAAGTATTAGGGCAACTTGGTCTTTGTTAACTTTTCCTTTAACGAGATATCTCTGATTTTTTTTTTTTTTGGAGACATAATGTTTCTTATTGACTAGTTCATTGTTATTTCATAAAAAGAAGGCCTTCATTCATTCACTGTAAAAGAAATTCTAAGTGCTTACTTACTCTTTCTCAGGCAATGTTCTAGCATTGGCCAACAAATATGGTTGGAAAATACACACACACACACACACACACACACACACACACAACAGCTTTGCCTTCACTTGGCTTAGAAAATTGTAGACACCATAAATCAAACATTCACAAAAAATGAATATATCATTCCAAATGTGACCATACCAAGAATGAATAAATCTGGGGTTCTGGAGGATATAAAGGTTTTAATCCAGTCTGTCAAGAAAGTTCCCTAAGGATGTGGCAATTTAAACTGACATCAGAAGTCAGAGAAGAATTTGTGATTCACCAACATAAAATTAAAAATGAAAGCCTTGTTTGTTCAAGAGGTTGTTCCAGAATGAGAAGAAAATGGGATCTAGGGGAAAGTCATTCCTATAACTTTCATGATGAAGTAGGATTTTCAAGACTGTCAAAGATTCCTTCCTAGGTGGGTTCAAAAAGAAGCTCATGAATCTAAGTATGTTAAATTCTCTTAATATTCTAAAGGCATTTGTACAACTTCTGGAGATTTCTGTGATAGTTAATAGATATTCTCTGGAAATTCATGCAACAAATTTTCAGTGATCTTGAATTTCAGAGAATAAAAAAGTGTGCAGAAAAGCAGTTTTCTGGGGTCCCAGAGTGTGTGTCTGTGTGTGTGAGAAACAGAGAAAGAATGTGTGTGTGTGTGTGTGTGTGTGGGTGTGTGTGCGCGTGCGCGCGTGCTTTCCAACAAATTAGATGCCCCTTTTTATTTATTGCCTCTCTGCTACCGGTTCTGGTTATCTCACTGAGAATGAGATAAGCTTTACAAGTATACATTTCACATCAAAAAATTAATAAGTTTTCCAAATTATTAAAATTACTGTTACCTAGAAATACTTCTGTAGAAATACAGACCTGTTCTGAGTGTTATTGGTCTATCATTCCCTTTCTCTGTCATTCTCAAATAATGAATTTCTAACAAAGGGATGTTCAGATAGAATGTCCCTTCTCCTTAATAGAAATATCCATGTAGTGTAAGAGTTACCTACATCAATGACATACTTCTTTGGAGCAGGAAATTAATTGGAAAGGAGTAACATTTTTAGGTGAACTTTAAGTGATTTTAGTAATCACTTTTTTTAAGTATCAATGCACATATTATGAAACATAAAATGAAATCAGCTCAGTTTTCAAATACTAATTATTTCACAATGTATTTCCATAAACTAAAATAATTTGCGATCAGAAAAGTTTTGTTTTTTGTTTGTTTGTTTGTTTTTATCTAGGTTTACTTAATTATTTAACCATGTCAATTCTGTTTTCTACCCTTCATTTTTTTCCTCAGGTTTCACAAATAGTTCTTCTTCTTCTTTTTTTTTTTTTTTAAGGTTTTATTTATTTATTTGAGAAAGAGAGTACATGAGCAGGGGGGAGGGTTTAGGGGTAGAGCGAGATGATGAAGAAACAGACTCCGCACTAAACAGAGTCTGATGCCAGGCTTGATCCCAGGACCCTGATATTATGACCTCAGCCAAAGGCAGACACTTAACCGACTGAGACACACAGACACCCTAAATGCAATGTATAAAGTTCTATTAGAACTTGAAATCAATAAAAGATAGTAATCCAAATGGTTTTTCTTAATTTTTTTTCATTTTATTTCTTTTCAGTGTTCCAGAATTTATCGTTTATGCATCACACCCAATGCTCCATGCAATACGGGCTTTCCTTAATACCCACCACTAGGATCTCCCAACCCCCGACTCCTCTCCCCTCCAAAACCCTCAGTTTGTTTGTTTCTCAGAGTCCCATGAGAAACTGTGGACTCCGAGAATCAAATTTATTTTTTAAAACTGCTTTGGTCCTTTGCATTTTTATACATACTGTTGAATGAGTCTGTCAAATTCTATAAAATGATCTGTTGGGATATTCATAGGAATTGCCTTGTATGTATAGATCCGACTGGGGAGATATTTGAGTTTAGCTATATTGAGTCTTTTGGCTCATTAGAATGATATCTCTTTCTGTTAATTACATCTCCTTTAATTTCTTTCAATAATGTTTATAGTCTTCATTGTACAGGTCTAATACATATGATGCCTTTGATTTGAGTGTTTATCCCAGCTTTGTCTAACAGGAATTTAATATAGGCTCTATGTGTAACTTTAAAATTTTCCAGGGTCACATTTTTAAAAAGCAAACATAGGCAAAATTAATTTGATAATATATTTTATTTCACCCAATATACCCATAAGCTATCATTTTAGCATGTAATTAATATTAAATATATTACTACCAAGGTAATATTCATTCTGTTTTCAGTAGCAAATCTTCAAAATTCAAGGCAGATTCTATACTTAACAGCACATCTCAGTTTGTACTATGCAATGTTCAAGGGGTCAGTGGCTACATGTGGCTACTGGCCACACACAAAACAATGCAGATTTAGATGATTTTACACTTAACATGATTTATTCAGGGATAAATCTACTAACTTTGATTTATATTGTGGAGGCCAAGAAAAACAAGGCTGTACCCACCTCGAGTCTAGCCCAATTTCCAGAGACAAATAACTCAGTTCCTTAAGCCCTAATGTCACCCTCCTCTCCATAAACAAAACTGAAGGAGGCTGAGGTAGAAGGAAAAGTAAATAAAGTTAAATTTCTTCTAAACTCAAATCTCACTAACAAGGACGCTTGATAGCGAGAATGTAACATTCCACCAGGAAACTCCCAATTGTCTTCATGCTAGTGCCTCATTAAAGGGAAAAACGGCCTTGGCTTGTTAGTAGCCAGGCCTTCAATATCCTGACAGTCTTCTTTACCCTGATATCCCTTCTGAACAACCCCTTTGTCCTCACCCACCGCCGAGTCCACCCCTACTCTGCTTTTAAAAACTCTGACTGTAATCTGGCTCGGGGTCCAAGTTCCTACTCCGCTGTGTCGGGTATACTTGGGCCCAGGCTTCAGCTTGTCAAATAAACCCTCAACATGCGATTGCATTGGTGCTTGGCTCCTTGGTGGTCTCTCAGATGCGAAAACTTGGGTACAACAATATTTGCCCATCTCTTTGTCTTGCCATCTTTCCTCTAGTCCTGCTGTTTTTTAGATGAATTTTAGCACAGTTTATGATTTCAACTTAACTCTCTCTTGGGTAAGTTGGTAATATCACTGAAGTGTGTTAAAGGGGCTGCTCTAATGTTTACAATATGCATCTTTAAGTTCTCCTACTCCATTTTCCAATATTATTATACCATTTGATGTATATTCTAAACTTTGCAACATTATTCCACATGTCTTATCCTTGTTTCACTTTTTAAAATAATTTTTTAAATATTTTATTTATTTATTTGAGAGAGAGAGAGAGACAGAGATAGCAAGAGACAGCATGAATGAGAAGGAGAGGGAGAAGCTGACTCACGCTGAGCAGGGAGCCCAACTCAGGACTCAATCCCAGGACTCTGAGATCACGACCTGAGCAGAAGGCAGATGCTTAGAATTCGGGTATCTATGTTTCCCCTCCATTAGCTGAGGCCTGTAAACTTTTTCAGGGATTACTGTACTCTACACTACTTATTGTCCAATATTGGAAAAATCTTAGTTTTATATATTTTATTTGGTTTTCTAGTTGTTCAAGTCAGAAGAGTAAATCAGTCCAGATATTATTTCTTCAAGTTCAATCTATTCTAACAATGTTCCTATGTATGATTGTTCTTCATTTCCTAGGGGAGAAGGAATCCCAATAACAATTTCTAAAACTTCTAATTACATTGGACATATACTGCTTTAAAAAATAGATATTTTCTGCTATGTGTACATCTAATAGTATAAATTAGTGTAACAGTGAATTAAATACACCTCAGCCAAGTTTCTAATCAGACTATTATATTTATAATCTATGGATGAAACTCAAGAGTTGTACTGTTGTGAATATAGTCATAAATCTAGTGTCATTCTAGTTAATTTGAGCTTTTTAATTATTGTGTTTGCTCTATTTAAATTCCTTTTTAAAACAGTAAAGAAAGGAGAATTCAGTATTCTTCTTTAAATATGACATGAATGTCTCTTTTATATACAATCCACAAAATAGTCTCATTGCTTCTTTATTAAATTTCAGCCATTTCAGATTTAATAGTAATTCTTAGGATAAATTTACCCTTGATTGCATTTATTTCTCTTCTGCATTTCATTGCCAAGGATGAGGTAAAGTTAGCATTTTTAAGCTATACAAGATAAAATACCTTATATTCTGCTGTCCATTTAAAATTAACAAGTGCAGAATTTATAACTCATCTGGTAAAATTTTACATTCTTTTATCCTTTAGCAGTTAATGTAAGAAGATCATGGAAAACAGTTTTACAACATGCAGTTTAATGAGTAGAAAATATCCTCTTATCATTTTTATCCCCTCAAACTTTTCATCATCACCCCATGGTGCAGACAGCAGTCGTTTATACAGAAGTCAAATTCACCTATGGCATAATTAGTTAAAAAGTCACTGAGATTTTTGTAGCAATCTTAATAAATATTACTATCATCATTTTTAATTACATATACTATAATAAAATATATGCCTTTCTCAAGTCATTCAAATCATAATATAATGCTATAAGAAATAAGGATTAAATGAATAATGAGCTATAATTCAGTGAATGTAAGTTATCAGAAGGATGTCAGCACGACCCTAGTGTTATCTGCTAAGGCTAGCAATTCTTTTTACTTCCTACATATCAATATAGTGAATGTGAATGTCTCCAGACTACTCCTGAATGAATGACAATATTTGTGTTAGAAAGTGAAGTTCCTCGGAGTCCACAGTTTGAGAATCAAACTGAGGGTTTTAGAGGGGGAGGGGTAGGGGGTTGGGTGAGCCTGGTGGTGGGTATTAAGGAGGGCATGTATTGCATGGAGCCCTGGGTGTGGTGCATAAACAATGAATCTTGGAACACTGCATCAAAAACTAATGATGTATTTTTATGGTGACTAACATAACACAATAAAAAAAAGGAAAGTGAGGTTCCTCAGGAATTTATTTCACTTTATATAATTTTACTAACTTAGGTATCCTGTCAAATGATGCATTAAGTGTGGTCATATTAGCCAATATTTCATAATTAAAATATTGATGATAGATATATTTTGTCCTTATGAATGTAGAAATATAACTTTTCTGTATCTGTATACCACCTGCTATATAATAAGCCCTATATGTAGTAGCCCTACATGCTTTTAAGTACGCATGTCATCCTGATTCAAATATTGTGAAACTATTTTAAATATTTTAAATAATGATATAGTTTTAAGGACAAAATTACTACTAAATTTGATATTTTAATATCGAGAGAGAAGGTATTCAGAACTGACCACCATTTTTAGGGGATGAAATTGTTAGGATGAAAATGTAAATAAAGAGAGAAAGAATGAGTAAGGGCAACAAAAGTATAACAGCAAACTTCCTAATATGATGTCAGCAAACCATGAAACTCACAAATTTTTTTTAAGATTTTATTTATTTATTTGACACAGAGAAAGAGAGATCACAAGTAGGCAGAGAGGCAGGCAGAGAGAGAGAGGGGGAAGCAGGCTCCCCACTGAGCAGAGAGTCTGACATGGGGCTGGATCCCAGGATTCTGAAATCATGACCTGAGCCGAAGGCAGAGGCCTTTGGCTCTGCTTAACCCACTGAGCAGGATTCTGAAATCATGACCTGAGCCGAAGGCAGAGGCCTTAAGCCTCTGCTTAACCCACTGAGCAGCCCAGGTGCCCAAAACTCACAATTTTTTTTTACCAAAATCATGTTTTAACTCCTATGTCAATGATTCTTGCAAACTCAGTACCTGGCTCATTTTAGGCATCATATCAACCTAAATTTAAATAACTTGAACCTCCAATAGGAAATCTAGTCCCACCAAGAATTTCGGGTTTTTTTTTTTTTTTTTTTTTGCATTTTACTAAAGATGTTTGAAGGCAAAGAGATTGTTTACAACCATAGAACCCTGATAAATCCATATAAGCCTTTCTATTTTGTGAGCTTTCTTGGCCAAATCACACCTGAGACCTCTTCCCTAAAAAGGTTGAATTGTGTCCCCCATCAATTCATACGTTGAAGCCCTAACTTCCAGTACATCAAATGTGACTTGACTTGGAGATCTCTAAAGAGGTAATGAGGGTCAATGAGATCATCAGGATGGGTCCTATTCCAATATAACTGGTGTCATAGGACACAGACCTACACGGAGGGAGGACCAAGTGAAGACACGGAGAGAAGATGGCCACCTACAAATGAAGGACAAAGGCCTCAGGAACAAACAGTTCTGTGGACACATTGGTCATGGACTTCCAGCCTCCAGAATCATGAGGAAAAAATGCCTGTTGTTTAAGTCACCCAGTGTTTGATACTTGGTTATAGGACCCTAGCAAAGTAATCAACCTTTTTAGCCCTTCCTGTACCTATTGCTTCTCCTCTGTCCTAGATATTACGAGCACATGGAGCAAAGTTACAGAAAATGGTCTTTCCTGGAGATCTATAAAATGTTAACAGTTTAAAATTTCTCTATTACTTCTTGGAAATAGAGCTGACAGGAGCAGAGGAAATGAGAATGAAATCTGTTTAATTGGTCTCTTTAGCTCTGCAAGTCTATATGTCACTAACTTCTAAAATGTGAAGTTTATTGCTATTATGGTTTTACTTTCACGTGGAAATGCAAAAGGAATTTTAATAGAATTTATTTTCTTGTGCTTCTAGGAAAAAGTGTGTGTGTTTTGAAATTTCTCTGCTATAATTTTAAAACAAAATGATTCTTCTGAGACCCAAAAATATCATCTAATAAAATTGACATACCTTAAAACAAATAGCTTCTTCCTAAACATATACATCCTCGAATATATATTCTTATGAAGTTTTGAGGTTTAGAACTATTTTTCAGTAAACGTGCAAGAATTCTATTTTTTAAAGATTGTAAATCACATCCTGTTATATTCTACTCTTGTATTGTTTATAAATAAATCTGTGCATAAAATAATGTACAAATTTTAATAAATATAATGACAATGAGTTATTGATATTAGAACAAAAATAGAAGCTTAGTTTTCTTAGTGATGCCTATTCACATAGATTCCTGACCATATTTATTTTAATGCTATCAGTTAGGTTCTGCTGTATGCTTTATTTTGGAGTTTTTTTTTTTTTTTTTTTAATTATTTGTTTGAGAGAGAGAGAGAGAAGGCATGAGCAGGGGCAGGGAAGAGCGTGAAGCAGGCTCCCCACTGAGCAGCAAGCCGGATAAAAGACTCCATCCCAGAATGCTCAGGTTGTGAGCAGAAGGCAGACACTTAACCAACTGAGCCACCCAGGTGCCCCCTATTGTGGAACTTTCAATCAATCAATCAATCAATCAATCTTTCAGCTCTTAGTTTCAGCACTGTTTGACTTTTAACATCCATACTCACTTGAGTGCTTTTCACCACTCCACACACACAGGCATACAGGTACAGGCACACACAGGATTTCAAGGCTTGTTGTAGTTCAAAGCATTTAAGACGTGACTTTAAAACATGCACTTGCTTAGATATACAAGCATCATAATTTCAAGACTTCTCCAAAATTTAACCTCTGTAAAGTTTTGAAGCTATATTCAGATTTTGCTTTAAGACAGAAAAGCTGAGCCAATGTGGTGTATACTACTTGAGAAGGCTGGTCACGGGGAGATTATAGGTTGTACCTGTGAAGGAAGGTTAATAATCAGAGACATAACCACTTATTGGACATAACCACTTATAGGTTTTGGAATTAGGAATAGACATGGAATATGTGTTCTATTAGAATTATGATCTATGATGAAGAATATTAAATTCACTAACCCCTCCAATGAGATTTTTCCTTGAACTTCTCTTTGAAAGAAACATAAAAGAGAACATGATTTCATATTTTCCTAAGGAAAGGTACATAGTTCCTCCTTTACATCCATTTTCCACTTTCGTAAAGGTTAAATTTCCTTATTAAATCAAGAGTCCAGCTCCCAATTCCTGGCATAATATTACTTATTCATTCCAACTTTACTGAAGTTGAATTCCTCCTACACCACTGCCAGGCACTATAATCTCCGAACCAGGGGATAACATTACTTTCTAGGAAATACAGAGGAAAACTGAACATATCTATGCATGTGTACACACACACACACACACACACACACACACACACACACACACACATATTTGCTTTCCTATGTCTCTTCTTTCCTTTGCTACTCATAATAGAGGGCTGCATATGTGGGGGTGTCTTCTCTATGATGGCAACATATAAATGCACTTCTAGGGGTACCTGGGTGGCTCAGTGGGTTGGGCCTTTCCCTTCGACTCAGGTCATGATCTCAGGATCCTGGGATAGAGCCCTGTATCAGGGTCTCGGCTCAGCAGGGAGCCTGCTTCCCCCTCTCTCTCTCCCTGCCTCTCTGCCTACTTGTTATCTCACTCTCTCTGTGTCAAATAAATAAATAAAATATTTTTAAAAATGTTCTTCTTAAAAAAATGTACTTCTATGGGAAATGTTCTGACAGCTCTTCACCTACCTTAATGAGCACTATTTACAGGAAAAAATGCCATATTAGACTGGGGTTTGGCAGCCACTTGCAGTGATTAGAAAGGTAACATAAGCCCCATCTTTGTTGCCCTACAGGTTATCAAATTCTCAGATTACAATATCCTCTTGGAATAATACTGAGCTGCTCTTTAATACCATATCCTACTTGGTATTAAATGCTGGACTCATTGATGATATTGTACACAATGAAATGTGGGGAGAGTGGGGCCAAAGCATCAGATAAATCTTGTTCACCCAAATTTGTATGAAGAAATGGCAGATCTAGCAAGGAAAACAGGCTGGAAAGTTTACTTAAGTTTTTCCTGCCTTCACTAAAGAAGCTACTGAATATCTCAGAAGTATCATATTAAAATAATTTGTCTTCTTTTGGAGGGAGGGTCTAAAAAATCCTTATACACCCCTTTAAAGGACTTTTACTCCTGTAAAAAAATTTTTACAGGAGTAAAAATCCTTTACATATTCCTGCTAAACTGAAAGTTGTGAAATAAAATGATGGCATAAGTCACATTATGTTTGTCTATATATATATATATATAGACACACACACACACATACATATATATATGTGTATATATATATATGAAGTTCTATTCAGTTGTTCAGTGTTTTTCAAGACAAATATATATTTTCTACTAATTGTAACTGAAGCTTTTGTTATAATCCAAATTGTAATTAGAAACTGCCTTCCGGTTATCGCCCAACAGATCCTTCCACTAGGCTTGATGCAAGTAATAACAGAGGAAATGAACAGTATCATAAATCTAGTTAGTGAACTTCCCATAGGATAATGTATAGAACTCACATTTATATTCTGATATTTACAAAATACGAGGGCTCAGAGGACCAAGTCAAAATCAGCAAATAATTCTCAACAATATCTCTCAGATCCTTAATATTGCTGACAGGTGAAAACTGAAATAGCAAGAGATGTAAACACACACACACACACACACACTCCCCTAAACAACAACAACAACAACAACAACAGCAACAACAACAAGAAGTTCTCTATCACATAGCCCAAGATGGTTGCAGATGTGAAGCATGATTCTTCCCTGAGTACAACACACCAATGCACGGGGAAACTAGAAAGGGAATCAAGGACACTTGGCAAGCTAAAGATAAGGAAATTCAATTTTCCAGTTAAGTAGACAAGAAGAAATGAGAGGTATACTGCTATTTGGATTAGAGTGATATACACATTTTTCCTATTCTTCGCAGGATGATATGGGGTCTGCACACTCCAGTGTGAGCCCTCTCCCAGAACTGTCATTAGCTAGTTGTGTTTCTGTGAACACATCATTTCTGTAGACCTTGATTTTATCTTCCATAAAATGAGTGAGAGATTGGAAGCAGGCTGGCTTCTCATTACCTTCTACTACAAATACCTAGGCATACATGACGATCCAAAATGTTGTATATCATAGCGTTTAAAATGAAAGAGAAGAAAGGAAATGTATGGGACCTACTGCTAATAATATATACAAGGTTCATTCTTCCTTGTTCTTGCTGAATAGGGGGCTTTTCCTCTTTTTGTTCTGGGAGGCAAGATACTTCATTTATTCATTTATCCACATGTATTTCTTTATTGCATGCCCACTCCCTGATACACACTGTCGTAGGCATCAGGCCACAAAGGCTCTCCCACAGAACTCAGGTGGAACTTCAGACTCTCTTTCAGCTTGCATTACTAGATGGAGTTCAGCTTAGTAAGACAAATTAGAGTTCTAAGAGGTTTACTTTGTCTTCATTGAAACAGGAAATACCCAGCTGGTGTTTGCTCTTTTCCATTCTCTCTAGCCTTTCCTTTACTCTATTCCTACAAGGGATGCCTATGAAATGTACAGAGTTGTAAAAGACATAGTGATAGCTTGAGGAGGATTGGTTCATCTTAAAAATTATATAAAGAGAATTATAGAATGTATACAGAAACTTAAAAAATAATGATCACAATATGTGTGTGTATTAGTCAGCTAGGGCTGACAACACAGAATAGCATGGACTGGCTTAACCAACAGAAATTTATTTTCCCCCTGTTCTGGAGGCTGGAAATATAAGACCAAGGTATTAGCAGGTAAAACCTCTCTCCTTGACTTGCAAATGGCTGCCTTCCTTCTGTGTCCTCACATGGCCTTTCCTCTGTGTGCATGTACTCCCAGTATCTATTCTTCTTCTTATGATGGCACCAGTCCTACTGGATTAGGGCCCCATCCCATGACTTCCTTTAACCTTAATTACCTCCTTAAAGGCCCTATCTCCACATATAGTCATGTTGGAGGTTAAGGTTTCAATTTATGGACTGAATGATATCCTCCCAAAACTCGTAAGAGCACAGATCCACACTGACAACTATTTTTCTTCCTCATTCTTGCCAGCATTTGTTTTCAAAGAGCACTAAAACAGGGCAACATCATTTTCTGTACTAGCCACCATTTTAATCACTGACTCCACTGGTTGAAATTGTAATCCTTTCTCTCTATAGTGGACTATACCTAGCCCACTATCTTCACAGTTTTTCTTTTTTGTTGTTGTTGTTGTTTTGTTTTTTTTTCTGCTCTTACATCACTCCTAACCCTCTACATTGTGTCCTCTGCTCTTAGAGCCAGGTTGCTAAACACTCCAAAAATTACCATGTAATTTATAAAATTTTGTGGTTTCTTTTATTAAGTTCACGTATGCGCAGTTCTGTGCACATGAAAGCCTTACTCATCCTGTAAGACTAGTCAAAGCAAATCCACTACTGTGACACCTTTCCTAACCCTAATCCTCAATTAGAATTAAATACTCTATCACCTTTCTATCACCACTATGTCTTGTGCATTAGAGTAACTGTGATTTTAGTGTGTTTGTTTAAAAGTCTATGTCCTCTACTAGGAACTACTTTGAAAATATGATCTGAATCCAGCAGTTCCCTTTACATTTTGAACTCTCAAAAAGTCTTATATGTTACTACTTGTTCTGCCATTTCTCTATTCCATGCAACACTCTTGTTCTATCATATTGGAACAAGTCAACTCATTGATTCTGTTTCCTTATCTTTAAAATGGAATTATGATATATACCTTGTAAGGCTGAATGAGAAATGTGTAAGAAATTCTAATATGAGTTTGGCACATCATAGATCTACTAACGTGGCACTGGAGGAACTGACAGGTTCAGAATGAGACTGAGGTCTAACTGTACACTTCTCAAAATTGTGAGCTAAGGGGTTTAGTCTTACATGACTAGCAATGACAAATTTTGAGTAGGGCTGTAATATTTGCAAAGTACTTGGAACATGGGTAAAGAAACTAAGGCATAGAGACATTTTACAAACTGAAATTTGTAGAACAAGCCCTTATCATGTAAACATGTAAATGGACTTTTTATACAAGTTTTTCAGTCTCTCAAGACTCATACCAAACTCTAGTGAAAATGAGTTAATATCCCTTTCTCCATCTATAAAACATAAAAGGTGAATTAGATGATTGCTTTGAGATAGTATAACCAATATCATGCAATATGTTTCAATTAGCTTGTGGAAATGTTAATGTATTTGTAGCAATGTTAGAAACACTATTTCTCTTTATTTAGCACTCTACATTTAGTATAACATTAAAACAGAAATGTCTCATATTATAAAGTTTGAAAACAACTATAATTTCATAGTAAGAATCATTTAAAATACTGAATGCATGAAGTTTCCTACCTATGAGTTACGTAGTGGTATTTATAAAGACAAAGGATTATCCTGTAATTTTTTTTCTTATATTTCACAGGTTAACAAATTAGGGATGCTTAAAGTAAGGACTGCTATAAGCACATGTCAAAAATCATGGCCCAGTGAAGTGAGGTGAAAAAAAAAAAAATATTAGCCTTACAAAAGTCCCTAACTTGTTTTATACCAAACATATTGACAAATAATTTGCGTAGAGTACAATGAACTTGTTTTAAGGGGACATTTCAGTGAATTCCAATACATGTACATAGTTTTGTAACTAACACCACAATTGAAACAATGGATCATCAGCCCCAAATGTTCCAACAGTACAAAACATTCTCCTGAAACCTTTGTAATCCATCCATACACCTCCCTCCATGCCTAGCCAGTGCAACCACTGTATAATTCTTATCTTCATAGTTTTGACTTCTGCAGCATGTCATGTAAATGGAATCATACAGATGCAGGGTTTTTGTTTTGGTTTGTTTTGTGTGTTTGTATTGTAGCTAGCTTCTTTAACTTAATATGAAGATATTGCATTAATCTGTATTGATGTCTATATAAGTAATTTGCTCCTTTTTATTGTTTAGTCATATTCTATTAGATGGTATTGTTATGATTTGTTTATCCATTTTCCAGTTAAAGGTCATTTCATTACTGCCAGTTTGGGGTTGACATAAATAATGCTCATATGAACATTTCATATAAAAATATTTGTGTGGACATAGATAGTCATTTCTCTTGGCTTGACAGCTGG
This sequence comes from Enhydra lutris kenyoni, assembly GCF_002288905.1. Classification (NCBI taxonomy): domain Eukaryota; kingdom Metazoa; phylum Chordata; class Mammalia; order Carnivora; family Mustelidae; genus Enhydra; species Enhydra lutris. Next base: position 91,464,209 of record NW_019154086.1, on the reverse strand, counting down.
TAGCGGGAGTGCTTGGTAAAATGCTGTTTGCTTCCATGTGACACTAACCATGATGCTTTTCAAGGGTTGCATTATTTTGCATTCCCATCAGCATGTGTTGGAGTACCAGTTACTTTGTAACTGTGCTGCTTTCCTTAGGTTAGGTGTTCTGAAACCTATCACTGTTCTTCCTTTAATTTACATAATATTTAGATTTGCATATTTAAAGATCTATTATTAAGCATATACACAATTAGGAAACATATCTTCATGATGAAATAAGCATTTTATAATTATGAAATATTCCACTTTAAAAAGTGAAGTTACATTTGCAGATGTAACAAAAGTCCAAAATCCATTGATTTTTTAGTTAATTAAAAGGGCCATTATCCTCTATGGGACTGAATTAACCAAAGGAACTGAGCCCTTTCTGAGGTCAGAGACCCTTTCTATTTTGCTGGCTTTGAAAAAGTAAACTCCCATGAAGTAGGCAGCCATGATGGGAAAGCCTACATTGCAAGGAATCATGGGTGGGAGAAAATAAAGTCCCCCACCCACAGTCACAAGGAAATGAATATGGCCAACAACCCAAGGGAGCATGGATGTGACTCGTGGCTACTCTAGCCTCTGAGGAGCCTACAATTCCAACCAACCACTGTACTGCAGACTGGGGAGACTGGAGCACAGAACCTAACTACACTATACCTGGAATGGTGTTCTACAAAAACTGTGAGACAATAAATGTGTGAGGTTTTTGTTTTTGTTTTGAGCCATTAAGTGTGTAGTGGTTTATAACACATCATTAATACCTAACTTTAGAACCCTTAAGGAGCCAGACTTCATGCGGATATCTCAATTCAGCTGCGCCACCAAAGTGATTCTAAGAACTCCGTGTCTCTGTTATAGCATATGTCTTTGTCATTTATCCATAAGGGAGCCCCATTTATTCTATCTGTATACTGCTAACCCTTGCCTTCTCTGATTCTCTCTCTTTCTCTTTGTCAATGTCTCTCCCTGTCTTCCTTCCTTTGTATTTTGCATTTGCTGCAAGTTTTTCTTTTTATGTAGCAAAGCATTAAAATATATGCATTATCTAAATCTAGTTAATGTATAATTATAATTAATATAATTATAAAAATGTATTTGTATATAAACAAAGAACCATGTGGTAAAGACTTTTTAACTAAATACATTTTTCACCTTTAAAAAAAAATGGTACCCAAATAATACAAAATCTGTTTTTCAAATGTGAATAAAATAGAAACAAGAGTTTTAAATAACACACTTTTGCTAAACTTTTAACTAGTTTAATTAGGAAACTATAAATTTAACAAGGCAAAAGAAAAGGCAACTTTCAAATTCCTCATAGCTGTGATTACTCTAAATGTTCTTGCTTTAATCGGTATTTGCCTGTCCAGCCTCTGGAAACATCTACATACCTAGTCTAGCATGAGGACTCAGGTTTATATATCTCTGCATTGTTAATACACATCTTGAACCAAGACATCTTATTATCATTTTACTCTTCACATGTTGACATAAAGTATTTTATTCCCTGAATTGGCTATGTAAATTCAAACTTCAAATAAAGTCTTCCTAAATCTCAAGCCTCTAAGCAGAGTTTGCTCAGTGGTATTATTTCACCAGAATTTCACTATTAATATTCCATAGCAAATAAACCTCATCAGAATTGATCTTTTTGAAATGTGGAGTTCCTGGAACAAAATATAATATTACATAGCAATGTAGTTTCCATAAACCTGCAATGCATTAGAAGTGTATGGAATTTCAGGACTTAAAATGCTCATAAAAGATTGAATCTGATCTTAAGCCTCTCTCTTTTTCTCAGATGAAAATCATACATCTCTTTTCTCTTTCTCTCTCTCTCTCTCTCTCTCACAGATAAAAACAATATCTACATGAAAGAGAGTCAGCACTATGAACCAAAGGCCGAGGCCTAGAGAGTGATCTGTTTTTTGTCTCCTCACTACTTTATCACGAAGACATTATGGTAAGACCAGGATAGAGCATAGTTTTGGATTTTGCATTTATTTTTTTTAAAGCAAAGGCCTATAGAGTCAAAACAAATAATGTTGAGTTAGTTAAACTGAAGAGTCAATCACCTAGATTAGATGACATATGAAATGATACACAAGAGTCATTTTGCATCAGAATGCAAAGGTTTCTTCAGCTGCTGAAGTGAATCTTAAGCCGCTGAAAGTGTGCACATTTAACAAATTGTTCTGGTTGAACAATACTGTCAAAAAGGACAGTCATGTCAGGCTGAACTATATAGACTCCCTGATTAATAGAAGTCCCCATATGATGGAGTAAGTTACAACCTTAATGTACAAATAATGAACCTCGATTAAAAGGAAGGGTATCATAAATCAAAATACTATAGAAAAACCATAAACCTGTGGCAACATAATGGCCACCAGAGCCCAAGCTGTATTAATCTTGTATGGTGCAATATCATTTCTCTAGGAGAGACAACTAAATATATCCCATATGAAAGTGAATTATGAGTATGATAAAGGTTTGGGACTTCATTTAAGTTAATGGCAATGTTCATGTTGAGATACCCCCTGGTTTACTCCTCCTCTGTGCCTTGAACTCTGCTTCAGCTAAAACAAACATCAACTTGCTCAATCTTCATTCTAACCCTTCTATTTGTCTGCAATGTCCTCAGAAAGAAAAAAGGAAAGCAAAAAATAGAACAGAAGTAAACATTAATTCTCTCCTTCAAAATAATTTCAGCTTTTTTTTCTCAGCTAGTATACCTATTAATTTAATTACATTAGTTCAAAACCACAAAATGTATAATACCAAGACTGACCTCTAAGGTAAACTATGGATTTGGGGTGTTTATGATGTCAATGTCCATTCATCCTTGGTAAAATGTACCATTATGGTGAGTGATGTCAATAATGGGGGAGGCAATGGAAGGGGGGAGGGGGGTGTGTGTGTGTGTGTGTCCATCCACGCAGGGGATACCTTCCGTATATATATTCTATCTCTATTCATATTTATACACAATTTTGTAGCATTTAGCACTATGTCTAACATTGAAATTTAATTTTTTATTTATGCCTTTGATCTATTTTTTTTCTATTACCAATTGCATATTATGAGTAAATCTTCCACATGAACGAAATTTTGAATAGCAAAAATAATATTTAATATAAAATGTCACAGCATAGCATTTTGTTTGGAAACTTTTCACTTACAGTTTAATGTAAAAGAAGTCATTTTCTGTTTGTGTACTCTACTATGTCCTGATTTATAACTATCTCCTATGGATAAGACATATTCTAGTAGGATGGAAAATCCAGTTTGATTGCTTACGTATTTTGTGCTTGTTAAAAAACATTTGCATTATTCAAGGGCATGTGGGAGACTCAGTCAGTTAAACATCTGACTCTTGATTTTGGCTCAGGTCATGATCTTGGGGTCATGAGATTGAGCATAGGTTGAGCTCTGCTCAGAGGGGAGTCTGCTGGAGATTCTCTCCCTCTGCTCCACTCCCCACACACTCTCTCCTCTCTCTCTCTCTAAAACAAACAAATAAATATTTAAAAAAAATACTTGTATTCATGAGGCCTTTGGGTGGCTCAGTGGGTTAAGCCTCTGCCTTCAGCTCAGGTCATGGCCTCAGGGTCCTGGGATCCAGGCCCACATCCAGCTCTCTGCTCAGCAAGGAGCCTGCTCCCCCCTCTCCCTCTGCTAAACTGCCTCTCTGCCTACTTGTGATCTCTCTCTCTCTCTCTCTTTCTCTCTGTCAGATAAATAAATAAATAATACTTGTATTCAGTCTTATTCTATTAGAAATTTCTCATGCTGTGATCAGTGTACTTCAACATCACCTAGAGCAAGATCCAATAGTATCTGCTCTTTGCGTTTAGGGATGCATGTGTTCTTAGTTGTAATAGGCATGTTTTTTAATTATTTGACTATTTATTTGTCTGTAGAAAATTTAAACTTATTTCTGGAATTTGTTGTTATACTAAATACCTTAATGTTATCAATACAAATATATCTCAGATTTTTTTTCCCCTGAGTCTCCTTGGGTAATTCAGTCAATTGAAGATGTCACCTCCTGTCTCCTGTTTTTATCATGCTGATCCATTTTTCTAGGCTCATACTTGTTGGCATTTATTCACTCTGAATTATATAATCATGTGGAATCCCAGAGGATTTTGGGTTGTGAATAACTGTCTTAATATCTACTTAATGGGTTCCACCATCGTAACAGAATAACAAGCTCATACAAACTTCATGTTTCACGTCTGAATTTTGAAGTCATGGTAAAATCCCTAGTCCCCTATGGTGGGGCCAGGGTAATGGGTAAGAGATGAGGGAAGTTATTTTCCTGCTTGGCTTTGTGACACAGGAGGCTTAAGGAGGTAATATATATACATAGAGTGATAACGGTAGAGAAACGGCTGTAATATGGTCATATATAATGGGAAAGTGACTAGATGAATCCGTTGCCTAGGATCATGAAAAGTCCATCCTAATAAAGTAACTTTTGAAGAGGCAGTAAAATGAAGAGGAAGTGTCAGATATGTGATCATTTGAAATAATTTTCAATCAGAAAACAAACACTCAAAACCTAAAAATTATAAACAAACAAACAGAAAATGCCTTGGAAGAGAAAACCACTTTGTATTTTTGAAGAACAGAAAGAAAGTCATTATGACTAAGGGCGTTGAATATCAGGTAGAAAGTATAAACGTGTGGCCAGCTCAGATTTAGGAGTGAAATTTGTAAGCCATCTTGAGGAACTTGGTAATAATGCTTTAAAAACTTTATTATGGTTGCTTTATGGGAAGAAGACTGGAGCAGAACAAGAGTGGAGAGAGAGGGGAGAGATATTCGTTTGGAGCCTAGAGTCGGAGTTTTCTAAAGAAGCCATCACAGCTTAGAACAGGATTATAGCCCCACAGAGAATGAAAAACACTAACAATAGATTTGGGTCTGGTATATCTCAAAATCTATATGTGTTAAACAAGATACAGATGGTATAATAATTTTCTTAAATGGAGAAGACTTTAGAAAAAAAAAAAAGAAAAACAGATTTGTTATGGGTGAGGGGAACTGAAGATTTTGTTTTGTTTTAGCCATGCTAAATCTGAGCAATGACTGATCCATTGTCTTGAGGCATGTTCTCTCATAACTATATTTGAATAAAGGATGACAGAATAAGCCAATGAGATACCTATAAAAACCCAACTGGAGAAAATGTGTATGTATATATCCATTATTCCCAGGATAGTCTGGGAATATAATTTTGGAAGTCATCACATACAAAGAGCATTGAGAACAAAACGAGAATTTAAAATTATTATAGGCAAAGGGTACTGTACTGTAAGGGTACTGAGAAAAAGCTGGTCTTACAGTAGGATAAAAACCAACTGACCATGGAATGCTATACTACAACACAATCATCAAAAGATCAGATCCCTTGCATACATAGATATTCAATAAATATCTATTGAATTCTTATAAGTTTTTGTTCCAGTCCCTAACACAGAAAAATTAGATGTATAGTATATGGACACTGTCTTTGAGACACTCATTCTAACGGGAGTTAAAGGCATAAATAAATTATAAGACACAGTGCTAGTACTCTTCTCTCTGAATAACATTTTCTGAAGAGAATAGGTGACATGGAGTGTCTTCCAAACATCTAAAATATAAACTTCAAGGATAGGAGAGCCCAGCCAGTCTTCTAGTTCTTATGAAAATAAAATGAAACAATATTCTTGGGAATTTTTGCCTTGTTTGTGTGTGATAATATAGGTATTATCTTCCTTTAGAGTGTAATCTGAAGTAATAAATCTACTTTAAAAGAAAGCAGAAGCCAAATAAATACTATTAACATGTTGCAAACTGAATCCAATTTGAATCCAGTTTTGAAGATTTGGGGAGTTTGGGATTTTGTTGGTCAGACTCTATAACTCATTGTTATAGATTATTGGGATTAATATTATAATACTTTGATAATATAATATTGAGATAATATTGTGATATTCTAAAACTCAGAATTTCTTATTAGGAGAACTAGAAAGGTATCTTCTGTTCTGTTAATGAAGTGATTTGCAAAGCACTGAAGGATGGGGGTTGGTTTCCAGTTGGAGTCTACCATGTGATTATAAGATTGGAACTTTCAGCCTCCCACCTGACCCTCTGGGAGGGGAAAGGGCCTAGAGATTGAGTTCAATGCCCAATGACCAATGATTTAATCCATCATGCTTATTTAATGAAACCTCTACAAAAACTCAGAAGGACAGGGTTCAGAGCTTCCTGGCTGATGACGCTGTGAAGGTGCTGATCAGTGGCCTGCCCATGGAGGGCCTGGAAGCTCCACGCTCCTTCCCACATACCTTACCGTCTATATCTCCTCCATCTGGCTGTTCCTGAGTTATATTTTTTTGTGATAAATGATAATCTGGTAAGTAAAATGTTTTTCTGAGTTCTGTGAGCAACTTCAGCAAACCAATCAAACCCAAAGAGGAGGTATGGGAGCCTCTGATTTATAACCAGTCGGTCTGTCCAGGTAACAACCTAAATTTGCAATTGGCATCTGACCTGGGGACAGTCTCATGGACCCAACCCTCAGCCTGTAGAATCTGACACTATCCACATGGAGAGTTGAGTTGACTTGTAGGACATTCACCTTATGTCCCAAACTGGTGGTATATTAAAAAAAAAGAAAAGAAAAGAAAAAGAAAAAGAAAAAAAGAACACACATACCCTGGAAATGAAAATTGAAATCTGAAATATTAAATGAGAAGTTTTACACCACTGTATTTTTTGTTACTCTCCAGAATTATGTATAATAAACTTCATTTTTTAAAATATAACAAATATGCAAAGCATACATGGAATTAAAATATTTCTACTGGTAGAGTCCAGTGACAGAAGTTGAATGTTAAATTGCACTTTGTCCCAGAATCTGAAGGATTCTGGGAAAATTTTCAATGTTATTTATAATGTCCTAAATAAGGATATCTAAGAAAAAATAACCATATGTATTTTGAGCTCAAAATAAAAACAAACAAAGCAAATGTGAATATATCATTATATTAAACTTGATGACATTTTAAATGACAATGTTAATAACTCCACTTTCTATAAAGTGATGGTGATGAAATAAAATGTTTCTATATAGAAATGGATGTCATTTGTCAGGCTAACAGGCTCGGCTTTTTTTTGAGCATTCATCTGCCATATGACAGTTACGAAAGCCACAAAGAACCCAACAGATTGTTTCTGGACTACTGACAGTAGCTTTCTGCCAAAAGAAAATGATTCAATGTAGAGTGTGTATTCTAAACAATTATATACTCCCCATCACCACAACACTAAAAAAGAAAAAGAAAAAAAAAAAGATTCATTTAATTAATATTTCATGAGAAAATTGAAATTATTTTTATTTGCCATTGAAAATTATGCTACGATATTGCCATAATATTTTAATAGCCTCACAGTCAATATTTAAATATGTGGGTAAAAATAATAATAAACAAATAAATAAACCGATAAAGTTAAAAATTGTTCTTATTTGTCAAAAATATTAACAGGCCTTATTTTAAAAACCCACTAAGGATCACTAGTTAATGAATTATGTTCCATTGATACATAAGGACTCAAAGTACGGATGTATAACTTTTCATCTGACTGCTCTTCTACTGTATATTTAGACTATTTCTTATATTTCTCTGTCAATTAAAAAATGTGTTTAAATTCTATTATAATACTAGGATGGGTTTGCAAAACTTAGACATGTTTCCATATTTCTGCTTCCCTTTTTGTTTCCTTAATCTTATTTTTCCTGTATTATTTCAAAGTCAAAGCCAATCTGTTGAATCCTTCTATGTTAGCTAGTGGTTGTGGCATCACTGCCTTAGTGACATAAGAAAGCATCAGGCTTGGGGCGCCTGGGTGGCTCAGTGGGTTAAAGCCTCTGCCTTCGGCTCGGGTCATGATCCCAGGGTCCTGGGATGGAGCCCCGCATCGGACTCTCTGCTTAACAGGGAGACTGCTTCCCCCTCTCTCTCTGCCTGCCTCTCTGCCTGCTTGTGATCTCTGTCAAATAAATAAATAAAATATTAAAAAAAAAAAAAAAAAGAAAGCATCAGGCTTAATTCTAGACCAGTGTAATTTCTGTTGCTCTCACATTAGATGTTGAATTCAATTTACAGTTTCACTTTAGTGGACATACAATTTGTAGATAAACAATTTGTAGATAAGACAAAGCTACATCACTTGAAGGACTGTGAAACGTAATGGAGTTAGACTTTGGATTCTGTCTCTATACCCTAATAGAATTTAAAAACTCTCTGAGCTTTACTTTACTTATGTGAATAAACAAACAAAACTATACTATCTCTTGGAGAGTGTCATTAAAACTATATAAAGAATATTAAATTGTCTAGTATGCAGAAAACACTCAATAAATGGCAGAAATTATTTTTATGGGGCTATTTTATTCCTCCCAGAATTTGGAGAAGTTTTCAAAGCATCCCTCAGCAATAAGAGACTAAAATCAACCTAAAATAAATACATCTATTTGTTCCTTTTATAAATAATCAGCTGATGTGTTTTTTGTTTTTTGTTTTTTACTTAAGGTCAATACTTATAAATTCACTCAAAATAAGTTTGTTCTATTCTTAAGAAAGTTTGTCTTGGGGGCGCCTGGGTGGCTCATTGGGTTAAGCCTCTGCCTTCAGCTCAGGTCATGGTCTCAGGGTCCTGGGATTGAGCCCTGCATCGGGCTCTCTGCTCAGTAGGGGGCCTGCTTCTCTCTCTCTCTCTCTCTCTCTCTCTGCCTGCCTCTCTGCCTACTTGTGCTCTCTCTCTGTGTCAAATAAATAAATAAAATCTTAAAAAAAAAAGTTTGTCTTGTATAATAGGAAAATCTGAAGAATGTTTTACAAGTAGCATCAAATATTTATGTCATATATGGTAAATAAAACATAGTACATAATATGAAAATTAATTAAATTTTAAATAACATTTTCTTAGTTAAAACTGTTTTATACAAGTTCTAGTTATTTCAAACTACCCCTTTGTTCATCAACCTAAAACTAATACAACCTTTTAAGCAATAACATCTAAAGCTTATCTGTGAAAGGTGGAGAATGAATGAATTGACAAGGCCCAGAACCTATATAAGGGTAGAACTCTGACTCACAATCTGTAGCAACCAGCCCACAAACTGACCCATTATTTAGAGTAACCAGCACAGGAAGCCAGACTACTACTATCCACAAGTCAATGCAGGAAGTCAGACCACTCACTCTCTCTAGCAAACATTGCAAAAACCAAACAAATACCTCTGTAACAATCAGCCTAATATGGTGAGGAACTGATTAATAACTCACATCTTCCCGAATTTTTGTCCCTATTTCCAGCATAGGACCAAACAGAGAGAGCCAAGTATTCACACCTGACAAAGGATGCCCTGCTTACATTTAGCCCACATATAGCTTCTATCAACAGCCTCCAAACAGAACAGACCAGGAGCCTTCTCTGTTTTCCATCATAAAGCTTTCCCATGCTTTCTGCCTTTGAGTTTCTGCCAAAGCCAAGTGATTATACCCTTGCAATTGCAAATCCTGAAAAATAGACTTTGCTGGTTCTCATTTGGTTGTTCTTTATTTCCACAAAAGATAAAATCATTACTGATTCTTAATATGAACCCAATGTAAAAAATGAGAATACAAAATCAGTGTAAATGAAACAAAAGCTCACTCCAACTGGTTGCCACAACCTTACCAATTTGTCTTGCTCAAATTGGCACCATTCAAAGCTGTTATCTCCTTCCTTAAGGTGTAAAAGCATGACATAAAGGATCTAGAAGAGTAAAATGTTAATAGGGAAGTAGTAAATGCCTCTCTAAAAAGTAATTAGAAGGAGCTTTATGACTTCTTCTTTTATTTTTCAAATTGAATATGCAAGGAATATTATGTCAGAAATAAATGTTATCTCTAAAAATTCTTTCCACAAAGTTCACATAGAAGACACTCATCTAAATTGAATAATTATTCAAAGAAGTGAATGACCACCAAATAAGGACCCTTGGAAAATGACTGGGAAAGTCCTCACAGAAGATCAGGGGAAAAAAAAAGAAAGGAAGAAAGAAAGAAAGAAAGAAAGAAAGGAAGGAAGGAAGGAAGGAAGGAAGGAAGGAAGAAAGAAAGAAAGGAAGAAAGGAAGAAAGAAAGAAAGGAAAAGGAAAGAAAGAAATAAGAAAAAGGAAAGAGGAAAGAAAGAAAGAAAGAAGGAAAGACAGAAAAATATATTAAAGAGACTGAAGTGAATATGTTTCTGTCATGAAGGCTTTCTTAACACAAAGCAACAAACCATCAAAACCAGATAGCAAATGTAATAATTTTTTAAAATATGACCTGAATTAAAGGGGAAATAATCTCTTTTTGCCTCTTCCCAAGTAAAATAATTAAATGCCAACTTACTAGAATTTTTTTTTTTTTTTTTAAAGATTTTATTGATTTATTCAACAGAGAGAGAGATCACAAGTAGGCAGAGAAGCAGGCAGAGAGAGAGGGGGAAGCAGGCTCCCTGCTGTGCAGAGAGCCTGACGCGGGGCTCGATCCCAGGACCCTGAGATCATGACCCGAGCTGAAGGCAGAGGCTTAACCCACTGAGCCACCCAGGCGCCCCAACTTACTAGAATTTTTAAGCAAAGGGAGGGATTCCCTAATATAACAATTATAAACTATTACCCAATTATCTTGGATACAAAAACATGTAAGAGAGCAATATAAAAGAGCTGTAACATATATTTAGTACAAATTCCACACTTAGTATTGTGCAAGGTTCTTACACATCTAAGGAGCTTCACTTAATGTGCTCTGCTTGACTATTTGGAATCCTATGATACATACGTTCTGTTTTGACCAGGACCTCATGTGACATGCCAAGTTCCGTTCAGTAGTCACTTGAAATAACAACATATGGGGGGCACTTGGGTGGCTCAGTGGGTTAAGCAACTGCCTTTGGCTCCCTGTTCATTGGGGAGTCTGCTTTTCCTTGACATCTCCCCTAGCAGGCTCTCTCTCTCTTTCTTACTTTCTCTCTCTCTCCCTCAAATAAATAAATAAAAACTTCAGAAAAAAAAAAAAAGAAATGAGAACATATTACATAATACATAAAGTTTTCCATTTAAGACTATTAACCTTTAATAACAAACCATAACTCCTATTTTGGCATTCACTGTTTTAAAAAGTGTCCATATATATAAAAGCAACATTTGGAATGCTTTGGGATCTACATATGGTTAATATAGGCAGAAAAATACAATTTCACACCTTTCTGTTTATGTAAGTCCACACCAAAGATGTAAAATTTTTTTTTTAAAGATTTTATTTATTTATTTGACAGAGAGAGATCACAAGCAGGCAGAGAGGCAGGCAGAGAGAGAGGAGGAAGCAGGCTCCCCACTGAGCAGAGAGCCCGATGTGGGGCTCGATCCCAGGACCTGGGATCATGACCCTAGCCGAAGGCAGAGGCTTAACCCACTGAGCCACCCAGGTGCCCCCAAAGATGTAAAATTTTTGATGATGTGGATAATTAGGTAGTTGGTGTTTCTGAGTTAACGATCATACTTAGAAATGATTGGAGCTTAATATAGTTGAGAAGGAAAGAACGTAGAAATATGGATTGATATTTAATTTAGGTCATAGTGCTATAAAGTAAAGGGGGGAAGATGATTAAAGGGAAAATTATAAATCATCATTACACTTCCATCTCCAGAAATTGTAACTGTTGGCATATCATAGGTTATAGATGTCATTAGATCTTGCCAGGTAATTGTAGTATGACATTAAGTCAAATGGCTCAATTTTAGTCCCTGTTTTTTCTTTTTCCAGAAATGGTGTATTTCATACAAAGTAAAATAAATCTTTTATAACCAATCATATAATTGATATTTGAATATTGCTCAAGAATCTCTGAAGAGGACATGGTAGGATCTCTATTTTACATTTTTAAATCATATTGAAATAGAATTTCATTTAGTAGCATACAAAATCATTTCAGCCACAATTAAATATGCAAGTTTGGATGTTTCCCAGTGTGTGAAATATGTTGTAACAAACCACCCTGAAAAAGTAGCATTTATGTATATTTATAATATTCATGCAGGGCACCTCACAGGAAGAGTTGTTGGCTCTATACAGAAAAAATAAAATTAACAAAGCAAAAAGTAATAAAATTGTAAAGAAACTCAGAAAGGTAAATTGTAACTGGGAAAATTAGAAGAAGAATAAAAAAAGAGAAACAATGTCCAGTTATAAAGGATAATAAACTATTAATTAGTATGGAATCCTCTAGCAATATCATAGTTTTAGCTAATTTAACTACTCGTTGTTTCTGGCCACTTTAGAATAATTTCTTTGTCAGTGTGAGAATTCTGCTACTGAGACTTCATTTTGCCTGTTAATGTTCCACTTATGTATTGTGTGGCCGGTCCCCTCTCTTTTATATGGAGCTTTATCAGACTGTATGTGAAAAAAACGGGTGACAAAACAACAGTACTTACAAGATTATGCAAAAAAATAAATTATACATAGGTGTGATTTTTAACTAGAGCATTTACTGTGGTGAATGTTATATGAAATGTTAAATTTTTCTAGTGAAAACCTGAAAAATCAGACAGTACCAAAATTGGATGTCATGTCAATGTATAAAAATTGTTCCTGTCAAGTATGTTATTGAAAGTGACATTATCACATCCTTATATAAGTGTCTCTGATTGACTGGTTTAGACAAATAAATGTAATAAAGAATAATGTAACATTTGATATCCAGTAACCCGATTACCAACCTGCTTTCAAATTTTAGTTTTCCAACTTTACTTCGTGGTGGTTTTAGAGTTTAAAAAAAACTTTAAGTGACGGACTACTATTTTACCATTTTTACTCCCAGTATATAAATGTCATTGAAAAAAATCCGAGATGTTCTTAAATACTCTTGTCAATACTAACCTACCTAAACAATTAAATATCCTGAGCTAAAACCAAATATAGAAAATGTATTTCACCTTCCATTCTAAATTTGAAGCATGTCATAAAATGTTTCACTCTCAAAATACTGTTTAAATACCTTATTTTTTAATAACTCATTTCCAACAGAGTTCAGCAATTTAAGTCTGATACGTTTTAAGATTTTTATCTCATTTTTATTCTGAAGCATTGCACTTAGATTCTATAACACACTCTAAATCTATTTTCAGTAAAGCAATTGATGAAATAAATTAAACAATATTCAGAAATCATTGAAATAAATCTTGGATGACCCTGATAAGAGACTTTCCTGATCTTGCCTCAGTTTCCCCATTTGTGATCATATTTGCTCTCTGAATTAGAACACATGAAATTGTGCTTCTGAAAGCATTTGGTATACTTAAAGCTTAAAGTTGTTATGCATATTTCATGTGTAGGTAACTCAAGAGAATGTCAGTAGAGGTTAAATGTTTGAGGTCTGATCAGTCAGAATTTATTTATATTAATCAATGACAGAACGGAAATTGTCATGTGTTGTCTGTAATTACATTAAAATACTGAAAGTGCCCATTTTAAAGGGGCATCTGCTTTAAATCACACTTTGACAAGTTTGTCAAACCAAGTTATTTTTAAAAATGCATGTTTTGCTCTAATAAAAAAAAACAACTTTCTTCAATAGGGAGGAACAAATAAAAATCTGAAATTACATTTTACAGCAATATATTTTCTGTATAATCCAGGATATGCTTTACATGTTTTCTTCCTGTAGATTTTTTTCAAACATGTAAGAATAAAACTTTCTCCAGATAAATCCCTGAGTTTTATTTCTTTTCAGCTACCAAAGTAAGTTTTTCTAATCAGGGTACAATATAGAGGGAAAATAACTGGACTAGTTTTCAAAACACCAGAGTTCTTAATGTAACACTTTTAGTAACTGCTATCATAGGCTGCTATCATAGCTAGTCACAAAAATCTCATCATAGTTTTTACACATCTATATAATTTACTAAGTTTTATATATATATAAAATTAATATTATATAATTATAATATGAAACTATAATATGGTATAATTAATATGAAAATTCTTTGGTAAGAATATATTACCACTTAAAAGGTATTAGAAATATTTTACTTCCTCCTGTGCCTTCCAACAATGCTGCACAAAAAATTCCACTTGTCCTAAGATGTTTGTGGAGCTGTAGATATGAGATGGCATGGATGTAAAAATTAAATTAGATATTTTATATAAAAATTATTTAAACACTGAGGTCTACTAAAATGTAAAAAAAATAATGTTGCAATATATAAGTAAATAAATCAAAGAATCCACACTCACTCCATAAATATTGTCAGCTGTATTTCACATTATTTTTATATTTATTCTCCTTTCTGTTTCAGAAGCGAGGGAATGAAACAGAGAAAGACAGGGATAGGGAATCTACAAATGGGACAACTGTCTAAGACATCATTTGCTTCTTAAGGCTTCTCCAATCTCATAGTATTAGCATTAAAAGGGATTTCTGGACACTCTTCATGGAGTAACCTATGCAACAACTTATCTTTTATCATTCACCCACATCTTTCCAAACCTGTCACAAACCCACAGCCATGAAAACTATCCCTCACTCATATTTCAAAATAAAAATTATTTATTACAGTTTATGATAAAATACTGAATAAAGGGATACTTGTAGGCTCCAATCAATTCTAAAACTCATTTTAATGATGTCAACTTAATAATTCCTTAAATTAATAAAGATTTTTAAAACTATATATGGAATGGGACGTCTGGGTGGCTCAGTTGGTTAAGCAGCTGCCTTCGGCTCAGGTCATGATCCCAGCGTCCTGGGATCGAGTCCCACATCGGGCTCCTTGCTCATCAGGGAGCCTGCTTCTCCCTCTGCCTCTGCCTGCCATTCTGTCTGCCTGCGCTTTCTCTCTCTCTCTCTGACAAATAAATAAATAAAATCTTAAAAAAAAAAAAAAAACTATATATGGAATACCTGAAAAGACACTTCCTTTTTACCCTCTTAATGTACGGTTTTCCCAGAGTCACATGCTAAAAAAAGGTGAAACTGGTCTTTGAATCCAAGAGGTCAAATATCAGAGTATTGCTTTTTATTTTTAGGATATGCAACACGATCTCTCAAGAATATCATGTTAGAATGAAAACCAGAGGAAGTTGTGAATCAGGACTGAGGAGTATGTCTCCTGGTTAAAAAACTGAATTTTTAGTCCCATAGAAAACTAAAAAGATTTTACCTAACAGACTTCACATGGAAAGTTGCCCTCCACACACCAGATGTGGGACCTGGGGCACTGGAGTCTCTGAAGGTAGTTGTAGCCAGAGACTCAGGCCCCCCGGGGTGACCATGTTCTTACAGTTATTCCTAGCCCAGGTGCATCTGCCAAAACCTCCTTCACAGAGGGAAGGCATTTTTCTCTTCGCTTGGAGTCAGTATTCAGAACTTCATTCTTACCCCTTTCCATTGTCCTCAGTCTGTTCCCTGGATTCATAGCACTATAAGGAGTCTTTTGTTTTTTGGGGATCCTTGGATATGAGATGACACCCCATATCTGTGCTGATCCACTTGATCCTCAACACACCCTTTCTACAAGGAAGAGCTAGTGCCATTGAGCCTTTGGTTTATACTACTGCAGTAAATGGTGATATGCTTGACAATTATTTTGATTTTGACTTGCTGTCTTAATAAGATACTTAACACCTGGCAGTTCAGCTCAGCTGAGCCCCTGACAAGGACATGGGAAATTGCTTCAAGTTCTTAGAAAACAAGAGAGGAAGATAACCCAAAGATACCTTCTAAAATATTGGCTTTGCTAGAAGAAGGCTCTGAAAAACAGTGGAGACTAAACCCATGTTGGGAAGTTCTAGGGTCAATGTCATCTCTGGGAGGTGAAAAATCAAAGACCAAATGTAGATTGTATGTCAGAATTATATATATATATATATTTTTTTTTTTTTTTTCATGAGGTAGATGTATCAATACATGAAAGGAGCTGTGCAATTAAGGGATTGTTTTAGTTTTAAAATACGATGAGACTGGGGTGTTGTGATAGGAAATAAAAGGTCGTTTGGAAAAGCCCAAAGATAAGGAGAGACAATATTATATAACACTAGCATTCTAAGAAAGTGGAAGAGGCACAGGTGCAAGAATTGGTCTCAGTGGGAATGTCAAACTCTTCATCAAATAAGAAACAAATAAGATGAAAAGAATTTAAAAAAAAGAGATCTTGGAAGTTAGAAAAAAAAGGATAGCAAAAAATTTAAAAACCCAGCAAAAAGCTAGAAGATAAAAATATTGATTTTATGAGAAAATTTCTAAAATATGGAAAATTTATAATTCACAATTAAAATTAAGTAAATGCTCATAATAATGAAAAATTAAGAAAATCAGATGTCCAATGCATTAGCAACAAAAAGATAATAATTAGAAAAGAAATGTTAAGGAAATGAGACACTAATTCAAGAAATTTATAAGGGGCACCTGGGTGGCTCAATGGGTTAAAGTCTGCTGTGACTTAGGTCACGAAACCAGGGTCAATGGGTTAAAGTCTGCCGTGGCATAGGTCATGATCCTAGGGTCCCCGTATTGGGCTCTCTGCTCAGAGAGGGAGCCTGCTTCCCCCTCTCTCTCTGCCTGACTCTCTGCCTACTTGTGATCAATGTCAAATAAAAAAAAAAAGAAATTTACAATCAGAGAGTGGTGAACTTAAGAAAAGGATGTTACCCATTTTTGAGAATCTCTGTCTTTGATTTCTTCTTGTCATTCAGAGGTCACCTGATTTGTCAGCTCTCTAGAATAGCTTTCTCAAACCAGCCAATCTAATGGGAACTTCTTGACCTACAAAAAGAATATCACATTATTTAGTATTTATTTATTTTTTTGGGCCAATTTCCACAACCTATAATTTTTGTTCTGTGAGAACTGGAACCTCATTTGTTTTATTCAAGCATCTAGAAGTGTTCTTATCATGTGCCTAGTTGCTCAATAATTTTTAGTTTATTTTTTTTAATTTTTGTCTACTTTGGGTTTGTTTCTTCATTTGAAATACTATAGTGTCTCTTTCAGATACTTATCTCTCTTTTAAAACACCCACCTATAAAAACTGGAATAACTTTTGTTTTCTATTTTCATACTGCAACAATTATTTTTCGCTTTTCTCCCAGTTGTAGCAGAGTTAGGATTTATTATTTCAGTGGCAAAATGTATTCCTAAAATGCACCAAATTTGGGAGTAGGCAAGAGTTATAAGTGAACTCCTACTAAAGCAAGAGCCTCGTTTTATTTTATTTTTTTTTAATTTTTTATTTATTAATATATAATGCATATTAGCCCCAAGGGTGCAGGTCTCTGAATCCCCAGGTTTACACACTTCACAGCACTCACCATAGCACATACCCTCCTCAATGTCCATAACCCAACCACCCTCTCCCTAACCCCTATCCCCCCCGGCAACCTTCAGTTTGTTTTGTGAGATTAAGAGTCTCTTATGGTTTGTCTCCCTCCTGATCCTATCTTGTTTCATATTTTCCTTCCCTACCCCCAAACCCCTCACGTTGCCTCTCAAATTCTTCATATCAGGAAGATCATATGATAATTGTTTTTCTTTGATTAACTTATTTCACTCAGCATAATACCCTCTAGCTCTATCCACGTTGTCACAAATGGCAAGATTTCATTTCTTTTGATGGCTGCATAGTATTCCATTGTGTGTGTGTGTGTCTGTGTGTGTATATATATATATATATATATATATATATATATCTCACATCTTCTTTAT
Source organism: Enhydra lutris kenyoni (assembly GCF_002288905.1). Classification (NCBI taxonomy): domain Eukaryota; kingdom Metazoa; phylum Chordata; class Mammalia; order Carnivora; family Mustelidae; genus Enhydra; species Enhydra lutris. The sequence goes on along the minus strand of NW_019154086.1, from coordinate 91,446,392 downwards.
CCATTCATCTGTTGATGGACATCTAGGTTCTTTCCACAATTTGGCTATTGTAGACATTGCTGCTATAAACATTTGGGTGCACGTGCCCCTTCGGATCACTACATTTGCATCTTTAGGGTAAATATCCAATAGTGCAATTGCTGGATCATAGGGTAGCTCTATTCTCAACTTTTTGAGGAACCTCTATGCTGTTTTCCAGAGTGGTTGCACCAGCTTGCATTCCCACCAACAGTGTAGGAGGGTTCCCCTTTCTCTGCATCTTTGCCAGCATCTGTCATTTCCTGACTTGTTAATTTTAGCCATCCTGACTGGTGTGAAGTGGTATCTCATTGTGGTTTTGATTTTTATTTCCCTGATGCCAAGTGATGTGGAGCACTTTTTCATGTGTCTGTTGGCCATCTAGATATCTTCTTTGCAAAAATGTCTGTTCATGTTCTCAGCCCAATTCTTGATTGGGTTATTTGTTCTTTGGGTTTTGAGTTTGATAAGCTCTTTATTGATTTTGGATACTAGCCCTTTATCTGATACGTTGTTTGCAAAATTCTTCCCCAATGCTGTCAGTCATCTTTTGGTTTTGTTGACTGTTCCCTTTGCTGTGCAAAAGCGTTTGATCTTGAAGTCCCAATAGTTCATTTTAGCCCTTGCTTCCCTTGCCTTTGTCAATGTCTCTAGGAAGAAGTTGCCGCGGCTGAGGTCGAAGAGGTTGTTGCCTGTGTTCCCCTCAAGGATTTTGATGGATTCCTTTCTCACATTGAGGTCTTTCATCCATTTTGAGTCTATTTGTGTGTGTGTGGTGTAAGAAAATGATCCAGTTTCATTTTTCTACATGTGGCTGTCCAATTTTCCCAACACCATTTGTTGAAGAGACTGTCTTTTTTCCATTGGACATTCTTTCCTACTTTGTTGAAGATTAGTTGACCATAGAGTTGGAGGTCTATTTCTGGGCTTTCTATTCTGATCCATTGATCTATGTGTCTGTTTTTGTGCCTGTACCACACTGATGACAGCTTTGTAACAGAGCTTGAAGTCTGAAATTCTGATGCCACCAACTTTGGCTTTCTTTTTCAACATTCCTCTGGCTCTCCAAGGTCTTTTCTGGTTCCATATAAATTTTAGGATTATTTGTTCTATTTCTTTGAAAAAAATGGATGGTACTTTGATAGCGATTGCATTATATGTGTAGATTGCTTTAGGTAGCATAGACATTTTCACAATATTTGTTCTTCCAATCCATGAGCATGGAACATTTTTCCATTTCTTTGTGTCTTCCTCAATTTCTTTCATGAGTACTTTATAGTTTTCTGAGTATAGATTCTTTGCCTCTTTGGTTAGATTTATTCCTAGGTATCTTATGGTTTTGGGTACAATTGTAAATGGGATTGACTCCTTAATTTCTCTTTCTTCTGTCTTGTTGTTGGTGTAGAGAAATGCAGCTGATTTCTGTGCATTGATTTTATATCCTGACACTTTACTGAATTCCTGTACAAGTTCTAGCAGATGTGGAGTGGAGCCTTTTGGGTTTTCCACATAAAGTATCATATCATCTGCAAAGAGTGATAATTTGACTTCTTCTTTGCTGATTTGGATGCCTTTAATTTCTTTTTGTTGTATGATTGCTGAGTCTAGGACTTCTAGTACTATATTGAATAGCAGTGGTGATAATGGACATCCCTGCTGTATTCCTGACCTTAGCGGAAAAGCTCTCAGTTTTTCTCCATTGAGAATGAAATTCACTGTGGGTTTTCCATAGATGGCTTTGGTGATACTGAGGTATGTAACCTCTATCCCTACACTTTGAAGAGCTTTGATCAAGAAAGGATGCTGTACTTTGTCAAATGCTTTTTCAGCATCTATTGAGAGTATTATATGGTTCTTATTCTTTCTTTTATTAATGTATTGTATCACATTTATTGATTTGTAAATGTTGAACCAACCTTGCAGCCCAGGATTAAATCCCACTTGGTTGTGGTTAATAATCCTTTTAATGTACTGTTGGATCCCATTGGCTAGTATTTTGGTGAGAATTTTCACATCCATGTTCATCAAGGATATTGGTTTGTAATTCTCTTTTTTGATGGGATCCTTGTCTGGTTTTGGGATCAAGGTGATGCTGGCCTCATAAAATGAGTTTGGAAGTTTTCCTTCCATTTCTATTTTTTGGAACAGTTTCAGGAGAATGGAATTAATTCTTCTTTAAATTTTTGGTAGAATTCCCCTGGGAAGCTGTCTGGCCCTGGGCTCTTGTTTGTTGGGAGAATTTTGATGACTGCTTTAATCTCCTTACTGGTTATGGGTCTGTTCTGGTTTTCTATTTCTTCCTGGTTCAATTTTGGTAGTTTATACGTCTCTAGGAATGCATCTATTTCTTTCAGATTGTCAAATTTGCTGGTGTATAGTTGCTCATAAAATTTTCTTATAATTGTTTGTATTTGTTTGGTATTGGTTGTGATCTCTCCTCTTCATTCATGATTTTATTAATTTGGGTACTTTCTCTTTTCTTTCTGATAAGTCTGGCCAAGGGTTTATCAATATTATTAATAATTTCAAAGAACCAGCTCCTAGTTTCGTTTGTTTGTTCTATTGGTTTTGGTTTTTTGTTTGTTTGTTTGTTTGTTTTGGTTTCTAATTCATTGGTTTCTGCTTTGATCTTTATTATTTCTCTTCTCTTGCTGGGTTTAGGCTTTCTTTGCTGTTCTTTCTCCAGCTCGTTTAGGTGTAAGGTTAGGTTGTATATTTGAGACCTTTCTTGTTTCTTGAGAAAGGCTTATATCACTATATATTTTCCTCTCAGGACTGCCTTTGCTGTGTCCCACAGATTTTGAAAAGTTGTGTTTTCATTATCATTTGTTTCCATGAATTTTTTTCAATTATCCTTTAATTTCCTGGTTGACCCATTCATTCTTTAGTAGGATGCTCTTTAGCCTCCATGTATTTGGGTTCTTTCCAAATTTCCTCTTGTGATTGAGTTCTAGCTTCAGAGTTTTGTGGTCTGAAAATATGAAGGGAATGATTCCAATCTTTTGATACCTGTTGAGACCTGATTTGTGACCCAGGATGTGATCTATTCTGGAGAACATTCCATGTGCACTAGAGAAGAATGTGTTTTCTGTTGCTTTGGGAATGGAATGTTCAGAAGATATCTGTGATGTCCGTCTAGTCCAAAGTGTCATTTAAGGCCTTTATTTCTGTGTTGATCTTTTGCTTGGATGATCTGTCCATTTCAGTGAGGGTGGTGTTAAAGTCCCCGACTATCATTGTATTATTGTTGATGTGTTTCTTTGATTTTGTTATTAATTGGTTTATATAGGTGGCTGCTCCCATGTTAGGGGCATAGATATTTAAAATTGTTAGATCTTCTTTTTGGACATACCCTTTGAGTATGATATAGTGTCCTTCCTCATCTCTTATTATAGTCTTTGGCTTAAAATCTAATTTGTCTGATATAAGGATTACCACCCCAGCTTTCTTTTGATGTCCATTAGCATGGTAAATTGTTTTCTACCCCCTCACTTTAAATCTGGAGGTGTCTTTGGGTCTAAAATGAGTTTCTTGTAGACAGCATATTGATTTTTTTTAAGATTTTATTTACTTATTTGACAGACACAGATTAGGCAGAGAGGCAGGCAGAGAGAAAGGGGGAAGGAGGATACCTGCTGAGCAGAGAGCCCAGTGTGGGGCTTGATCCCAGAACCTTGGGATCATGACCTGAGCCGAAGGCAGAGGCTTTAACCCACTGAGCCACCCAGGTGCCCCGATGGGTTTTGTTTTTTTATCCATTCTGATACCCTGATTGGGGCATTTAGCCCATTTACATTCAGGGTAATTATTGAGAGATATGAATTTAGTGCCATTGTATTTCCTGTAAGGTGACTGTTAACTGTATATTGTCTCTGTTCCTTTCTGGTCTACTACTTTTAGGTTCTCTCTTTGCTTAGAGGACCCCTTTCAATATTCCCTGTAGAGCTGGTTTGGTGTTTACAAATTCTTTTAGTTTTTGTTTGACCTGGTAGCTTTTATTTATTTATTTATTTTGTCCTGGTAGCTTTTTATCTCTCCTCCTATTTTCAATAATAGCCTAGCTGGATATAGTATTCTTGGCTGCATGTTTTTCTCATTTAGTGCTCTAAATATATCATGTCAGTTCTTTCTGGCCTGTCAGGTCTCTGTGGATAAGTCTGCTGCCAATCCAATATTTTTACCATTGTATGTTAAAGACTTTTTGTCCCGGTCTGCTTTCAGGATTTTCTCTTTGTCACTAAGACTTGTAAGTTTTACTATTAGATGGTGGGGCGTGGACTTATTCTTATTGATTTTGAGGAGTGTTCTCTATACCTCCTGATTTTGAGGTTTGTTCCCTTTGCCATATTAGGGAAATTCTCTATAATAATTCGCTACAATATACCTTCAGCTCCCCTCTCTCCTTCTTTTTTTTCTGCAATCCCAATGTTCTAATATTGTTTCGCTTATGGTATCACTTATCTCGAATTCTCCCCTTATGGTCCAGTAATTGTTTGTCTCTTTTGCTCAGCTTCTTTATTCTCCAACATTTTATCTTCTGTATCACTAATTCTCTCTTCTGCCTCATTTATCTTAGCAGTAAGAGCCTCCATTTTTTTATTGCACCTCATTAATACCTTTTTTGATTTCAGCTTGATTTGATTTTAGTTCTTGAATTTTCCAGAAAGGGCTTTTTTTCTCCAGATAGGGTTTCTCTAATATCTTCCATGCCTTTTTCGACCCCAGCTAGCACCTTGAGAATCGTCATTCTAAACACTAGATCTGACATATTACCAATGTCTGTATTGCTTAGGTCCCTAGCCTTTGGTACTGCCTCTTGTTTTTTTTTTTGTTTGTTTGTTTGTTTTGTTTTGTTTTGTTTTGTGGCGAGTTTTTCCGCCTTGTCATTTTATCCAGATAAGAATATACGAGGAGAGAATAAAATACTAAAAGGGTGGCAAGGACCCCAGAAAAATGTGTGTTAACCAAATCAGAAATGACCCTAAATTGTGGGGAGAAGAGTAGGGGTAAAAAGAAGTTCAAAAATATAAATAAAATTATATATATATATATATATATATATATATATATATTACTCTGGTGAATAGAACAGAACCACCCACTTGATTTTGGGTGTATTTTGGTCTCTTAGAAGAAATTACCTCCCAGAATTTTAAAGAAAGAAAAACCTTTATATATATATTTATATATATACAAAAATAAGGGTAAACACAATGAAGGGATGGAATATGACTGTAAAGATGAAAATTTTTTAAAAAAATTCTAAAAAAGAGTTGTTAAGGTAAGTTGGTTGAGAAAAAAAAGAAAAAGAATGTAGAGAGAACTTTTTCAGGCTGGAGACTAGAACAAAACCCTGTGCTAGATTTAGGGTATACTTTGATCTATTAGAAGAACTTGTATCCCAAAATTTTTTAGAAGAATAAAACCTATATGTATACAAAAATAAAGTTAGATTCAATTAAGGATAAAATATGACTATAATAATGAAGGTTCAAAAAGTTTTTTTTTTAAGAAATGTATTTTTATGATAAACTAGTTAAAAAACACTAAAAGAGGAAAGAGTAAAAGTTAAAAAATAGAATAAGAAAAAAATAAAATTAAGAAAATTTAATTAACTTTGCAAGACTAAAGAATCATGAGGGAGAAAGCCATGAATTCCATGCTTTGCTTTCCCCTCCTCTGGAATTCCACTGTTCTCCTTGATCAGTGATCTTGGTCTTGGCTGGATGTTCTTGCTGATCTTCTGGGGGAGGGGCCTGTTGTACTGATTCTTAAGTGTCTTTGCCCAAGGCAGAATTGCACTGCCCTTGCCAGGGGCTGGGCTAAGCAATCTGCTCCAGTTTGCTCTCTGGAGCTTTTGTTCCCTGAATGCTTTCTGTACAGCTCTGGAGGACGGGAATAAAAATGGCGGCCTCCCAATCTCCAGCCAGAAGGAGCTGAGAGCTTAGGGCCCCACTCTTCAGTATGCCCTCGGAGAAGTGCACTCAATCACTCCCATCTCCCTGGTCTCTGGCCATGCTCGGAGCTCACCTGGCCTGTGACTGAGCATTTCTGTCTCTGTCACACAGCTCCATTTGGAGTCTCCAAACCCAGCAGATTCCTGCCACTATGCTCTTTCAGTGGGGTCTCCCCAGATCTGCCACTTGTGGGGTCCCTGCTCAAAGAGCAGTGGACTAACTGTGCCACGGATCACAGTTTAAGGTAACTCTGAGCTGAGAGCTCACTCCTCAGCTCTGTGTCTGTAGCTAGTTTCCCTGCTTTAGTATCTGAGAGCTCTGCTACACTCAGATATCCCTGATCCTTCTGTGACCTCATGGGACTGGAGACCATGCTGTCCCCGTGAAGGCTCCAGCCCCACTTAGCCTCTGGAGCGATGTCCCTCAGTGGAGCAGACTTTTAAAAGTTCTGATTTTGTGCTCCATTGCTCCATCACTTGCAGGGAGCCCCCCCCTCCGCCCCCCATAGTTTATCTTCCTGTTGCTTTGGATTCACTTCTCCACAAGTCCTACCTTTCAGAAAGTGGTCGATTTTCTGTTTCTACAATTGCTGCTCTTCTCTTAGGTCTCCTGTTGGATTTGTAGGTGTTCAGAATGGTTTGATAACTATCTAACTGAACTCTGAACTCCTGCGACCTGATGTCATCTCAGCCTGCTACTCCTCCACCATCTTAAGCAAGAACTTCTTAATGAGTACCAAGGATACAGGTAAAATGCTAGACACAAATTTCCCCCAAATTCTTGAAGGAACAGGAAAAAAAAAGAAAGAAAATTATATTAAAGCAGCAAAGTCTGTATCATTACTTCACTTTTTAAAAGTTTGCTTTATTATTTTGGAAAAGAAAGTAATTTCTCTGTGCAACATTTAGGATATCCTGGCATTCAGTGCATTCTAAAAATTATTGCTTGCAATTAATTTATACTTAATCATTCTAAGAACAGATGGCAAAATTAAATAGCTTCTACATATTCAGAATTAAAAAAATGAGCTTGTTATTGAAAATTCATAGTGAGATATTCTAATAGAATGGCCACTTTTCTAGATAAAAAATTCATTTGAACTCTCACTTTTTACATTTTTCAGATATACATTTGTCCTCAATAATTAAAAAAAATACAGTAATGTTTAACCTTGCTTCTGTATTAGTCATCTAATTCCTCTAATTATTCATTCAATCAGCCTTTTAGTATGCTTCAATCTTCCAATTATTACACATGGTTATAAAAGACACAGTGTTTGAAAGGACTCTGTCACAGATGGTTAATTTCTTATTAATGGGTAGGATATGCCTGTCATAAATCTATATCTTGAGAAGAAAAACCAGTCAGTTATGTTGTTTAACAGAGTAATTTACTTATTCATACATATTTTTGTCTCTTGTCTCGACCTAAAGCAAAGAACATGTAAACTCTAACTTCTAAAAAATTTTCAAACTCCTGCACGTACCTTGGTAGACATAACAGTTATCACTAGAGGGTACCTGTGATTCTTATTCCTGGGACCTGTGTATATTCTGTTCCACACCACAGGGGAATTAAGGTTGCTAATCAGTTGACTTTGAGATGGGAGAGATGATCCTGGATTATTGAGGTGAGCCCACTATAATCACAGGTGGTCTTAAAAGTGCAAGTGGAAGGCAGGAAAGTCTGGAAAGAATTTACATGAGCCAAGAAATGTACAGAGCCTAGAAACTATGAAATGGCAGGGAACAGATTCTCCCCTAGAGTCTGTCAAAATGAATGCAGTCTGACTGTCACCATGATTATAGACTATCTTAGATCTCTGATTTACATACTATAACAGCACCAGGAAACTAATATATCACCTGTTTTATGATATTCCTTACTGTCCTGATGCTTCTTTCTACTCATTGTGTTATGTATCTCGCTCAACATAGTTAATACCCATTCTACTATGAATTGACTATTCAAATCATGTGTCAATTACCTATTCAAGACTGCCAGTGACTTGCACTGGATTAATATTTTTTACCAGTTGCTTTTCTACCATAATTTCCAATACTACCAACAATCAATATATGGTGAACATTTTCTATGTGCAGGCATTGTGTCAAACAAATTGCATTCTTTATCTTTTTTGTTACCCAGTGAAGAAATCTATGATATAACTGATGTTATTGTCTTTAGTTTTGCTATTTAGAAAAATGAACAACAAATAATTTGGCCATGGTCACCAAACTGTTACATAACACAGAAAATACTTAAATTGAGATGTGCCTGTCTTCAAATACTTGTTATGGACATGATGCTCTACTTGTCTCTGAATGCAAGTACAGATTTATTTGAAATACTTCACTCATCACAAACATGATTACCAGGATCATATTAACTGGATGGAGGGAAGGGCCCAAGAACCAAGCTTGGGTTTATTTGAGAGGCTAACTGTGAAAGGGATATTTAGAATGTATTTATTAGTCACAATGACATTCTTTTTTTTTTTAACATCATCAATTATAAACTCATATGATTGATTTCCTAGAAGCTACATTTCTAAATTATGAAGCTGTATTCACAGTTTCAGTGTTGATCATGTAAGTTAAACACAGCCAGATCCTCCCTCATGGGGATTTGGAATTCAGAATGACAGATGTTAGCTTAAGTGATTCCTTTAACAGAAGATTTCGAGTTCTGAACTGAGCATGTACATAAAAAAAAGAGAGGGAAGTTTATCTGTAGATACACACATAGGCACAAACACACTAGAAAAAGATAATGATAAAGATGTGTGTGGAGAAAGAAAAAAATTGTCTTTTAACATCTATCTTACATATTTACTGAATTTCCTCTTCATGTTCCCTTTGTCTTTTGTTTCCATTAGAAAATATAAACATATCTAATAAATTTCCTCCTAACATAGAATCTTTTCTTTCTACTAAATCAGCATCAAGTTTTAATCTTGATATTTGGTATTAGAGAATAAGTAGCAAATATCTGTCTCCTCAAGTATTATGAAATATTATAAATGTGTATTAATTTTTAGTAAGTTACAAGATGTTTAAAACAGGTTCCTAGTCATATTTTTTAAGTTTGTTTCTAGCTAAAGTGTATCATTTTTTTTAAAATTGGAAAGTCCAATTTTTTAAAATTTTATTTATTTATTTATTTATTTATTTATTTATGAGAGAGAGAGAGAGAGAGCACATTTGAGCACCCACAGGAAGGGGAGGGCAGAGGGAGAAGCAGACTTCCCACTGAGCAAGCGCCTGGATGGTTCCAATCCAGGACCCCAGGATCATGACCTGAGTCAGAGGCAGACAATCTTAGTCCACAATCAAGATCCAGACACAAACAGATTTGTTCAATAGAATCTTACTTAAACCTTTTCCTATTATCTAGGAACAAACAAAGAAAAACATTACCTATTGTTTAGCTGAAAGAAAAAAAAATAAAATTATACTAAAATAATTCCCTGTTATCTTTCTTCCCAGATGAATGGATAAGGAAGATGTGGTTTATATATGCAAGGGAATATTACTCAGCCATCAGAAAGGATGAATACCCACCATTTGCATCAACATGGATAGTTTCCTGCTATTTAGGGGGAAAAATAATCTATGCTTTAATGAAATTCAATGTATAAAAGAAAAGTGTTCTCCAAATTACATAAAAGATTGTATGTCCTTTTAAAACACCTGAAATTATTCTTTAGATATTAAAATATGTCATATAAAATGTCCTATATGTACAATACTAACAATTATATTAAACTAATAATGCACAAGATGCAAGATTCTTCAAACCAAAATTACAGAGAACATATTTCTTTAAATTAAATATCATTAATTTTATACATTATTCTAGTTAAATAATACACATAATGTAGAACTTCAAAAATTCAATATCTTTTCCATAAAATCTCCAATATACAAGACTTATTATTCCTAGCATATAATATATCCTTGAATTTTCTATAGTAATTGCTTTGTGTATCTGAACTTTGAAAGTTCTTTAATCAGAAAATATTTATTACTCCTTTTTTATCTCCCACAACATAACTTCAAAAAATAAGAACTTTGAACTGGAAGTTTGTATAATTTAAGGGAGTAGGTGAGCTTGAGTTTTTCAGTCTTCTTTCCTTTTAATTTCCTTTTAATCGTCTATCTAAAGTTTTATTTTTCCTTTAACTCAAGTTTAACTTTTTCCTTTAATAATCTTTGCAATATTAAAGACTTCTTTAAAAACAAATAAATGGATTTGTTAAAAGTAGGAATAACCAACAGATAAAGTACACTATTATTAGTGATTAACTAATTCCTTTTCACAATTTCCAGCACAGCTGAAAGGGGGGAAGGGAATATATTTATCAAAATGTTATTTAACCAATAAAACTCAATGGTTTAATAGAACACTAAAACAATTAGCTAATATTACTTGTCGATATGGTCCTTCCCTGTAGAAATAGTAGAAGGCTCTATTATAAAAAATAATTTTATTTTCTTTCCATCTTTGTGGAAGATGGAAGAAAGATGGAAGAAAGCAAATAAATAACATAACAGTGCTAATAACAAAGCGGAGAGAAGAGACACTTTTGTTCTGAGATGCTTCTCTCAGCTGAGTTGGTAGTTTTTTCAGTGTTTTATGTATAACCATTGAAAAGGACAGACAGCATTGTGTACTGGATATTCCCCAGGATAGGTGTGCAATATTAATAATTGCAATTTTCTTGGGAACTAGAGAGGTCTACACCATGAGTCATGTTTATGAACATATATATATATATATGTCTGTCTCTGTGTGCATATACATGTATGTGTGAAAAATATACACATGTATTTGTTTAGAATCTATTAATGCTAAATAGTAATACTAAAATTAAATCAGATATCACTTCAATGGTGACACTCTTCTTTCCATTAATCCTAAGTAGGTTTGTTTAAATTATTAGGCAGTGCTATGGACTGAATGATTGTGTGCTCCCCAAAAATCTTATGTTGAAGCCTTAACCCTAATATGATGGTGTTTGGAGGTTGTGTCCTTGGCATGTAAATTAAGGTTAGATGAGGTCATGGGGTAGGGTCTTCATGATAAAATTGATGACTTTATGAAGAAACAACACCAGCAAACTTGGTCTTTCGCTCCACCATGTGAGAACATATTGAGAAGGTGACAACATCCAAGTCAGGAAAAGTGCCCTCACCAAAAAATGACCATGATGGCCCCCTATCTCTGACTTCTAGCTTCTGGAACTTTGAATAAATAAATTGTTGTTGTTTAAACTACTCAGTCTATGATACTTTGTTATGACAGCATCAGTAGACTAAGACTGGCAGGAACTCAAAAATATATACATTCTCATTCTCTGTGTCACTAAATAGAATATTTAAATGAAACAAATTTGAGTATTATTAAGGTCTATAACTGAAAGGAAACTCAGAGTATAATTTATCTGTATAAATATTTATTTGTACTATTAATGCTTGAAGCAGTATAGTGTAAACATAACTTTCATGTGCACTGGAAAACCAAAGAAATTATTTGACCTGCTTTATTGTGATATTTGTTGTATTGCAAAAGTTTAGAACTAAACCTGTAGTATCTCTGAGGCATGTCTGTAACGACAATTTTTTGGATTTAGGTTGGTAGGCAGGAGCTCTGTCCTGGGGGCTTTAGACACTGACCCAGGTAAAAAAGGAAATTTTTCAGTTACTTCTTGGGTGTGTAGCTTAAGAAGGGATAATTAGCAGAGAAAAATGCAGGCATTCCCAGACTCTCTAAACCTACTAACACAGAACTTCATTTAGAATTCTAGAAGAATTACTGACCTGAGATAGAGAATGAGGGAGAGATTCACTAAGGGAATAACACTGTAACACTGGGTTTTGAAAGACAAATAGGAGTCCTCAAGGAAGACAATTCATGAGGAAAATGCAACAAAGTAGGAAAAAAGATGCTTTGAAATCAGAAAAAATCGGTTCAACTCCTGACTCAGTTACTAGTTATTTAAGTTTAAGCAAGTCGCTTCCCTTCTTTATGTCTGTTTCCTGATCTATGAATGATTTCTAATAAGATGAGTGATGCTCATCTGCACACACTCTCTCCCTTTCTATTAAATTATCCGTGTGTGTGTGTACATGTAGACACATATTAAGAGATAGATGGAATGTAGATAATAGAGATGGAGAGAAAAAAGAGTTCTACTTCCATCTAAAAGGCAGAGATCTGAAAAGACCATGATTTCTTTACCAACCAAAAAACCTAAATAAACTAGAAACTAATACATTTTCATGTGCTCATCAGAGTGCTAAGGTCACAGGTTAAGCAAGTAGCCTGAAGAGTACTTGCTTAGGCTAGTAGGACAGGCTCTTCCCAAGGCAATAAGATATGAAATACTTGTAGAAGACAGATGAAGAATCTGGCAAACAGATGCAAATTCAGCAAAATTAAAACAAAAACAAACACACAACCCCACCCCACCCCCCAAAAAAAACTCCAGGATGAAAGTGGGACCCTCTGAGAACAGAAATCCATGGAACTGTGGACACAATGGGAGTTCACAGAAACTCTCATCATGTTCTACTCCACAAAACTTTCCTTTTTGTTCATGAGAAATATTTGGAGGATAGGAAATCAGAGAAAGCTTTCCTGTGTGGTGTAGATGTGAAAGAAGGAAGCATTCACAATAAGAGAGGAATAAAGCCTACCTAGAGGGTCCTTCCCTACAAAACAATACAAAGAGATCAGTGGGGGACAGTGGAAGGAAGAGTAGAATAAAATAATGAAATAATCATTAACTTAAGGGTAAGGCAGTTAACCATTCTAAACTGAGACTATTAGAGATCCTCTATATCTTGGGAAAAGTAAATAATCACTCATATAATATCAGACAAAATTTCAAGCTGGGTTGGTTGCCATGGAAATTGGGAGCAGATGAACTAACAAGAAGACCAACTCACCCCAACATCCAGAAACATAGGAGCTATCTAAGATTGAAGATGGAACAGGACAAGATAAAATATTCCCATTTACCTCATACTGAGAGCACCACTGAAGTCCTCCATTGAAGAAAGAAAGGAATATGAAAGAATACTCCTTCTGAGGTGTAGGTGCATGGTGAAGTTTGAAAGCTGAGGGTAGAGGGGAAATATTAAGAAAGCTTCCCAAAGGGACGCCTGGGTGACTCAGTTGGTTAAGCCACTGACTTCAGCTCAGGTCATGATCCCAGGGTCCTGGGATCGAGTCCCACATCAGGCTCCTTGCTCTGCAGGGAGCCTGCTTCTGCCTGCCTCTCTGCCTGCTTGTGTGTACTTTCTTTCTCTCTCTGGCAAATAAATAAAATCTTAAAAAAAAATAAAATAAAGAAAGCTTCCCAAACAACCCAGTCCCCACTATAATTAAGTTCAGGACACTACTTAAGGAACTTAAAGTCAATGGCACAGTAACTTTAAAAATAACCTTAGTGATAATAAAATCCAATCCCAGCTCAACTCCTGATGAGGATGGCACAATATCCTACACAATGGGGAAAAAGAAAAGAAAGAGATATGCCTATCTCTAGTTATAAATACTACTTACATCAATTTCTCTTGTTCCACCCATGAAGGCTGGCATTTAGCCTAAATCATGAGACACACAAAAAAGCAAATCTACTGTCAAGACAAAACAACCAAAAGAACCAGACTGGTGGATTACATGTATTTTGGAAATATTTAACTTGAAACTCAAGTAACTGTTATACCTATATTATAAGTTTTTGGTGGAATATACATAAACAGGAAAATTCAGCATAACAATGAAAAATATAAGAAGAATAAAATGAGTATAAATTTAAAATTTAAATTAAAATTTAAAAATACTATAACTGAAAGGAAGAAATATCTCAAAGATATTAATGTTGTTTTTTGTTTTGTTTTGTTTTGTTTTTTACTAATATTAGCTCCTAGGGCTTCTGCAACAAAGTACCACAAACTAGTGGGATCAGAGTACCAGAAATTTGCCTCAGATTGTGTGTTACAGAAGTAAGGTGTCATCAGGACCGTAATCCCTCTTAACTTGTGGTACTCTCAGACATTCCTTATAGATGCGTCACCCTAGTCATCCCTCTTCATATGGCTTTCTCTGTGTCTTCAAACGTGTTTGTGCATGTCTCTGCATCAAAATTTCCCATTTTTATAAGGATCCCATTCATAATGGATTAATAACTTCATTTTAACTTAATTGTCTTATAAAGATACATTTCCAAATAATGTCACATCCTGGAGTGCCTTGGTGGCTCAGTTGTTAAGCATCTCTCTTTGGCTTAGATCATAATCTCAGGGTCCTGGAATTAAGCCCCAAGTTCAGGCTTCCTGCTCAGTGGGGAGTTGGCTTTCCCCTCTCCCTCTGTCCCACGACCCCTCCCCCACTCATGCTCTCTCTCTCTTTCTCTATCTCTCTCAAATAAATAAGTAAAATTTCTTTAAAAAATGAACAAATAATGTTACATCCTAATGTATTGTGGATTAGGAGTTCAACATATCTGTCTGAAGGGCATAGTTGAATGCATAGCACGTGTCACCAGTAGGTTTGGCAAGGAAGAAATCAGTGGACTTGAAACCAGGTGAATATAAATTACCCAAATTGAAACAAAGAAAGAAAAGAGAATGAGAATAAAAAAAAATTTAAAAACATTTAAGAGATGTAGAATAATATCAAATAGTATAATAAATGGATTCCACAAAGACATGAGAGACAGAACAGGGCAGAAAAAAGAGTTGAAGAGACAATGTTAAAAAATTTCCCAAACATAATAAAATATATGAAACTACAAATCCCAGAACCTTAGAGAACAACTACAGAGGATACAGTGTATGTGCACCTACATACATACACACACATACACACACAGAGCTATTAACACTGCTCATTAGAAACTATGCAAGTCAGAAGACAATGGGATAATATTAATGCAGTAATAGAAAAGAAAAAAGAAAAATACCAATACAGAATTCTATACACTGTTATTTCTCTTAAAAATAAAAACCAAATAATGACTGCTTAAGAAATACAAAAGCTGTGAAAACCCAACATCTGTGCAATAGCACTGCAACAAATATTAAATGAATTTCTTTAGGCAGGAGGAATATGGTACATAATAAAAATATCAACACAAAGAAATGAAGTCTCCATAAATAGTTAAAATACTGATGAATAAAAATATATTGTCCTTATTTTTATTTGCTTTAAATGACAATTGGCATTCTAAGGCAAAAATAGTGAGTTTATATTATTTGTAAAAGTAACATGTGCATACCAGAAAATAGTAGGAAGGAGAAAGGAAAAGTATACGACTTCAGGTTTTTATACTGTCTGTGGAAAAGCATAATATTATTGGAAATTACACTGTGATTAAATAAAAATGTGTATGGGGCGCCTGGGTGGCTCAGTGGGTTAAGCCTCCGCCTTTGGGTCAGGTCATGATCCCAGGTCCTGGGATCGAGCCCCACATCAGGCTCTCTGCTCAGCCCGAGCCTGCTTCCTCCTCTCTCTCTGCCTGCCTCTCTGCCTACTTGTGATCTCTGTCTGTCAAATAAATAAATAAAATCTTTATAAAATAATAAAGAAAGAAATAAATAACAATGTGTATTAATTCAACCAAAAATAGTAAGAGAGATATAATTAATAAGCCATTAGTAGAGATATGATGCATAATTTAAAATTTTGTATAACCCCAAAGTAAGCAAAAAACAAAGGGGGAAATGAAGAACTAAGAGATAAATTGAAAAGAGAACAGCTACTAAGATTTTAGATATAAATCTAATCAAAATAGTAATTGCAATAAATTATAAAATGGCCTAAAACACTGACTCAAGGTAGATACTGAAGATATGATGAAAAAGCAGAACACAACTATATGCTGTCCAAAGAGTCTGACTTTAAAAATAAGGGTTAGAGGATGAAGAATGGTATCATAGAAATGCTGGAAGAAACTTTATGTATATTAATGTCAAAGTTTAATTTAGAACAAAGGACATTTTCAGTCATAAAGAGGGATATTATATAATGATAAAGGGATCAGTACAGCAAGAAGATATATACACGTAAAAAGAGGTTCTGTATATATGCAGCAAGCTGATAGAACTGAAAAAAAAAAAGAAAAATTTCACTGTTCTGTAATTGACATATCAAGCAGACAGAAAATCAGCAAGGATATAGAAAAGATGAACATTGCTAAATTGACAACTGACATTTATGGAACACTCCTCTCAACTATAGCAGAAAGCATATTCTTTTAAATTGATATGGAATATTCACCAAAGTAAATCAGATTCTGGGTCATAACATAAAACATGACAAATTTAAAAGAATTGAAATCACACAAAATATGCTTTCTGATGACACTTGAAGTAATTAATTATATAAAGATAATTTGGAAAAATCTCCAAATATTTGAAAATTTAAAAATATGCTCTACCTAAACCATAAGTCAAGGAAGAAGCCACACAGAAATTTTTAAATATTTTCAACTAAAGGAAAATGAAAATGACATAGTAAATTATATGGGATACAGCTAAAGCAGTGCTTAAAGAAAAATGTACAGAATTAAATGTTTAGATTAACAAATAAGTGTTTCAAATCCACAATCTAAGTTTTTACCTTAAAAAAAAAGAACTAGAAAAATAAAGAGTAAATTAAAAATCAAAGCAAGAATATGGACATAAAGAAGAAAATAATAAAGACAGAGCAGAAATCAATGAAATTGAAAAAAGAAAACCATAGAGATGATCAGTGATATCAAACTGCTTTGAAATATCAATAAAATTGGGATGCCTGGGTGGTTCAGTCAGTTAAGCATTTGCCTTTGGCTCAGGTCACGATCCTGGGGTCCTGGGATTGAGCCCTTAGTTGGTAAGGCTCCCTGCTCAGCGGGGAGTCTGCTTCTCCCTCTCTTTTTGTATCTCCCCTCTGCTCATGCTCTCTTTCTCTCTCTGTTTCTCAAATAAATAAATAAAATCTTTAAAAAATATATCAATAAAAGGATGAACATGTAGCTATAATAATCATGAACAAGAGACACAAATTACCACTATCAGGAATGAAAGGGAAATAGCACTTTGAGCTTATACACACTAAAATAATAACAGAGATGTTACAACTTTTGCCATAAATTTGACAACTTACATAAAATAAACACATCACTTGAAAAGAAACCAACCACTAGCATACCCTTGAGAAGAAATGGATTACATGAGTAGTTCTGTGCCAATTAAAGGACAAGAAATTAAAGTTAGGTTGTTTCTAGCATTGATGCCTCAGATACTCATTCATGCCATCAGAAACACGAGATTCTACTGTTTTTCTTCTATCATCCCTAGAATGTTAGATTTCCTCTTTGTACATACAAATGATGGTAGCAAAATGGTCATCCCATTTGTAATCATGGTGTTTACAATGGCAGCAAGGGGAAAAACAAAGCAGAGGGAAATGTAACAGGTTTATCTCTTTTCTCGAAAACGCAAAAGGTTTTCTGCAGCCCCACAAGCACCCAACATGCTTCCCTTTATGTCCATTTGGCAAAAGCAGCATAGCAAGGGCCACTGTTGGCTACAAGAAAATACGGGGAACAGGATTCTAACTACTGGTTTAGTTCAATTACCATCTACATGTGCACATTGTTGCTTCAAACAAGAACAGGTATCTTATTCACCAGGATATAAGGAGTCTGTGTCTGACACATCATTCTACAGCAATCTGAGTGCTCTACCAAATTTGAAAAATGACACCTACAGAAGCTAGAAGACAAAGATTTAAAAAGTACCTTCAGTGACAGATGAAAATGGATATTAAAACAGTACTCTCAGTGCTCTAATACAACTTTATTCAATAAAAATTCTCTGCAACTTGATGTGAAGTTTCAAATTTAATTTAATTAATTTTTATTTTTAAAACAAGGTTTTCTCTGCCTGTGGGTAGAACCCATCTGTCAGATCACAGATGAGCAAGCCAGATTGAAGAGGGACAGAATTTCATAGTGGGCAATATGTATGAAATGTGGTAATTTTGCAGATTTGGAGGCTTAGAAATCTGTGAATCCCTATAAGCAAGCTATGAACCCCAGCCAAAATCATGAGGAAGAAAAAATAAAATTGTTGCATTGAAAACTCCTTTTTATATGCGGGGCTTCTGCAATGGCTCTGAACCAAATGGCAGTATTCAGATGTGCTCTTCCCCAACAGTATCAGAGAATTCATGGAATGTTCTTTATTTCTTTTCCAGCTACTGCCTATAATAACAGTATATAAAGATTGATCTTTTGTCCATATGATGATAGGTGAATATGAATAATATATAAATTAATCTAAAAGTAGTAGAATAATTTCAGATTACGTGGGAGTGGAAAGGTTTGTCTCAAAATTTGGCAGGAACTCAGCATGTGTTTCATGCTGTAGATCTTCAAAATATAAACACAAGCACAGTGTTCTTACAAATGCAAATTTTTGCTTTTTTAGGTTTTATTTTGATGATTATTAAGCAAAATCTCCATAGCAGCAGTTTTGCTCTTCAAAGTTTTATAAATGATCTGAAAATAACCAAATTCTAAATATGCAAGCTCCATACTAAAACTATTTTTCATATATTTAAACCTATACTATTCAGTCTTATATCTATAATCACAAAAATATGCATTCATTTTCCCATAAAATGTATTTATTTTACACAATCATTTTTTAATGATTCCTCCTATTTGGTTGTGGAATATTTCCACTTTCTGTGTAATACATCCAAGGAATATATATATATGTGTATATATATATGAATATATGTCATGCATATTATATATAATGTATACAAATATCACTTATATTAAATACATATATATTAAACATTCCATTATCTTGCTAGACTTTGAAATAACATCATAGAACTGAAGTCTATTAAAACAGTATTCCCTATTTCTACAATTTTGCAATTTTTACTTAGGACATATAAACAGGAGTAAAGAATAGCATAATGAATAATTATGAGCCAACAATGCAGCTTAAACAATGAAACTTTACCAGTGGAGTTAAGTAACACCTCCCTGATTTATCTTACCTTTCCCTCTCTAGAAGTAACTACCGTAGTAAGTTTAGTTTCAATTATTCCTATGCATTTTTATGTAGTTTTATTACACATGTATTCATCTTTAATGAAACATAGCTTTGTTTTTCATGGATTTAAACTGTATATATCCTATGAAATGTATGTCTTTTCTCAATGTCATGCTGGCGAGAATCTTGTATGGTAATACATGGAATGAATGCACTATTATATTTAGGAGGTAGAAGTCTATACCAGAGATGAACATTTAGGTTCTTCACTAATACAAGAGACTATTTATAAATATTCAAAAATATCCTGTGCACATGTATAAAAAGGAATTGCAGTTTATAAACTTAAGAATGGAATTTATGAGTTTTCCTGATTTTTAATGAAATGCTTTTAGCTTTTCCCCGTTATTTACAACTCTAGTTATACATTGTCTGGTAGACAGCATTTTGTAGACTAAGAAGGATCCTTTCTAGGTTTTGTGTGTGTGTGTGTTTGTGTGTTTTTTAAGATTTATTTATTTATTTTAGAGAGAGAAAGAGAGTGTGTGACAATGAGCAATGAAAGAAAAAGAAAGCAAAAGCCAAAATAATAGTAGCTTGATGACATTGATTTTAACTCTTTTATACAAAACTAAAGTCCAATTAGTAGTCCAGGACTAGCGAATCACTTCTACTTCAAGAAATTATTACTCACACTCATGTATCTCCAGTGTGCAGAACCTTAAATCTCAGAATTAAACACGGCGGCCTATACATTCCAGTTGGCACAATGGAGGAGTGGAAAATAAAAAATGAGATATCTTTTTAATCATTTTTTCAAAAAATTTACTTTATACCTAGTTTCATTGCACTTAGTAGTACCATATCTAATTTCAGTTACCTGCAGAATTTTGCTCTTATTCAGAGTAGCCCAATTTCTTTTCTTTTCTTTTTTTTTTAAATTATGTTCAGTTATCCAACATAGGAAATTTCTGATACAATTTATGATTCTATCAATGAGAGCAAAGGGAAAAACCTTCTATAGGGATATGCATTCATTGAAATGCAAATTCTAATTTCTTCTCTTTGTTGCTGTTGTTTTATACTCTATGTTTTCACTTCAAATGTTCCAAAGGGGTTCTCTTTATTTACACTGCTAGTTTTGGAAGGATTTTAAGTTCTCTTTGAGTCTGCATTTTTCTACATTTTTAAATTAACTGTGTCTGGAACTCTGAAGACTATTTGCTTGTTTCTCCTTGGTTAATTTCTCACCTAGAGATTTTTCTGGTCCATGGGTTTTTTGAAAATTCAACCCACAACCCTATCTCAAAAGGCCTGTAAAAGAGAAATATTTTATCCCAGGATGAATCAGACAATATTTCTTAGTGACCTTCTTTTGCTCATGAACAATTTTTTTAAGTCTACATTTTTACTGATTGACATGCTGAGAGATGAGGTTTGAAATTATTTCCTATATATGTATTTCATATGTATATATGCATCTTCTAATATTATAACTAATATATATTAATATTTAATTTATGTTGTTTATTATTAATTTAGATATAAACTTACAGGTTTTTCAAACTAACCTACAAAATTCTCTATAAGTTATTAATTCACCATAATCTTAATTGATTTTGTCCTTCATTATTTTGTGGGAAGATAACAGTTTTTTAAAAGATTTTATTTATTTAATTGACAGAGAGAGATCACAAGTAGGCAGAGCAGCAGGCAGAGAGAGAGGAGGAAGCAGGTTCCCTGCTGAGTAGAGAGCCCAATGTGGGGCTCTGTCCCAGGACCCTGAAATCATGACCTGAGGTGAAGGCAGAGGCTTAACCCACTGAGCCACCCAAGTGCCCCAGTTTTTGAAATTAACATGGAAACATAAATTTATGAGCATAAACAGAAAAGTTAGGAATAGTAAGAGTAATGTGGGTATATTTTCAGGGAAATAAAAACACAAGAAATTAAGTAGCTAAAATAATGTGCAGCTAAGCACTTCAGATATAATTTATATTTCATTGCTTTAGAATGTAATAAAATTTAAGGTAAATATTAAGAGTTTATCAAAATAAAGATTTTTATTATTAAAATTCTAGATATGTTCAGAATATACCAATTAAAATGGCATTATAAAACTTCATTAGATGAGCAAGTAATTTCTATTATTTAGATGAAATCTGTATATATAATAAACCATGATAGTCAAATTATATCTAGCTACTACTATTGCTCACCAGCATCTATGTCATAAATACGTGACAGTTAGCAAGTTCTCTTGCTCAACTATAGTCCCCAACAATTAAAATCAGAAATAGACAAGATGGCTTAACTCATCCTTTAACTAAAACCCACTATTCTAATGTTTTATCATACATTCTTGAGGCATTGATGAAGGTACTTTGCAATTGTTCCAACATCCCAACTGTCAGATCAGAAAAGCCCTGATAGTACTAGAATGCCTGGAAGACCGTACCCTATACATCCCCTTCTAGGATCATGATCAGGAGCTGAACATATATAGACCTCACCCATGATCATGTTCTCCCTGCCTGCTCTCTCGCACATACACCCCCAGGCTCTCCCTACAGAACTGGAGGTGTCTATCTTGTGGGTAAGAAGGTCAGTTGTTATAGCTGGAGCCTGAGACCTTCCTTGGCAGCTGACACCCAAAATAAATTTCTCCCTGTCTCTCTTCTGAAACTTAGTCTCTTGAATTATTGGCTTCTCTTGCAATGTGTTTATCCTGAGTTTGTATAGCAACAGAACTGGCAACACACAGCCAGGAGGTAAGCTTTAGATTTGTCCAACCCCCTTGAAAGCTCCCAGGACAGAGCAGTTGGCCCCTGCTGTGCTCCAGGGCTGACCCATTCATTTCCTGAGTTAGCAACTGTGATAGATCTTTCAGCAACATGATCATGTGTTTATACTATGGTATCGAGAGACTTATAAAGACGGTACTAAAAAAAGTGCTGATTAAACTTACACAGATATATGAAGTAGAAATTTCTACTATCACCTTAGTCTGGAAACATAAATTAATTGATACAAATGTATCTATGTTTCATCATTTCTTTTCCTTTAGTGTCCTTGGTTCTTGGCCATGCCATTTCCAGGAATGAAGAGACAGACCAGATAAGGGTAGTAGGCAGCAAAACAAAGTTTACTCAGCAATAGAACAAAGGTCCTAAAGAGGGAGGGGACCCCAGAGGGTTGCCCTAGGAGTTTCTAAGTCTAGGGCTTTGTATGAGAATGTTGGCAGACTGTTTTAATGTGATTAACCTTCCTTGCACTTGTCACCCAATCAGGTTTTGGTCTGTGTTTTCATCTACCTATCAGGTAGTTGTTTCTGTGGGAAAGGGTGGAGGACTATTTTCAGAGTGGTGTATAATAACAAGATGGGGTCTTTTTCCTTTTAAGGGTAGTCTTCTCTTAGAACTCTTAAGAGACAGTTGTTCCTGCCTGCCTTTCTTCTGACTATCCTCCTTTATCTACTTTAAAAAAAAAAAGGGTTAACGAAAAATACTAGAAGAGTACCTCACAACTTTTTTATTATCACTTGGATCATCTTAGGTTTTTGTCTATAACAATTATGTACCATATAAATAGACTCAAATGACTTTTTTTCCTTTTAAGTTTTGTCCTCAAATCTAAGAAAAAGTTTTAATTATAAGAATCATATGGGGAGTAATTTGGATGATTGATTTGATTTGTTAGCTCATTCGTAGATATGTTCTGAAATCATTAAGCATTGAGTTCATCATTAAATTTGCATTTATAAGGAATTACATACAACAAGGAATTTCTGTAAATAAGATGAAAGAATATGAAGGAAGAAATGAGAAAATCCAATGGAGTAAGAGGCCACAGTAGGTATTTGTAAGGGGATAAGGGCATAGAGCCCTAAGTTGGGCCACTTTGGTATGAACATTATTTCAAGTTAAAAGTAATCAAAACCCAGCACATTTAGGAAAAGCTCTTTACCTCCTCTCTATGGCCTGTTTGTATGAGGATGAAAGCTATTAACAGAGATCCCCCTTTATCTAGGAAATCCACAACTTAACCACATGATAAAGCAAATTTTGTTTTCTGAACATCTCCTTTCACCTTTCTGCTAATGGTCTTTCTCCCCTTTGTATCCTTAGGCTTCTATTCCTCCCTTTATCCCAAATAAACATCTTGACTGTCTTTGGAATTTCCATGAGTATGAATTCCCCATAGGTAAGCTATTAAATTTGATTTTCTCCTGTTAATCCGTCTCATGTCAATTTGATTCTTACTCTAACTAGAAGGAACTTGAAGTACAGAGAAAATTTTTCCTCCCCAAACATATTAAAATTCTCCCCAAGAAAGTCTGCTTTTTTCAAGTTTGGCATTATCTCTTGGACAAATATCACTGAGTGTGGAATTATTAACCCTCCTTGAGGGGAAAGCTAAACCAAACCAAACCAAACCAAACCTGACCAAACAAAAACAAAAACAAAACCCTACAGAGGGTTAGCTATCTCCCCCCTCAAAATACATAATATTTGATATACAAACCAGTAACAAAATGATATAGTATTATTCATGGAAAAAGCTCATTTTTTTTTTTTTTTTTTTTCTGGGAACACTGAAAAAAAAACTGGAGAACAATATTAGTAAATAAAATAGTCTCTTTGTGGGGTGCCTGGGTGGCTCAGTGGTTAAATCCTCTGCCTTCGGCTCAGGTCATGATCTCAGGGTCCTGGGATCGAGTCCTGCATCGGGCTCTCTGCTCAGCAGGGAGCCTGCCTCCTCCTCCTCTCTCTCTCTGCCTGCCTATCTGCCTACTTGTGATTTGTCTGTCAAATAAAAAAAAAAAATAGTCTCTTTGTAATAGAAACCAGCCAATATAAAAAAATAATATATCATGGGACACCTGGGTGGCTCAATTGGTTAAGTATCTTCTTCTTGGTTTCAGCTCAAGTCATGTTCTTGGAATCATGGGATTGAGTCCTTCATGCCCACGCACTCAGTGGGGAATGTACTAAGATTCTCTCTCCCTCTCCTTCTGCCCCTCCCCCACTCTTACACATTCTCTCTCTCTAAAATAAATAAACCTTAAAAAAAATCACATGTATCTATTAATCTATAGACATAAGCATAGTATAGGTATGTATATATTATATAACTTATTATATATTATATATAATTACATACTTATATATATTTAATTAGATATATTTGGAAGTAATTGCTTATATATTCAGATTTTTAGTAAAAACTTAAGTGGACCGTCAGAAAGCTTTACTGTTACTAAATTCTACTCTATAAAACTCCCAATGGCATTGTGAAGATCATCCCAGAACTAGTTTAGCATGAATATATGGAAGTCTAACTTATATTTTGCACTGTATGCAATTAAAGTAGAATTGGTCCCAGTGCTAGTATTATACCATTGTTTTTATTTTCTGCTTAAAATTTTATAGCATAACTTCTAGCTATAATATGTCTTTGTGCATAAAGAGTATAAGTACCTATTTTTTTTTTTAATTTGACATTCATTCTACTATTGAAGAGGAACAAAATAGGGCTCCCCAAAATGTGTCACTTTGACATGTAGATTATTTTGAGATAAAGGCAATTAAGACTCAGTAGTCTCAGGAAAAACTCTCACACCTTCCTTAACCATCTAAAGTACTTTAGACAAGGGGGCTGGACTAGAAAGAGAGCTAGTACCTGATTTTATATATATGTGTGTGTGTGTATATATACATACAGATATATATATATATATATATATATATATATAATTTTATCTGAAAGACTTACCTGCATGGCAGAGCAAACCTCTAATTATCACTAATTATCAAACAGCTGCCTACTTATGTTCCTGTGAATCACCCTCATCTCCTTTGAAGCCCTAGACCCCTATCCCATTGCTTAGCTCAAAATACCATATAAGCCTCAACTGCCTAACTAACTTTGGGTCTCGTTTTTATGAGGCTCCTGAATATTCAAAATTAAATTTGCTTTTCTCCTGTTAATTTTCTTATGTCAGTTGAATTATTAGACCAACCAAAGAATCAAGAATGGAAGAAGTGAAAAATGTTCTGCCTCTGCACTGCATAACTTGTGAATATTTCTATTTTTTTACATTATTTTGTTGCCTAATTTTGCCATCTAACTGTAGTAGAACTAACGGGTATTTTGAAGAGCACCCTCTTCTCTTCTGCTTTGAATTGTTTAAAAGTAATATAGTCTATACATAGGAAACCCTGACTTAGAGCTCAATCTGTAAAATCTATTTACAGAATGTTAACATTCTGTCATGTAATTCTTAAACACAAACTAAAGCGTGGACTGTAACCAATATAGTATCAATATTGTTTATAGGGAACTTAAACTGATGACAACCCAAAATCTCATGACAATCAAGTAACTATACCTGGGGACTTGCTCAAGACAGACAACCACCACTGCAGCCCACAAGTTCCTCTGAAGAATTATGATTAGTCTTCAACATTATCTGCTTAAACTTTGAGACTTGTTTTCCCTTCCTTTCCTCTTTAAAATCCCCTCCCTGCAACGAAGTAGTAAGGAAGTTATTGGGGACATTAGTCCACCACCTTCTCTGCTAGCTGGCTTTCTCAAATAAAGTCATATATTCCTGGCCTGGGTGGCTCAGTGGGTTAAAGCCTCTGCCTTCGGCTTAGGTCATGATCTCAGGGTCTTGGGATCAAGCCCCGCATTGGGCTTTCTGCTCAGCAAGGAGCCTGTTTCCTTCTCTCTCTCTCTGCCTGGCTATCTGCCTACTTGTGATCTCTTTGTCAAATAAATAAATAAAATCATATAAAAAAAAGTTATATATTCCTTGCTTCAAGAACTTGTCATTTGACTTACTGGACTGCTGTGTCATGGGCAGATTGAACTTGGGCTCAGGAAAGTCTTGTTTTGTATTATGCTTATCTTATGCATTTACCTTAATTTTTTTCTTTAGAATATTTAGCTAAGTTTTCCTCCAATAGGCAAGCAGTACTTTTTTCCTTGGGGATGATGGTAAAGTTTAGAAACCCACCTTCAGATTGTGTCTGGTAATAATTTATCAACTGTCATGGTCTAACACACCCTAGTAATTTCTGTGGGTGTCTGGGGACCCGTTTGGGCATCTATTATAAGGGATGAAATGCCAATAACCAGCTGTTCTTCTGTCACCGTGGTTACTGTCACTCCCAAGAGTCTCACAGTCTCCATTACACTACAGAGGTTAATGCAAGCTCAAGATAAGAGTCCCTGCCAAATTTCACATCACCTGGGCTTATTTTCCACAGAACTGATTAAATTTCAGATAAAACAAGAAGGACTTCCTGGTTATCAAAATTATTCAAAAAGAGAAAGAAATGAAGAGCACTGCTTTAAGAATTTTTTAATTAGAACACTATTAGAATCATTTAAAAATATCTCCTTGCTATTCTGTTCTCTCTGCCATCCAGACTTTTGCTTCCACAGGCTTTGGAAAAAACTTGTGTTTTTTCCAAAACATGGAAAAACAGTGTCATTACTCTTACTCTGGATCTATTAGTATAATCTCAGTGTATTTTGTTCATCATCACAAAAAGTTTTAAATATTTTATTCAATAGTGTGAAGTTGTAACACCCCCATAAACTACTTCCGAAAGTTGGTAATTACATTCTGTAAGGTAACCTTTAAGTTTAACATTCTAAAATAAGGTCACAGCAAGCCATAAACATATTTTAGTTTTACTTAACAAAACATTCCCCTACTAAAAATACTACTTTTACTATTGCCACTAATTAACCTTGGATAGTTACATTTTCAACTCCTTTGCACAGAAGGGTAGAAAACCATTTCATATCCTTTTAATGCACTATATCATTTAATTGCATAATTTTATACTAAGAGAGGCTCAAATAAAAATTAATTTACTAAATCAATGCCTTTATGTACTTTTATAACGCAGTTTAAAGGAGGTATATTTGCAATGTGTCAGTGCTGATTCTTGGAAAGGAAACTTGGTTGCATATGCTAGGTTTAGAAACTTCCTTCAGGCACAGATACTGTTTGCTATCTGACAGAAGTCAGAAGTATGGGGTATAGGACAGAGAAGAAATTGGAAGGATTAAGGGTTTTTAGGAATAACATTTTCACAAAGAGCCTCCAAATCTAGCTAATTACTACTGAATCCATTGCTATGTAGCTATTGTTGGTCTATCTTGTTTTGACTGCTTAAGAACAAAAGCTTCTTTAGTTTTCTTTGCTTCTGGTTCTATGAATAATGAGGGTAGCACTGAGTCACCTGCAGGGTTTTCAGTGGGTGATGGTTAAATGAATTCTAAAAGGAGAGGGAGAAGAAAAACAGATGAATGGTGCAAAAATACTCAACTATTGATTAAATACATCTCAAATATTTACTCAGAACCTGCATTTGACACTCCTCATTAATTTGAATGAAATTATTTGCTATTTAACTACTACAATCCTAGTAGATTCTGGGTCTTCCCCAAAATATCTGGTAAAAAGAGAAAAGGTGAAAAAAGAGATAAAGAAAAATATGGATCTTTTGTACAATCGATACAGAAAAAATATGTGATATTGATGAGGCAACAGAAGGCTGGCTGAGGACAAAGCGAAAGGCTGACATCTTGCAACTTTCCCCCCACCCCCACTCCTGGGTGGGACTTATGTGACATTCTTTAGGAATCTCCCACCCATCTTAATGTTAATACCTTGCTAGAGGGCAAAATGACCTTGGCAATGGCAAGGGCCCTGGTATCCTGTATCTTGTAGGTCCTTTTTAGCATATGAAAGTTCTATGGAAACCTCCCTTTTCCTTACCTCCCCACAACTCCATGGTACATAACGGACCACCCCTCACAACCCCAGGGCAGCAGGTCTTCCTGCCCATGGGTCCTGTCCCCATGCTTTGATAAACCACCATTTTGCACCAAAGATGTCTCAAGAATTCTGACTTGGTCATCGGCTCCGGACCTCACCCCACGGAACCTCACCTATGTTCTAGAACTTCATCAATATGGTCGGATTATCCTAGTGAATATGAACATCCCCTGACTTTAATATTGAAAGTTCTGAAAGAGGCATTTTAATTGCCAGGAAATTGTAACATTAAATTATGTTTTTGAAATGAATTTTCCATTTAAAGTAAAAATTAGGTACTTTTTTTTTTTCACATGCACCTTTTTTTTTTTTTAAAGATTTTATTTATTTATTTGACAGAGAGAGATCACAAGTAGGCAGAGAGGCAGGCAGAGAGAGAGAAGGAAGCAGGCTCTCCACGGAGCAGAGAGCCCGATGTGGGGCTCGATCCCAGGACCCTGGGATCATGACCTGAGCCAAAGGCATAGGCTTTAACCCACTGAGCCAGCCAGGCGCCCCTGACACACTTTTGAAGTTTCATGTTGAATAAGTCTGAATACATGTACTCATGGAATAATTTGGTCCTTATCCCCTCTTTATTCTGATGCAAACTCTCTTCCTTGAGACTCTGATGCCAGGAGCTAAATAAAAATGAGAAAATTATTGGATAAATATTATTAAAACATGGTTTTAATATCAAAATATCCTTTATTACTAAACAAGAAGATTCATGTGATATGTATGTTTTACCATTTTTTTAAAGGGATTATTATTTGAAGTGATTTAGTGAAAGAAATTTGATTTGAAGGAAAAAAATTTGTTGACATATATTGTTATCCTTTAACTTTCTCCTGGAAGTTTTCAAAACCATTGGAATTTGCAATTAAGGTTTATCACCTTCCAGCTTATATTATTTTCAGAATCTCTTCTGTGTGGAGAAAGGTTTTTCATATGTAAAGTGGATATTGTACATATTCCTCCAAAATCCAAGACATGAATGGAAGTCTTTAGCCTCTACTCTTAAAAAAAAAATTTTAACACATTTTTATATTCTTAATTGTAGTCAAATTCATGACATAAATTTAACTATTTTAAAGTCTATCTTAAAGTGAGAATGTCTGTGACATTCAGCACATTCTCAGTATTGTACAATCACAACCTCTATCTATTCCAAAATGTATCCATCACCCTTCTAAAAAAATCCTGTATATTAAGTAGTTACTTCCTATTCTCCCTCTCCCAGCCACTAGCAAACACCAATCTGCTTTATGTTTCTACAGATTTATCTATTCTAGATATTTCATATAAATGGAATCATACAACATACAAACTTTCTGTCTGGTTCCTTTCACTTGGCATAACTTTTTTTTTTTTTTTTTTTTTTTAAAGATTTTATTTATTTATTTGACAGACAGAGATCACAAGTAGGCAGAGAGGCAGGCAGAGAGAGAGGAAGGGAAGCAGGCTCCCTGCTGAGCAGAGAGCCCGATGCGGGACTCGATCCCAGGACCCTGAGATCATGACCTGAGCCGAAGGCAGCGGCTTAACCCACTGAGCCACCCAGGCGCCCTTGGCATAACTTTTTTGAGGTTCATCCACAGTACTGCATGTATTAGCACTTCATGCCTTTATATGGCTCAATAATATTCTGCTGTTTGCACATACCGTAATATGATACTTGTTCAGCTACACATCTGGATTGTTTCCACCTTTGGGCTACTATATAGTGGTGCTTTGAATATGCATGCATGTGGACTGTTTTGGGCACCTGTTTTCAATGCTTTTGGTAAATATCTAGGAGTACAACTGTGGGATCATATGACAATTCTGTATTTAAATATATTTGGGAAACTGCCAGACTATTTCCCATAGCAGCTGAATCATTTTACGTCCCTACCACCAATATAGGAAGGTTTCCATTTCTCTACATATTCATCAATGCTTTTTTTTCCCCTTCTTTCCTTCCTTCTCTTCCTTTCTGTCCTTCCCTCTTCTTCTCCAATCCTCTCTTCCTTCCTTCCTCCTTCCTTTTTCTTTCTCTTTCGGTTGTCACATGCTAGTTGGTGAAAATGGCATCTTATGGTTTTTATTTGTATTTTCCTAATGACTAATGGTACTAAGCATCTTTTGATGTCATAGAACCAAATTGAAATGGAGTCATCTACATTAAAGTCCAAACAAAAACAGTCAATACAGGTGCATTATGAAAGTTTAATCTAATCTTTATAGGAATTTACAGTTCTTCTCAGAGATCAGCAGAAGGTACCAGCCAATCCCCAAATGCCTAGTCTGTTCATGCCATCTCTAGACTTCCCTGCTCCTCTGACTCAACAACCCTGATCCAAATAAGAAAGAAAGCTAGTACACAACCCACCAAAAGCTGAGTAACTTTTGTATTTATCCAATTTAAGTCCTTTAGTCTGTCAGCAACCCAGACCTCGCTACTCCCATACCCTTCAGTTTCCTGGTCTGTAGATTGAAAGCCTTGCAATAAACCCAGTTTTTCTACTCTATTTTATTCAGTAAGCAGCATAGTTTTTGATCATGTACCTCTTAGTCGTTTGTTGAACTATGGAAAAGTCTTTGGAAAAATGTCTGTGTACAATTTTCTTCCATTTTTTTTTTTTTAATTGGGTCTTTTTGTTGTTTTGAGATGTAAGCCTATATCCTTTGTCTCATGAGTGATTTCTGAAGGCACCTCTCTTCCAGCTTGGGTATAGCTAGTGTTTTGACAGTTTCTTGAATTCTGAGGGGCAGAGGGGGAGGGGAGGCAGGTGGGGATAGGAAGCAGGAGAGGGAAATTAAGGAAAATCTCTCCCAAGTTTTACAGATTTGGCTCTCTGATGAGACACCCCTTAGGCCAATTAAAACTCTGACTTAGCCTTCACATCCTGCTTGCCCTGTGTCTAGAGATCAGCCAGAGGAGAAAACTAGAGTCTGAAGGTTTTTTTCTGAGAATGTGTCTTAACTTGGGTATGCAATGATTTTTAAAGTTCATATGCACATATAATTTTTAGAGTGCCCCCATTTTCCAAAGAAACTCTTGTTGCAGCTTTCTTCCCCACCCCCCAGCATTTTGCACTCTGTCATTTGCTTCAGTTGTAATCTTTTGCCCCAAATGGCTATGGGTTTTTCATTTGCCTTCCAATGTTTCTGAGGCGATCCCACAGATTTTCAGACTTGAGTGAGTTCTGAGTCAGACTAAACAAAGACAAATTCCTTGCCTCAACACTTTAGACAGAGAAAGTCCCCAGGGAAGTTAGAACAGACAAAACAATTCTTTGAAAATAAGCTCTGCTCTGTGCCTTCTGGGGTCCGAGCCCAGAGACCCATTCGGGCACACAGGCTGCCTGCCATCTTCAAGTCTGCTTCTGAGCTGAAGGAAGGTATGAAAGGGCAAGTGAAAAGCCAAAAAGCATTACCACCCCTTTAAAACTGTCTTTTTCTTTATTGAGCATTTACTTGGTTGCTGTAAATCTTTCACAATTTTCCAGAATTCTGACAAAACTGATGATCATTTCAGTGTTTTTGTGGAGTGTTGGTCCCTTGGAGCTATCTATTACACCAATTTCATGGACATCACTCACTCATTTGCTTTTTAAATTATAGAATTTCCACCCAAATATCATCTTTATGTACTTTCTGCAGACCGATTGTGAAGACTTCGCTTCTGCTTCTCCCCCTGGAGGCCAGGAAGATACATTCAATGAGACACTGAATATGTCTTCAGCATCCCAGATAACTCATTTCAATTTTTTTCCAATATATCAAGAGTTAACATTTTGAAAACATGGTTAAGACATACACAAGTAAACAGATGCTTTTTATTATTCTGTACTCAAAACGAAACTAACCTATTTCTTTCCCAACATTGTACTTCTCCTAGTCCTATTATCTCATAAGCACACTGTGCTGTACGTTTAGTCCCCCCAAATTGACACATTAAAAAAAAAACAAAAAACAAAACAAAACAAACCCTAAAAAACGAGACCTGTTTTAACTTAATAAGAGCCCAGACATGGACACTCTCTACAATTTTGTAATGACTCTGAATATGCAGAATATTGAGGCATTTGAAATGAATGTAAAAGTCTTTGATATACACAAGCTGACATGGAAGGCAGGCATCCAGGGTATCCTGCCGTGTAGGCAATGAAGGGTCGTGCTGCAAGAAAGCTGTCTAAATATAAAAGCTCAGTTTTGAAAATTATTCATGAACAGATAGGAGATGAAATCACAAGAGGAGGAATCCCTCAGTGGTG
The DNA here is from genome assembly GCF_002288905.1 of Enhydra lutris kenyoni. NCBI lineage: Eukaryota > Metazoa > Chordata > Mammalia > Carnivora > Mustelidae > Enhydra > Enhydra lutris. Next base: position 91,414,249 of record NW_019154086.1, on the reverse strand, counting down.
AGGATATAGTGACAAAGTGAATCCAACCCAGGTATAGGGTATATTTTCATTAGAATAAGTGGAAAAGGAAAATGTTGAAGTTGTAAATTAGAGAACAATAGATTACAAGTGTTTAAACTTCCCTGTGTCATTCTTAATAGGGGAATTTTAATCCTGAATTTCAAAAACATGCATATAAATTAATCCATATAGTTGTTTGGATAAAGTAAGTGTAAGTACAGTTTTATTTCCTTCTCTACTAGCTTTTACCTGTAGCCTGTATTCTCAGACAACCAAAAGGAAAAGCATAATGTGAATGACACCAATATTTGTATCTCTACATCAAGTATATTTCTCTTCTCTCCTTCTGATTCCTTAAGAAAAAAGAAGAGTACAATAGTGCACAGAGATAGAAGGAAAGGGAATAATTGTTGTTACGGAGACTTTGACACATGTTTGGAAAAAGAGAGGCAGATGGAAACTTACAGCTACATCAAAGATAGTGGAAGGAGTCATGGTCCGATGCACACATAAGAAAAGGCTGCAGTAACACTGTTTGCCCCAGCAGCAGCCTAGAGAAACAACAGCCTAGGAAGAGAGTAGATGGAGAGATGGAATGAAGAACATTAACTGGCGGTTATGCCGATGGCTGAAATTTGTGCCAATCATTCTTCCTACATTTTAACTTCACTCACATGTTGCGTAGACTCATTTGCAGTATGGCCATGGCTCCCAGAGCAAATCTTTTAAAGGTGGAATGATCTGCCTAAAAATCGTACTATAGTTTTAATCAGGCCAAGGTAAATTCATCATCTGCATTTTAACTAATTTTAGGCTGCTTTTAGTAGTCATCATTGTAAACATGGCTCTAATAATAGGCTTCCAGCCGGAAACACCGTTCCTACAAACACAAAATGCCACACTGCCTCTCTAGCTCAGAAGAAACAGCTATTATGAAATTACATATATATTCATATGGTATGTAGGTATTTTCCCAATAAGCCTATAATTGTTTAGAAAGTACTTAGAATGTGGTTAAGCAAACCCTGCACCAGAAATTCTCATCTAATTAGTTTGGCGTAACATCATGTATACATTAAAAACTCCTCGATGAACGATTTTAACAAACAGCCACAGTGAAGAACAATGTCTATAATTATGAATAGATAACTAACAATCACCAGGTATAGTACATACTTTAAAGATTTTTAGAACACAAAGAATATGTATGTATGTATATATACATATGTATGATTTTCATTAAATTGGTATCAAATATTCTTTATTAATAACAAATGCTAGAAAATAATGGAAAATTTTACAAGGAGAGGGCGTCTGGGTGGCTCAATGGGTTAAGCCTCTGCCTTTGGCTCAGGTCATGATCTCAGGGTCCTGGGATCGAGTCCCCCATGGAGCTCTCTGCTCAGCAGGGAGCCTGCTTCACTTCCTCTCTCTCTGCCTGCCTCTCTGCCTACTTGTGATCTCTGTCTGTCAAATAAACAAATAAAAAAAATCTTAAAAAAATAGGAAATATTACAAGGAGAAATGAAATAGAACATAGATTTGATACCCAGTAAAATGCAAATCAAGTATAAAGTCAGACAAAATAAACATAAGAAGATAACAAAATAAACATAATACTTCATATAGACCCACCCATATGACCTCATTTTACATTGATTATCATTTTTAAAATCCTAGTTCCAAATACAGTCACATTCTGAGACACTGGGGGTTAGGACTTCAACAAATGAATTTTAGTGGTGTATAATTCAGCCCATAATACTACAATAACATGCCTTAGCCCTCCCACTCTCTCCATCAATATTACTGTACTTTTCAAGGAGCCTCTGGTCCCAACAGGTGGTTTGATTGTTCATTACTGAATTTTGTAAAAGATCTACTAACTCTTTAATAGAAAGTACCAACATACAGTTTGTGTCCTAAGATTCCTTGAACCCCCTTCCTCAAAATCCATACCTTACTTTTCCCTTCAATCCAGAACTAAACATATCATGATTCTTACCCCTCCTAATCAAGCCCATCAGCACTGAAAGTCTTGCCTTGAACCAAACCTCCAACAATCTGTAAAATCTGAATTCGCAACCTCATTCTGAGGCACCACCCAAACTCTCCAGAATCACAGTTCTCTTTTACCCTGGTGATTAATAAAGTTGGTTTTCTCTTATCAACAAGTTGTGCAGTTGGTATTTGAGGGTTGCAGGCAAGGAAAAATATAATCTTTTCTTCTACCTTCTGCCTAGGTTCTCTGAGTGGGACTTTGCACATTAGAATGAAAAAAGGCAGATGAACAAGAGGAGAACTAACAGAGTTTGTTAATGCATATAGCGCATGTCAGTGATGAGTAACTCCTAAGAGTAGTGAGAACTTGAATTTATATTAACATCTTAAAGAAAGAAAAATACATTTGTAGAGAAGTGACAGGCACAGGAAAAGCGGTTTGAACTTTCAGGGTGCAGCCAATTGTGGGAAGGTAAATATATGGGGACACGAATGGAGTAAGGTTTGTTAGTGAAGCTCCATCTCAGCACCTACTCTTTGTCTTCTTCATGGCCACAAATCTTCCCCAAGAGAGATTTATGGAAGTCCTCATTTCTTAGAAGTTTCTCCTTGTAGTGAGATTAGGGAAGCTCTGGGGAGGCTTCTGTCTGCTTCTGTTGATTCTCATTTACCTCTAGCTCAAAATAAATGTTCATGCCAAAATGGCATATTTGGGGGGATGGCATATTTTGAATTCATTCAGAATCCAACATTCTACAACTTGCAACATGTGGTATAAGACACTCAGTGTATTTATTAATAAAATAGAGTCATAAGGTTATTGTATACTTGAGATAAAACAATATCAAAAGCATGTTCTAATTATGATGCAATCTGTGGTGTGAATTTTCAAAGGCAATTATATACTATGTAAAGAGAGCAATTTCACCTTGATGTTTCTAACATTCTTATTCAAATTGACAGGTTAAATGACTTCTAATATATATCATCCATTCTTTTCCATGAATCATCTTGGTGGATAAAATTTATACAGTCATAAGTTTACAAACACTGTGCATTGAATTTTAATTTTTAGAATCAACTTATGACATTTGTAAGGGAAATAAATTCTACTAACAGAGAGAGTCCTCCATACCAATATGGAAAGGAGATAACACAATTTATTACTGGGAGACAATGTGACTCCATGCTTGCTTATAGTCACTGAAAGATCACGAAGTCAAGACAAAAGCTCATGAAAGTTTACGTATACTAACATAGAAGGGAAGGTCATTAAACTTTTTTTAATCTCTTTGAGAGACACATATCTTACCTGTTGCAAAGTGTCCTGTAAAACTCAGGAGGGATTCTGAAGTTAATTTTAGAGTATGTGTTTTAACTCCAACAGTCAGAAGATCTGAGATCTTGCAGTGCAAGTTACAAAAATTGAACCTATTATTGAGTCTTTCATATTTCAAGAAACATCCTCATAATGGGGAGGTGGGCAGCCATCCTGATGTGGGACACAGAGGCAGAGGAAAATTATTGAATTTCCTTACCTACTGACAGGCTCTTGGAACAGGCAGAGAGACCTCCACCTTAAGGCTTTGCTAAGGGAAAAGGACAATCCTAGCCTGACCAACCCCCTACCCCCAACCAGGATCCTGTAAGTCTACTTTAGCGATTCCTTTAGGAAACTTTATCTCTAAACCTCCAAGATAGTGTCCACAATCATTCCCAATCATATGGCCCACTGATACATATCTAAAGGGTCTCACAAGAAGGTTTTATTACTGGTAATGAATAACCTTTTTCCCAGACAATAGCTAGCCTCTCATGGTCCTAGAAACCTTGTTTCCAAAATTCCTTAGAGACTTATGCCATTCCTAATCCCCTCCCTAACTTACAAGTATATAATAGACCACTCCTCACATCCCCTGGACAGCAGCTCTTCCTGCCCATGGGTCCTGTCCCTGTGCTTTAATAAACCACCATTTTGCACCAAAGATGTCTTAAGAATTCTGACTTGGTCATTGGCTCTGGACCTCACCCCACTGAACCTCACCTATGTTCTAGAACCTCATCAATCTCACCTTTGTTTTACAGAAAATTTTATTTTATTTACTCTCTTTTTTTATTTTAAGAGTTATTCATTTATTTGAGAGAGAGAGAAAGAACATGTGGGTGAACCGAGTGTGGGGGAGGGGCAGAGGCAGGGAGAAGCAGGCTCTCTGCTGAGCAAGGAGCTCAACCTGGGGCTCCTTCTCAGGACCCCAGTATCAGGAAATGATCTGAAGGCAGACATAGCCACCCAGGCACCCATCATTTTATTTACTCTTAATCAACTCATCAAAACTTTCAAGTGTGTTATAGATTTTTACAACCTATAGGAAATAAAATCATCATTGTTAGAAGCTGGAAGCTGAAACTATTTGGAAATAGATGAGAATGTAGAAGCACTCTTCTCTCTCTCTCTCTTTTGCATACAAAGAGACTGTCTAAAGTTGATGGATTAAGAAATATAAAACTAACAAATATATGTAGTGTATTTGGGAGATAGGTTAAGTAAGATCATTTCCCATAAAGGTATTTGAGTGGATATTTTTCAAGTTTGATAAAGTAAGATATAAGGATATTGTCAAGATTGCAGAGATGCCTACCAACAGAATTAAGAAGAAAGAGTGATATGAATATGCATCTGATAGTGGGACTGGGTAAGCTGGATAATGAAATGACTCATTAGACCTCACTGAGCATACTTAACATAGGCAAACACAGAAAATCCTGGGGCCCCAGAGGGGCTCCTGGACCAGCTTTTGAAGGTCCTTTCTTTAGTTATGTAGAATTCATTTTGTCTCTGGAGAAGAACCAATGATATATCTGTAAAGAATCTTGATTATGGGAGATATCCCACCAAGTTTCCTGCTGGGACCTAGTCATGGGATCAAACCAGATTCTGAACAGCTGTATCAGGTATAAGCTACCAAAAGGAAGACTGCGGGGGGTGCCACAAGTTGTCAATATTAAATAGCTCATTATAAATCATTAGTTACTAGACTTGTTCTTAACCTAGCCAAAAGCCAAAACCAAATGTTATGGCTTAACAAGATAAATATGCGAAGAGCTGTTCTTGTCCAGTTGTAAAGTAACTCTATGTTACACAAGGATAGTATAAGAAGTAAAGTGAAGGACTTCTACTTTCAATTTTTATTTACCTGTTTAAATTTGACAAATAACAATGCTCAAACGTTAATATTTGAAAAATATGCATACCATCTGGTAAAGCATATGCTAGCTTATTTTTGCTTTTGCACTTCAGTAAGTACAAAAGATCTAACAGAACTCCATTTAAGATATGCTGACCAATAAAATATTATAATAAAATCCTTATATAAATATATGGCATTTCCATTTATTTTTGTCATTAAAGTTATTTTTACTGTTGTCATAATGACATTATATCAAATTAGTTGTCACAAGACATTTAATTTCAATTGCTTGCTCTTTGAGGGTAAAAATGAAAATTTAAAAATCAATCCACCTCTGATTTAGTTTTTCAATCTACCCAAATAGCAGAAATAATTGTATACGTGTTCAAGTGGAATTTTATAAATTCTATTTTGTGCAAAGTTCAACAGTCATGAAATGTATAAATATTGTTCCAATTTACTTACTCAGGTATAATTCTAAAGTTGTATAAAATTTCATTAATAAAATTGAATCAGTGGCAGCTTAACTCCTTTGGTAAGAAAAATTTGCCCTTCCACTTTTTATATAGAAAACTAAGCTATTTTTCCAATTGTATGGTCAGGTTTGTTTCTTTTTCTTTTTTTTTTTTTTCCATTTCCTATTTTAGCTTCATACACATTTATGGTATTTTGACTATACTAAGTTTAGAATAAGTCACTGTCTTAGAAATTCTTACAACATTTTACTTTTTTCATATCAACATTACTACTCTTTATTTAAAGATGTACAAAGGAATTTAAAAAAAAATATTCCTCGATTTTCTTTCCTGAGTAATATGGACTTTTGCCTCTGCTATTGTTCACCAAGTAGATAAAGTCATAAAGCTACAATGGGAAAGAAAAGAATAAATTCTTATTAGACAGAAATGAGTAGAAGTCACTTCTGGTACTGGGTGAAACAGAGGGGAGAAAGGAATAGAAGAAAAGTGATAAATATTAATGTTCCATATCATTTTTCTCCCCCAACACACACACACACACACACACACACACACATACATACCACTTCTTTATTCATTTAGCCATCAATGGACATTTCTGCTCTTTCCATAATTTGGCTGTTGTTGATAATGCTGCTATAAACATTGGGGTGCATGTGTCCCTTTGAACCAGTATTTGTGAATCCTTTGAGTAAATACCTAAGAGTAAAATTGTTGGATCCTATGGTAGTTCTATTTTTAACTTCTTGAGGAACTTCCATACTGTTTCCAACAGTGGCTGCACCAGTTCGCATACCCACCAATAGTGTAAGATGGTTCCCCTTCCTCAATACCTTCACCAACATCTGTTGTTTCTGGTGTTGTTAATTTTAGCCATTCTGACAGGTATGATGTGGTATCTCATTATGGTTTTGATTTATACTTCCCTGATGATCAGTGATGTTGAACATCTTTTCATGTGTCTGTTAATCATTTGGATGTATTCTTAGAAAAAAAAATGTCTTCATGTCTTCTGCCCATTTCTTAACTGGATTATTTATTTTTTTGGGTGTTGAGTTTAATAAGGTCTTTATAGATTTTGGATACCAACCCTTCATCAGATATGACATTTGCAAATATCTTCTTCCATTCTGGAAAATGCCTTTTAGTTTTGTTGATTGTTTCCTTTGGTGTGCAGAAGTTTTTACCTTAATGGAGTCCCCGTAGTTCATTTTTGCTTTTGTTTCCCTTGCCTCTGGAGATGAGTCTGATAAGAAGTCAGAACAGCCAGTGTCAAAGAGGTTACTGCTTGTTTGTGTTGTGTAGCATTTTGATGCTTTCCTGTCTTACTTTTAGGACTTTCATCCATTTTGAATTTATTTTTGTATATGGTGTAAGAAAGTGGTCCAGTTTCATTCTTCTGCATGTTACTGTTCAGTTTTCCCAACACAATTTGTTGAAAAAACTGTTATTTTTCCATTAGAGAGTCTTTCCTGCTTTGTTGAAGATTAGTTGACCATATATAGTTGCGAATCCATTTCTGGGTTTTCTATTCTGCTCCATTGATCTACCTGTTAGTATCATACTGTCTCGATGACTACAACTTTGTAATCTAACTTGAAATCTGAACTCGTGATGTGTCTAGCTTTGCTTTTCTTTTTCAAGGTTGCTTTGTTTATTTGGGGTCTTTTGTGTTTTCATACAAATTTTAGGATTTTTTTTCCTACCTCTGTGAAAAATGCTGGTGGTATTTTGGTAGGGATTGCATTAAATGTGTAGATTGCTGTGAGTGTTATAGATATTTTAGCAATATTTGTTATTCAAATCCATAAGCATGGAATGTTTTTCCATTTGTGTGTGTGTGTGTGTGTGTGTGTATCTGTGTCCATTTGTGTGTGTGTATTGGTGTATAGGAATGTAACAGATTTCTCTACATTGATTTTATATTCTATGACATTGCTGAATTTGTGTATCAGTTCTAGCAATTTTTTTGGTGGAATCTTTCAGGTTTTTTCCATAGAGTATCATGTCTCCTGGGAATAACATAAATTTGACCTCTCCCTTGCCAATTTGGATGCCTTTTATTTCTTTTTGTTGTCTGCTGAGGCTAGAACTCCAGTATTATGTTAAATAAGAATGGTGAGAGTGGACATATCTTTCCTGTTCCTGACCTTAGAGGAAAAGCTCTCAGTTTTCCCCATTGAGGATTATATTAGCTGTGGGTCTTCTATATATGGCCTTTACGATGTTGAGGTATGCTCTCTTTATCCCTACTTTGCTGAAGTTTTTAAATATTTATTCTTCTTTAAATGTTTGATAGAATTCAACTGTGAAGTCATCTGGTCATGGATTTTTATTTTTTGGGAGTTTTTTGATTACTAATTCAATTTAATTGCTGGTAATCCGTCTGTTCACATCTTATATTTCTTCCTGATTTAGTTTTGGGAGGTTATTTCCAGGAATTTATACATTTCTTCTAGGTTGTTGTAAAGTTTTTCCGGCGAGATAAACATAACACCAGGCAAAGTGGGTGCAAGGCAAGATTTATTAAAGGCACTCTCTGGCGAAGTTTCAGGGCTCAGGAGAAGGGGAGCCAGGAAAGTTGCGCCGGGAGGAGGTGGGCATCCTCGGGCGAGGTTCCGCGACTCTGGAAAGCAGAGTGGCGGAAGTCGCGCCCAAGGCAGGGAGAAGGGGGCTTTTGAGGGGCCTCGAGGGGAGTTCAGGGGTCTTTTGGCAAGTTTCCCTTATTTGGATATTCGCATGCTCATCGGGGTCCCATTGGTCCACTGAGCCCGGGGGGGGGGGGGGGGGGGGGGGTGTCTCAGATTCCTGCTTGTCAGGGTCCCATTGGTCCACAGGAGCCCAGGATGGGTGGGGGAGGAGTTCAGATTCCTGCTTGGGTCTTTGTTCTCCTGTCCAAGCTCAGGTTTTGTGGCGGGAACTTTTACCATCTTAAGTAGCCCTTTCTTTCTGCCAGCCCAACAGTTGTCTAATTTGTTGGTATATAAGAGTAGAATCATCATATGATCCAGTAATCCCACTACTGGATATTTCCCCAAACAATATGAAAGCAATAATCAAAAAAGGAGTGTAGACTGGTACAGTACTTTTAGGGAATAATTTGTTAGTACCGCGAGATGTTAAAATATAATTATTCTATCACCCAGCAGTTGCACTGTTTAATATATTTCCTAAAGAAACATCTGTGTATGGAAGAATGCATATACAATGACATTCTTGATGACATATATTTGTGACAGATGGACCCCTGTATTTTTTGCAGCATTAATTATAATACCCAGTATGGAAGCAAGCCAGGTATCCACTGATATATGAATGGATATATGAAAAGTACAATATTATTCAGCTATAAAAAATAATGAAATCCTATGATCTGCAACAGCATGAATGGATCTAAATACTAGTTGAAAAAAGTCAGTCAGAGAAAGACAAATACCATACAAATTCACTGCTATGTGTAATTTCAGAAACAAAACAAATGAACAAATAGACAACATAGAGAACAAAATGGTGATTACCACAGGGGTGGTGGGTGAGGGATGGGTTGCATAGGTAAAGGGGGTTGCAGATTATTACGGTGATGACAGTAGAATAGTTGAATCACTATACTACACACGTGAAAGCACTATAGCACTGTAGGTTAATGATATTGGAACTACTGTTTTTAAAAATACACAACCAAAAAGAAAAAAAAAAAGAAATACGGAGGCTATAAAGTCCATACTTTTGACTACATCAAAATTCAGAACTTTAAAAATTAGGAAAGAAAGCTACAGACTGATAAAATATATTGTCAACCTATATAACAGAGAATAGATTAATATCCAGAATAGACAAGGTATAGATGAGAAGAAATCAGTTTTCAACCTTTATAAAAGGAAAAAGATCATTTTCCATTTCCTACAACAGATACAGAGATCATATAAATCAATTTTAAAGCCATAGAAAATTAGAAAAATATTTTAATTTGATATTATTATATGTTGAATTTTTGGGGTATTTGATATTGTAGGAGTATAAATTGACCTGGTCCTTTAAGATAATAATTTGTCAGTACCTCTAGAAGTTAAAATACAACTACAAACAGTTTTGTACTGTTTAATATCTTTCCTTAAGAAATACCTATCTGTATATGGAAGAAGGCATGTGCAATGATATTCTTAGTGACATTGTCTGAGACAATGAAAATTTTAAACGACTTAATTCCTGGTCATCAAAAGAAAAAAAAAAAGAATTCCAACTCACAAATAAACATTGTCAGCACAAACACATGCACATAAATATTAAAAAAAAAAACATTTCCGATTGAAAAAAACAATCTTGAGAACAATTTAAAATTGTGAATATGACCAAATGGGCTTCTGCCTATTGTATAACAACATTTTATATGGTAGTAATATTTTAAAGGATGACTTTATTTACCTTTTGATCTACAAGCAGTACAGTTAAAACTTTAACTTGTTTATTTGACATTTACTCGTTATTGATATTTAGAGTGAGTGCTAAATAATTGGGTTGAATCATGAAATTGGTAATTTTCATCCATTCTGACCTTCAGAAATGACAACTTCTTGTTGTTCAATCTAATAATATAGTATGAATATAATAATTTCTAATTTTAATGGGTACTATTTTCTTAGATTATGTTTCCAAGCAGAATTACAATTAAAAAGAGTGATCATTAAAGATTATTAGTCAAAACATGACATGTGTCCATGCCTCCAGTTTTCTCAAGAATAAGTGTGAAAAGCAAGATATAATATTTAATACTATGAAGTAACAAATTAAAATTTGAAGGCAGTTCTCCCATTTCTAAGCAGATTCCAAGTTTTTATCTCCCAGGAAAATATCTCTTTTTAAATTTAAGAGAGATTTTTCGCTTAATTACTACATTAAAGATTGTATTCTAGAGTAATCTCAGACATTGTTCAGTGTTTGGGATGTTTGTGAAAGTAAATACTAATGTATCCCAAATTTTAAAGATAAAATATGCTCAGAAAGTCTGTGTTACTTGTGCAAGGTTATGTTGATGGTTGTATAGCAGAACATATACTATTAATCAGTCTGCCTTGATCCCAAAATTTGTATAATACTACAGAGTAGAAAACTGTATCCTTGACAAATCACATGTCTCTAATCACGTTTTCCTTTGACACTTAAATTACTGTCTGGGAAAATGACTCTATTACAGGGAAGGATGAAATTGGTAAAACAAGGTAGAGTTAAGGCAGATATTGAGTTATTAATAACATGTATTATTGTTCTCTGATTTTAACACCAGATTTTAGTTTGGGGTTTAGGGACACTATAGTTTCTTCTCAGTTGGAATATGAATAGAAAAAAAAATATTATCTGAAATATGAATTGAGAGATTCCTTATTTATTTTTGATGATAATCCTGTCAGATATTGTGTTAAGTATCCCTTCAAATTCTACCTTTTGAAAAACAAAAGCAGGAAGTGGAGCTAAACCACCTGCATCAGAGCTAAGAATTTGAGAAAGTGTTTGGTTTTACAATCACAGCTAACCATGAATGTTCCAGTCTGAAATGGAAAATCTGGAGGGAGTACAGACAAACTCAGTAACAGAGAAATAATAGATCAGGGGATAACAATGGTGGGAGGTGAGGTTATATTATGAAGGTAGAAGCTTAGAGAAGAGAATGTACTGGTATCAGTCTGTAAAAAATAACCAATGAGGAATACATCCGTTCTGAGTGTATGGAACCATTCTTTTTAGAAATAAATTTGGTAGAATTTTTAAAACTAGAGTTCAGAATTTCTAGAATTTGAAAACACTGTAAAAACCCTATTTCAAATTCAGATGAATAAATAAGTCTCTGTGTAATTTAAAATGGGTTTTAGTTCACATATTTGGCCTGTATATTTATGTGTACCAACTCTAATAAGAGACTGTCAAGTTTAATATTAGACTGAGTTTCAATCACATTTTTATATTAAATACTTTGTACAGTAAAATGCTCTTTGTCTCTATATGAAGTTTAGCATGTTTCCAAACATAAATCCATTTTATAGTTTTAGCATATTAATATGATTATATTAACTTGAAAAAAAAAAGTACTCCTGGACTTTGACTTTGATAACCTACATCCAGTTAACATTGACCAAATACTGAAAAATCAAGAAAGATCTTAATCCCTAACTATGAAATAAACAACACACAATTACATAATGGCAATGAGCTTTATTAATAATGTTGAATTTCTGTGAGAATTTACTATATGTTAGGTTACAAGATAAATGAGAATTTACTACATTTTAAGTCACAAGATAATAGTTAATACCCTTATTTTATATACGAGGAAGCTGAAACCAGAAAGCTAGAGTAAACTGCCATAACTCAAACTGGCTATAATAATTGTGTCAGGGTGTGAAGTTTGTATTCTTTCCAATGTAAACTACCACTTCTTCTGAAGCTCTTATATATTCAAGACACAAATCAATGTCAGAAAGCTAAGATCAGGAGAAATGAGTAGAATTCAGGCACAACTCTAGAAAATGGGTACAGAATCAACTAAGGATCATACACATATATGAACTTAGATGTCACATTCCTTGAATAATGATAATTACTGATGCTGATGGCATTTATTGCTATATTGCTAAAGAATATGTATTTAATCTCATGTTCATTAAACATGTAATATTTTAATATTTAACTCACCCCTTTCTGAAATCAACATATACCTAATAAAATCACACACATATAGGTATATAATTATATATTTATCTACATTTATATATAAATGTAGATATATATATCTTAACATTGTAAATAAGTAAATTGTAAATTGTAAATACATTGTAAATATATGAATGATGTATGTATGTATGTAAATACATGACTGATACGGGGATTACAGTGTAGTTTTAGGACAATAACAAATAATTGCACCAGATTTAAGAGAAAATTCTTTAAATATCCCAAAAAGCCATGTTTAGTAAGATCTCCTCTTCCTCCCTTGCTTCCTTCCTTCCTTCTTTCCTTCCTTTCTTCTTGCACTATAGTTGACATAGAATGTTACACTAGTTTCAGGTGTACAATATAATGAAGCACTTCTGACTTTTAAAGGCGAGGAAACGTGAATCCAGAATCTGTGTTTTAATGACATTTCCTAAGGGATTCTTATTCTCTGTTGCTATAATTTTATCAGTGTTCCTACTTGCTTTTCCTTGTGATCTGTCCATATACCTGGGATTTGCATATATTTTCTTATTCTTTTCATTGTTCAAAGTGCTGTCTTTTGACCTAGGTTTTTGATTGGATGTCCATGTTTCTTCTCAGGGATCCTAGGATATCAGTGATGAAATCATTTTTTTTCTTTTTTTCCACTCTCAATTTGCCTGCAAACACACTAGTTGCATTTATTCTTTAAGAATCTTCCAATGAGTTTTCTTCACCCTGAAGATCATATGCTTGGCTGTATTCCTAAATCATTATTTCTTACAATTTACAATATTATGTCATTTCTGCCTTCCTCTTTCTTAGCTGATCCATTAATCACTGAGAGTTGTGTCTACCTCTTCCAACATTCTACACAACCAGGTGCTCAAGTGTTCCTAATGACTTCTTAATCAAAAAGACATTTCCTTTACCACTATGCTGCTTAACAGCTCATTTGATGAAGTAAAAAGAACACAGGTATTTCAATATGAATTTTGTGCCTGTGTTATTTTCCACGTCTTTTTTACCCATATACACAGAATTTATATAATATGAAAGACTTTGTTTGACTAAAAATAATTTATTTATTATTTTTTAAAAATTATTTATTTGACAATAGAGATCGCAAGTAGACAGAGAGGCAGGCAGAGGAAGAGGGAGAAGCAGGCTCTCTGCCTAGCAGAGAGCCCGATGCGGGGCTCAATCCCAGGACCTTGGGATAATGACCTGAGCCAAAGGCAGAGGATTTAATCCACTGAGCCACCCAGGTGCCCCTGACTAAAAATAATTTGGGAGAAACACCCCAAATAGCACAATTTCATGTTCAGTATTTATAGATTGTATTTCTCCTACCAATCTATGTTTTCTTAGATTATAAATTACACGACAGTGAAGAGTTTTAATCTCTGTATTTTAATACACCCACTCACAGTAACACATACATTAGTAATCAATAGATATTGTTTTATGTATGAAGTTTTTTTTCCTTTAATCTTGGTGAAACTAAACCTCTAAAAAACATGAGGAGTCTTTTTTTTTTTTTTTTTAAAGATTGAATTTATTTATTTGACAGAGAGAGAGCGAGACAGTGAGAGGGAATACTAGCAAGGGGAGTGGAAGAGGGAAAGTTGGCTTTCCGCTGAGCAGGGAACTCAAAGTGGGGCTGGATCCTAGGACCCTGGGATCATGGCCTGAGCTGAAGGCAGGCGCTTAATGACTGAGCCACCCAGGCACCCCTGAGGAGTTCTGTTTTTTAATTTGTCTGAGCATATTCATCTGGGAACAGTTAGATACTCCCATGGTGCCAGAAATCACCTGTATGGTCTCAAAATTTGCATTTCTGCCTTTGAAATCTCGAGTTCAAGTCCTACGTGTTTAGTTCATTGATAGTCTACTTGTGTTGCAAACTGAAAATACGTTCCTTTTGTTGATGTTCCCGTGATACTTTGGGGAAGGGCTATGGTATAAAAATTATCAACAGTATTATTCTCCTGTTCTTTGATATTATATCACCACTTACTTAAATGGTGCATTCCCATCCGCTCAGGCACTATTTGCCTGGAAATACATATTCTGTAACTAAATTCAGCCAATTATGTTGCAAATTGCATAACTTACAAATACAGGCTTCTGCTATTTTTTTTTTTTTTTTTGCTATTCTTTTCTTATCTAACAGTCTACCTTCTTGCCTTTTACCTCGGAATGTTGTAAAAGAATACTGATTGTCCATTTTCTTTTTATGTTGTTGTTGTTGTAATATATTTCTTCTGTTTATCTTTTTCTTCTCTTTTATTGTGGTAAGAACACTTAATATATGATCTATTTTCTTAACCAGTTTTTAAGTGTATAATATGTTATTGTTGACTATAGTTTACAATGCTGTATAGCAGATCTCTGGAAATTATTCATGTCGCTTAACTGAAACTTTATGCATATTGATTAATAAATCCCCATTTCCCCTTCCCTGCAGACCCTGGAAACCACCATTCCACTCTTTGATTCAATGCATTTGACTATTTTAGGTATCTCATATAAGTGGAATTATGTCACACTTGTTTTTCCATAACCAGTTTATTTCACTTAGCATAATCATCAAAGTTTATCTGTTTTCACAAATGAAGAATTTTCTTCTCTTTTTCAGACTGACTGGAATTATATTGTATGTATATACTACATTTTCTTTACCCATCTGTTGATGGACATTTATGGTGTTTCTACATTTTGATTACTGTTACTAATGTTGCAATAAACATAGGAGAGCTAGTATCCTGTTGAGATCCTAATTTCAATTATTTTGTATAAATACCTACAAGTGAGATTGCTGGATTATATATGGTAGATCTATTTTTAATTTTTTGAGGAAGCTATGTACAACTACTATAGCAAGTGCACCATTTTGCATTCCCACCAAAAGTGTGCAAGGGTTCTAATTTCTCCACATTCTCCTCAACACTTGCCTTTTTTTACTGAAGTATAGTTGACACACAATGTCACATTTGCTTCAGGTGTACAACATAGTGACTCAATGACTGTATATTACGATATGCTCACAGATGTTCCTCAAAAAATTAAAAATAGAAACAATTTTCAATCCAGTAATTCCATTACTGGGTATTTACCCAAAGAAAATGAAAACACAAATTAAAAAAAGATATAGGTATCCTTATGCTTACTGTATTTTGTTTTTTAAATAATAGCCATGTTTAACAGTGTGAGGTGATACCTTATTAATGGTCCTACAAAAAAAGAAATGTACAGGTCAATATTCCTGATGAATATGGATGCAAAAATTCTCAACAAAATGCAAGTAGGTTGAATCCAATAGCATATTAAAAATTATTATACATCGGGGCATCTGGGTGGCTCAGTGGGTTAAAGCCCCTGCTTTCGGCTCAGGTCATAATCCCAGGGTCCTAGGATTGAGCCCGATGTAAGGCTTTCTGCTCAGCAGAGAGTCTGCTTCCCCCTCTCTCTATCTGCCTGCCTCTCTGCCTACTTGTGATCTCTGTCAAATAAATAGATGACATCTTTAAAAAATTATTATACATCATAACCAAGTGGGATTTATCCCTGAGATACTAGGATGGTTCCACACACAAAAACTGTGATATGCTGTAATAACAGAATAAAGAATAAAAATTATATGATCATCTTAGTGAATGCAAAAATAGAATTTGACCAAATTTAACATCCTTTCAGGGTAAAACAAACAAACAAAAAAACCCTCTCACAAATGAGGAATAGAAGGAAAGAGACTAACATAATAAAGACCATATATGGAAAGCCATACTCAATGGTGAAAAACTGAAAGTCCCTCCACTAATATCAGTAATAAGTTAAGGATGCCCACTCCCACCACTACCATTCAACATACTATTGAAAATCCTAGCCAGAGAAATTAGGCAAGAAAAATAATTAACAGGCATCCAAACTGGAAAAGAAGAAGTAAATCTGTCTCTGTGTGCATATGACATGATCCTAAATACAGAAAACCCTAACCCTAAAGATTCCACAACTAAAACTGTTAGAACTGATTTAAAATTTCAGTAAAAGTTGCAGAATACAAAATCAACATACAAAAATAACTGTACACTAACAAAAAAACTATTGGAAATTAAAAAAAAAATCCCATGTACAACAGCACCAAAAAGATTAAAATAAAGTTAACTAAATAGATGAAAGACTTGTATGTGGAAAACTGCAACACATTAATAAAAGAAATTAAACACTAATAAATGGGAAGTCATCACTGTCCATGGATTGAATGATTTAATATTATAACAATGTCCATACTACTAGAAGTGATCCACAGATTCAATGTAATTACTATGAAAATAATAATGCCATTTATACAGAAATAGAAAAAAATCTAAAATTTATAAAGAACTTTAAGAGAGCACAAATAGTCAAATTAATCTTGAGAAAGAAGTACAAAGCTAGAGGCATCACACTTTCTGATTTCAAAATATAATATAAAGGTACAGTACTCAAAATGATGATGGTACTGGCACAAAAACATATAAACAAAAAAGAGAGTCTAGAAATAAATCCACTCATAGATGCCCACTGACAAGGGCATCAAGAATACAGAACAAGGACAGCCTCCTCAAAAACTGGTGCTAGGAAAACTACATATCCACATGTTAAAAAATGGTATCAGACCCTCATCTTAGACCATACACAGCAATCAACTGAAAATGGATTAAAAGACCTATATGTAAGACTTGAAACTGTAAAACGCTTAAAAGAAAACAGAAGAAAAACTTGGTCACAATAGTCTCTTAATGGTTTCATGGAGATGACCACAAAAGCACAGGCAATAATAACAGCAAAAATAAAAAAGTGGGACTATATCAAACTAAAAACTTTCTGCACAGGGGCATCTGGATGGCTCAGTCCCCCTTCAGCTCAGGTCATGATCTCAGGATCCTGGGATGGAGCCAGGCTGGGGTTCCACTTTCAGCCAGCAGTCTCCCTCTCCCCAACTCCTCTGCTCCTCCTCCTGCTCATGCTCTCTCTCTCTCTCTTTCAAATAAGTAAATAAAAATCTTAAAAAATGTTTCTGCACAGCAAAAGTAACAATCAACAAAATTAAGACAACCTGCAGAATGGGAACAAATATTTTCAAACTATATATCATGATAAAGGGTTAAACTCCAAAATAGGTAAGACACTCTTACAACTCATTAAGAAAAAAAACAACAACAAAAACCCAAACAAACAAAAAAAAACTCATAACCTGATTTAAATATGAGTTAAAGATTTGAATAGACATTTGTTCAAAAAAAGCATACAAATAAATTACCAACAGGAACATGAAAAAATTCTCAAGCTCACCAATAATCAGGGAAAACAAAACTATAGTGATTTCTCATTTTCTACAGAATATAACTGAGAACCTTATGATCTCGCCCCTGGCCTGTGTTCACATCACTTCCGGTTCTTTATCTCACTGTTCCTTCTTATGAGTAGCATATCTCAACCACGTTAGACTGGTCAGTATTAGCAATACAGCCTTGGTAACTTTCCATTGATTTCCATCCTTACTTTACTGCTGGAATGCTTTCCTCTCTTTTGTATCATTCTTTGAAAGCTATACAGTCTGCAAGAATTGGGCTTAGTTCTAATGCCCAACTTGCATTAAACCTTTCTTAGAATATCAGCCTGAAGTTAATTTCGGCTTACTTGGCCTTCTATAACACATAAATTATTTTTTAGTGAGGGAATAGTGGTGACAGAACATTTATCATGATCTTATTCTAAACATTATGTATATTTTATCTCTACTATTCATGTTTTAATACTTGGAATCACAAACTCAGTCATAGATATGTTTGTATTTCTGAAATTTCTGAGGAATTATTCTTGTATATTCTTTTATTACATCTGTGTAGATCTTTATGTGACATAAATTATTTCTGCATATATTATACTTCTTTGTTTGCTATATAAAGCTTCATGACACAAAAAGAGATAAAAACAGGATAAAATGCTATATAACAGGGAAACTGTAGTGAGCTCATGACATATTTTGTTCTCATTTAATCAATACCAAAACTGTGGCTTTGGAATATCCAGAGGCTTGCAAAATATCACAGCCACAAGTAGAGGCTCAAGGACCACTTCCCAATTATTTCAGCTCTAAGATTCGGAACAGCTTGCATTTGGATAGTGCAAAATAAATGTGTCACTTTTCATGGAGATGTATCTGTATTTTTTATTAATATGAAAGCATAACTGCCTACCTTGCTTGGGAGAATACAGAGGCCTAGTGTGGAGATGAGCAGTATCCCCCATCTCCATCAGCCTGGATCACTGAATCATAGAACGTATGACACACTATAGAGTTTCTTGTGCCAAGATCAGACATGGTTTGGGCAAGAATGAATTTAGTGTTCAGGCATTAAACCACAGTTTCTGTTTGTTTGTTAATTACTACATCATATTCTTGCTATCCTAATACAGCTCCTAATCCTACAATTCTAAGTATTTGACTGTAGATTCTTCCAGGTTTTCTATGTAAATACATATCCTTACTTTACAAAATCTCTTTTTTCCAATCACAATGGCTTTAAATTTTTGGCTTATTTCTATTATTTGCTTACTTGCTAACTATAAAATATAAGAAATACTGTGCACATTCTTCACTTGCTTTTGATTTTGAAGGGAAACCTTTTAAAAATTTACTATTAAGTAATATACTTGTAAGTTTTTATCAGTTTATTATGTTAAGAAAATTATTTTTGTCACTCCATTTAGGGTTCTTTTATATTTAATCATGAGTGGTGTGAATAATCTAATGATCATCTCAATCCATTGAAATAAACATGATTGATTTTCCTTAATCTGCTAATCTAGTATATGATAACAATAGGTTTTTAAATATTCATCCAATTTTGAGTTATAGGGAAAAGATTATATTTTTAAATCACTGTTAGATTCAATTTTCTAATATTGTCCATGTTTTAAAATTTATATTTATGAGTATAGTAGCCTATAATTTCCTTTTCTCCTAAGGTTTATGTATCAAATGTATAGAATCTATAAAAGATTCATAAGATTATTTATTATTGTTCTTCTTTAATACTCCAAATTTTTGAAAGCTAGAGTATTTTGCTTCTTGAATATTGGATGGGATTCACCATTAAGATGATTTGTGCATGATGATAGATTTTTGGTTTATGTTTAGGTATTGATTTAATTATTAAAAAAAAAATGTATAGCCGACATAATGTTACATTAATTTCAGGTGTACCACATAGTGATTCAACTTCTCTATACCTTATGCTATGCTCACCACAAGTGTAGTACCATCTGTCACCATACTGCACTATTAAAATATCATGGACTGTATTCTCTATGCTCTGCCTTGTATTCATTCCATAAATGGAAACTTGTATCTCCTGTTTCCTGCTTCATCCATTTTACCCATCCCTCTATGCTCCCTCCCTCTGACAACTGTCAGTTTCTCTGTATTTAAACTTCTGATTTTGTTTTTTGCTTATTCATAGCCAGGATATGAAAGCAACTTAGGTGTCCAAAAATAGATGAATGGTTAAGGGAAATGTTTGTGCATGTGTGTGTGTGTGTGTGTGTGTGTGTGTACACATATACACAAAATAGAATATTATACAGACATAACAAACGATAAAATCTTTCCATTTGCAAGAACATGGATGGACCTAGAAGGTATTATGTTAAGTGGAATAAGTCTGCCGGAGAAAGACAAATACCATAGGAGTTCACTCATATCTGGAATTAAAACAATAAAATAATTTATTTCATTATTTAATATTGTGAAACCACCCATAATATCCACTTTTTAGTTAATTATGGAAATTTCACTTTTTCTAGAACAATTTTCATTTAAAGCAGCTTTTTCTTATTTGCTGGTAATATATTTTATCATATTTTCTTATTCATTTTTAATATTTTTACTACATTTTCAGTTTTGTCTCTTTTCAGTTTTTGTTTTTTTTTAAGATTTTGTTTATTTATTTGAGAGAGAGAACACAAGGACAGGAAGTGGCCAAGGGAGAGGAAGAAACAGACTCCCCACTGAGCAAGGAACCTGAAGACATGCTTGATCCCAGGACTTCAAAATCATGACCTAAACGAAATTCAGACACTTAATTGACTCAGTTAAGTGCTTAAGACACAAAGGACCCACTCTTTTCTGTTCTTAATTGTATTTCTCCATCAATGTTGTCAGAAGTTGACGAATTTTATTGGACTTAGAATTACAAGAATTTAAAATCATTGATTTCTCTGTATTTTTTTGAAATTATTTTATGTTCTGCCTTTATTTTCTAATTCCTTTTATAAATTCTCAAGGTGGAGACTTATCACGGACTTTTTCAAATATTTAAGGATGAAACTGTTAAGTATGCTTCCACATGTTTTTCCATATGATGTTTAGCTAACAAATGTAAATAAATTCTAATTTCCATTATGATTTGTCCTTTTACCTGTGTTTTGTTTCAATGTGCCATATTTTTTAAACAGTTATTTCAGGATTTTTTTTTATTGATTTCTAAATTGCACTATGATCAGAGAGATCTGTGTAATATTATGTTTTAAATTAAATTTTTAATGAAGTTTTCTTTACTAATTATTAACTTTTAATAATCAGTTAAATTTTAATTTTTAGGGTTAATTTCTAAATGTTCCATGAATTCTAGAAAACAATATGTGCTCTCCAGCTGTTGAGTGAAATGTTCAGATATACACATTAGATTAAGTTTCTTAATTGTGTTGTGCAAATCTTTAACTTTCTGATTATTTTATTTGATTTATCTGTCAATTCCCAGGAAATATGTATTAAAATGTCTCAATATGATTATGGGTTTAAAAAAATTTTTTCTAGGAATTCTGTCAGTTTTTTCAATTCACATTCAAACTGATGACAGAACCATTATCCCTCAGAAGAGTTATATTTTCTTGTAGAATCAAATATGTTATCATTACTTAATTTTTTTGCATTAATGTAAAATTTGTCTAATTTTTTCACACCAATTCAGCTATACCCATTTTATTTGGTTTAGCATTTCTAGCTATGTCTTCTAGGCATGATTCAAATTGCAATATTTATAAAAGAATGATGCATTTTCTTGTTACAAAAAACCTTAATAAAAAATAATTGGTAGATAAAACCCCAAGCAAAAGATCTATTTGCCTCTTGGAGAATTACATGGATATCTGACAAACACATGTATGTTACAATGAAGCATTTAAACAGTATTCCCAAACTCACTGTTAATTGATCAGAACATTTAATATAAATATGTTGGATACGTACAAACATGTCTCTTTTAATCAACTTATACTGGGCTGTATTTTAAATCCTAGAATTTTTAAAAAAATAAAATTTTGTTTTTATATATAAACAAAATTATTTCATGTTGTAATTTCATGATAAATTCCATATCTACTAGTTCAGGGTTTTTTTTTGTTGTTTTGTTTTTGCTTCTAATGGTGGCTTCTTTCTGCATGTACTTTGTGATTTATAATTCAAGTCCATGCTTTGTGAACACTTTCAAGGGAAATTTTTGAGGTCTGTTTAAGGTAAATTTTGCTTTTCTTTCTTCCAGAGAAATACAGGCACTACCTAATATAGGTCTATCTAAACCAAATCAACCACTTAGGTTTCTCTGGAAGCAGTTATATTGTAAATTATAGTCCTGGACCTATTTGAGAATTGTCATGCAGTCAAAATTTTTAGGGAGCTCTTTTTCCTCTTCTCTATTCAGAGTCAAAGCTGAGACAGAAATTTTTCTCAGTCTCCCCCTGTAGACAGATAATTTTACTTCTCCTAAACAGCATCTCAGGCTTGTCTCCCATGACCACGCCCTGAGTCCTAAAGGAACTTATATCCCCTAGGAGCTGGACGTTCGTATTGCTAAATTACCTCCCTAAATCTATGCTTCCTCTTAACTTTCTATTTTCTGAGAATTTTTCTCACTTTCTTGCCAACCTCTGGATGCCTGTATATGTACATTCATATGCATGTTATCTCTTATATTTGATGACAAAGAATATGTTTTCTAAAAAAGTAGTCTCCTTCTTGGAATAAATTTTCAGATGTATATATTTTAATTATGAAATATTTAGGGAAATTCTTCCTTGTCTTTATGCTACAATATATCCCTTTCAGTTTATTATCTATTTTTTTGGAACAAGGAGTATAGAGTCCCACAAAGTCAATTACTTTCTCATTAGCCACTTGTTTACTGCTAGTTTCTCCCTCTCAGATTTAATGCTATGAGACAGAATCTTATTCACACAGTCAGTTCAAATTCACATGGTTGGAATTCATCTAGCATAGCTCCCCTGTGTGAAAAGATACAAACTACCTATGCAGACAATACAAAATATTTCCAGAATATCCTGATCTCAAGCTTTTACATTCAGTATTTACACATATACCTTGCCTAATTCACCTTACTTTCTAGCAGGGGATTGATGTCTTGAAATTGCTTTTAAAATGACTTTTATTCCAGTGTGGAGAGAGCAAATGATTTTTGATTGGCACATAACCTTTGTCCTTGATCGAAGTCTGGGGTTTTGAACAGGGAGGCAGACTTGTACTACAGTTATCAGTAGATAATACTGAAACTTCAAACCTTTATTTTAGAAACTTATCTGCATGACCATGTTTAAATATTTTCCAGTTGATCTCACAATTCCATCATGGTGGCAATGAGCTTTGTCACAAGCAGTGATGCCAAGTTTTTCCATTGTCACTAGAGGAACCATGACCCCCTTATATTTTCCTCAGCCCTTCCTGCTCAGCTGAGTCCTGTAGATTAGAAAACCTGGTAAGGTGGTTCTATAATATTAATTCATTGGAGAATTATTTCTCCTATTATTCTTTTACTTCTCCTAGGCACTAAATTTACTGAACCAAAAATATATTAAAAAGTTAAATTTTAGCTTTAAATTATGTCCTGCAAGTCACAGAGCAATAAAACATACTTAATGCTGTGAAGGCACTATGGGAGTCATCATAATTTGATGTTGCTAAGAGCAACTAGGACATTTAAAGAGGAGAATTAAGGGTAGTATACCTAATATGAATAAAAATTAAGATCACAGTAAAAGATAGAAAAATGTTATGAAGAAATCATTGAAGACATCTTGGTGGACTTATCCTCTCTTTAGCCAATTAATATTTTATCTATTTATGGGTAGATCTATGTTTGCCTTCTCTGACAATAATGCTTTCTACACTTCTCATTCAACTCTCGCTCAGGTCTCCAACTTGTACCCAAAAAATGCAGCTGACTTAGTTGAAAGAACATATACTTTGGGCTCAGGCATATATAGTTACATGATAATTCTTCAACTAATGTATCAAATAGTCTTATTTTGTTAACCTCACTAAGCTTCACTTTATTATTTCATTACTGTTCTGAAGTAATGAAATATGTAAGTATGAAGTATGTAAGATGCCTCACATAAAGAAGATTTCATATACAGGTACAAGAATTAGTAGGAGCATTTTACTCATTTATTCCAAAGCTATGCACAGTAGCTAAATTATCCATGAATTGCTTATATGTATAGGATGGATTAAACAAGTTGTAAAATAATTAGATATGATGTTGGGGAACATCATTGAAAGACATGACCCCCAACTGACCTGTGAGCTGAACCCAGGTACTTGGGGTTTCCTCCCCTTTCCTTGGAATATGGGTTCTGGCTTGTCTTTCTGCTTCCACAGGCTTTTGTTCCTAGAACACAGTCTTGAGATCGTGATGTGATTTTGAGAACACCTGCATGGTATTCACCTGTGCTGTATACCCAGGTCAGTCCCCTTTACCAACTTTTAAGATCTGGCTGGCAGGTATAGGATCCATTTGTCTTGCTGCTGCACAAGACCAAGCCTTGTATATAAGTTTCCTTGCTTAGTAAAACTGCCACCTACCAATATGGAATGGCCTGCCTCTTTCTTTGGGTTTCTCCTTGACCTCTGCATGCAGGGGAGGGTAGGGTGCTGTGGGGTGGAGAGTGTCCAGATTACTCCAGGAAGTCTCCTGAGAAGAGTGTGAACCAACATACACTCACTATATCTTCAATTGGAAGCCTAGTTCATCCACAGGTCTTATTATGAATAACCTTAAGTATTTATGAACCAATTAGATTGTAACATAGAGATAATATGATCTAAAATTTGGTATTTCACTTTTACAATATAAATAACATTTTTCTTAACTACAAAAATAAAACACCTCATATTTGGGGCTCTGGATAGATTCGATGAATACAATCTTAAAACTAAAAAAAATCAACAATTATATTTGGCTTCAAGAACAGTAATTGATCTCATCATAAAGAGTGTCCATTTTATTCTAAAGATTTGTGTGGGGCATTTAAGGATTCAAGGATTACTCACTAATTTATAAACAGTAATTATAGCATAGCACTTTCCCATAAGAAAAGGAACTGGCCCAAGATGGCCCTAGGAATCTCAGTTACAAGAAGTCATGGCCTCTGTTTTAGGACGCCACAATTAATAGGACAGCTTCTTTGCTAGTTTCAGCAAAATTCTCTTCTTCCTATAAAACACTATGTATTTTTACAAAATACAGATTTTTTGTATTGTTTTTTCTAACTAATAAGAGATAGTTTTGTAGGGTACCAGTGTAACCCTAACTCTGCCATTTACCAGCTAAATGACCTTGGGCAAAATTACTTGAACTCTGTGTGACTTGATTTTTCTTACCACTATAATTAAGATAATAACATACCTCCCTCACAAAGATGTTGGGAGGATTAAATGAATTATTGTACTAGGTGCTTATAACACTAAATTAATAAAGTAAAAATGGAAGATAGATAATAGAAGGAGTTAGGGGGTAGTTTACACTATTAAAAAATTAGTCCTAAAAACTAGAAATGTCTTCATCCCTGGACTCAAACACTTGACAGCTACTCAAAGTAAGAAACACATTCTATATTACAATCCTGGGAAACCTTACACGCATGTGTATACACATAAATAAGTGTCATAAAATATGTTTTATTCTATATGATATACATTCATATTTTTAATTATTCTGTTCTACTTTATTATTTTTTTTTTAATCTGGCCACCATTCATTATGTTAATTTTACAACCCACGTATGTGTTGCAACATCTAGATTGAAAACAATAGTCTCTAGGGTCCTTAGATACATGAACTTCTTCCCGGGCATTTTCTTTTTTGTTTTTTTCCCTTCTTTTCCCTGATCTCCCCCTTTCTCTCTCCTATCTCTATAGGGCAGGACACATACTGGCTGAGAACTTGGTTGTCATATCTTTTCAGCTTTAGGGATCACATAAGAATGACACTTCTCTACCAGCTTAAAAGAAAAAAGCTTGACGGTTCTGGTCTGAATTAAGCAATCAAGTACTATTTCTAACCTAAACCCTACTGAAGAAGGTGCTTGTCTCTGGTTACAAGAATCACATAGGAAAATAAGATATTGAACACACAAACACCTGAACAATGAATGCTACATGTCTACCCCTTGAGATCTCAGAACTCACACATGTCCCTGATATGTATAGACAATGATCCTCACTTATTTATATACATCTAAGAATTTCTAATCCAGTGGCATTGTCCCCATGCCAATTTTGTTAATGAAGAAAATGTTATGCCTATGTTTATATGTACTATCATATCTTATTCCAGAATACAAATGTGAGGTACATGTAACTTTATCCAGATGTTTCTCTGCAAACTTTGAACTATCTGATCATTTAAATGTGACTCCACATACAAAATATACTAGTGAATGGAAAAACAAGGCCATTGCAATAAACACTTTAATTTAGAAAGTATACAGATTGCAGAAATACACAGTGATCATTGGTACAGGTTCTCCGCTACAGGTCCAGCGATCATCAGTACTGGCCGAAGGCTGGTAGTCTGCAGACTGCCCATTCATTGTGACTGTGAATAATCACACGTCCCCACCCAGCTTAATGCCAGGGTTCTAGTTTCCTTAAAGTCTTAGATTACTGCCCAAAAATTTAATTGGGAGCAAGAACCCATCCTGTTGATGTCCAGCACCATAAATCTTTTAAACCATAAAATTTTAATGTGAAGTCCATTCTTGGATCTGTCTTTTGGCCATAGATATATAGACCTCAGTCTGTGGCTTTAGTCTTGGCATTGGACTTGGTATTTGACTTTGACAATGAAAAATAATAGGTAAAACAAGTAACCTCCCTTCCTTGCCTGACATCTTATAAATTACTCCTAGGTATAAGGATATTACTATCTTTGCCAAACATAGCATCCATTGGAGTTCTCTGGGAGAGGATAATGAATTAGGCCCCTTATTTTCCTTTTGTTGTTGTTGTTTTAATTTCCCATTGGATGCCAAGTGAATCCTGATTTTTTTTTTTAAGATTTTATTTATTCATTTGATGGAGAGAGAGATCACAAGTAGGCAGAGAGGCAGGCAGAGAAAGAGGAGGAAGCGAGCTCTCTGCTAATCGACATGGGGCTCGATCCCAGGACCCTGAGATCGCTACCTGAGCAGAAGGCAGAGCCTTAACCCACTGAGCCACCCAGGGCCCCTAATCCTGATATTTTTGACCTTCCTGTTTTGGCTTACCACAACTACAGGATGAAACAAAGAAGTTAGTTTTGGTATTTTCAAGTTATGGACATTTAGCAGTATTGGATCTCTGGCAAAAAACCGAAAGATTTTCTTTTCTCACAACTGTGTATCTGTCTGTTCTTCTTTTAGACAGGTTCACTTAAATTGAAGCTTTTCTCTTTAGCAGCATTGGCATTTGTCTCTTTTAGAACTCACTGAGGAGTAAACATAAGTCATGGACATACGCAAATAGCCTGACTTTTTTTTTTTTTAATTTTTTTTAGAGAGAGACTTATATTTCTAAAATGTTCCATATTTTCCAAAAGCTTTGATTGTGAATTCTAAGCAACGAAACTCAACATTTAACCAACCATATAATAAGGAAGTTCTCATAAGCCTGGAGTATGAGATAAAATACAGGATGCCCAGTTAAATTTGAATTTCAGATAAACAAAAAGATAATTTCTAGTAAACGTGTTCCATGAAACACTTGAAACATACTCATACTAAAAACTTATTGTTTATCAGACATTTAATAGTAACTGGGTGTCATTTTTGTTACTTGCTGTGTGAGCACAAAATGGGAGAACCTCACTCTGCATCACACCAGTTGTGTTCTGAAAGCTCCATATTCGGGACTCATCATCTGCAATCCCTAAAACATTACTGCATCATAATCAGAGATTGGAAGGTCCAGTACTCATTGATATATTCAGAAACTCAATGGAGATACAATGTTCAATATATTCCTACACTCAAGTGCTAGATTTACGAATGCCTTAGAATTATACATGTTATTTACAAATATTTCTCACCTTCATTACATGTTACTTCCGATCCCAGCATTCCCACCTAAAGAAATTGAGGTAAATAAGGAATTTGAAGGAAACCTGAATATGTCACTCCAAAATACACTTCTTTTACATGCAAGCTATTTTGAGCTGAAGGCAATTAAGAAGCAGCAAACCCAAAAGAAAGTATCCCCTTTTCAGCCTAAAGGTGAGATATAATATCTCCTTTGACTGAAGACAAATTCTTAATCAGTCTAGAAAAGACAGCAGAGGAATTTGCAAACCTTATTCCACTTCCCAGACTTCTGCCCTTGGAAGCCTAGAACTGCTTCCTTTCGTCTGTCTTGTCATTTCTCTACAAATTTATTGCTCTTTGCTGAAAACATAATATAAGCTTAAAAAAATAATAATAATATAAGCCTTAGCTTAAACCACTGCTTTGAGTCACCTCTTTGGGTTTCTTCCCGTGGTGTGTATTGCATGTGGTAATAAACTGATTTTCTCTTGGTAAGCTTTCTGTTAAAGTTCCAGCTGACATCCTAAGATAGGTAAAGTTATGCGTACCCTGCATAGTTTAAGAAGCTACTTTCTATAACCTATAATAGGATCTGTATTTGCTTGTGACTTTCAGATTCAGACATAATTCTTATATTTGTGACCTAATCATTTTCATTTGCATGCCCCTAAACTAAGTAAATACAAAACCAAGGCCATTATGCTCTTACCCACTCTGGCCATATATTAAGCTGACCTTAGCAATCATGAAGACTTGGCGCTTCACCATTTTCAGATGACTTTTAATATTCTTTTTTAGGGTATCACCAAATCATTCTACTTCTTGTTTGTGTATTTTGGTATATATAACACTTTATTTTCGTCAAACCACAATTTAGCTAAATTATTTTCAATAGCCATAAATGGTGCCATGGACTCTTCACAAAGTTTCCTAATAGTCTATTCGATGTATATTAAACAAGAAGTAATAGTCAGCTGAGGCAAGTGTCCTTTTGATCCCATTACTCAGCTTCTTACAGCACTATCGTGTTGCCAAATGGCCACTTATATCAAATGAAAATTACTGACAATGTCTTTTAAAATATTACACCAATTAACATGCAGAGACCCTGCAATACACAGATATACTTTACTGGCATGAGCTCATTCCATTTCATCTCAGCCTATGTTCTATTGCAGTTCTAAATACCAGTTTATGGCTCAATGTATGAACTATTAGTCTTAGCAAAATATACAAGCAAAATTTTTTTTCTTTTCCTCGAGGTGGACATTAATATCAGAACCATATTAAGATTGTGGTTTCACCACTTAATTACAGCCTAACAACACACAAGGGCTTTCAAACTTTTGTTTCTTAGTTAACATACGTGTTTAAAAATATAGATAGTATTGCCTATATCAAGTATAGAAAGCTAATAAAACATGATATACTTTTTCCTAAAAATGAAACTAGAGAAAAGATTCAGGGAAAAAGCAGTTCATAGAGCATGCATGGTGTAAACAATAAAATTAAAAAAAAAAAAATAAATGCACCAAAGTTAACAAAAGACCAATTATGTCAATTTTGAAAGTAAATGTAAATGAGTTACAAACCTCTATTGCTAAAAATAGAATTTGCATGTTGGGTTACAAACAAACGACAAAAACAAAACAAAACCACAAAGAAAAGATTGGGAACAAAAAATCACTCCCTCAACCATGCATTTTCTGAAGACTGAACTATCAAAGTAAAACAAAGTGAACCAAATATCTTGACAGCAAAATGATTCCCAGGCTAATAATAACAGTATCAAAAAAAACAGGGATCAATATAAAAAATAACAAATATATTTTTAAAAGTCCTATGAATACAACCAAATAAATGCACTAGAATAGTTTCAAAGATCCTTTAACCCTTCAGCAGCCAAGGGGGGTGGGGAGAGGATAATATGAAAAATAAAATGCAGTATGGTTGAGGGTGTAGAACAATTAAATAATTAAAACTGTAAATGTCACTTTTAAGTGTCTATGAGAGAGTTTAATTTAGTACCTGTTTAGGAGTTAAAACATACCCATACACACAACTAAAAACATTTTTAAAAAGTCAAAGGAGAGATTTGACAGGATCCATTTTCTAATGATGTTTCCAAATTACAGAAACTTAAAAAAAATCCTCAGAAAGAGTCGTCATTCCACTCAGTTACTTCATGATTACACAGAGCCAAATCACAGGTTTACAAATTTTTCAGAAATTAAAATGAAGAAGGTATATATTCTAATATAGAGATTTTGGCCAAGAAAATTAAAACCCGAATAAAATTATACTGAACTAAATGAAATAATAATAATGAAGAGAAATGTAGCACTGATGATTAACCCAAAGGATTGTTTTTTCAAGGAAAAAAAATACAGAAAAGATAACAATTAAACTAATTCTAATAAGGGGAAAAAAACAAGGAGGGAGGGATAGAGAAAGAACGGTTTCATGAAGTTGAAAAAGTAAAAATAGACAATAGATCAAATAAATTAATTTTTAGATGCTCAGTATCATGTAAGAAAATTTCCATAAAATTCTGTTGTGTAGTATGAGTATATCATCATTTCAGATTTAATTTAGAAAAATCCTTGACTACATTTTACTTCTTTTGGGGAAGAATAATGTCAATTAAGATTGCCAGCCCAACTATGTCTTCTTCCTCTAATATTAAGGCCTATTTATAAGTCACAATAGAATGATATTTAAGTAATACATTAAAATAGAATTATAGTTTATTAGAAGGTAATACACATCTCTAGGAGTGATTAAGTATACAATAAAAATTGAAACATAACAAATTGATGTATAACATTTGGAATCTCCAGATAAAATATTATTCAATATTTTTTGTCTGTAAAGTTACCAAATATTGATAAAATATATTATAACATACCTCATAATATAGGAAAATTAAATGAAGGTGGGCTATAGAGTTGAATATGAATAAGAGAAAATCTGTTCAAACAAAAATCAATACACCTCAAATTTAATATATAGTTTTTTCAGTTTTTTACAATTTATTGGAGTATAGTTGACACATTATGTTACATTAGTTTAGTAATTTAACATCTCTATACATGATACTAAAATTAATATATATATTTAATATATATTTTAATTTAATGGGACTAACTTCTATAGTCAATGTACTTCTATAATGCTGGCAGTGATATTTCTTCCACAAGAATATCAGACATTTTTAGCAAGATCCCTGAATTTGCTCACACACCTTGAGCCAGTATCTCCAGTTCTGGAAGAATCACTAAAGATCAGAGATTGACACAAGTATGTAGTTGCCAATTCTTTCTGTGTGTCCTCATTTATGGTACAGGCAAGTCCTCATTAGGGAATGCTATACAGCCACTGCTAATTTTACTACAGACAAATTAATGATGGGGAAAACTGTCCATAGCACTCCTGTATGCATTCAATGAATCCCGATTTAGCGTCAAACATGTGCCAGATACTTTCCTAGGTTTTAGAGACACAGAGATAAAAATTCAAACACATAAAATCCTAGCTCTCTTGGGGTATATGTTTTAGTAATGAATTACTAAGAAAAAAAATACTGTAGAAACAGGAAATTATTTGTTCCATATTCTTAATACTGGGACCGAAGTTTGCAAAATTCTTTTTTTTTCTTTAAATAATATATAAAACTGAAATTTCTCCCTGAGACTGAGGGTCTTAAAACTTAAATTAGCAGTCATTCTAGAAAAATGGCTGGGGATAAAGGGACTGTTGATGGCAGATAATTAAGGAGGAAAGTCTCAATTATTATTAAAGACATAAAGCTTGAAATATTTGCAAAATGTTTTGTCTTTAAGACATTAAAATATGAATATGAGTAGTTTGAAGGCATGTTTAGACAATATTATACCTATTTGTATCCTTAACATTTCTTAGGGGGTTTGTCTGAAAGTCATCCCCTTTGTATGATGTGAATTTAAAATCACTAAACTGATTTCTTGTCATGGAAAAAAAAAATCCAAACCAATTTTCCTTAGTTCCTTTATGTGTAATCTCTATTCCTTCAACCTGTCCTTTCCTGAAAAGTTTCCACAACAGGAAACTGTTGTTATTTTTAACAGATTTAACGAATTTCTTTCCTGGTTTATTTCCCAAACCCCAAATACTCAGGATTCATTATATATGTTGTTTCTGGCTCCATCCTTAAGAACTTCCCAGTAGCATATATTAAAAATTCTGATTTCAAGCTCATAATCTCAACTATGATCATCTCAATATGTGAATTAAATAAGGCAAAGTGTTGACCTATTTAGTAGATGTGAATAAAAAACACATTTGTTTCCACTTTCCCTTCCCATTTAGTGACACATTTGGCAAGAGTGAAAAAAAAATAAATTTAATAAGGTAATGAATAAAAACATAGCAAAAATTATTTTAAATGACCCCCATTTTACCAACCTACTACATAAAACAATGCCTTCCAGTCCTTCTGTTGAACATATTTACTGAAGCCTATGGCTTGCTGAATGCCTTTGGCTTACATAATTTCTGTCTCCTACAATTCTGTTCTCTTTGTTTTGGTAGCATGCATGTATACCAAGTATTAGATGTGTTTATCCCCAAATCTGCTTGTACCAGTTGTTTTTGTTTCTTCACTTACATAATTTATTTAAATATCACTTAAACTTATGAAAATAGGGGTGTGAAAATAAAGAGTTGTTTCTGTAAAAGCTAAGCTGTATGTCTTGAAAACAACCCCATAAAGGTGAGTTGCTTGAAACATGCTTTCAAAGTAAGTGTGGGCTTGCATCACTATAAAAAACTGGGGAAGAAATCACAGGCATCTGAAAAAATACTGCACACAAATTGCTTACAAGTGTTTATAATTGCTCAATGTACTTTAAAGAGATGGAAACAGAAAATTGCATAAGATGAATTATGAGTATAATTTATGTAAAAAAAAAAAGAAAGAAAAGAAAAAGAAAGTACACAGATTATTCTTCAGCTAATTTACAAGGGAAGCCCTTGGCTTTAGATGTTAAAATTTTTAAATAAATTCACATTTACATTTTCAATGTTGAAATGTATGAAATATATAACTCCTTTAATTATTTTAAGATTTTCTGCCATGTTAAATTATTTGGCTAAAAGGGCTTTTTCCATATTTTTGAATGATGCTAATCACCATGGTTGACTTGTCCACCCCTTGTTTAATGGAAAATGCCTCAGCATAGACACTAATGACCCTCTGTGATTCTTCCTCCCTTTCTATCCCATGGGCATAGCTAATTGGAAGAATGGTGGGTAAGCTAATCAAAGAAAGCCAATAGGTAGAGGCCAATAACAAGTGACCTGTTCTAAAAATGTTGAATGGAAAAATCAGACTCCTTTTGTGGATATTTAGATTTCAAAGTATATAAAGACCGCAGCTGTTAACAGTGTGTATGGATATTAATCAAAGTTTCCTTGAGGCATATTCAGGGTCAAGGTACTTTGAAATTAGATGTAAACTAAACTTGTGAGGGCAGAGGAATAGGCATTCAAGTGGAATGAATTTGTGATCTTCAGAAAAAAAAGTAAAGAAGTCAGTTGTATCTGAAAAAGGACATATTTTACTACCTTTAGCAGTACCTTCCCCTCTTCTTTCTCAATAAGGAGCTCTGTACTTATATTTTGCGCATTTAACCTAGCCCTGGGAGTGATGATAATGGCAACTAATGACAGCTTCTCTTTATGGAAGACTTAGCATGTGTTAGGTCCTTTGGCAAGTCCTTTCTTATGAATTGGTTCATTTAATTCTTGCGTTAGTCCAATTAATGTTACCATTTCCCAGATAAAGAAAAAGCAAATTGGAATAAAATTTTCTAAAAATAAACTTAGGGGCGCCTGGGTGGCTCAGTGGGTTAAAGCCTCTGCCTTCGGCTAAACTTACTTTGAAGGGATAGAAACTGGAACTAAATTTAGTTCTATCTGAATCAAATTTCCACACTTTAAGTAATGATGTAGAAAGATGACCTCTTTTAACTCTGCCCCTTCCCACCATTCATATCTCTCTCCTTACACAGATATATCAATCAGTCTTTGCTTTTTGTAAGAGAAACTGTCTAGCAGTTATCAGAAATTTTCATTAAGGTAAAGAGATTCAAAAATCAAGAGAAGGTATATTGGCATTCTTTTCATTAACATTAGCAAAGTTATTAGCACAGAACATTAAGAATTTCATATACATATACTATTTGTAGACACATATATTTTACATACATATGTAATTTTGCAAAAAGGAGTATTCATCAGTGAAGTGTTTTTGTGGGTTTTTTTTTCTGTATTTCATTTATTATGAGCCTAAATTTGTTGAATTTAACATTGGGTCTCTAACTTTTTAAAAATTATCAAAGTGTTTAATTTGCAATTAGGTGGCACTAAAGCAATGTACTCAGATAATATATGCACATATATTTATGCAATTTTAATAACTAATGACTTTGATTAAATTATATTATCCCTGCTCCTTAGAGATCAAAAATTCATCACAGATGTGGTCATGTAAGTAAATATAAATATTATCAATGGTTATTTCTTTTTTCTGAATCATGACAATAAAAACTATGGTTTTATCTGCAGTGAAACAAATCTTCACATTTGTGTGACATATGAACTACTAATATTTATAGTATTAGGTTGAATCATTGTTTATATAAGTTAAAGTAGCTAAATATTAACAGCCTCATATGATTAAACTGTATATATGTGCATATTAAATATACATATATTGCTCAATTCCTTAACTTCCACTAAACATTTTAAACAGAAAGGTATGCTATCCTATGTAATGTTCAATATCTCAATATCTAGTCATCCCCTTTTTGGGATGGCAGCTTTTACATAAACATTGTATCTGTTTTTTTGTGTCTTATTTGTTGTTATTACTTTATCTTAAAATCTAGCATAAGAATAGCAGTATGTATTTTGTAGTTAATATTACAATCGTGTTTTATGTCAATTCCATTTCTGTTATCATTGCCTTAACAACTTTTATTAAAACAGGACATTCAAAGGTAAATATGAAGGAAGTAACCACCATTTCAATTCTGAATTTTTATTTGAACTTGTAAAGTCTAAAATACATATATGCATGGATGTGCATGCACACATACATTTCTTATGTATAATTTTTTGGTCTTATGGCATTTACATAAAATCGACTATTTTAAGATTGTCTGTATAAGAACTAAGTTATGAATAAAAGAGGGAACTAATGTTCCACTGAACCATAATTTTATTGCAGGGTGATTGCTAAGATATGCAAATGATTTTCAACTATTATCAGATGCTTAACTCAGAAATTTCTATTCCTCACTATGGATTTTTTTCAAGTGTTTGATTGCTATTTTCAGATGTCTATTTAGCTATGATAAGTAAAATGTTATTCTTATGATTCCATTTACTATTATGAGTGTGTTTCGTCTTTATGTCATATAAATCGAATCAAGTGAAGTTTCTCTATTTGGACAATAACAAGTGGAAAATAGATGGCTCCAAATACCAAGAAATAAAGAAGGAATCCAAGCAGAAAACAACATATAAATATTGAGAGCAAAATGGAAGACATAACCAAACTCTTTACAAGAATAAGTTCTGCTTCAACACTAAAAACAAAACAAGTTATAATTGTTTTTTAGGGTATTTTCAGATATTGATGTTCAACCAATGTGCCTTCCTGAATGAATACCTCACTCAGCCCGACACTTGTTATTTATATATTGAAACAGAGGGATAATGTTATGCTTATATACTGAATCCAATTTTGTTTATGTTTATTTTTTTAAGAAAGGAAATTTACAAAATTCATTTTCAAAGGAAAACCCTATAAATGAGTTTGCCAACAGTGAAAATATTGCTTCACACAAGATTAATTCTAAGAGCACCAATAGAGAAGATCAAGTCTGATGGAATGGCTTCAAAAGTATATATATAGATGGAATTATTTTAATAGAAAAAAACAAAAATATATATCCCAATGAATGATATTATAATATACTACCTCATGATGTACAAACAGGTTTTCCGTACTTCTGAACACTGGTATTTTGTTTTTTATTAACATTTTATTTATTTATTTGAGAAAGAGAGACAGAGAGCATCAAATAAATAAATAAAATAACATTTTATTTATTTATTTGAGAAAGAGAGACAGAGATCAAAGAGCCAGCACAAGGAAGGGGGAGGGACATAGGCCAAGGGAGAAGGCAGCTTCCCATTGAGCAGGGAACCCTACCTGGGGCTGGATCCCAGGACCCCAGGATCATGACCTGAGCCAAAGGCAGACACTTAACCTACTGAGCCACCCAGGTACCCTAACACTGTATTTTATTTTATTTTATTTTTAATTTTTAAAAATATTTTATTTATTTATTTGACAGAGAGAGAGATAGCAAGAGCAGGAGCACGAGCAGGGGGAGTGGAGTAGGGAAAGCAAGGTTCCCACTGAGCAGGGAGCCTGATGCAGAGCTCAATCCCAGAACCCTGGGATCATGACCTGAAGGGAAAGCATTCCACCCAGGCGCCCCCACCCACCCCCAACACTGGTATTTTAAACAGATATTGAGTTGATCTTTGTTTTGGTATCGTCTGAGCCAAACCTCAAGAAACAAATACCACTGACTTTTTATGTCTAGAATATGTCAAAAATTTTAGTTCTTGATTTTACATAATATATTATCAATGCACTTGAAAAATTACTCACAAAGATTTGTTATTATGGAGATAAATGGGTTGGATATTATCCCATTGTTCTCTAATTTTTCTTTTGTTTTTTAGGTAAAGTTTTATTTTTCACTATTGCCGATGGAAAATGAAGTATTTTCTTAAAGTGGGCTAGTATGTTTTAATATTTGTGTCTTTCGCAGAGTATTGTATTGGAGCTTAGCATCCTTTGCCTCAGTTTCCTCTTGTGTAAGGTAATAATATAATGATGATGATAAAGTAGTGTAGTAGTTTTTAGAGTTGTCTTAAGCATTCAAAAGCAGTAAGTAGATAATTGAGCACAGTACATATGATAATCACTCAATAAATAGTGGCTTTGATAGTATATTTGTAAATGCTGAATAATATTGGGAAACTACATTAAGGGGACACATGATGTAGTACCTTATCACTGAAACAGGTTGTAGAATAAGTTGAATGGATTCATGGCTCCAACACATAGTTAGCTATGTGATTTTGGAAATGTTTTGAAAATGTCCATGCCTCTTTCTTCACATGAGAAACTGATGATAAAACATCTACAAAGTTGTAAAAAGCCAAAGAACTTAAGCATGTGAAAGCCCTCTATTATGAAATCGTATTGTGAAATATGATTCCAACTTTTCATATAGTTATTAACTTAACCAATACATATTTAGAACATTTAGTAAGCACATACTGGGGGCAATCTAGAGCTGGGACATAAAAAGGAATAAAACAGGTATTGTCCCTAACTTCATAGTGTTCAAAATCTATCAAAATAAGCCACTACTGTAGTACCAAATTTACTCCCTTTGAGTAACAACTTCCATTTCTTGAGAATGCAGATTATATTTAAAAATTAAGTAAATTATTTTTAAAAGTAGTATGTATCATTTGAGTTCAGACGTTCAAACTATCAATGTTTGACCATTATTGAATGAAAAATAGTATATTTTAGGTGGAAAGTCTATTAAAGTCATTTTCCTGAGATATAAAGAAAGGAAATTTTTACTCTTCAAAAACCAAATGATGCATATAGCTGTTATTTATTCACTTTATTGACTTGACTACCTCAATCATTTTTATTATTAAAATAACACCTGTTGGAAAGAAACTGAAGAACCAGATGTAGTCTTTGATAGACAAGATGTAGATGGGAATGCTATTTT
This sequence comes from Enhydra lutris kenyoni, assembly GCF_002288905.1. NCBI lineage: Eukaryota > Metazoa > Chordata > Mammalia > Carnivora > Mustelidae > Enhydra > Enhydra lutris. The sequence continues at coordinate 91,376,617 of NW_019154086.1, read as the reverse complement.
TTTTTTTTTAAACAAATAGGGTTCTCATAAAACTTTGATGAGGGGATAACTTACAGATGTGTATGGGAATTAAAAGATATGAAGGTACTTAGAAACCATCAACTAGGGAAAGTCTTTTTCAAGTCTAGATTCAAAGAGTAACAAGACTGTGTGGGGGGACTAACATGAGGTGTTTCAGATAGAGTAAAACACTACTGCCACAGAGACATTGAACCAGCATTCCAGCATCAAGGGTAAAGGAAGACAACTGGGATTCCTCCTGATTATCCTATTGTTTCCAATTTCTGAACCCAATCAGAAGCAAGTGAGAGAATCACACTATCTGATCTAGTTCAGAGGTTCAGGCTCCTAAGAGCTCAGGTGAGTATGGAAACAAATGAAGAATAAACTGCACACATGTGATGTTATTTCAATTACACTACGATTTAGGTGTTTTTGTTGTCTTAATAGCCTTTAGTTTAACTAATATTTAAATATGAACTCATAGGAGCAACCCAATAAGAATAGGTTAGATGATTTAATGCTACCTCCTCTTCTCTGTATTCAAGAGGTTATTTAGGAATGTCAATTTTCTCATTGATTCATGTCTGGTCTGTTCAAAATTCATACTGTATATATGTTAGTGTGCTTCTCCATAATCGGGACACTTACATAACATTATAGTGCCTTAAACTTTGTAATACAGAAAGTGACGTAGACAAGATGATAGGCTGGATGTGCTAACACTCATCTCCCCCACAAAAAACTACAAATCATAGAAAATAGTTATGCAAAAGCTCTGAACTACAGCAGAAATTCCCTGGAACACAAAAACCCAAAATTGCAGGATAAAAAAGCACAGAAAGCATTTTAACCATCCCCAGGGTTTTGCTGTCTCTGCTCTGAGCCTTGTCCCTGAGTCCTAAGTTGAAAAGAAAAGAGAGAACAAGTGTTGGTGAGGATATAGAGAAAAGAAAATCCTTGTGCACTGTGCCTAAGAATTCTACATTGGTGCAATCACTCTGAAAAACTGCATGAAGCTTCTTCAAAAAATTAAAAATGGAGCTACCATATGATCTACCAATCTCATTTCTGGTTATATATCTAAAAGAAATAAAATCAGTATCTCAGAGATAAATACAGTGTTATCTTGATTACAGCATTATCTAAAAAAACAAGATATAGAAAAAAAATCTAAGCATCTACTGATGGATGAATGAATAAAGAAAATGTGATCATATGTATTTATACATACATATATAAGTATATTTGTTGTTGTTCTGGTATTTTTTTGTTGAGTTTATTTGTTAAGAAATACAAAACATTGTAATATATCTTAGAAAATTAGCAAAACTTAAGAAATTTGAGCACATTACATTGTACAATATTAGATGAGAATTTATGACAATTATAAATCTTTTTCCTTCTCAACATAGCATACATTAATTTTTTTCATCTATAATTACTACAAATTATAACCCTATTAAGGAAAAAACCTGATTATGAAAAAACATTCTCTCATTCCTGAAATTTTCTGTAAGTAGCTACAAAAGTAACACCAAGGGGTCTGTCAGCATTTTGACTGTTGAAACAATTTTAAATATTGGGAGAAATTCAGTTAATAGCATATATACATTTATATATATATATATAATGGAATATCATTCAGGCAAAAAAAAAAAAAAGGAAGGTAGAAAATCGTGCCATTTGTGAAAACACAGGGTAACTTGGAAGGCATTATTCTTTTTTTTTTTTTTAAGATTTTATTTATTTATTTGACAGACAGAGATCACAAGTAGGCAGAGAGGCAGGCAGAGAGAGAGAGGAGGAAGCAGGCTCCGTGCTGAGCAGAGAGCCTGATGTGGGGCTCGATCCCAGGTTTCCAGGATCATGACCTGAGCTGAAGGCAGAGGCTTTAACCCATTGAGCCACCCAGGCGCCCTGGAGGGCATTATTCTACTTGAGATAATTGTGCAAACTACAATGAAAAAAAAATCGCAGAAATAGAGTAAAGTTGTGGCTTCTGGAGCTAGGGGGTGGGGAAAATGTAGAGATACAGGTCAAAAGGTACAAATTTTCAGTTATAAACTAAATAAGTTCTGAGGAGCTAATATAGAGCATGATGACTATGTAAGTATGGTATTGCATGCTTGAAACGTTGAGAGTAGATCACACACACACTCACTTAAGTATCTGAGGTAATAGATGTGTAAATTAACTTGATTGTGGTAGTTATTGCACATTGTATATGTATATGAAATCATCACACTGCATACTTTAAATATGTACAATTTTGTTTTCAATTATTCCTCAATAAAGATGGAGAAGACATTAAAAATGTTTCTAATACAATGCAAGTCATGTGGAAACTAAATTATAAAGGCTAAATTTTGTTTTTTGCACTGCTATTAGAAATTGCTTACTGTAGTGTTTAAAATATTTATAAACCAGACTAGATTAAACAAATGAGAATTTTCTATTATTATTATTTCTATTATTATTTCAATTATATTCTAATAAATGTTCTTTTCAACTTAAGCAGTAACAGTGTTAATAAATATGAAAAGAAAACACGGATGGACATTAGCTTATAGAAGTCAAAGTTAATTGGGAATACTACATTTTACAAAATGAATAATATTTGTCAGCTAAATTCTCCCTTTTTTGTATTTAGAAGGATTTATATTTCATAGTCATGTATCTTTAAAGGAAACAAACTGTTTATCTTGTAGTAATTAACACTATTATTTTTCTGAATAATAGGAGTATTACATATTTAAATATTTGCATATATAAATGTATCTAAAATGTATTTATTTATTTATTTATTTATTTAAACTTTCTATATCATGTTTTGTACACATAACTATAATACCACTTCAAGGTAACATTTTCTGTATTAGTGAAAATAATGCTAGCTGTTACAACACTATAAGAGATCAATGACAGTATCAGTGGTTAAAAACAACACAAAAAAGTGCCCCACACAGTGGAGTCAGTCACCTCTATGCTCTGTTTACAGGTGTATTCCATTTTAGCAGATGTTTGGATCCTCAGGGTTTGTGCTGCATATAAATGTGTTCTGGATCTTTTAATGTTACTAACACATTTTTACAAATGTGGTTCCAAGGAATAAAATATTACTGTTGCTTTTTTTGGAAGCACAAAAAAAAACAGATTTTGTCTCTTAGTCACATCATCACTCAGTTGAGAGCAAGTGAGTGGCTATACTTAACTGGTTGTTTCAGGGATCAAGGTGCTTTCAATACAGGAATTTGAATCTCTAAGTTTACTCCATGTTGTGGGAAGATAGGAAAAGGAAAACTGCCTCCAACACATTTACCATTTTGATTAAAACAAAGTAAGTTGATAAAAATCAATGGTGAATTTTTAGTTTAGAATTAAATACTTGAATACACAAGATAAATTAGAGAAAATCAATAATGGTATTTTACTGAAGGGATAAAAAATTGTAGACTCCAATACACAGATAAAGGAGTTAACCTTAGGGAAGGTGAGAGTGCAGATGTGATTATGTTTATATTTTGTACTATTAAAATATTTGTAGCCTAGGGTGCCTGAGTGGCTCTGTTGGCTAAGTAACCAACCTTTGATTTCAGCTCAGGTCATGATCTCATGGTCAGGCTCTGTACCGGGCATAGAGCATTTTTAAGATTCTCTCTGTCTCCCTCTGTCCCTTCCCACCTCTGAAAAATGTATATATATTTGTAGCCTAGTTTTATGACCTCTATTTTCTTTGGCAAGTAGATAGCAAAGACATCAGTTAGAGTTAAGGATATGTATGATTACCAAAATTTGAAGAGAGGAAAGAGATTAAAACATTTTGTGGAGAGATAGATGGGCAGTCCTAAGAGCTAGCTTTTGAATGATGGTAATACATTTTAGGAGGCTCATATGACCTCATGTGTGAAATTACCTAGCCCTTCTCAGTTGCTGGGGTAAGGACATGTTGTATTATGATAGTCTAGGTTATTGAAGGTTGTTGTTTTGCTTGATAGGCTCAATAAGAATAACAGAGGAACAAGAAAATTTAGAATATTTGCAAGAATGTCCTTGAAATCATGGACCATGGAACCCAAGCTAGATAATAATAAAGTGAGATAAAAAGGTAGATGGGTTAAAAGTTTTAAAGGTTCCTGACCAAGAGTTTTTGACCAAGTAAATGCATAATAAATGAAGCTGTGATCAGAGCTGGGAATCACTAATTATTAGTGATATGTAGAGATAGAATATTTGTGTTATAGGTGAGACAATATCAAAACTGAAATTATGGAAGTGGATTGCTGAATAAGAGTCTGGAAGGTCACTGGACATTAAAACATTAAAAATCATCAAACTGAGAATTTGGTTCTTTTCTGCATTGTCTGTGTGGACATCTACACTCAGGGTGATACCAATGGTATCCGGAGGTAGACAAAATGATTGCGAACCAGGTGCCAAAGTGTCCGAGAGTGAAAGAGAATGCGAAATAAAGAATATTTAAGGAGAAAAAATAGTTTCAAAGAAGAGAGTACCAGCCTCCACCTCTGGATCCTTAGATCAGAATAAAGCAGATAATAAATGATTCTCCAAGAGACTTTTAGGGTAGAGTCTTATATATTCTGCAGAGAAACAGAATTGGAATTTGGTAAATGAAGTAATTACTGAAAGCTAATAAAGCTAAGAGGCTGGAAAATTCTGTGGTTATGGTGCTCCATGTTGGAGGAGAAAGGAAGGTAAAGGCTGAGACAGTGACAATAATATATAACTTACTGTGGTAAAAAAAATGGGATGTTATGGAACTTTTGGGGGCACGGGGTTGTATCTTGTATATTGACAGTTGGAAACAAAGATGACATGCTTGGAAACTGTGGATTTTATCTCAATTATGTTCTTGACTTGGGTGGATATTGTACATTTTCATAAAGCATATGGTTCAATCTGCTGGGCGATCCTGACTCAGATCCTGACTCGAAAGTATGTATGCATGTATGACCCTGACTCAGAAAATGGAAGTATATATCTGCTCTGTTTGGATAATTGTTCTTTCAGAACATACACTACCCTGGGCTGTTCAGCCTATTTATCTCCATATATTATATTATATCTCCATATAATATTATATCTCCATATATATTTTTCTATATTCCTAATTTGATATGAATATTTAAATTGGAAACATATAATACATAAAATTTTGTAAAATGGCACAAATTTCATCTTCATTTCAGTTGAGGTCCCAGAGACCAAGAACAATAGAAGACTTGATAAGTATGTCAGTCTCTTAAAGAGGTGATTGAGAAATATATGAAGAACATCCTAAGATTTTAAGATTTTAGAACATTTTAAGAGATTTTAAACCTGGATCATTCAGCAATAAGCCACTGCAAACTTTTAGGAGTCTTGGTTTCAACAGAGGCTTCAAAGGACAAGAACAATAAAACCTTTCAAAATATCTCTACATACCAAAGAAATGAGAGACCACATATCTATAACACATTTAAAAATTTCAAAATGAGATCAAAAGCAATAATTAATCATTCACTTTGAGGTGTTTTGGTTCTGCTAAGCCCCTAGAGGCAAAAAAGAATATTATATTAGGTCAAATGTCCCATATACTAAAGAGATGTTAGACCACATATGCAGGACATATCAGGGGATTTTACAACTAGAGCAGCCAGTAATAATTCACCACCAGCTTCAAAGAGATGGAGTAAATATTTTAAGAATGTTGTTTGTATGTTGTGTGTTTCCACAACCTAGGATCTCTTGAGGGTAGGTGAAACAACTCTTCAGAGATGTGACACTTAGGGTTTGGGTTTAACATGGCAGACCAGAGAGAGTAAGTGTTACCCTAAAGCAGGCTTCAGTAATACCTGGGTTAGGAAAAAGATAATATCTACAAAACATATCTACAAAAGAAAGCCCACCAGGGGTTATATTTCTAAACACACCTTTCCAGGAGAATTGACTGTAGGAGTACAGAGCCTTTACCCAAGAGAACAGTTGTGAATGGACAGTCAGAATGCCAGAGATATAGGAGGATTCATAACTATGATCAATGACCCCAGGAGGATAATAGTGAACACAGACACACACACAGAGTACACTTTGGAAAACAAAAACGAAAACAAAAACAAAGAAAAACATTAAATGAGGCCTATATCTTGGTCAGGGAAATGGTGTCTGTACTAGGCTCTATGTTTAAACAGGGGAAAGGGAGTACAGAAAGCATTGCATGCCACTTCCTTTTTCTGAATACGATTAAATTTTAAGCTTAAAATTTCAATGCTTGGGGCACCTGGGTGGCTCAGTGGGTTAAAGCCTCTGCCTTCAGCTCGGGTCATGATCCCAGGGTCCTGGGATCAAGCCCCGCATCGGGCTCTCTGCTCGGCGGTGAGCCTGCTTCTCCTTCTCTCTGCCTGCCTCTCTGCCTACTTGTGATCTCTGTCTGTCAAATAAATAAATAAAATCTTTAAAAAAACAAACAAACAAACAAACAAAATTTTCAATGCTTAATGATCCCTCAAAATGTCTGACAAAAGATCAGCCTCCTTTCAAGTTAGAAAAATTTGGAGGATTCTCTAAACAAAGTTGTTCAAAACTTGAAATCTTTTGGAAATATGCCAGTTTTATGTACATTCCACATTTGATACATCATCTTTCCTAATATGGAATTTTTAGGGCGCTTTTTTTCCCCTTGAGCATACATTATACATATTTTTTTATTTAAACTTAATTGCTTAAGTTAGATTTCTAGACATGGAATGAATAGAATGTCCTAAACTAACTCTGGTTTGCAAGTTGATTTCCAGAAATACTAATTTCCATTTTTAGCAAACCATCAATGTTGATAATTCATTATCACATTTTAGAAATTCACCAGTTTGAAAGGTATAAAGCTACCCTTCCATCAATTTTCTCTTTCATTTTTTTATGATTAGTAAACCTGAATATATCATTACAATTCCAGACATTTGTATATATTGTTCTGTATTTTTATTCATAGCTTATTTTCTCTGTGCTTGATTTTAGTTTTATATTTCTTAACATTTTATCACTCATTTATAAATATTCTATATCTAAAATGTGTGAGCTTATTCTTTATTTTTACAACTCATTCTGTCTTTTAACTTTTTAATGTATAATTATGTAAATGTTTAATTTTACACGGATATATGGTTTCCTCTAATATTAGAAACACATTTAGGGATCCAGGTGATATTTTATCATCCTAAAAAACAAATATTGGATTGAAACCAACATTCAATAAAAGAAAAATACATACTTAGAAAAATGGAAGAAACAGTGAGTATACAATATAAAGTTACATCTTGTAGTTCCAAATAGAGAAAGAATGCACATTTAAAAAGTGTAAACAATTTTGAATAATAAGGATTTGAAAGTTCTCTGGTTGTGAGGTAAGACACTTAGGCAGTGCTGTTTTATGATCTAAGCAAGAAGGCCTTAATTTGTGGACCAAGGCTGTAGAGTTCCCAAGGACAAAAGTAGGCCTGCACTTAAATTCTAGATTTTCTGTTATTAGCTGGATTTTGAATAGAAAATTCTCTTATACCTCTGGGTCTTAGTTCCCTCACTTGAAGAATAAAGGGGTTTAACTTGGGGTAATACCCTTGGCTTGGCTTTGTCGTTTTAGTGAACTAAGAGTCTTAAAAAACACAGAGAAAATAATTTTTTAATTAATCATTAATCATTACACAATGATTATGTTAATGTAATGATAACCATATTAATTAATGTACACATAATAGGTTATTTTTGTACCTGAAAGTTTATATACTTTAATAAATCATTGAGAAGACTTTTATACTAGTTAACTTTCCTCTTAATCAAAAAAATTGATTTTTATAAACCCAAAGAATGAAATACTGTATATATGTGTATCAGCGAGGATAGCCATTAAATTTCAGCTTCCAGTTTTATATGTACTTTCTGAACATGACATTCTTGCAATAGGAATTATCTCTGATTTATCCCGTTTCTGTGTATAAATCCATACCATACTTTTTGTCCACTTCCTACCATATTCCCCTTTATGTTAATCCCTTTTTATGGAATATTTCCCATGATCTGCTTATTAAACCTTTATCCTTATTTTCCATGAATGTGGAGGTCGAGTTTCACTGTTGCTTAAGATAACTCAGCTAACATTATTGTATTATGTTGTATTGTATTGTACTATTTTTGTTTAATTGAAGATACTTCTTTGTGCTTTTGCACTGGGCCCTTGGAAGTATTTGTGTTACCTAAAAAGAGTTCAATGTTAATAATCAACAATATAAATGAAATAAGTTTTTTTTTAATTTTTTTAATTGTTTTTGAGCAAAAGAGAGTGTTAAGTGGAGAGGAGTGCAGGGGTGGAGCAGAGAGAGACAGAATCCTAAGCAGGCTGCAAGTCCAGTGTGGAACCCGATGTGGGGTTCAATCTCATGACCCTGAGATCATGATCTGAGTGATCTGAGTCAAAACTAAGAGCTGGATGCTTAACTTACTGAGCCACACAGGCATGCCTCAAATAAGGTGTCTTTTTTTTTTTTAAAGATTTTATTTATTTATTTGACAGACAGAGATCACAAGTAGGCAGAGAGCCAGGCAGAGAGAGACGAGGAAGCAGGCTCCCTGCTGAGCAGAGAGCCTGATACAGGGCTCTATCACAGGACCCTGAGATCATGACCTGAGCCAAAGGCAGAGACTTAACCCACTGAGCCACACAGGTGCCCCTCAAATAAGGTGTATTTAAACAAAAACACATGTAAATATACTGCTGATAAAGCATACAAATTGGTCTGTAAATTAAAATAATATCATTGTCTCTACTAGATTTTATTCTTACCCTGCTCTTGATCTTACTATACACTATTTAGGGCATGGCCCTAGCTCCAGAACCTCTTGAAACTGACACTCATTATACCCTACATGATTCTAAATATATTTTTTATATTGTGGATTTCATGTGTGTAACATATTTTTAATATATTCAATTCCTCTCTAATTGCCTGGATCAGTATGTAATGCCATTTTTTCTTTAACTATTTTATGTACATTATGTAGGTCTACAGAATTATATTGTAAAAATTGTAGGGGGAATATATCTTAATCTTTCCTGTATTCCACAATAATGGTAATAAATTTGTAGGTGCTGAACAAATATCAGTTACTATTTAAATTACTAGGGAAAATTAATAATCATATATGTGCTCTTTAGATATTCAATTATATCTAATCTTTTCAAATTGCCACACAATATGCCACATACATATGTATATGTACATACATATAAAATATTTGAATGTCTATATCTGTTTACATACAGATTAACAGAACTGTAAAAACTGAAGATGTAATAATACTTCAATAATCTCCTAATTGATAATTATTCAGTGAAGTTCTTATCATGCCATTTGTTAGTTTAAATGTATATTGTGTTTGTGTATACATGTGTATATACATATATGTATATATGTAGGTATATATATGCACATATATATAATCTGTTCTTATTATTTTGTAATTATAAGTATATATGTCATGAATTTCAGTAAAAATACTTTCCAAGTCTCCTTAGTATTGGATTCTCTAAACCATATGTTTAACTTCTCACATCAAAATCAATTGGGTATGCTGATGTAAAATATGTATTGTTCAGATCTATTTAGTGGCTAAAATAATTAACATATAAACCTGTTCCTTCACCCTTTTTCCTATATTGTTTTTGTTCTCTTTTTGTCAGGTCACAGCATGGTGCTTCTTATCTTTGTATTCAAGCGGCAGATTCCTGCTAAGAGAGAGTGTCACTACCTACGCACAGGCTTGATAGAAAGTTATGATTTTGTAGTGTATAAAAGCATGAAAGCATTTTTCATCAGTTTAGATTTTACTTCTCTCATCTGATTTCATTTCAGAACAAATAGGTAGTAAAGTGGGAAAAGCAGTGACTCAAATAAACCTAACTCACAATTATTCTGTACATTTTTTTTTCTTAGTGGAATCCAGGCCTTAATTATATTTATCCCATGCACCCAGCTATATAATTTTGTCTTTCATAGTCACTCTGTATCTTTAATCAAGAATTTCAACTAGAGTACTTTTTTATAATAAAATCACTTGTTCCTTGGCATGCTTGTTCAGGATCCTAAGATATCTTTTTTCCCCTTCATCACTGTCTAGCAAGTTGCATTATCTGCTCCTCACAAATGCCTGGCATATGTAAGAAACATATGGCAGAGCTTTATAATTATGTCAAGACTGGGCAATGCAAATTTTCTTCGAAGGACAGTTCTGTCTTGGGCTAGCTAAGGTATTACACACAGATTCTTATGTAATTTTTTCTGATCAGGAAATAGTAACCCAATTTTTAAGTGCCAGCAGCATTTGTTATATTAAATTAGTTAATCATTTTTATCTCTTTCCGAAAGAAATAAACACATGATAGATATCTATAAGTGTTGTCCTTTAAAAAATGATGACTTTATAGCTTTAAAGAGTTTATTTTAAATTTTATACCAGCTGAACTGAAAATTAGATATTTTCTATCTTGCCTAAACCAATTATTTTCACAGTATAACTAAGACCACAATAACATTTCCCATCAAAAGAACTCTGTCCCAGTCTATGAATAAATGTCTATGTTGGTAATGTAATGCTGTTCTTTAATAAACAGATTTATATAAGGAAATTTCATTTCTCTCCTAAATAAGTTAGTTGTTATTTCACATTATAGAAATAGAAATTATGGATATAAGAGGGTAAGAATGAAATCATGGCCATGAGGCAATACTGCATATCTTGATTTTTAAGAAGTTTGTGATTTTTTAGATATTATAAAACATAGAATAAATAATTTTAAAATAATTGAAAGAAATGCTTGGGCATATAAAACTGCTCTTCAAGTTCAGTTTTTATATTATTTATTTATTAAGGTCATTTTTTATTTAACTAAGTTTTTTTTCACTCATGTTGGCTGATTCAGGAATTATAAGGCCGTGGAGGGATTGTGTATGCATATGTGTATGTATACATATACATGTATATGTATATGTATATATATTCAAGCATGAAATATTTAACAGTGCAAGGGCTGTTTGACTGACTTGCGCAGGTTGTGATTAGGAAATAAGCAAGAGCTCCATGATGTTTTCTTTGTTTTAGGTCCAATGAAGAGAATAACAGATAATTGCTTCTGGATTGTGACCAACTCTAAGCAGTTAAATTTAGAAAAAGAGAATGTATCAGGCAAGAACTGTAATGGGCTCTTCTTCTGCCATGTACAATTGTGCCTGCGTCTTCATTACCCCACATCCGGGTGGAAAATGCCTGTCTCAGGCTACCCACATATAATCAGCCATTATTCTGGATTCTCCTCTCTTCTATCAAAAGAACTTCCTCCTTTGTAGATTTGTTTACCTCCTGAGGCTTCAAACTTGTCCTTCATACTGGTGTCTTTCCCTCAGTGTTTATATATTTCCAGTATTAAAACCAATAATCAAGGTATTAATGACAAAACTTTCATTTAGCTCTTCTCTCAATCACCAATTTTTCTTGTAAGCAGATTCACATGCATGTCCCTCAGACTTAACAAAGCTATATTTACCAAAATTTTTAAAAAGGAAGTTCTCCTCTTATATTTTGTAAATTGACTAACTATAGCATCATTTGTCAAACTAGAGAACTAAGAATTTTTCTACTTATCCTCATAAAACATTTCAATAGCCAATCCATGTTTATTTGTGTATAATGTAATCTAAACTCAAATATCTGGTATGCTTTCTTGTTTTTGCTACCCCTAAAGTTTACTGTCTGAATTATTTACTTTCCTGTATGAAATTTGAAAGGACAGAAAAAGATGAAAATATAACTTCTGAGAACACAAAAGATAATTGACTAAAGCTGAAAATCAGAAACATGTAGCAGTAAAACTTTCCCCCACAGAATATCTTAGTACCTCCATCACTAGAAAAGTTTACCAACTGAGATCTGCTATCATGTGACTATGTATTCTTAAAAATCTACACTATACAAAATCATATGATAAAAAACACAGGGCTTCTGGATGAAACGAAGAGTATAATACTCTAGAACTGTTCCAGTGATGCATGATGAAGAAGGAGGAGAAGGAGGAGTTGGAGGAGGAGGAGGAGGAGAGGGAGGAAAAGTACCACAGTTTTATCTATCTATCTATCTATCTATCTATCTATATATATATACACACACACACATAGATATGTGTATATATATATATATAATATGTTAGAAAAAATACATACATGTTACAATAAATCTACCACTTTACCTTGGAAAATATCTGAAATATGCTTATAGAGATAGATCTTGAAATATATCTTGAGGGGCGCCTGGGTGGCTCAGTGGTTTAAAGCCTCTGCCTTCGGCTCAGGTCATGATCCCAGGGTCCTGGAATGGAGCCCCGCATCGGGCTCTCTGCTCAGCAGGGAGCCTGCTTCCCTTCCTCTCTCTCTGCCTGCCTCTCTGCCTACTTGTGATCTCTGTCTGTCAAATAAATAAAATCTTTAAAAAAAAAAAAAAAGAAATATATCTTGAAATGGCTACACTTTATGAATTATTGTGAAATGGTAGATAGAGCATTATACAAAACTGAACGGATCCTCATAAGCCAGACCTGGAATGGTGTAGCTCGTAATGTACGTGTTGAATCCAGGTAGTCGGCAGATGTTTGTGGTGTGTGTATCAGTATATTTTATATATTTCTGCATGACTTGGTTTGGCTGAATGGAGTTTTTTCCATTCACTTCGTGTTTTGTTTTTGTTTTGTTTTTTCCCCCAGATAAAATTGTGTATACCTACTTTAGACAGGAGAATGCGTCAAAATTGATAATATCTTTAAGATTCTCAGAAGTTAAAAGAAATAAAGAAAGATAAGTATTGGGAAAGCAAGATATGAGTCTCAGAAGATGGTAGATTTTTTTTTCCAATGGAAAGAAAATTTAAAAAATGGCAATAGTGGCATCTACCATGCTGTGCATGGATTATATTACAATTTGCATTTGAGCCAGCTGTAATGGGAGTCATGACCTTAGGACAAAGCCAGATTACTTAGGCAAGAAGATGCAAACATCTGATTTAAAGTGAAAGGTTCAGGATTATGGTTTATGGTTTTGCATGTAAGGAGCTTGAAAGTTTTCACTCTGCCCTAATAGAAAGTACATAGACTGAACAGACTGAAAAACAGCAACTCTTCCTGGATCTCTAAGATATAGAGGGGAATGCAGGGCAGAATACTAACCTCAAGACTGGAGAGACAGAAGGCAACTAGAGAGAGATGTGGCTTACCAGAGCAGGGACTCATCAGAAGAAACTGATGTGGGAAGCAACACTGGTTTAGGAAAATCTCAACTATAATTGGTGAATTACTAGAGGTTAGGTATGGAGAACTCTTAGAGTTAAAATCTCTAAGGAGATCCAGTCATAAGGGGACCCCATGCAATACTGTATGATTTAGCTCTAGGAGTCAACATAGTTCTCAGTAGAGAGTATAAAAAAAAAATCCCCTCAAACTTCTAGTAAAGGAAAAGGAAAAGAAACCATATTGGAGTACGTCAAAGCATTCTATTCTGAACAAGACCTGCCCTCTTGAGAAACCAGTTAGCCACAGCTTAACATTCTGGGGTATTATCAGAGCCTATGTGATATCAGGAAGGGAAATACCCAACTCCAACCCAACTGTAGCAATCCATTTCCCACATAAGAGGAGAGAAAACAACAACAACAACAACAACAACAACAACTAGGAAACTTTTGCGAAGGTAACAGGCCAGAGACACAGGCTCACTAAAAGACACAGATCTAATCATAAAACTATAGACTCCTTCCTCTACCTGCGCACATTAAACCACATTCCTAAAAGCCTATTTATAACAGTTCCTTTTACCTGGTACATTATGTTCTGCTACCAAGAAAAAAAATATATATATATATGCCATACTGAATGGCAAAAACAAAAACAAAAAAAACAAACCCACAGTTTAAAACAACTATAACTAGTAGGCTAAGGTCTATAAAGGAGAAAGTAGATAGCATGCAAGAACAGATGTGAAAATGTAAGGAGAGAGATAAAAATCCTAAGAGGGAACCAAAAAGAAATACTAGAGATAAAGAATTCCTTTGTTGGCTTTATTAGTAGACTGGACCTGGCTGAGGAAAGAATCTCTGAACCAAAGGATATTTCAATAAAATCCTTGAAAACCAAAAAACATACAGAACAAACACAAACAAAAATATCTAAGAACTGTGGGACAATGACAAAAGGCATAACAGACACATAATGGGGATACAAAAAGGGAAAAAAAAAAGAGAGAAAGGAACAGAAGAAATGTTTGAAACAATCATGACTGAGAATTTCCTCAAATTAATGGCATACACCAAACCACCAATTGAGGAACTTCAGAAAACACCAAGCAGGACAAATGACAAAACAAACAAGCAAACAAACAAACAAAAAACCCCCAAAGAACATTATACCTAGACATATTATTTTCAAACTACAAAAAAAAAATCAAAGATAAGAATAAAATTGAAAAATGCCAGAATAGGGAAAACACCTTAACTATAGACAAACAAAGATAAGAATTGCACCCAATTTCTTAACTACTATGCAAAGAGGAGAGTAGAATGGAATAAAAATTGGAGAGTGAAAATCCCACCAACCCAGAATCCTGGATCCTTTGAAATTATTCTTCAAAAGTAAAAAAAGAAATAAAGACTTCCTCAGAAAAAAACTGAGAGAAATTGTTGCCATTGGTCCTGCCTGACAAGAAATGCTAGAAGTTCTTTAGAGAAGGAAGATAATATAGATCAGAAACTTGCATCTATATAAAATAAGAAAGAGCATCAAAGAAGGAGTAAATAAAAGTTTTTTTTTCCTTTTCCTTAATTGATCTGACAGATAACAATTTGTTCAAAATAATAATTGCAACAATGTATTTGATTATATATAACATAAACAACATATATTTTAAGTATACTTATATATAAATGAAATGAATGACAACAATTATTTTAAAAGATGTAGGGAAGTAATTGGGATTATTCTGTCATTGTAAGATATTCACAGTACTCATGAAATGGTAAAGTATTATTTGAAAGAGTATTTGGAATTTTAAGTATGAATTGCAGTCTAGGGAAGCCACTAAAATATTTTTTAAAAAGTAGAATTGTAAGCTAAAAATAAGAAAATGCCATTATATAAAATGTTCAATAAAACCAGAAAAAGTAGAACAAGAGTAAAAGACTAAATAGGAACAAAGAACAAGGGCAACAAATAGAAAACAACAACAACAAAAAAGTGGTAGATGTTAATTTCACTACATCAGTAATCACTTTGAAGTCTATGGTGCAAATATACCATTGTCAGAATGGATCAAAGCACAAGACCCAACTATAGTTGTCTACAAGAAATCCACTTTAAATTAAAGGCACACATGGATTTAAAGTGAATAGATGGAGAAAAATATGTCATGCTAAGCTAATCACAAGAAAGCCAGAGAAGCTATATTAATTTCAGACAGAGCAGATGTCATTGTGAAGGAAGTTTTCAGAAATAAAGGCATTACATAATGATAAAGAAGTTAGTTCTCTAAGAAGACAGAGTGACTCTTAATGTATATGTGTCTAACAACAGAGCAAGAAACTACATGAAGCAAAAACAGATAGAACTCCAAGGAGAAATAAGTGCATCCACCATCATATTTGGAGACCTCACCACACCTCTCACAGGAGAAGACAGATCCAGCATGCAGAAAATCAGTGAAGATAGTTAAACTCAACAACACCACTGACTAATTAATGTAACTGGCATCTATAGACTATTTCGTCTAACAATAGCAGAGAAAACATTTTTCTCAAGCTTAAAAGGAACATAGCACCAAGGGAAACCACTTTCTGGGCCATAAAACTCACTTAATAAGTTTGAAAGAATACAAATCATACAATGTCTGCTCTCAGACTACAGTGGAATTAAACTAAAAATCATTAACAATGATACCTGGAAAATCTCAAAATAAATACAGGTTAAACTACACATTTCTAACACATAAGTAAAAGAAACAAATCACAAGACAAATTTAAAACATCTTGAATTAAATGAAAATGAAAACACAACTTATGAAAATTTATTAAATGTAGTAAAAACAGTGCTTACAAAAGGAAATTTATAGCACTCAATGAGAATAGTAAAAGGGAAGATAGATCTGAAATCAATAATCTTTGTTTCCTCTTTAGGAAGCTAGAAAAGGGAAAACAAATTAAATTTAAAGGAAGAAGAACTGAAGGAATGATAAAATGAAAGCAGAAATCAATGACTTTGAAACAGGAAATCAATACAGAAAAAAGTAAAGAAATCAAAAGTTGGTTCTTTGAAAAGATCAATAAAATAGATAATCCTCTGTCAGAATCAGAAAAACTAAGAATAAAAGAAGATATAAATTAATAATTCCAGAAGTGAGAGAGGGGACATGACTAAAAATTCTATGGACATTAAAAGAATACTATGAAAAACTATGTACATAAATTTGATAACCTAGATGAAATAAATGAATTCCGTGAAATATAATTGGTCAAAACTCACACAAGAAAAACAGACCATCTAATAGGCCTATACCTGTTAATTTGAGTCAGTAACTAATAATCTTCTAAAACAGAAAGCACCAGGTCCAGTTGGGTTCACTGGTGAATTTTAGCAACAATTTAGGAAGAAAATTACACCAATCTCTACAATCTCTTTCAGAGTATAGAAACAGAGAGAATACTTCCTAACTCATTTTATGAGGTCAGCATCACTCTACTACAAAACCTTGATAAAGACATTCAAAGAAAAGAAATTTGCAGACCAATATGTTTTACAAACACAGAATGCAAAATTTATCAAAATAGTAACATTTGAATTAAAAAATGTGTAAGAAGAATTAGACAACCTGAACAAGTGGGATTTATCCTTGACATGCAAAGCTGGCTCAACATTCAAAAACAAAATAATGTAATCCATTATATCAACAAACTAAAAAAAAAAAAAAAGGAAAAAGGAAAAAAATCATATGATAATAGCAATAGATGTAAAAAAGCATTTGACAAAATCCAACATCCATTCTTGGTAAAAGCTTTTCATAAACTAAGAGTAGAGGAGAACTTTCTCATTTCAATTAAAAAACAAAATTCACATACACACACACAACCAAAAAAAAAAAAAACAAAAAAAAACCAAGACTATAATCTCATTGTTAATGGTGTAAACTAAAAGCTTTCCCAATAAGGTCAGAAACAAGGCAAAGATGACCCTCTCATCTCTCCTTTCCAACATCATACTGGTTGCCCTTGTTAGTATAGTAAGGTAAGAAAAAGAAATTACAGTGTATACAGGTTAGGAAGGAAGATATAAAACTGTCCTTGTTCATAGATAACATGATTTTCTATGTAGAAAAAAATCTGAAAAACTGACAAAAAGGTTTCTAGAATTGGGGTGCCTGGGTGGCTCAGTGGGTTAAAGCTTCTGCCTTCGGCTCAGGTCATGATCCCAGTGTCCTGGGATCGAGCCCCCCATCGGGCTCTCTGCTCAGCGGGGAGCCTGCTTCCTCCTCTCTCTCTGCCTGCGTCTCTGCCTACTTGTGATCTGTCTGTCAAATAAATAAATAAAAATCTTAAAAACAAAAGGTTTCTAGAATTAATAAGTAATTATAGCAAGATTGTAGAATATGTAATTAATACACAAAAGTCTATTGCTTTCCTTATGCCAACAAGGAACAAGTGGAATTTGAAATTAAAAACACAATACCATTTACATCAGCATACAAAGAAATGAAATTCTTACATATAAATATAACAAAATACATATAAAATGTATATGAGGAAAACTAAAACCTCTCATGAACAAAAACAAAGAATGAAATAAATGGAGAATTATTCCATGTTCATGGATAGGAAAACTCAATATTGTCAACGTGTCAGTTTTTCCCAACTTCATTTATAGATTCAGTGTAATCTCAATCTAAATCCCAGCAAGTTACATTACGGAAATCAACAAACTAATTCTAAAGTATTCAGGAAGGCAAAAGACCCAGAATAGCCAACACAATATTGAAGGAGAACAGAGGCTACCTTACTTCAACACTTACTATAAATATAGAGTAATCAAACAATGTGGGACTGGTGAAAGAATAGATAAGTGGAATGGAATAGAGAGTCCAGAAATAGATTTCCCTAAATATAATCAACTGAAGCCAAGGTGATAAAAAGAGCAAAGATAGTTGCTTCAATAAATTATGCTGGGATAACTGGACTCTATATGCAAAAACATAAATCTATGCACAGACCTTACACTCTTCACAAAAGTTAAGTCAAAAGGGATTACAGACTTAAATGTAAAATTCAAAACTACTAGAAAATAATATAGGAGAAAATCTATGATGATGCCTTTTTAGATACAACACCAAGAACATGATAGATGGAACAAATCACAGATAAGCTGGACTTATTTTTTTTTTTTTAATCTGCTCTCCAAGAAATAGTTTCAGGAGAATGAAAGGACAACTCACAGCTGGGAGAAAAATATTTGCTAAAGTCACATCTGACAAAGGACTATTATCCAAAATATACAAACAACTCATGAAATTAAAAAAACAAAAAAACAAAAACCTCAAATTAAAAATTGCCCCAAACCTTAGCAGGCAACCAAAGAAGACATGCACATGTTAAATAGGCTTATTGTAAGTTACTCCATATCAGAGCAATGCAGATTCAAAGAATAATGATAGAAATACACTTACCTATTAAAATGACTAAAATCTCTACCACTAACATGACCAAATGCTGGTGAGGATGTAGAACCACAGGAATTCTCATTTGTTGCTGGTAGGAAATGCAAAATACAATGGCCACTTTGGAAGACAGTTCAGTGGTTTCTTACAAAACTGAATATCATCTTACTATATGATCCAGCAATCGTGCTCTTCAGTATTTACCCAAAGGAGTTGAAAACCATGTTCACACAAAAACATGCACACAGATATTTATAGCAGCTTTATTCAGAGTTGCCAAACTTTGGAAGTAATCAATATGGATAAATGGATAAAGAAACTAGTAAATCCAGACAACGGAATAGTATTCAGTGTTAAAAAAGAAATGAGCTATCAAGCCATGAGAAGAGATGAAGGAAGCTTACATTGCATATTACTAAGTGGAAAAAGCCCACCTAAGAAGCTACATGCTGTCTAATTCCAACTACATGCCATTTTTCAAAAGGCACACCTATAGAGAGAATAAAAAGATCAGTGGTTGCCTGGGTTGAGGGAGAGAGGAATATGCAAAGCACAGAGAATCTTCAGGGCAGTGAAATTATTCTGTAAAATATATTAATGATAGATATATGTCATTACACCTTTGTCCAAAGTCAGAGAATGTACAGCAGCAAGAGTAAATCCTAAGGTGAACCATGATCCTGAAGTGGATGTAATGTATCAATGTAGGTTCATCTACAGTAAAAAGTATACCATTCTGGTGAGAGATGTCGATAATGGGGTTGGGAGAAGGCTATGCATGTGCTGGGACAGGTGGCATATGAGGAAACTACATTTTCCCCAATTTTGACGTAAACCTAAGACTACTCTAAAAACTAAAATCTTTTTAAAAAATATAAAAGAATGTAGGATATGGCTTTTAGAAGAAAGAGGATGGGTTTATGGGAGGAAACACAGAAAATAGTCTGAGAATATAGGAAGAAAATAAGTAAACAGACAAGTTTATTTCTTGAGCAATGACCCAGTTTAACAGAAATACACAGCATGGCAGGTTTATCTGTTAACAGGGATTCTAATAGAATCAAATCCCAGCTATCTCCTTCTGTAATGGGTGTGAGGACTATTTCCTGAAATCTATAGAAATCTGCTTCTGAGGGAATATTTTTGTATCTGCATTTGCACTCAGTGGAATTAGTTCTCACATCATTTTAGAAACTGTGTGGTTGTGTTTTTGTGCCATGGGAGTGTATGTATAAGAAGCCCTGGTCTAGTGTGTTTGTGAGAAATCAACCTATTCCAGCCATACATATATGTATATATATGTATATGTATATGTATATGTATATATACACATATATACAGGAAGGTATTATACTAAGCAAAATAAGTCAGTTATATATATATATATACATATATATTTATTTATATATTCATATATAATATATTAATTATATTAATATGTATTAATTAATACAATAAATAATATATTAATTATATTAATTAATATAATAATATATAATATATTATATATACACACACACATACATACATACACACACAGGAAGGTGTGTGTGCTTATATGACTATAAGCAAAATAAGTCAATGAGAGAAAAACAATAATTTGATCTCACTGGTACATGGAATTTAAGAAACAAGACAAAAGATCATAGGGAAAGAGAGGGAAAAAGATGAAACCAGACAGGGAGACAAACAAAAGAGACTCTTAATCATAGGAAACAAACTGAGAGCTGCTGGAGGGGAGAGGGATGGAGGAATGGGGTAACTAGGTGATAGTGAGAAGGGTATGTGTTGTAATGAACACTAGGTATTATAAAAGACTGATGAATCACAGACCTGTACCCCTGAAAGAAATAATACATTGTATGTTAATTAATTGAATTTAAATGAAAAAAAAAAGAAAAAAAATCAACCTATTCCATTAACCATGCTACCTGAACATAGCCACCATTTAATTAATGAGGAATTAGAAAATGGAATAAAACCTTCCAAATTAAAAACTCACTTCATACTTTTGTGAGAAGACTGTTTGGTTATTCTTAATATTTTTTTCTTTTATCTTGATAAGATCTTGGCTAACGTGCTTGGCATTTAATGGAGTCTAAATACTTGTCCATATAGTAGCAATTACTTGACTTCCTAATAATCAAGTTAGCAATTACCTGATTTCCTGATACATATTATTTGTAACTCCTAAGAGTAGTGGGTCCTATTAAAAATTGTATAACTCTGAAACCTAAAATGGTAACACAGTTAGTAGAAGTTCTTAGAAAAGATTTATTGAATTAACAAAAAAATCTAGAAATAAAATATTGGAACCTATTAACTATATATTTCAGTCACGTATCAGGTAACATTTCAAGTGCACACTCTTGGAAGTCACAGTTTACCATTTCTGTCCAGGATCTGAAAGGCCAGATGCTCTGCCCTGCATAACAGAAAACACTAGAACAGAATGAATCCAGGGGGAATTCACTACATGACAACTCCCACACCTGGAAGTATATTTCATTTAAGAATTCCTTGACCATGAACAAATGTGGAACAACCTTAAATCGTAAGATATAAGAACTTAAAAAAATTAGAATATAATTGCATATATATGTAATGGTTGAACTATGTACAAGGGTGTTACTATTCATAGAAGGGACTGTGTTAAGACAATAAATGTTCGAAAGTCAGTTCACTACCCATGTCTTCTCATTCCAGAGCCCAAGAGAAAATAAAAAGAAAGGTGTTCAAATCAGAACACTTTCAAGAAACAGAAAGAAACACTTATGACCTTGTTCTTTGACATTTATCGTTAAAAACATAGCTAAGTGCTCTTTCTGGCACTGAATTCCCATCACCTCTCCAAACACTTCAGTTATATTTACCTTTCCATGAGATTAGAGCTTGGTCAGTACACTCTGGAGAATAAACCGAAAATGCTTAACAACAGCTTGACTCACACAAATGGTGTTTCATAAAGGCTGTACATGTAGTTCATTGACTTCTTTTAAAACTCAAGCGTCTCCTTACTATTGCCATTACAGTTAGAGAACCCAAGTCTGTCTTGAAGATGGTTTTTCTAGTGAAAGCTTTGCTTTCATAAATTCTGAAATACAATTTAAAAAGTAACATCAGCAATAGCATAAAGGCTTTGCATTCTTAAAATACGTAATTCTTTCTATTTCATATAAAAGAACTAAGAATTGAGTGACAAATTTTTTTTTTAATTTGGTTTTGAGGGGAGGGAGGAAATCAACTGAGAGCACGCACTCAAGATTAGCAACTCCTTTGTATAACTGGGAGTATAGGCAAACCAAAATTTGGTTTGGTTTACATATATTTGGGGATTACTTAAATCTCTTGTTCATGTGATCCCTGAAGTTGTTCACTGATACTCAGCCCAAGTATGCAATTACAATGACCATGTTCTTTTAGCATTGCATGGAATACTGACTTAGAGATCATTGTCATTTTTTAAAAAAATTAAAACCTTTTGTACAACTTTGCAACACAAGGTTAGCTGTGGGTATTTTTGATGTATGCTGCAGAACAGTGTTGAATTGTGAACATTATATTGTTAATTATATAACTGTACTTTTGATCATTTGAGTAATTTAGATATTAGATATTTGTGCATGTCAATAAGAAATACATTAATGGAATTATGAAAAAGGAATGTCCATTGTGGGAGCTTTAGCAGAAGAGTAGAAGTTGTGACACTATAATAAAGTAGCTCACTGTAACAGTGGCTTAAAAAGAGGCACCTCCACTGTTGCTTTAGGTGTTAGTCCTGTGGTACAAGATTCAGAGCTGAGAGAACGGCTTCCATCTCAAGGTCCAAAGGAGTTGCAACAGTTGAAATGTCTCTCAGACAGAAAGGGAGAAATGGCTAAGTGTACTACTTTTATGAGTACAAACCAAAATGGCATGATCCAGTATTATCCAAGTACCTTTGGCCAGAACTTGGTTACATGGCCACAAGTAACAAGGATAATTAGAGAACACAATGCCAGGCTAAAAGTCATGTGCCTGAAACAGAGAGAAATGAATATTTATGGATAATCAACAGCCTCAGCCAAAGAACTACTCCCAAATTCTAAGTCAAAATATATTAACTTTTTCCATATCCTCCCTTTGTGTGTCCACTGGGTGTGGAGCCTACTTAATATTCTCTCTGACCCTCTCACCTTGCCCCTCCCTGCTCTTTCTCTAAAATAATAATAATAATAATTTTTAAAAATAGAAAAATTAGAAATTCTTTACCTCCTATGACTACATTTGTGTTTCTCCCTCTGTAACATTGCCTTTCAAATGCAAATAGCCTATAAATCCTTAAATCTGGATCAAATCTACCATAGTTTTCTTCTTATACCATGTTTTTATGATGTTATTCAATTTGCCTTTTTTTCCTGCTATAAATTTAATCTTCTCAAAATCACAATCTATAAAATTTTTTGAAGCTTTTCATGACTTATTTCCTCAGCAATCCATCACAATCAAAATTCCATTTTCATAACTCCAGTGAATCCTCTTTTACTAAATTTATTAAAAATCTCTGCATCTCTTGGATGTCCTTAGTCTCCTAATTCTCCATAGGTCATGGTTTGCCTCCATTATGGATTTGTGTGTGTGTGTGTGTCCTTTAAGCAATTGTGTTCTCTCTTTTCACATTGGACCACTGATTTTTTTTTAAACATAGCTCTCTTAGCTACCATCATTACTTTCATTATCTATATGACATTGATTTCTCTAAATCTCCAAATTCATCTAACTGTTCTGTTCTATATATAAGTGAACTTTGAAAACCATAAGAATTTTTTCCTGTCTTACATTCTGGAAAACCATAAATGCAGAGTTATTAAAAAGCAAATTTAGCACCAATCATTAAGCCTAAATATTCATCCAATTTTCATGTGTGGCCTGATGAAGCAGATCTTTTTCCCTCCATAAATGCAAAATCAGTTCCTGGTTGCTTATCTTTAAAAGTTTACATAGTATTTACCAGGAGGACCACCTTTGTTCAGCAATGGTTACATAAAATGCTCTTCTTCATGTTATGTAGCCTTAAAATAATTACAGGCACTTTGTTAAGTGTCTGTGTTTGTATGTTGTATGTATAGGTGATGGGGAAGGAGGAGGTAAAGCCTCTTCTTTGCTAAGTAGAAGCCAGAAGCCTTCTGTGAGGGAACAAGACTCCTGTTCACTGAATGTCAAATTTAGGAAGCTTGGCTAAGATGGAAATGCATGATCCTGATAAAGACCCTCCAGGAAAAAAGAGGCCCTGGAATAAAATTACTTTAAGGGAGACATAACTGGGATGAGTGGGGAGACCCTGAGTGGGTAGATTATATTTTCCAGGGTTGCAAGGTAATGATCCTAACTGATTAGTGACCTTAATCATCCTTTTTGGGAACAGATTTAGGCCAATAGAAAGGGGATATGTAAGTGAATCAAAAACTTTTGAACTAAAGAACCCTGTAGTTTAGCATAGCACTTACCCTGACTACGTCCTTGGGAAATGGGATGTTTCTACCTCAAAAGATCACTACAGTTTTGGCAGCAATAATTACCATGAAGGTTATGGGAACACTGGGGAATGGGAAGATGGGGAGGATGGGGATTTTTATCCACTCCAGCTGTCAAACATGTGCTATTCTCTGAGATTCCTGGATATGTGATTTAATGTCTGTCATTAATTTTGAGAAGGTCTTGGTTATTACTATTTTAAATATTTCTTCTGTTCCATTCTCTTTTTTTTTTTTTGTGGTATTCAAGTTAAACATATATCTTTTGTGGGTTTTTTGTTCAAATATCCTTTATTGTATTTATTTTTAAATTATTTATCAGTTGGGTATAATATTTTTTTATGGTATTTCACTAATATGAATGCTTTGGTCAATTTTCTCTCTCTCTCTCTTTTTTTTTTTTCTTTTTGCATTACAGATTGGAAAGTTTCTATTGACCTGCATTCATTGACTCTTTCTTCTGTTTTGTTATGTATACTGATGAACCTGTTGAAGGGATCTGTGTCTTGTCACAGGTGTTTTTGTTTATAATTCTAACATTTGCTTTTTACACATTCTAGGGTGCCCATGTATCTGCTTTCATTACTCATCTGTTCTTGCATGTGGCCCACTTTTTGCATAAGCCTAAATATGTCAATCAATTATTTTAAATCCCCTGCCTAATAATTCCAAATTCTGTGTCATATTCAAATCTGGTTCTGGTGCTTGCTTATTTCTTCAGACAATATTTTTTTTTTCTTACCTTTTGGGATGTCTCATAATTTCTATTGTTGAAAACTGTTATATATAAAAACTGAGGTAAATAGACCTTAGTGTGAGGATTTGTTATTGTGGCTAGGAATTGGCTGTGGCTCTAGATGTCAGAGGCTTCCAAAAGCCTTAGAATTCTTTCTGCCTCTCCCTTTGGTTTTAGAGTTTCTCTATGTATTGCTCCTCAAAGAATGTCTTGCTCTCTTATGGCTATGGTCCACTGACATTAATCTCATTCACATTTAAGCTGGTGGCTATTTATTTATTAAGTGGATAGTTCCATCTCCTGTCACTCTTAATCAGGGAGGCAGACTATCAAAACTTCACCAGTTGAGATATATCAGTCTCCATGATACAGGAAATGGAAAAATTGTAAACTGGGTATTAGATATTAAAGTTTCTTCCCACAAGTGATACAGCTTATGTCTGCTCATATTTTACTGTCCCAAAATAGAAAAACTTTAAAGATTCTCTCACATCCTATAAAATAATGCATAATCTCTTTGTATGTTAATAGTTAAGCAGAAATTTTCAATAGAATATCTGACTAAAAACATATAATTTCATTTTCTAATGTAATATGCATATGCAGCAAGGAGCTTGGCAATTTTATTTTCTCAAATATGTCTGAATATCTGTGAGACAAATGAAGCAAAGTAAGACACCAACATGTTTATTCACCTCTACTCTCTGTTCCCCCAAACCTTGGTAGATAACTTTCCACAGGATGCCCTTCAACCATGTAACTGTTATAAGACATGACTTTTACCATTGTTTTATAGCTTTTAAGTAACCTGGCAAAATGTATACAACATGTAAGAGGGAGAAACATAGTGGGGATTCAGGATCCTCTTCTTCAAATGGGCCTGACAGTGGCGCTAAAATAGGGTTGGCTGTATACTCATGAAAGTAAAATAAGCATGGCTTAAAATCTTCCCTTGTTTTCTCCATTCAGTGGGAACTAGATAAAGACTTGGTATAAGACAGACATTTTCCTTTACAAAAAAAAAGTTGGCATTACAGGATATTAAAGATCGTCAAATCCATATTCTTCCACTTATGAGACTAGAGAGAAGCTTGGAAAGATTTAAAACCTCTCCGTTTTCATATGTTATCTACCTCAAGTAAACTTCAAGCACATGTGGATGACTGCTTTGGACTACACTACAGGGGAAATCCTCTAAAGTAATATTGTCAAAATAGTTTAGTTTATAAATTGTATATGTGTGTATGTTATGTGGGGAGTATGTATATATATACACACAAACACATGGTTTAAGTTACTGGCATTTAGACCCATGTCACTAAACTTCAATTTTTAAAAATTTTTATTTTATTTTTTTAAAGTTTTTATTTATTTGTTTGACAGAGAGAGATCACAAGTTGGCAGAGAGGCAGGCAGAGAGAGAGGAGGAAGCAGGCTCCCTGCGGAGCAGAGAGCCTGATGCGGGACTCGATCCCAGGACCCTGAGATCATGACCTGAGCTGAAGGCAGAGGCTTAACCCACTGAGCCACCCAGGCACCCTAAACTTCATATATTTTTATAAATTGATAAATCTCTGGATATTAATACAATATATATATAATATATGTGTATATAATGTATTATATATATGTATATATATATATATATATATATATATATACACACACACACATATATAAGTATATATACATGCACATATATATATACACTCTGTAAATCTGGGAAACATCTTTCAAAAAAGTAATTTTTAAAACAGGAAACACATTCCAGGTTATATCACCAGAGAACAGTGATCCAACTTCCCATTTCAATAAGTGGCTTGAGAGAAATTCTCTCAAGCCACATATTGGAAGATATGAATAGGAAAAACAATCAGTTCTGGATAATTAGCTTGTTTACACAACTAATTAATGAAAATATATTTATTCTGCTCCATTTCAATAATGTTTCTATGTTCCAAATAGCTGAAAGTACTTATTTAGTATTTATACTAAAAGACCTTGGAAGGCCATTAATGTGAGCAAATATTTCTTTTGGTCAAAGGTAAGACATACAGTCAAATATTAAAATTTGGGGACAGGGCTCAAAGTTTTAGCTCAAATATACATTTCAAAGGCTGATCACTTTTCAACTTGTTTCATTTTTAAAAAAATCTAAATCTAGGGGTGCCTTGTGACTCAGTGGGTTAAGCCTCTGCCTTCGGCTCAGGTCATGATCCCAGGATCCTGGGATTGAACCCTACATTTGGCTCTCTGTTCAGCAGGGAAACTGTTTCCCCCTCCCCCTCTGTCTGCTTCTCTGCCTACTTGTGATCTCTCTCTCTCTGTCAAATAAATAAATAAAATCTTAAAAAAATATATCTAAATCAAGAATGTGCTAAATAAACAAACCTTAAAATTCAGTATCTTTTTAAAATACTGCATTCAATTTGGTAGTGATATTGAAATAAATATGAAAACTAGTAAGGATAACAAGTCAACTTTACCTAAACTTACCACCTTTAATTATATTGCATGAGCAATAGAAACTATGTATTAAAGGAGTATATATTGAGTGAAATAAGTCAAGCAGAGAAAGTCAATTATCATATGGTTTCATTTACTTGTGGATCATAAGGAATAACAGGGAGGACATTGGGAGATGGAGAAGAGAAGTGAGTTGGGGGAAACTGGAGGTGCAGATAAACCATTGAGAGACTGTGGACTCTAAAAAACAAACTGAAGGATTTGGAAGAGAGAGAGGTGGGTGTTGGGTGAGCCTGGTGGTGGGTATTAAGGAGGGCACGTATTGCATGGAGCACTGGGTATAGCACATGAATAATGAATCTTGAAACATTGAAAAAATAAAATTACAAAAAAAATAAAGGTGTATAAGATGCTATATAAGCCACAATAGTAATAATTTAGAAAGAACATATATCTAGAGAATAAGAACTCTTAAATTTTGAAAACAAAATTAAATATGTAATGAATTCCTGAAAATTTTGAAATGAGAAAGTCATTATTTTGAAATGTCCAGTTTTAGAAGTTGATTTGTAAGTAAATTTGAGATAATTATTGACTTGCATGCAGTTATAAGAAACACAGAGAGATCTCTCATACATCTTACCAATGATAACATTTTCAAAACCCTAGAATATCATCACTAGGGTATGGACATTGATGCCGTGAAGATGCCAAACAGTACTGCCAGGATCCCTAGCGGTGTCCTTTTGCAGGCCCCCCGCTGCTCATCTTCCATTTGTAGTACTCACTAATCGGTTCTCCATTTCTAACCTTTCTAGGTTCTGTTAATTCAAGAATGTTATATGCATGGAATTATATATTACATATCCTTTTCAGATTGACGTCTCAGCATACTTCCTCATAGATTAATCCAAGTTGTGTGCACCGATAGTTGGCTCATTTTTATTGCTGGATATTATTCTATGGTGTGGATGAACCACAGTGTGTTGACTCATTCCTGAATGAAAAACATCTGGACAGTCTCCAGTTTGGGGCTATTATGACTAAAGCTTCATTTGTGTACTGGTGAACATTTGTGTACAGGGTTTTGTGTGAATGTGGGTTTTCATTTCCCTTGGATAAATGTCCAAGAGTAGAATTACTAGGTCATATGGCAATTGCTTGTTAAAATTTATAAGAAACTGCCAAGTTATGGTATCTTGTAGGATTTTTAGAATTTTCTATCCACTCAGACACTACCTCTCCCCCCCCAAATTTACTTTTTAATCCCATCCAACATGCTTTTTGTTCTTGTGTTATGGCACTGCCTTGGATTTCCAGTACAATGCTATGTGAGAAAATGGTTAAAAAGTACATCCTTGCAGTGTTCTTAGTATTAGTGAAAAAGCTATAAATGTTAAAAGGTGATAAGCCTGATGGTGGGTATTAAGGAGGGCACGTATTGCATGGAGCACTTGGTGCTGTACATAAACAATGAATCTTGGGACACTGCATCAAAAACTAATGATGGGGGCGCCTGGGTGGCTCAGTGGGTTAAGCCTCTGCCTTCGGCTCGGGTCATGATCTCAGGGTCCTGGGATCGAGCCCCACATCGGGCTCTCTGCTCAGTGGAGAGCCTGCTTCCCCCTGTCTCTCCGCCTGCCTCTCTGCCTCCTTGTGATCTCTGTCTGTCAAATAAATAAATAAAATCTTTAAAAAAAACTAATGATGTATTTTATGAGGACTAATATAACACAATAAAAAAATTAAAATGATGATATCAGCTATAGTTTCTTTGTAAATGTCCATTATAAGGTGGAGAAAGTTTTTTTTTTTTTTCCCTATTCTGATGTTTCATCTAATGGCTTTTCTACATCAACTTAAATGATCATATGATCTTATACTCTTAATCTGTTCATGTGGCAAATTATCATATGGTAAAACAATCATGCACTTCTGGGACATATCTAACTTGATCATGAAGTATTTTCCATTTAATATTGTTGAATTGCATTCCCTAATGTTCTGCTAAGGATTTCTCTGCATGTCTACATGAGGGATATTCTATAATTTTTTAGTTTGGTGTATGCATGTGTTTCTTGGTACTCAGAGCAGGCTCATAGCTTGACTGGAGAGGTTGTTCAATTCTCCTGCCTCATCCTTAGTCTGAGGAAGGACTTGTATACTTAAACCTAAGAAGTGAGGCCTTCTTAGCAGTCCTGTCTCTACTAGGACAGCAGTCAACCTTTTCCTACTATTCAGTGAATTGCTTAGGCCAAGTGTTCTCTGTCCCTCACCTAGTGCTAGAGGTCTCCTTCCTCAAGTCAGTGCAGAGCCTTAGGGATGAACGGGTTTCTTGTCCCTCTTCCAACAGTAGATGTCTTTTGTCTCATACGTGGTATACAGACATGCTGTATGTCTCCTTGTGACAGCCAAACACTACCTTAAACTTCTGCATAGTCCACTGTGCAGAGAGATTCCTCTTGGTTCTGTTGTTTTCACCTGGGAAATGCCCACATGTCTACATCATGGAGGGACTTTTCTCTCAAGCCACTTGCCCTACCACTAATGTTCCTTGTGACTCCTTGGTGGAGGACTATAGAAATGAGTTGTAGGGTGGTGACTGACTTCCTCTGTGTGGGGATTTTCCTGGGTTTTTAAACTCTCGGGCTAGCCCACACCTTTAAGAATTTAAGTTTTTAGTTGCTTGATTTCCCGGTTCTGTTGTGGGCACCTACCCCTTCTCCTTGCAGATCTGCCTAAAGCAAGCCAATTCATGTATCTTCTCTCTCTACCCTACCTCTCTCAACTTCCACCCACTCTTTGGATTTCATTTCACTAGGTGGCCTTGCAATCTTAGTCATGTGATGAAATGAAAAAGAAAGATTTTGAGGGCTACTGAATTTGTTGTTGTTGTTAAAGATGATAAAATGTTCTCCTGTTGTTTTCTTCATAATAAGAAACAGAAGGTCAAGCAAAGCAAGCATGCTATGATTTTTATTACAAGCCATTTCCAGGCATAATGACTAGTATTTACCTAGGAAATATGATTAACCATTTCCATAGGATAATAAAACATTCTTTTAAAAAAATTATGTGTATGTGTATAAGTATGTGTATATGTATGTGAATATATACATATAAAAATTGATTTTTAATATTGTCAGCTTATTGGATAAGATAGGTTCCTTCATGGTAACTACCTGCTAGGTATCAAATTCAGTGTTAATTTCATAAATTCTATAACTTTATGCTGACTGCCATAAGGAATAGACCACTGAGGAAAGTGAAAGCTCACAAAAACAAAGTCAGCAAGAAATCATCCCACCATTACCCAGAAATAGGTCTTGCAGCTAAGGAGCTTTACCACGTGTGCAATATGGGGTCAAGTTCATGAGAGAGTACATTTCCTCCTCAATTTTATTTCTTTTATAGGGAATGATGAGAAACCATCAATTCGGTGAAAGGATACCCGGGCAGCCTAGTTCCAAACAAGTCTGGGTTTGGTTCCTTACCTGAATTTACCTGAAATTTCTGCTAATTGACAAATTTTCTTCTTCCAATACTACCGATTCTTCCTTCTGAGCAGTAATGCTCAGTCAGTAATAAGCACTGTATCATAAAATTAACTATGAAAAAACATGCACAAAGGGTTTTAGGGATAGCCCATGAACTAATCTTACTCAAAAAATAGCAGTATATGCACATAAGCACACATGTCTGGAGGTAAATAGACCAGAGGCTCATTTAGATATTATGGAAACATAAGGGCTTTTGGGAACAGAGTTAAATTTAATAAGATAATTATCTATACCAGAAAACTATAAATGAGATCTTCACGTAAAGGAACTCTGTAAATTGCACCCAGATAACCCTAGTTGTTATTTAGTTGCTTAAATAGAATTGTTTGAGAGAATTTCTTACATTTTATTCTGTACCCCTGCTTTATTTCTCCATTAGGATGATTTTATAGTGAACATGCCTGCTTGTAAAGTAATTTTAGCAAACATTTAAAAGTATCTTCCAGGCTGAGTGTATTAAGTTTTATATAAGCTGTGTTTTCAATGTTCTGCTTTATTGCGACTATGTCCATGGACCCTATAGTGTTTATGTAAGCTGCAGGCTACTGCCATCATCTTTAGAACATTTAGCCAACTGCTTTTATGTCTTTAAGATACTCTAACAGCTAAAATAACATTGGCAATAAGCACCTCAGAAAATAAAGATACATTTCAGGAATGGACTTCCCTAAAATTCTGCCTCTCTGATGGTTGAATAGGCCCATAAGTGTTTTTGTAGCTTTTGCAGATAATCAAGAATGGGATTTCTGTTCAGATTTTTTTGCTCTCAGAAGGAGTTTATTTTCACTTAGGAAAGAGAATATGTTCTGATAAAACCATATGTGTGATCGTTTCACTGTATCAATTTTTATGGCAGTATTTGGACTTCTTTGATTCTTTTTGGAAGTACAGGGAAATGTCTGGTTAATTTGAACAGCTTCTAATTTAGCTAACACTTTTGACTAGATTTATAGATTATTCTTCCAAGAATTCACACTGAACCAAAGGAATATATAAGTTCCATGGATTTCTTTCCCTTTTCCCTCAAAACTTTCAAAATCAGTAGTATCATGCAATGACAAAATTTAAAATAATTAAAAAAGTTCTTAAAAATGAAAGGTTTTAGGGTTTTAAAATGGGTGTACACAATAGAATCATGGCAGGAACCTAGGCATCCAATTTAAGATTTAGAAGACTGGAATAGGAGGGCATTGTAACTTCTTTTTAGTTTCTAATCCTCAGCATTTTCTGTGCATTTTTTTTGGATTTATGTTGATTTGATTTTGTAATCTAGGTAGAATCAGATAGTAAGAATTAGAATTCTCTATCTCCATTATTTACCATTTATATTTCATCTAAAGCAACAAAAGTTCAGAACTGCACTTTTGTATCTGAGAAATATCCCAGATGCAAACTACAACTTACTCTTTCATGTGATGGGCACTAAAAAAGATAATGAGATAAGTGAATTAGCCTGAAAAAAGAAGGGTATTATGCTATTCACAATTAGATAGCAGTCTTTGATTAGTGTACTTTTAAATATTTATAAATTTTAAAAAGTGATATTCTAGTTTTACAATCCTGCTATTTTATAAATGGGATTTCTATTATTTTGGGGACCCTGAAGTAGGGTCATATATATTAAATTGAAAAAAATGTGAGCACTGGGTGTGGTACACAACTAATGAATCATTGAGCACTACATCAAAAACTAATAATGTCCTATACATTGGCTAACTGAACATAATAAAAAATTTAAAAATTAAAAATAATATTTTTTTAAAAATTAAAAAGCTGAAAATAAATCTTGACTTATAGCTAATAATAGATAACATAAAGGATATAGAATATAATTCTTATTAAAGAATTTCTGTAGAATTGTTTAATGATAAAGATATATGAGTTCAAAATACTTATCTTAAAGTTACTTCTATTGTGAACTGAGATAAGGTTAAAATATCTTCTAGAATGGCATACTTTTATTTAACATTGCATGTATGATGGTCTCTCATATTTAGTGACGACACAAAAAAGAGGTTTTCTAAACACTATTGTATGCCAAAGGATAATTTTTATAACTTTCAAATTAGGTGCACAAAAGGATAGCACAAGGTATAATTTAAGAAAAGAAAATGATGAAATGAGGGGCACCTGGTGGCTTGGTCAGTTAAGTGTTTCAATTCTTAATTTTGGCTCAAGTCATGATTTCATGGATTGTGAGATGGCTTGTGTGTCTCCTCACTCAGTGGGAGTCTGCTTGAGTTTCTCTCTATCCGTCTTTCTTTGCACCTCCACCCATTCAACAAGCTTCTTCATGCTCTTTCTCTATTTCTCTCTCCCAAAATAAATAAATAAATCTTATGGAAAAAAAAGAAGAAAATAATGGAATGAGTAATATAGAGGGTAATAGTTTTTTTACTAAGACTTGATAATAGAAGAAGGAGTAAATATTTGAACATGGTACTATCTCCTTTACTCTTATAAGTATTATTACATATTTGGGACTGTACTGATTCAAATTTAATTGAATTTTCTTTCAATACCAGTTTTCTGTAGTCTTTTAAAAGTGAAAAACAGCGGAACCACATCATATAAATGGTTAATTCCTTAAAGAAATATATGTTGAAAACTCAGTCTTTTTACCACACACTGCAGTAGGCATTTGAAATGTAGCTGTGGTTGCAGTCCAGGAATCCCAAAACTTCACAGTCTAGAACAACAATAATAACACCAACAATAGTATAAGCTAATATTTTTAAATACTAGTAAACGTATAATCCATAAATTATCATAGTTAACTCCTGAAGTAACCCTGTGAGAAGATACCATCAATGTATTCACTTTATAGCCAAGAATGCTTCACTATTGGTCACCTACAGAGTTGAAATGTATAAACTATAGAGCCTTAGTCTCTCTAAAATATCTCCTTATAGATTCAGGATAACTCACAAAATAGCTAGTGTTCTGAACTAGGATTTTTGTGTATATTCTTTTTTTTCTTCAAGATTTTATTTAAATTCCGGTTAGTTATCATATAGTGCAATATTGGTTTCAGGTGTAGAACTTACTGATTCATCACTTACATTCAACACCCCAGTGCACATGGATTTTTGTATATATTCTTACTTGAAATTTTCCTTTAGTTTATCTCAACGACTACTGTTTTTCTATTTGAAAATGTGGAACAGGTTGTCCAAATCTCAAGATTTATTTCTCATGACGGCAATCAAAATTAGGGAGCCATAATACTAAATAGAAACTAGAAATCTTGGGGGCAAAAAAAAAAAAAAAAGAGGTTAAAATTAACCAGTATACAAAGGAAAATTAAAAATGTGTGCAAAAAAGTAGAAGAGACCCATGAAAGAAGAGGTTTACTGGGGAAAGTCTTTTTTTTTTTTTTTTAAGATTTTATTTATTTATTTGACAGAGAGAGAGCGAAAGAGGGAACACAAGTAGGGGGAGTGGGCGAGGGAGAAGCAGGCTTCTTGCCAAGTAGGGAGCCCGATGCAGGGCTGGATCCCAGGACTCTGGGATCATGACCTGAGTTGAAGGCAGACGCTTAATGACTGAGCCACCCAGGTGACCTGAGAAAGCCTTAAAATAAAGGAATTAGTAGCATGATCACAACCACATTATTACACAGCTTGGATTGCCCATGGCTAGTCTGACTTTACTATGGTCAGTATTTTGTTAGAACATGGCTCCATCTCCATAATGCTCAAAGTTTGTCTTTAGAATTGGGGGTATTGGAAACATCTTTGCAGCTTCATCTAAGCAGACTTCAGTTTTGTTTTTTTCAATTGAACTATGTCGGACCTTGTAAGCCAGCTGCTAAACTCATACAAAGACAGAGGAAATGAACCTCCAGGTACTCCAGAATTGTCTCCGCTCAGGTCCATGAACCACTTGCACCTTTTCAAGCCAGACAGCCTATGGAAGAAGATATTTGAGTATAAAGGTCAGTTCTACCTTTCTAAGCTCTTTCTTGACCTCAATTTCATTTGATTTCATAATTATTCTTTTAGTTGCCCAAATGAACCTCTGAATCATTTCACTTTTTTTCCCCCCACACAGAATGGTGAGACACTTCCAAATATGTCAAAATCTATCCTCTTTAACTATTCTTTCCACCTTAGCTCACATTCTTATCATTCTCTTCCGATACTTGCAGTAATTTTCTACTTTTTGCTCACAACTACTTCTAACGTGCTACCAATATTTACTTTTAAGAAAAAGCACAAAAACTTGAAATACTTGACTAAACTTCTCTATCCTCCTGCCCATTGTAGAAGGGTTCAAATAGAGCCTTACAAACATCTTGAAGTGAACATATTCTGGGATGCTGGAGGAGAACAAGGAAGTGAGTGTGGCTTGAGAGGGATGAGCAGGTATGTGGGAAAACAGGACTGGCATAATGAAATTTATGTTTTAGAGAATCCTGGTGGTTCAGTCAGTTAAGTGTCTGCCTTTGGCTCTGGTCATGATCCCAGGGTCCTGAGATCAAGTCATGCATCAGGCTCCCTGCTCAGTGGGGAGTCTGCTGCTCCCTCTGCCTGCTGCTCCCCTCGCTTGTGCTTTCCCTCTCTCTCTCTCTGAAAAAAAAAAAAAATGTTAAAACAAAAAGAAATTCATGTTTCATAGGGATCATTCTGGATCCTGTATTTTGCCAACAGACAATACAACAGGTTCAGGAGAAGAAAAATAATTATGACACAATTATAATAATCCAAATGAGAAATGACCACAGCTTGATCAAAAGTGGAGATGGGTGGGGGGGGGAGAGGATTCTCTTGTGATTCTAAACAGATTTGCAAGAAAATAAGAGCATACATTTTTGTCTTTCTTAAAATCATGGGAAATATGGAATGTTATATATCCATGAGACAAGTGAATAAAAGAATTGACCAGGCTCCTTCTTCTGATCAATAATAATGAGAATGCAAAGTCAGAGTGGATAAGCTTGTATTAGCTATGTGTTTACCAAAATCATTTTACAAATTGTGTAGCTCCTAAGATTTCTATAGACAAGCAAGCCTACTTTACTATCACAGGTTACTGAATGAAATCAAATGTCACTTTTTTCAGTTGCTCTTATTAATGGTCTGAATGTTTTCCTTCCTCTTGACTCTTTTTCTCAGTAACAATGAATACATGGATTGATAATAGAGATAGAAGAGGCAAATTTGTTAAGATAAATTGATATTGGGGCACCTGGGTGGCTCAGTGGGTTAAAGCCTCTGCCTTTGGTTCAGGTCATGATCCCAGAGTCCTGGGATCGAACCCCGTATTGGGCTCTCTGCTCCGCGGGGATCTTGATTCCCCACTCTCTCTGCCTGCTTCTCTGCCTACTTGTGATCTCTGTCTGTCAAATAAATAAATAAAATCTTAAAAAAAAAGAGAGAGAAATTGATATTACTCCCATAAATTTAATCCACAATACATTTTAATACATATATATATGTGCGTATTATATACATATTTATATTTACATTACAAATATATATGTTGGTTCTGGTACATATATATATATATTCTATCAGTTCTGTTTCTCTGGAGAACTTTAACACATTTGACACCTTTGAGGTTTTTTATCCCCAAAATGAAGTAACAGTGAAGTATCATTATGGGGAGAGACTGGCATGAATTTCTTTTGTGAATGGAGAATGATTATTATGAAGGGAGGAAACAGGAGAAAAACTGGCATCATGCCTTGAGTTAGGTGCATTCTCAGGTATAATAGCATGAAAAAAACTAAATATGAACCTTAAAAACCTGGAGCTATTTTTTTCTCTCCTAATATTCTACATGCTTGCCTACTCTATGAAGATATTTAGGGACTCAGAATAATACCTGAATAATTGTATACTGCTGCCCTGGGAAGTATGAGAAACATTCTTTTGCTCCAAAACATGCACTTTCTCATGGAGGCAGTAGAGAGAAGAATATTTAAAAAGTCAACAAAATAAATTATTACATTACAGTTTACTCATCTGCAAAAGAAAACCTAGACTCATATCTGGACAAGAAGATTGAGGAGCTCTTCTATTATAAACTTTAAGACTTCTCAAATTCAAGAACCAATCTATCGGGAAAATACAGCCAATTCTTGAAGAAAGCACCATGATATTAAAAATATTTCTTACAATTTAACTTAGGAAAATTTTGTTCATCCCCTGACACAGACTTAGAAAAAATAGGTACTGGGTATAATAAATGAATTTTATTTTAGGAAAAACATTTGTTTTCACCATAAAGTGTTACCTTTTCAGAGACTCTGACTTAGAAAAGAAATATACAACTCACTATAATAACATAAATTTTAGTTTATTTGTATTGATTCATATACATTTCTCTGTGAGCTTTCACCTGAAAGCTGTTCAACAGTCCATGTGAACCAAAATCAAGAGTATCTATAATATATTTGGCAGGAATTTGTTACCTGTTTCTTTTGCTAAAATTTATCCATGGAAGTTGCTTTTAAAATGGATGTCTAAAGTACATTTATTTGAGCAAAACAGATGCAGAAATAGGAATTCTTTTGTCACATTAATTAAAAAAAATAGTGTTACTTTCAATAGTATTGTAACAATGTTTCAAAACATATCAAATCCCCAGGTTATAATTTTAATCTGCTAATCAATGTTACTTAGTTTCAGAATAGTTTTCTACAACTACTTCTTCCTAATTTAGTTAATTTATAGGTGTTTGCTTCATCATGACTTCTCTTACTGAGGTGAAACATATTTCTAGAATGAAGCAGATCATTTTACCTCTCAAGGACTTATTAATTGTGTTTTGTTTGTTTTGTTTTGTATTCTTTCATTGCTACTGTAAAATGACAATTTAGTAGAAAATTTATGCATGTTATACATTGAATTATTTTACAGCAATAAATCATATAACAGTAGTAGCCTATCAACTCCAACTGATGATTGTGCAATTAAATGGACTATCAGATCATTTTGCGTTCTTCAGGATGTCAGCACCATATGTCACCACAAAATAATTATGGCTGGTGTCAGTCCTGTTAGTTGGGGCAGAGCAGAACTGAAGGGACAAGGACTCTAAAGGTCAGCACAGGATCGTGAGTTGTAGCATACAGCAAACACAAAAGAAATGGAAAAATCAATTGACTTGGATGGAGTGTCCAAATTTCCAGACTTAGCAAAAAGACATAACTATGCATGCTATGGTAGAGTTCACTTTTAAAGGGCCAAACTGATTTTGGTCAAAAAGCATAATGAAAATGCAATGACTTGGTTCTAAGCACATAAAGAGAACTACATTTTCACAGGGGTACCCAAAAAATTAAAGAGGCAATATGAAACACAAAATCTGAGGTTTATTAAAAAACATGCAAGAAAAGCATGTCTTCCCAGATTAGGTGCCAAACACACAAGTCTGTTGGACATATGATAACAACCATATTCAGAGTCTGTTCTCAAGAAAAGAGAGGAAAGATGTTCACATAATTACAAGATTCATTATTTAATTTTTGGTGATAAGTACTAGGACCAGGTGAAGAGGACTAAAGAAAAAGAATCCTCTCTCATTTACAGGCAATGGCTTTCAAAGACCTACAGATTTTACCTCCTCAATATCACCTTCTACAATCTCCCCTTTCGGTATCAAGAACATTGGTCTCCTTACTATTCTTCATGTCCTAAGACAGTTTCAATGCGGATCTTTGCATTTTTTCTCTCTTCTTTCTACTAGTGCTTTCCCAAATACCATACATAGCTTAGACCCTTACTTTCCCAATGTCTGTGCTTGAATGTAACCGTCACATGATACATTTAATGGATATCACTGGCTCAAACTATAACCCCAAATAAAGAACAGACAGTGATTTATATTAGATTATATGTAAATGAGAGCTAGATCTTTATTTAGGTAAGCTATTGAAATTTCTGTGTTGTGATAAATGCCTTAAAGTCTTAATATTGTCTCTCGCTTCTTTCTTTTTTTTGTTTTTTAATATTTTATTTATTTATTTGACTGACAGAGATCACAAGTAGGCAGAGGGGCAGGCAGCCATGGGGGAAGCAGACTTCCTGCTGAGCAGAGAGCCTGATGTCGGACTTGATCCCAGGACCCCGGGATCATGACCTGAGCTGAAGGCAGAGGTTTTAACCCACTGAAGCACCCAGGCACCCATGTCTCTCCCTTCTTTCAAGCAATAAGATAAAAGATAAAAATGGCTGTGTCCAGCCATTACAATAACTGATTTGAGTCCAATTTCTGTAGAATGACTATATATTTTCTGTAGAATGACTGTATATTTAATTCATCTGAAAGACATTTACCTTCTGTAGGAAATGCAGAATGATAAAATATTTTAAAAAATTATTTCACAAGCATATAAACTAAGATTTGATTTGTAAATAATACTTATACTATCTTCTTCTAGACTAAGTCGTAAGATATTTTGATTGCTCAGTTTCACTTTTTATAATTGAACTAATAACTCAACATAAAAAAGTTTTTGGTAGAAATAAATTAAGAGATTTGCAAAACTCTTTTAACATAGTGTAAGGTATATACAATCATTAAATTACTAGTTTTCATGATGTCTTGTAGGATTATAAAGTAGTAGCACTACTAAAATGACAATAATTTTATGTGCTATATTTACAGGAATGTTGCAAATAGTTAAGTTATATATTTGAAAACATCCTCAAATGTATATAAAGTGTTACACATTTTTAAAAAATGTTTCTTGGGAGTTTTGTCTAAAGATTGTGGTGAAACTTAGTTAATTGTTCTGGCCACATATATAAACACATTCTTTATAGCTTCCCCTCTATATATTCACCATTTTGTATAAATATTTTCAAACAATCCATGAAAATACAGAATTTGGGGAGAGTGCTACATGAATAATTTTGTGTTGTGTTTGTTGTATTGAGAAAGGGCAAGATTCTCTTCCCATTTCTTTATTCAATCAAAAAAGTTCCACTTTTAAGTTTAGTTTGTATAAATTTTAATTTTTAAAAACGTTCAAACTTAAAAATAACTTTGAGGATCTACTTTTCAGTAATAACAGAGAAACATGGATAAACTTTCTCATAGATAACACCTATAAAATATATATGCATTATTAAGAAATATTATAATTTTGATAATGAATATTTGATAAT
Organism: Enhydra lutris kenyoni; assembly: GCF_002288905.1. Classification (NCBI taxonomy): domain Eukaryota; kingdom Metazoa; phylum Chordata; class Mammalia; order Carnivora; family Mustelidae; genus Enhydra; species Enhydra lutris. Next base: position 91,336,444 of record NW_019154086.1, on the reverse strand, counting down.
GAATATTTGAATTGACCTAAAACAGGAAAAGTTTTGAGAAAGATGAGTTTTGAAAGACAGCAAGTGCACCCATCATGTGTGGTTTACATATTTTCACAATTTTGGAGGGTACTCCCTGATCTCTATGGTACAGAGGGTAGGAGGTCAGCATATTGACTTTGAAACTGGTATATTGGCTAGGATATTTTTAAAAAGTAGTTGTACATGGAATACATGTCAAAATCTATCTATGAAATCTTCAGAATTCATGATTAAACACTTATCCAATTAAGCATTAGTGAGATACAAGGAGCCTGGCAAATAAAGCAGCGAGAAGCTAGAAAGATACAGATTTTCAGTTGCTGACCATTATCAAAGAGACAGAGCTTGAAGTTTGAGTTCAACTAATTTAAACTCATTTTTTGAACAAATATCAGTACACTTAAGAATACAAATAGAACCAGAACCCCACAACACATTTACATTGCCCAACATGTAATAGAAATATTAACAGATACGAGAAGAATCAACAAAATGATTCATACTCAGGAAAAACAAACAAACAAACAAACAAAAAAAACAAGTCAACAGAAATGATTCCCAAGAAGACAAAGATGCTGAAATTATCAGAGAAGGAATTTAAAGCAGCTATTATGCATATATTCAAGGTCCTGAAACAAAATCTAATTATAATTAATGTTTGGGGAATACAAGCAGTAAAGCTGAAGCTATGAAAAACAAAGGCAATTCTATAGAAACTAAATTAAATGACATAAGTAAAGTAAAATTGGCTAGACAGCATGAAAAAAAGTCTGTGAACTCAAAGATCAATAGCGATATTACAATATATAAAAGAGAAAAAATGAAGAAAATTAACAGAAACTCAATCTGTAAGACTATAAAAATTCAATAGAATTGTACATTTATTATATGTAGAATAAGAATAAAATGAATATGAAGAAAAATTCAATAGCCTTTGGGACTATATCAAGTGTTTTGAGATATCTATATTTACATTTCCCAAAAAAGAAGAGAGAATGTTGAAAAATATTTGAAAAAATAAAGGCTAAATGCATTTCAAATCTGAAGAAGAACTTAACATATGGATTCAAGAAGAGTAGTGCACTGTGAGCTGGATAAATACAATCACACGAAAGCATCAGAGTCAGTATGACAACATCCAAAAATAAAGAGAAAATCTTGAAAAAAGCCACAGGAAACTGTCATATTATATAAGTGGGAATGAGGATCTAAATAATAGCTAATGTCATCAGAAGCAATAGTGGCCATTCCATACTAAAAGCTACCAAACTTTTTGGACAAATGGCTGATGCCAGGACTGCTACATACAAAATACTAGATGATATTCCTACATTTTTTTTGGGTCAGGAACCTGAGAAAAGCTCAAGGAAGAAGTTAAGAGGAATTCTCTCTCTCTCTTTTTTTAAAGATTTTATTTATTTGACAGAGATCACAAGTAGGCAGAGAAGCAGACAGAGAGAGAGAGAGAGAGAGGAGGAGGAAGCAGGCTCCCTGCTGAGCAGAGAGCCCCATGCGGGGCTTGATCCCAGGACCCTGAGATCATGACCTGAGCTGAAGGCAGAGGCTTTAACCCACTAAGCCATACAGGCACCCTAGTGGAATTTTCAAAAGGATTAAAAATTAGCAAAAAGAATTCTCACTAACCAAACTAAGGATAATTTAATGTCCCCCTGAATAGAATACAAGTGTATGAGTTATCTCTATCTATCTACAGCTATATCTATCTATATACACATATAAATATATATACATATAGACTGAAAATATCTTTCTTACAGTAGAATTTCAAGTAAAATAATATTTACAAATATAAATATAGTTGTAATTTTAGCAACAAAGAAATTAGAAATCAAGAGTTATTAAAGCAGTTGAGTGAAATTTTGACAACGAACAAGACATTTGCATAGTTGTCTAAGCTATTTCAAAAGCTTTTCATTAATTATAGAGACAAAAATAGTAACTGTATAGTGGAGAAATATGGCAGGTACCACCTTGAACAAGTCACCAGTCTTGACCTAACCAATCACCACTAAGTGGAACAAAGCAACATTATATTCTTCCTATTATAATACCCTGAATAAAGATCCATTACTTCAATGATATCCTGCTATCACACACATATGTCAAATTCAAGGAAAGTGCAGGCCAGTCCAAATTGATAGCCATTCTACAAAACAACTGGCCTCTTCTCTTCAAAATATCAAGGTTATGAGACTGACGTGCTGCCTAATATACAAGAGAAAGGTTGAGAAACAGTTCTGGAATAAAGAAAAATGCTTAAGTGCAACACAAAATCCTGAGATTCTGGATGGAGAAGATAGCTATTGAGAATAACATGGGGAAAAATGTTAAGATTCCAATGCATGCTACAGTTTAAGGCTGGGATAATGTGAAATGAGGGAGCCATTCTTCTTGGATGCAAAATTTAGAATGACAAAAAACCCCTCAGCATCAAAATAATATTTGAATGTAATATTTTAAAACGCTTAATGCTAAAATCCATGATGAACAAAGTGTCCATTTTAAGTAATTACAAGAGTATTTATGATTTTTCCTTTTTGTCTCCCACTCCAATATGACTAGGCAAACACTGTTTTTATCAATATTAGATTATCTAATTTTGTCAACTGTTTTATGTTTACCTAAGAGTATATACTTCTGGGGCGCCTGGGTGGCTCAGTGGGTTAAAGCCTCTGCCTTCGGCTCAGGTCATGATTCCCAGGGTCCTGGGATTGAGCCCCGCATTGGGCTCTCTGCTCAGCGGAAGCCTTTCTCCTTCTCCTCTCTTTCTCTCTGCCTACTTGTGATCTCTGTCTGTCAAATAAATAAATAAAATCTTAAAAAAAAAAGAGTATATACTTCTTAGAAAATATGTAATGAAGAAAGTTGGGATAAAGGGTCAGGATATCTCCTACTGTAAAAAATAAAAAATGGCCGCCAAAGATATATTAAATCCCTCATCCCTAAAACATATGAATATTACCTTATATATGGAAAACGTGTGATAAATTCTGGATCTAGAGAGGAAGAGGATATCCTGGATTAATAGAGTGGGTCCTAAATGCAATCATATCCATCTTATAGGAAAGAGATCCAGATGCAGTTTTGGGGAAGAAGCAGCAGCAGCAATGTAAGAAGGCAGAGACCGAAGTTATGTGGCCACAAGCCATGGAGTGCCTGTAGCTACTAGAAGGTAGAAGAGGCAAGAAAGGGATTCTCCTCTAGAGTCTCTCTAGATTCTCTTCTAGTTCTTGATTTTGGGTGTCTAGACATGAGAACTGTGAGAGAATGAACGTCTATAATTTCAAACCACATAGTTGCGTTTTAAACCACTAAGTGGCAACTTGCTATGGCAGTCACAAGAAATGAATACAATTACCCTTACACGGTATTGGTGATAGAATGATCGTTAGACAATACAGAAGAAGGAGGAGAGTGGAAAGAGTTGGAAGGAAGAAAGAGAATATCACAAAATGGAGTGGAATGCAAACAACTGCTGAATCTGGGTAGAATGCATATGAAAGTTCCTTGAACGATTTGTAACATCTGCATGTTTGAGAAATCAGAACATATTTACAAAGTTCAATTGCAAAATCTCTGTTATATGTTATTTTCTCTCTATAAATAATCATGAAATAATAATTTCTTCTCTATATTTATATTTAAATCTTATGTTTGCGGTTATTAGCTATAAAATTCGTAGTGGTACTTATAAGCATATTATTACAGTGCTTGAAGGAGGAATTATTTTACTGGGAGAGAATGTTGCTTCCAGGGAGACCAGCTACTCACCTGGAGAGACTATTTTATCATCAATGTCTTCCCCAATCAGATTTCAAACTTTACAAGGTGTAAGGGAAAAAGAAAACTATCACTATTTTTTTGTAATCGAACATGATGTCAGACAAATAAAAAGCCCCTTATATATTTGTTGACAATAATCAAGAATGAATATTATGTATATATAACCAAAGGAATATTGCTTATTTCTTTCAGAGAAGTTTGTAATTGTTTTTTTCTATTAGGTAGAAATATTTTCCAGGTATAGCCTTTCACTTTTCCCTATGTGTTTGCATGTGGATTTACTGTTGTAACTTTTCATAATCACATTAAGATCGGGAGAAGACTGACAGGATTTTTATGAAATGTCACAATATAAGGCTTTTTGGGAATACTGGTTTCTAGAACACGGAGAATCCCAGGACTCAATCATTTAACGTAAAAGGATCAATGGGACCAATGATTAGACATCAAGAAGCTCTGTCATTTTCTATTTGTGACTCTGAGAAGCTCCTTAATCTACAATATACCAAATATTGTAGTAAATATTTAATTTAATTTAATTTAATTATTTTAATAACACTTTAAGGCAAATATGATGATACATAATTTTAAGATGACAAAACTGATATTCAAAAGTTTTAAGGGGTCATCTCCTGTGACACACAGTTCTTATGTGGCAAGGAGATTAGACCTCTGGCTGCCTTTACTGAAAAGTTGTCTTTACTTAAAAGTTAAGCACCTACACAATGTATTATTTCTGACTTCTTACTAAAATGAATTACGTACTCTTATTTTCTCACCTATAAAAGAGGTTAGAGTAAATGCTTTCTCAGGTCCCCTTTTAACATAAATTTGAAAGACTATGAGGTTTGCCAAAAGTAAAGATAACAGTAGAGAAGAGTAGTACACAAAGTCTTTGATGGGTTTGATTTTTAAATAATATTTAGAATTACTTTTATACATTGTAGTTGTTTGAATGGTGCATCCCACAAAAAAAAAAAAAAAAAAAAAAAAAAAAAAGTTCAAGTCCTAATTTCCATTACCTGTGAATGTGACCTTATTTGAAAATAGTATCTTTGCAGATATAATTAAGAATACCAAGAAGAGCTCATACTGGATTTTGGCTGGGCCTGACTGATGACTGATGTCCTTATACCTGGATGACACACAGGGTGGAGCCCCTGTGAAGACTGAGCCTGTGATTGGGAGGATACAAGCTGAGGAATGCCAAGCATCTCCTGCAGCACTGGAAGCTAGGAAAGGGGCATGGAGTGGACTCGTTGAGTCTCTAGAAGTAACCAACCCTGCTAATACCTTGATTTCAGACTTCTGGACTCCAGAATTGTAAGAGAATAAATTTCTGTTCTCTTAAGCTACCCGGTTTCTGGCACATTGTAATGGCAACCCTAGGAAATGAATCACATGCTTATGGTAGAAAATTTTAAACTCTTAATATTGGATGTTTTTATTTTCAGATATCGCTGAGAATTTTCTTAATGTAACAGAACAATACTATTTTATGGTGTCAATTATGCTGTTTTGTATAAAAAGATAGTTAAATGATAAAATTTTGATTAAAGATATTTGTGTTTATAAAGTACAAGTTAAAATAAATAAAAACAAAGCACTGAATTCTATAACATATTTCTATATTATTAAATATTAATTAATTTTATTATAATTTAACAATTTCCCATATTTTAAAAATATTGGAGCTATAAGGTGTATAATTCAAAGGTCTACATGAAGGGATTATTGTGGAGATGTTTTAAAATAAATTTAAAAGTTTTAATGTGTTTATTAATTCCCCATTGCCACATAAATTTACACACAAAACAACCACGGAATCTTAGTAGCAAACAATAATTAGTGTATGTTTCTCATATATATGGGGTCATCTGGATTGTCAAGACATCTCTGTTTTGGCTAGGCTCACTGACATGTTAGCCATGTTGGGGGATCAGCTGGTTTTCCATGATTTGGGATTCCACAGGTCTCTCATCCTTCAATAGATTACCACGTTCTCTCATGTTTTCACAGCAATCACAAAAGCCAAGAGCAAGGCTGAGCGCTGAAGGAGGACTCCTAGGGCCCAAGATTTGGAAAAGACATGCTGTCACATGTTCTTTAATGTATTGGTCAAGCACATAGCATGACCAAACCTAAAGTCAGAATGAAGGGGCCCCAAAAAGGAACAAGAGCAAAGGTACTAGGCACCAGGGGGCTGAAGGACTGGGATATATAATAGAACTTATCATATTTGTTAAGAAGAGATGCCAATTTTAATTTTGTTCACTTCTGTTCTTGTCAGTCGATGAACATTTCTTCTTGCCTACCTATCTCCAAAATATACTGATGCCATAAGCAGAAGAAATTTCTATCAATGTTGAATGTTCTCAAACTTCAGGTATACAAGCTCTATAGAAAACTTATTTTCTTCCTATGTCCAGTTCCCCTTCTATTGTCTCTAGGTTTCTGAGTATCAAAATGAGTCACCATATGAATAATTAAAGGGGCTATTAAGAACAATTTAGAAAGCTTCATCAAGCCCCTTGGTCACCAGAGAAAGGAAATCATTAAGATATTATGTAGATCAAATCTTTCTTCCAACAGTTTCCCTCTTTTAGCTCACCTGGCAATTAAGGAGTAGATCACAAGCTTTTACAAGTAGCACAGCTGTGAAGTTAAAATACTGTGCCCCTCAGAAAATGACAAAACAACTGTAACAATATTGCATTAAACCTCAAGAGCCTATGGCGGAAACCGAGCACTAGAGTTAGCAAACAAGAAAGAATCCTGCAAAGTGATGATCCTTAGAAGAGGCAGTAGACTTTCTGTAAAATCAATTATAAACATGATCCTATTTTTATCAAAGTTTCACATTATATAATATAAAAATCTAATCATTCTTTTTTTGGTAAAGATTTTATTTATTTATTTGACAGATCACAAGTAGACAGAGAGAGGCAGGCAGAGAGAGGGAGGGAAGCAGGCTCTCTTCTGAGCAGAGAGCCCGATGTAGGACTCAATCCCAAAACCCTGAGATCATGACCTGAGCTGAAGGCAGAGGCTTAACCCAGTGAGCCACCCAGCTGCCCCCAAATCTAATCATTCTTAAAGTCTTGTAACAAAAGAAAAAGCAACTCCTGGGCAAAAACCCTTTACTCGCAGTTCCAAGAAACAACCAATTTAAATTCCTTAAAGCTTTTACTCCTGTCTTATTTTCCCCCAATTTACCTTAATTTTTCATTTTTTTCATATTACCTGCTTCCTAAAATAAACATTGATATTTCTTATATCTTCTAAACCTCATACCTTCACACACCTATTTACATATACTGCAGTGTGGTTCTATTACTGCTTTAGCTAAAGCAATTAATATTCAAGGTTTAAGTCATTATGAATACACTTCTATGAGAAGGGAACAGTGGTTTTATACTATATTTCCTTTCCTATATAATTTTTACTATTTCCTAGAGTAAACAAATTCCTTACTGTAGTTTTCTATATAGCTTTCATGAATCTATCCCTGGGTTCTAAGGATAGTACTTCTGCCTACAATGACAGAGGAGTTAGTTTAATTTCCTTTTCCCTTGCTCTTGGAAGTGATTTCCTCAGAATTTTGAGCACGTTGCTTTATGATCTTGAAACTTTAGTCTCCCTGTTGAGAGGCTTGATGCTGTTCTACTTACTAATCCTTTGTCTGCGATCTCCCACGGTATTTGTATTCTCTCTATAAAGGACTATATCTCCCTTTAACCACTCTGTTTTGAAATTTCACAATTATATGCCTTGGTTTGTCTTTGACAAATTTTCTTGAATTATTTGTTTGATAATATTCCCCATCATTTTCACCATAGGAGTTTAAGGTCTATACTAGTATTAGTATTGGACTTTGTGAATTGAATCACTGAATTCTTAGTTGTTTTATATTGTATATCAAATTTTCCATCTTTTACAGAAGACTCTTTTAATAGTTTCTTTTTTTTTTTTTTTTAAGATTTTATTTATTTATTTGACAGAGAGAGATAACAAGCAGGCAGAGAGGCAGGCAGAGAGAGAGAGGAGGAAGCAGGCTCTCTGCGGGGCAGAGAGCCCGATGTGGGGCTCGATCCCAGGACCCTGGGATCATGACCTGAGCCGAAGGCAGAGGCTTTAACCTACTGAGCCACCCAGGCACCCTCTTTAATAGTTTCTTGATCCTCTAATGCTTCTACTGAATTACTTATTATATTCTTTAATTTCCATGCACTCTTTTTATCCTCTCTATATTCTTTCAGTATTTCTCTTATCTTTGTTCCGTGAATAAAATTCTCTCCTAAACTTTAGAAAGAAAATACTTGGAAGTTTTCATATCCCTGCATTTTCTTACATTTTTGTTTTTTTTCCCCATTTTTTACTGTCTTTCAAATTCAAGCTTTTTCTCAAATATATAGTGAACACTGAGTGACCAACTGTATTTTTGAATGAGACGATACTACATTGTAAGCATCATGAGCATGCAAGAAATTGGCCAAGTAATTAGCTTTAAAAGAGGTTAATTAGGCTGGGCATTTTTAGCTTTTAATAGGAAACTACAACTATTAGTAGATATCAGTTTTATCCCTTTGATTGGGTGGTTTCCCCAGAGATATCTTTCAATTTCTTTCTTAAGGAGAATATACTGTCTTGTAAAAATTTTGGATTTTTATCTGCAGGAATCTGTGTGGGTGTGCTTGGTTATATTTTGTGGACAGAGGAGTCTAATTATATTCTCAAAATATCATAGTGTTTTCATCACCCTTCATATGGACACATTTCAAAATCTCTTTAATTTCAAAATGTTTCTGGAGTTCTGCAGAAATAATATGAATACATGAAGTCTAGACACTAAGTTCTTGTCACTAGTTCAGGAAAGACTCACCCACTTATTTTTCATATTCTAATCTCTTGATACTAATATCTATTTTGACCTCTCCATCCTGAGGGTACAAATTCTTTTTTTAAAGTTTTTAATTTTAATTCCACTATAGTTAACATATAATGTTACATTAGTTTCAGGTATATGATACAATGAATCAATTCTCTACATTACTCAGAGCTCATCATGATAAGTATACTTTTAATCCTCACCACCTATTTCACCCATCCCCCACCCAACTCTCCTTGGATAATTTTCAGTTTGTTTTTCACAGTTAAGAATCTGGGTTTTTTGGTTTTTTTTTTTTTTTGGCTTTTTCTCCTTTTCCTTTGTTCATTTGTTCTGTTTCTTAAATTCCACATACAAGTGGTAATTGTCTTTCTCTGACTGGGTTATTTCATGTAGAATTATACTCTGTAGTTGCTAATGGCAAAATTTCATTCGTTTTCATGAATATTTCAAAATATTCCATTCAAAAGGAATATTTTGAATATGTATATATATATGTATGTGTATATATACTTGTATACACATATACACCACATCTTCTTTATTCATTTACATATTGATAGACACTTGGTCTGTTCACATAGTTTGCCTATTGTAAATAATGTTGTAATAAACATAGGGGTGCACATATCTTTTTGAATTAGTATTTTGTATTCATTGTGCAGAGCAATGCAATTCCTGGAACATCAGGTAGTTCTATTTTTAATTTTTTGAAGACCCTCCATACTATCATGCTGCCTGCACCAGTTTACATTTCCACATGCTGAAGGGTTCCTTTTTCTCCACATGCCTGTGAACACTTACTTGTCTCTTGTGTCTGATTTTAGCCATTCTGACAGGTGTGAGATGATATCCCATTGTGGGTTTCATTTGCACTTCCCTGATGATTAGTGATGTTGAATATCTTTTCATGTGTCTGTTGACCATCTGGATATCTTTGGTGATGAAATGTCTGTTCATGTCTTCTGCCTATTTTTTTTAATTGGATTATGTGTTTTAGGGTTTTGAGTTGTATACGTTCTTTATATATTTTGAATACTAACCCTTTACTGGATATGTCATTTATAAATATCTTTTCCTATTCAGTAGATTGTCTTTTAATTTTATTGGTTGTTTCCTTTGCTGTGCAGAAGATTTTCATTTTGATGTAGCTCCAATAGTTAGGATTTTTGCTTTTATTTCCTTTGTCCCCAGGAACATATAAAAATATGTTGTTACAGGTAATGTCAGAAAAGTTACTGTGTGTGCTCTCTTCTAGAATGTTTATGGCCTCAGGTCTCACACTTAGGTATTTAGTCCATTTTGAGTTCATTTTATATAAGGTGCAAGAAAGTGGTCCATTTTCATTCTTTTGGATGTAGCTGCCCAGGTTTGCCAACACCCTGTATTGCAGAGACTATACTGCATATTCCCATCATATTTTGCCTCTTCTGTTGAAGATTAATTGACCATATAATTGTGGGTTTATTTCTGGGCTTCCTATTCTGTTCCATTAATCTATATGTCTATTTTTGTGCCACTACTATACCGTTTTGATTACTATGGCCTTGTTGTTGTTGTTGTTCAGATTTATTTTTTTATTTTACAGAGAGAGAGAGAGTGCTCACAAGGGGGAGGAGTAGAGGGAGATGGAGAAACAATCTCAAGTAGACTCCATGCTGAGCATGGTACCTGACTTGGAGGTCTATCTCAGGACCCTAGGATTATAACCTGAGCCAAAACCAAGAGTTGACCCTCAGCCAACTGTGCCACCCAGGCGCCCCAATTACTATGATTTCATAGTATAACTTGAAATCTAGAATTATGATACATCTAGCTTTGTTTTTCTTTTTAAAGATTGTTTTGACTATTTGAGTCTCTTGTGGCTCCGTACGAATTTTACGATTGTTCTATTTTTGTGAAAAATCCTATTGGTATTTTGATTGTGTTTGCATTAAATTTGTAGATTGCTTTGAGTAATACAGATTTTTTTTTTTTTTAGATTTTATTTATTTATTTGGCAGAGAGAGAGCACAAGCAAGCAGAGCAGCAGGCAGAGGGAGAGAGAGAAGCAGGCTCTCTGCTAAACAGGGAGCTCGATGCAGGGCTCGATGAGGGGCTCGATCCCAGGATCCCGGAATCATGACCTGAGTCAAAGGCAGCTGCTTAACCAACTGAGCCACCCAGGTGTCCCTAATATGGACATTTTAACAATATTTGTTCTTCCAATCCATGAGCATGAAATATCTTTCCATTTTTTGTGTCATCTTCAATTCCTTCATTAATGTTTGTTAGTTCTCAGAGTAGAAGTCTTTCACTTCCTTGGTTAAGTTTATACCTAAGTATTTTACTATTTTTGTTGCATTTATAAATGGGATTGTTTTCTAATTTCTCTGTCTATTGCTTCATTGTTAGTGTATAGAAATGGAACATATTTCTGTACATTGATTTTATATCCTGCAACCTTACTGAATCCATTCATCATTTCTAATAGTTTTTTGGTGAAGCTTTCAGGCTTTTCTATGTATAGTATCTTATCATCTGCAAATAGTGAAAGTTTTATTTTTTCTGTACCAATTTGGATACTTTTTATTTCCTTATGTTGTCTGATTGTGGTGCCTAGGATCTCCAGTACTATGTTGAATAAAAGTGAGCAGAGTGAGCATTTTGTCTCATTCTTGATCTTAGGGGAAAAGTCTAAATTTTTACTATTGAGTATGATGTTAGCTGTGGGTTTTCATAGAAGGTCTTTATTATGTTGATGTCCTGCTAAACCTATGTGTTGAGGGTTTTTATCATGAGTGGATGTTGTACTTAGTCAAATGCTTTTTTTTTTTTTTTAAGATTTTACTTATTTATTTGATAGAGAGACACACAGCGAGAGAAGGAACACAAGTAGGTGGACTGGGAGAGAGAGAAGCAAGCTTCCTGTGGAGCAGGGAGCCTGACTTAGGGCTTGATCCCAGGACTCTAGGATCATGACCTGAGCTGAAGTCAGAGGCTTAACGACTACACTACCCAGGCACCCCATGTTTTAATATATTTAAAAATATATATTTTATTTATATATTTGACAGAGAGAGAGAGAAAGAGAGCACACACACAGGAAGTGGCAGGCAGAAGGAGAAGGAGAAGTCTCCGCACTGAGCAGGGAGCCTGACATGGAGCTTGATCCCAGGACCCTAAGATCATGACCTGAGCCAAAGGCAGATGCTTAACCATTGGAGTCATCCAGGCCCCCCTTAATGTACTGTTAGTTATTATTGATAGACTATTGCTATGAATTATACCTAATGTCTGATCTACATATTTATGTTTTGTGGGAATAATTTGATACATTTATTAAATACCTTAAAAATATTAAAGTCAGGTAAATTAAAAAGAGAAAATAAAGTATTATATCCCACATTGATTACTTTGCTACAAATATTAAGTTTAAAGTGTTACTTAAGAAACAAGCTTAAAAGTTGTTCTAAATCATAAATGAAAATGTTCACGTATGAAATACAAACATAATGATTCTGTATTAAAGTTAACCTCTTAAATATTAAGAAACTATAGAATCTTATGATTCATAGTTTTTGATAAAGTTTTTCTTTTTTTAAATTACTGCTACTAGGGAATAAAAAGTGAAGTAAGATTTTGGAGGTTATTTTCAGAAACTCTAAAAACCACTCTATCCTAGTCCATAGAAAACATTAAATACATACAAGGAACTTTTTTTTTTGGACTTATATATTAGAAAATTTGATGAATGGATCATTCAGCAAGTAGACTATTAAGCAAATTGTTTTTTATTTTTATTTTTTGCAAATAGACCTAAAGCCATTATGCACAATTGCAAATAATGCCTGTTTGTGATTATAATAGCTGTATTATGTAAATCCTGTGTTATTCATATGAACAACATTTATGAAGTATTTGATATGTTTGCTACAGAGCAAATGTTGATAAACAAAGGAGACTAATACATATCCTTTGTTCTTGAAGGTTATAGTCTAGCAAGAGAAAGAAGCGTGTTAACATTACTCACAATAAATGAGATATATACTATTAAAGGCAGGCACAAAAGTCGAGAGCAATACAGAACTGGTGTAAGTAGGTAGTTCTGCCACAGGTCACTGTAGAACCCTCTAGTTATGTCTTCTTGTCTAAACATTGTAATGGGGAATTTGGTATGTACAGAATCATGGAAAAGCCAACTTGGAATTATAAAAGGGTCTTATATTTTAGAAGCACATTATTTTATTTATTTATTTTTATTTTTTTTAAAAGATTTTATTTATTTATTTGACAGACAGAGATCACAAGTAGGCAGAGAGGCAGGCAGAGAGAGAGGAGGAAGCAGGCTCCCCACTGAGCAGAGAGCCCAATGTGGGGCTCGATCCCAGGACCCTGGGATCATGACCTGAGCCGAAGGCAGAGGCTTTAACCCACTGAGCCACCCAGGCGCCCCAGAAGCACATTATTTTATAAGTGTGTACATGACTTATGCTTTCAATACCTGAAAAGGGGATTTCTTTGGCAGAGGAGTCTTTTCAGGCAAGAAATAAGGGGCCAACTTGAGGCAGGATAAGAAAGACAAGGTGGAGGGATTCAAAGCATGTTTTAGGTAGTAGCCAATTATGTACTCACAAAAGCCATGAAGGGGAATGGGGTTGGCATGACTGGTCAAAGGAAAAAGATAAGGATGAATCCAGGTATGTTATTCAGTTGGTTGATTCTGGATTTCTTTTTTCTTTTTTCTTTTCTTTCTTTTTTTTTTTTTTTTTGATTCTGGATTTCTAAGTTGGGTAATTGTTTGGTTTGATATCATTAACTGCAGATGGCATTCAAAGCAAAAGAACAGGTGAAGATTGAGTTTGAAGAAGGATACTTTTGTATGAGTGAGATTCACGTTGAAGATGTCTATAATCATCTGGACATACCTATAAGAAGTTCAAGAAGGAGGTTAGCTCTGGACATGTGAATTCAGTGGTTGTATTTGTTTTCTATTACTGTATAACAAGTTTACTGCCAACTTCATAACAGAAAGCAACACCAATTTATTATGTCACCATTTCTGTAGATCAGATGACTGGGCAGGATCTGGCTGAGTCTTCTGCTCAAGGCCTCACCAGGATAAAATCAAGATGTCAACCAAGCTACAGTCTCTCCTGGAAACTTAACCAGGGAAAGACCCAATTCTGAGCTTTCTCAAGTTTGCAGAATTTATTCCCTTGCAGTTGTAGGTTTCTGGCAGTTTGCATCTTCTAAGCCAGCAATAATGAGTTTCTGCTGCTTTGAATCTCTACTTGTAAAAAGCCTGGCCCTTCTTTTTACCTGATAAAGTCAGGCCTACCCTGGATGAGTACATCTTTTGCTTAACTCAAAGGTAACCAATTTGGGACCTTAATTACAACTGCAAAACACCTTCAACATTGCCATCAAGTCACAGGTTTCGCCTATTCTATACTCAATGCAAGAACATGAGTTTTTTATTTACCTAGATCATTTAGCATGTGACCATTACAACAGTTGGAAATTTATTAGTGAATTGAATATAGTGAAATGAGCTGATCCAGGGAAAAGATATAAAGCAAGGGTAGTTAGAATGACATAAAGGAAAAATTGTTCTTCATAAGTGAGCACTATTAATATAGGTTATTCAGATGCAATTTTATACTGGTGTTAATGACATATTGACAGAATTATACATTCTAGAACTGCATAACCATATAGATAACCACATTTAATCTCATTTTAAAATAAGCTAGGAAATTACCTTGGAATCTGATAGTATAACTTGTGCCATTTCATCAGCTAGCTAAAATAAATATTAAGAAATACACAAATTTCCAGAGTCAGTGCAAATATTTAGAAATATGACACAAAATTTACTCTCCTGACTATATTCCAATTTTACTTCTACTAAAATAAGTAGGCATTTTAGGAAAACTTCCAATTTTGCAACTTTATGGCAACTGATCCATTTAGGATAACTTATCCATTTAGGAAAAAGGTCTAGAATGAGGAAAGGAAATATGGTTATTTGGCCTTTAATACTGAGTATTGCTTAACTCATTATAAGAACTCTAGAAATGTGGAAGTATATCATTCTAATTCTGATAGCAAAGACTCAGAAGACACTGAAGATATTTCATTCTACTTTCATGATAGAAATCAAAATATACTCATATTTGAGATATGTATGGAATTCTTATACTCAATAAAAGTATGTAAAGTGAGTTTGAAAATTATATTTGAGTAGAAAATATATTTGATTTTGATTACTTTTTTTTCATGGATGCAAAAATACTACAGTCACTATAATATAGTCCAAAGAATAATTTACTTAATGGACTTCCAGTGAAGCAATTCAAAGTCAAGAAGCTAAAGATTTAATAATAAAGAATAAGCAAAAGACTAAAGTACCAGGTCCAAAGCAGAGTAGGTGTAAGATCAACCACCTTCTTAATAGAGATCTAGAATTCTGTCTAGAGTAATATTCTCTGATCTAACACTCTTGAGTTGACAATGATCTCTTTTCTCTTAATTTGTTTTTTCTATTTATATATAAATTGTATTAGTTTTCTATTGCTACATTACAAATCACCACAAACTTAGAGACTTAAAACAATATACCTTCATTTTCTCATACTTTCATGGGTCAGAGGTCTGGTTATGGCTTCATTTGGCCCCCTGTTCAGGGCCTTACAAGGCTGCAATTAAAATTTTGGCATCCCACAATTTCTCTGTACTTTGGAGACCTCTTCCAAACTCACAAGGTTGTTGGCAGCATTCAGTTCCTTGTGGCTATAGGGCTGAGATCTCTATCCAACTGACTGTTAGGCAACACCCCTCTCATCTTCGCAGGCTGCTCCCAGTTCTTTATTCCAAGGTCTCTGCACTGGCCCTCTGACAACATGGTAGCTTATGTCTTCAAAGCCAACAAGATCCTCTCTCTGCTTTTTGGAGTGTCTCACTTCAGGGAAGACCTGAACACTTTTCTCAAGGGCTCCCCTGGTACATTTATTACATCTACGTATCTCTCGCCTTTACCATATTCTGGCAAATTCTTGGTAATTGTTTCCAAGCAGTTAAGGGTTCCATCTGCAATTAAGGGAGTAAGGGTTTATACAAGAGGAAGTGTATCAGTGGGGGATTTGGGAAGTCACCTCTATCTACACTCCATTCCATCTCATTCTCAATGGTCTTCCCAAAGTAACCTTCCTTAAATTCAAATTAAACAGTATCAAACTACTACATAAAATATTTTAGAGATTCCTTATTGACTTAAAAATCAAGTAAAAATTCTGTAATATGGTAAGCCTCTTGATATCCCACATGTATACATCTGAAGTCTCTTCCTGCCTCTGCTGACCAAGATACCTAGACCAATTAAAGTTCTTGCATTAGGGCATATGAACATTCAGGTTTCTTAATTCACAGCTATCTACCCACACATTTTACCTATAAAATGTTTGTCAACTTACACATCTTTGCCTTTAAAAATACTATTCTGATTACTAAGTTTTTAAAATGTTATCATAGGCATTTATAATATACTTTGGATGTAGTAAATTTGTAAAGCAGGTATATGTAATATCCAGATCCAGATGTATGTCTTATCCATAGCTACACATTTACCTATTACAAATATATATTACTTTGTAGATAGATGTGCAGTTAAAATGGTGAAAATATCCTTTTACTTTATTATTTGAGAACTGCATATTTTTATCTTTTATGTTATGCTATGATACATCAAGAATCAGTTTTTGTGTATTATTTAAAGTAAAAGTCAAGATTCAGGGTTTTTTTTTCCACATAAAAATACACAATTATTCCAGCATTATTTATTGAAAACAATTTTCCCTTTTTATGAAAGTAGTAAGTGTAGTAAATTACATGGTCAAATATGTAAAGATATTTTTGTAGACTTTATTTTCCTCTGTTGTCATACTTGTCTATTATTGCACAAATACACTTATTTCCTTATTGTAACATATGATAAATATTTATGTATAATAAATCTGGCATGTATATCCTGCAACTTTGCCCTTTTTATCAGTAATATTTTCCTTATTATTGTTAGTGTATATTTCCATATGAGTTTTGGAGTTAATTTGTTATTCTATTTAAAAATACTGAAATTTCTATTGGAATTTCACTGAATGCATAAATGAATCTGGTGAGAAAGTTTAAGTATTTTGTTTCTGTAGTTTTGAATCAATAACTCTCAGTAATAGCTTGCACAATATTTCTATGTCTCTTCCCCTATAATGTTATTTTATGCTATCTTAAGAGGTATCATAAAAAGAAACCCAAACTAAAAGTGGGCAAATGGTTTGAATAGCTACTTCATACATTTGCATATCAAATTGGTCAATATACATATGAAAGGTGCTCAGGATTATTAATATTCAGTAAATTCCTATGAAAATTCTGGCTGAGATTCAAGTACTCAATCACAGGAATGTCTGGAATGAAGGAAAACAAACAAATTGACAGTACCTTTATAACCTGATGCTTGGGTCTTGTGCATGTGTGAGTGCCTGTGTGCATGCATGTATATATGTATGTGTACTATCTAACCCCATTTTGAGGCCCTAGCTAGAGGCTGGTATTCCGAGCTACTAAGTCAACATTCCCAGCCACTGACCTTACAGGACTCTCATAGTCTGGGCAAATATATACCCACCCTGATCACTCAGGGTCTGCTATCAGACATTGGGAAAAGCTGCTTCTCCATGCATATAAGCATATTCAGCCTCATACACATGCCTGGAGGTGTTTATGAAACAGTGCAACTTATTTTAACTATGCAAAATCATACAATTTGTGTGTGTATTTCCTCACTAATGCTTACTCTGAAATAGATTCTCACATGCCCTGAAAAGGGCATAAATATGCATGAAGGTAATGCATGAATTACTTTTTCAAAAAGTAATTTTTCCAATGTTTATCAATTAATTCAGAGTGATAAAAATATCTGAAAAAATAATATGTTTATTAATATCTGAAAAATCTGAAAAAATAAAACATATCTGAAAATGTAAAATGAACTCTTGATTGTCAGAACTGACCAAATATGTCCATTGTCTTCATTTCTTCTTCAGAATTAAGGAAAGAACCCAAAGGTCATCTGCATTATATAATTAAGAGCTTGAAGTTCTAGCACTGTACTTTCAGAATTAAAAAATAGTTTTATAATCTGGTTTCTTCTTGAAGAAACCTTGAAGACCCTCCTTAGACAGTACAAAAATAGTTTTTCATCATTAATGCAGTGAATAAATTAAACATATAACTCATTGTAATTTATTAACAGCTATTTGATTTATTCACAATGATTAAATAAAATTTACTATGAAGATAGATAATAAAATGCATAAACATAATACATATTTACCTAAATTTTGTATCACATAAGAAAGCATAGTATACAATACAGAATTATATATATATATATATATATATATATATATATATATATATGTGTAAGTTTTCTTAAGACATATAATATATATAATCCTCCAAGGTCCTTTTATATCCATTGTTATTTTTAAGATGATATATTTGATCTATAAATTACTATCTTATTAAATACTCAAAATATTATTATTATTGATAATTTTTAAATAACATAATATAAATAGGACTTAATTAACTATAAGATCATAAGAAGTCAAAAAAGGAACATCTGAAATACAGAGGATAATTCAATCCAAAAAAGAGCAGTAATATAAAAAGATTTAAAAAAAAATTTGTTGTGGTGCCTGGGTGGCTCTGTTGGTTAAGCATCTGACTTTGACTCAGGTCATAATCCCAGGATTCTGGGCTCAAGCCCAGTGTTGAGTTGCCCACTCAGCGGGGAGTCTGCTTTTCCCTCTCCCTCAGACTCCTGCTCATGCTCTCTCTCAATCTCTCTCAAATAAATAAATAAAATATTTTAATAAATAAAACATGAATAAAAATTGTTTTAATCTATTGAATATAGAAATTTAATTGTTTAACAATTATTTTGTGATTTCAACTGAATAAACAATGGCTATTAATATATCTTTACACATATTTAAAGTAACTAACAATGGTATTCAGGGGCCTTGGTTGGTTAAGTGTACAGCTCTTGATTTTGGCTCAGGTCATAATCTCAGGGTCCTGGGATTGAGCCCCATGTCAGACTCTATGTTCAGCCAGGAGTCTGCTTGAGATTGTCTCCCACCCCCCACCCCTCCCCCTCTCTCTAAGATTAATAAATAAAAATAAGTAATTAAATAAAGGAAATAACAGCTCACCTGTAAGAAAACATGCATTATACAGCATGTCAATATCTGCTTTCAGTAATCCTTAGTCTACTACTATTTAGTCCTTAGTAAATAGTAAGATGTCATAAAATACTGCACAGCTCATGGAAGTAAAATAATTTATGTTGTGTAACACAATCTTCAATTTCCTAATGTTATGAAAGAGTATACTGTTTAAAGATAAGCATTAAAACTGACAAATGGTATTTCACATTATATGGCAGATTTCTAAACAATTTCTACTGTTCTTGAGGGTATATAAAAGAACATTTTATGTTATATGTCAAGAGTCTGCAATCGCAGTACAGAAACTGAGGATCAAAATCAGATAGGTATACAACTACCTTCTGACTTCAACATGTTCTTTCCAGGTTAAGTTTATATACTGTATAAGGAAGGTCAAGAAATATCAATTAATATTAACCAGAGATAACATATACTGAACAATAGTAGTAGTCACTGTCCTGTTCCTTTACCACAAATATGTAATAGAATTCTCATTCTAATCTGAGGAAATTGTAAATATTATTAATTCAACACTAGATTAGACTAGAGGGAGATAGAAAGGTTTGGAGCAGTGACTTTAAACTGTTGATGTGAATTGGAGTCATCTGGGGAGTTTATCAAAACAGAATCCTGGGCTTTGATCCCACAGTTATACACCCAAGAGTCTACAGTTCCAAAAATTTTAGGTAATGATGCTGCAGCTAGTTCAAGGATCATACTTTCAAAAGAAGGCCAGGGTAGCGATTCTCATATCAGATACATTAGATTTTAAACTAAAGACTGTAGTCAGAGATACAGAAGGACAATGAATAATTCTTAAAGGGACTATCCAACAAGATGATCTAACAATTGTAAATATCTATGCCCCCAATATGGGAGCAGCCAATTACATAAGAAAACTATTAAATCAAGATAAAGAGTCATATTGATATGAATACATTAATAGTAGGAGATCTTAACATGCATCTCTCAGTAATAGACAGATCATCCAAGGAGAAAATCAATAAAGAAACAAGAGCATTGAATGACACATTGGACCAGATGGACCTCATAGATATATACAGAACATTCCACCCTAAAACAACAGAATACTCATTCTTCTCAAGTGCACATGGAACCTTCTCCAGAATAGACCACATACTGGGTCACAAATCAGGACTCAACCAATACCAAAAGACTGAGATTATTCCCTGCATATTCCCAGATCACAATGCTTTGAAACTGGAGCTCAATCACAAGGAAAAGTTTGGAAGGAACTCAAACACCTGGAAGCTAAAGACCACCTTGCTTAAGAATGCTTGGATCAACCAGGACATCAAAGAAGAACTTAAACAATTCATGGAAACCAATGAGAATGAAGACACTTCTGTCCAAAACCTATGGGATACAGCAAAGGTGGTCCTAAGGGGGAAATACATAGCCATCCAAGCCTCCCTCAAAAAAATCGAAAAATCCAGAATACACCAGCTGTCTCTACACCTTAAAGAACTGGAGAATCAACAGCAAATCAAACCAACTCCACACGTAGGAAGGGAAATAATCAAGATTAGAGCAGAGATCAATGAGGTAGAAACTAGAGATACAGTAGAACGTATCAATGAAACTAAAATCTGGTTCTTTGAAAGAATCAATAAGATCGATAAACCATTGGCCACACTAATCCAAAAGAAAAGAGAGAAAGCCCAAATTAATAAAATTATGAATGAAAAGGGAGAGATCACAAATAACACCAAGGAAGTAGAAACAATCATCAGAAGTTAATATCAACAGTTATATGCCAATAAACTAAGCAACCTAGATGAAATGGATGCATTCCTAGAAAACTATAAACTCCCAAAATTGAACCAGGAAGAAATCGACAACCTGAATAGACCTATATCTAGTAACGAGATTGAAGCAGTGATCAAAAACCTCCCAAAAAACAAGAGCCCAGGACCTGACAGATTCCCTGGGGAATTCTACCAAACTTTCAAAGAAGAAATAACACCTATTCTCCTGAAGCTCTGTTCCAAAAAATTGAAGCAGAAGGAAAACTTCCAGACTCTTTTTATGAAGCCAGCATTACCCTGATTCCCAAACCAGGCAAAGACCCCACCAAAAAGGAGTATTTCAGACCAATATCACTGATGAATATGGATGCTAAAATTCTCAATAAGATCCTAGCAAATAGGATCCAACAGCACATTAAAAAGATTATCCACCATGACCAGGTGGGATTCATCCCTGGGTTACAAGGATGGTTCAACATTTGCAAATCAATCAATGTGATAGAACAAATCAATAAGAGAAGAGAGAAGAACCACATGGTCCTCTCAATTGATGCAGAAAAAGCATTTGACAAAATCCAGCATCTGTTCCTAATTAAAACACTTCAAAGTATAGGGATAGAGGGAAGATTCCTGGAATTCATAAAATCTACCTATGAAAAACCCACAGCAAATATCATCCTCAATGGAAAAAAGCTTGCAGCCTTCCCGCTGAGATCAGGAACACGACAAGGATGCCCACTCTCAACACTCTTGTTCAACATATTATTAGAAGTCCTAGCAACAGAAATCAGACAACAAAGAGAAATAAGAGGTATCCAAATTGGCAATTAAGAAGTCAAACTCTCTCTCTTCGCAGATGACATGATTCTTTATATGGAAAACCCAAAAGACTCCATCCCCAAACTACTAGAACTCATACAGCAATTCAGTAACGTGGCAGGATACAAAGTGGCTTTCTTATACACTAACAATGAAAATACAGAAAGGGAAATTAGAGAATTGATTCCATTTACTATAGCACCAAGAACTATAAAATACTTGGGAATAAACCTAACCAAAGAGGTAAAGCATCTGTACTTGAGGAACTACAGAACACTCATGAAAGAAATTGAAGAAGACACAAAAAGATGGAAGACCATTCCCTGCTCTTGGATTGGAAGAATAAACATTGTTAAAATGTCTAACTATACTTTTAATGCCATTCCCATCAAAATTCCACCAGTATTTTTCAAAGAGCTGGAGCAAATAATCCTAAAATTTGTATGGAATCAGAAGAGACCCCGAATTGCTAAGGAAATATTGAAAAACAAAAATAAAACTGGTGGCGTCATGTTACCTGATTTCAAGCTTTACTACAAAGCTGTGATCACCAAGACAGCATGGGGTACTGGCATAAAAACAGACACATAGACCAGTGGAACAGATTAGAGAGTCCAGATATGGACCGTCAACTCTATGGTCAAATAATCTTCGACAAAGCAGGAAAAAATATACAGTGGAAAAAAGACAGTCTTCAATAAATTGTGCTGGGAAAATTGGACAGCTATGTGTAGAAGAATGAAACTCGACCATTTTCTTACACCGTACACAAAGATAAACTCAAAAAGGATAAAAGGCCTCAATGTGAGACAGGAATCCATCAGAATCCTAGAGGAAAGCATAGTCAGTAACCTCTTCGATATCAGCCACAGCAACTTCTTTCAAGATATGTCTCCACAGGCAAAGGAAACAAAAGCAAAAATGAACTTTTGAGATTTCATCAAGATCAACAGCTTCTGCACAGCAAAGGAAACAGTCAACAGAACAAAGAGGCAACCCACGGAATGGGAGAAGATATTTGCAAATGACAGTACAGACAAAAGGTTGATATCCAGGATCTATAAAGAACTCCTCAAACTCAACACACACAAAACAGATAATCATATCAAAAAATGGGCAGAAGATACGAACAGACACTTCTCCAATGAAGACATACAAATGGCTACCAGACACATGAAAAAATCTTCATCATCACTAGCCATTAGGGAGATTCAAATTAAAACCACATTGAGATACCACCTTACACCAGTTAGAATGGCCAAAATTAGCAAGACAGGAAACAATATGTGTTGGAGGGGATGTGGAGAAAGGGGAACCCTCTTACACTGTTGGTGGGAATGCAAGTTGGTGCAGCCACTTTGGAGAACAGCGTGGAGATTCCTCAAGAAATTAAAAATAGAGCTTCCCTATGACCCTGCAATTGCACTACTGGGTATTTACCTCAAAGATACAGATGTAGTGAAAAGAAGGGCCATCTGTACCCCATTGTTTATAGCAGCAATGGCCAGGGTCGCCAAACTGTGGAAAGAACTAAGGTGCCCTTCAATGGACGAATGGATAAGGAAGATGTGGTCCATATACACTATGGAGTATTATGCCTCCATCAGAAAGGATGAATACCTAACTTTTGTAGCAACATGGATGGGACTGGAAGAGATTATGCTGAGTGAAATAAGTCAAGCAGAGAGAGCCAATTATTATATGGTTTCACTTATTTGTGGAGCAAAACAAATAACATGGAGGACATGGGGAGATGGAGAAGAGAAGGGAATTGAGGGAAATTGGAAGGGGAGGTGAACCATGAGAGACTATGGACACTGAAAAACAACCTGAGGGTTTTGAAGGGGTGGGGGGTGGGAGGTTGGGGGAACCAGGTGGTGGGTATTGGGGAGGGCACGTATTGCAAGGAGCACTGGGTGTGGTGCAAAAACAGTGAATACTGTTATGTTGAAAAGAAATTAAAAAAAAAAGTTTAAAAAAAAAAAAGAAACAAACAAACAAATTTCCCAAAATGAATGAGTAAGAAACTGGTAGAGTTGAGAACCTATCTTTTTATGTGTATTAATTAATTAATTTTTAAATAATTATTTAATTAATTTTAAGTGTAATACAGATATTATCTGTAGCAATCTACAGAACTGCCTCTTGTCTAACAGAGAAGCAAACAACCACTTCAATATCTCAGCTGGCATCCTAACAAAAGAGATTAAAATTAGTATAATTATTTTATAATTGTTATATTTTTATAATAATTATTTATAATTATTTTGAATTATTTATAGGTAAAACATACTGATTACAAGAATTTTAAATTGGAATGGTCAAGGAGAGATTTGTGGTTAACAACTTCAATGCCTTCATCCCTGTCATGTGCTATGGTCCAATGCAAACACCTTTTGAAAACATTAATACACACATTTCCTCCAATGCCAATTTTATATTTCATAATGTATTTTTAAAATATATTTTAAATGTATGAGCTATGTCTTTATCTGAAACATTTACCATCTGACTTCTTTCATTCAGTAGTGTCAGTTCTTCCATCTGGGATTTCATAAATGACATAGCAGAACTACTTCTAATTTGATGTATCTTTGATAATATAAACCTCAAAGATACTGAAGTGACATTAAAAATTTAATTTAAGCATTCAGATAAGTGTTCTTTGACCACCATCATTTCTATGCTTTGATTAAAATTCTTTGATACTGGATTCTTACTGCTCTTCAGCAAGAGGTGTAACTCGTTACGGTGATCCATCAGTATTGAATAGTGTTTCTAATCTCTGTATTCAGACATATTCAAAAGAACCTGTAAAGCTGTCATATGTGCCAACATTAGGTTTCATATGTGCCAAGCTTTTTGCCTTCATGAAGTCTTTATGCCTATTTTTTTTTTTAATTTGCCATTTTTATCTTGAAGCTTTTGAGCCATCCTTTTTATTGCAGCTCAATAACAATTTCTAACGGGATTTTTCCTCATCCACCTTTTCTTCTAGTGTTCTGTGTCTCTTTTTCCTAGGATCCCTTCCTTTTGAAGTTATATACATCAGATCTCATTAAATGTCTAATATAAAAATATATTATGTTATTACTTTCAGAGACATGTTATATCTCTAGGAATAAATGATGAAGTCAAGAATTCTGTTTAATTTTGATCAACACTATGCCTATAAATTTTATCTCGGGGATTATTTTTAATGATTGAATTTAGGTAAAATGGTGAATCTTGAAATGATGGTATACTATTCTTAAATTTACTTTTCTTTTAAAATACTTCTTTCCAATATTTATTGTCAACTGATTTTTTTTTCAGCTGACAGCAGGTGGCTTTTTATTAAGATTATTTATTTAGTTATTTGCCAGAGAGAGAAAGAGAGGAAGGAAGCACAAGCAAAGGGAGCAGCAGACAGAGGGAGAAGCAGGCTCCCTGCTGAGCAAGGAGCCCAATGTGGGAGTTGATCCCAAGACCCTGGACCATAACCTGAGCCAAAAGCAAATGCTTAACTGACTGAGCCACCCAGGCATCTCACTGGTGATGGGTTAAAAAAATAGGAAAAATGTCTTTTGAATAGGACCTTTCTGACAAACAAAATATGTGACAATATGTAAAGCTGAAGGGTCTGGGGTCAGATTACTTGGATTAAATTCTGACTATTAACTTAAAATTAACAAGACCCTGGATAAAAACCCTCTAAACTTCAGCTTCTTTATTTTCAAACATAGATTATAATAAACTGACACACAAATTTTATGAGGACTACATGGGGCAATAGACACAAAGTGCTTAACAAGAGCTTGAATTTATTGTAGTTACTGAATAACTACTGCCTAAGCAATAATTTTAAAATACTAGAATACAGGCATATCACAGACTTATATCTTCCACCATCACTGCAATATTCTGAAATTGAAATTTAAGTCAGTATTCCTAATCCCATTGTAGGTGGTGGGTTGCTTTACTCATGTATGTATTATCTTTTGTAACATGCACACACACTCACAAAAAAGTCTCAAATAGTCCTTGGGTGAATAAATTAATTAATGTTGTGATAAAACATCAAGTGAAAGACTTACTTAAAATTGAACACTTCTATATGAAAATTGTTAAGAACAAAATAGATTAACAAAAGACAGGGGCACCTGGGTGGCTCAGTGGGTTAAGCCTCTGCCTTCAGCTCAGGTCATGATCTCAGGGTCCTGGGATGGAGCCCCACATCAGGCTCTCTGCTCGGCGGGGAGCCTGCTTCCCCATTCTCTCTGCCTGCCTCTCTGCCTACTTGTGATTTCTGTCTGTCAAATAAATAAATAAAATATAAAAAAAAAACAAAAACAAAATAGAAATTTCCTTGTGAGGTATGTACAAAACACACATTTTCTTTTCACATTTCAGGAAGTAGCTTCAAAATAGGGTCCTCCAAATAGATGAAATAGATAATTACTAAATTACCTTTCAACTGATAAAGATGTCAATTCATCAAGCAAATAGAGTAGATTTTATTAAACAGATTTGTGTATCCTTTCCTCTAAAAGTCTATCCTTGACCTAATAGAATTAGATGTTTTTGAAGAGCTTTCTAATTAAAATATGCTCTATTGCTTGAAAAGTATTATTGCATAATTAACATAGGAGGAACTTATAACAGCTCTGAGTGCTCTACAATACTCTGAAAGCATTTTTATTTTTTGCTAACATAAACACAGGTAATAAACCACAGCATTTGAAGATTTCTGTGTAAACCTTCTGGACTCTTATGTTATTAATCTTCTCATACTCCAAGTGATTGTTTATTATTTGTATTTGAAATCCATAAATCTAATTTTTTGCCAGTGCCAAACACAAGACATCATTTTTACTATTATTCATGAATATTCTTAAAAGTGAGATTGTAAACTATCAGAAATAGTTTCCAAGTTATCTATTAAAAGTATTGTGTGTCCTAGTGAGATCACTGTACTAGAATTCAATTTGATATGTGATCTTCAAACTATATTCAATTTTTAAAAAGTCATTTAACTGTTGAAATAGTGGCTTTAAAATCATTGTAAGAATATTTGATTCATATTCAGATACTTGATATGTTTCTTATTCTAAGTACTTATACTCCATGAGATCATTTGTTCTATTAATATGCAGTGTTCGATGTAGGATATTCATTTGTTTAGCATTTACTTGGCACTTCATACTATTTTATAAAAATTACATTCAATTGATTATGACTACTTGGGAGGTTTTAAACTTTTATACCTATTCTGAATTTGTAATTTGTCTGAAATGAGTAAAGAAAATTAAATTAAAATAGATCAAGAGAATTTTTCACTGATCTAATATTATTAGCTGGTGTATATTTGAGGAACAATGGCAAGCTCTCTATAACTTCTGTTTCCATTGTTAACTATTTTTGTTTATACTGTTATCTTTTTTTTTTTTTTAATTTGACAGAGAGAGAGAGAGATCACAAGTAGGCAGAGGGGCAGGCAGAGAGAGAGGGGGAAGCAGAGAGAGAGGGGGAAGCAGGCCCCCCGCTGAGCAGAGAGCCCCATGTGGGGCTCGATCCCAGGATCCCGAGATCATGACCTGAGCCAAAGGCAGAGGCTTAACCCACTAAGCCACCCAGGCGCCCCTATACTGTTATCTTTGATGTCTGTAATAAGAACTTTCTTTTTTTACCAACATCATTCTTTTGATTTTGAATAACACTGATTGCTTTCATTCTTTTCAATGAAGCTGAACATATCCCTCCCCTTTCATTGCTTTTTCTTTTATGTTTGTTCACTTCTATTTACAATATTCTTATCTAGTTTACTCACAAAAGGCTTGGGTACAAAGCCTGCCAGTTATTCTTCTGTTGTATATCAGAATTAGGAAACATACACAAACACACACACACCTACACACACACCTACACACACACACACACACACACACACGCATACATGTGCACACACATTCTGATGGTATTCTTAGATAATTTAAAATTTATTCAAAGCTTAAATGCAAATATTGACCTCCACAATAGGGATTAGTGACTTTAAAAATAACAATATCAAGAAGTTAACATAAATACTTCTAGTTTTCTTCTCTCTCACATTATGAATTGCATTTTGGAGGAAATAAAATTGATATTATATTTGACATTTTCAAATACAGTGATTATTTTCATGACTCTGATCATCATTATTATTCATGAAAATAGGCCTCCAAAATAAATTTTGAGCAACAAGAAAATTCACATTATGTTATATATAGAGCTGGGTTAATTAATACAATGGGTATGAATTCTTTTATAGCTAAATGATCAGTTTGATTTTCTATAGATAATGTTATTTGGCCAAGACTTCTGGAAAAGATGGCTCAATAGGAGGATCCTAAATTCACCTCATCTCATGGATACAACTAGATTTTACTCACATCAATATAGATAAACGAGGAAATAACCCAAGGCTAGCAGAACAAATGTCACAACCTAATGTTAAGAAGAGGCCACATCAAAGATGGTAAGAATGACAAAGACGTGGTAGATAAACCCCTCAGTTCTGGTCCCAGGGAGGAGGGAGTCATGGCTGCAGAGAGGGGAGAGAAACAGACTATCAACTGAGGAACCTGCACAGGGAAGATGATTCTCTATAACATTTACTTTAAAAACCAGAGGGACTTAATTTCATCAGTTTTTAGTATCATCAGGATTTAAAGACTAGAACTTAAAAAAATCAGGGGGCTGGTCTCTGGGAGAGCCTAGAGTGTGATAGGAAACTGAGTACCTACCCTTAAAAAGAGAGCACAATAAGCAATCCATGGAAATATAGAATAGGAGCAGCAGTTTAGAAAATACCTGAGGCACAAGGGAGGGAGCATTACTTACACCTCTCAGAGTTCACCGAGGGATTTCTCCAGTAGCAAAGGAACTGGCAGATTCCATCCCTTCCCTCATCACCCAGCATACACAGCCACCTGTGGGAACGAGGGCAGCACTGGCATTTACTACCTAATTTACTTACACTGTGCCACACCCCCTCCAGGCAGACCTGACTAAGTCTTGGTCCTGCAGGTCCCCTCCCCCAGAAGACCAGCATAAACCTTGCCAAACCATTACTCTTTACTGTGAATTTTGCAGGACTTTCGTCTGGTGATGGCAACTGGTCATCTTCTGAAGAGGACACAAGCACCTTCTTAAAATTGTGTGCACTGCCCATGCACACTCTGTGGAAAATCTCCTTCCTGCCCTGGTCTCCCTGGCAGTTGCAGGTGCACTTGCATGGTCCAAGGTGGGCCAGTGTCTCCTTGTTAAAAGGGCACACCTACCCACTTTCAAGAGCAAGCACCGTATATGACATTTGTAACACAGAGAGATAGAAACAGAGAGAGTGAGAAAACATGAAGTCAGAGGAACATGTCTGAAATGAAAGAACAAGACAAAACCACAGAAAGGGACCCATGTCAAATGGAGATAAATAATATGTCTGATATAAGGTTTAAATTAATGATCAAAATGATATTCATGGGACTTAAAAAAAAAAAAGAGTGGAAGACATCAGTGAGATCCTTAACAATGAGATAATAAAAAAGAAACAACATAATAAATGAAATTAAAGATACACTAGATGGAATAAATAGCCTAGATGAAGCAGAAGAATGAAACAGTCACCTGAAAGAATACTAGAAAGTAATCAAGTGTTAAGCAGGTGAGAGGAGAAAAAAAAAAAAAAAGATGTAAAAGGAGATTAGTCTTAGAGAAACTAACCACACCATCAATTGTAATAATATTTGCATTATAAAGATCTTGGAAGAAGAATAGAAAGAAGAGGGGGCAGAAAATTTATTTAAAAAAAAAAAAAAAAAGGATTAGCTGAAAACTGCCTGAATCAGGGGAAAGAAGCAGTAATCCAGAACTGGGGGCGCAGAAATTACCCTACAAAATCAAACCAAGGAAGTCCACACCAAGATAAATAGTAATGCAGATGGCAAAGTAGTGAAAAAGATAGAATTTTAAAAGAGCAAAAGAAAACAAAGCAGTTACCTACAAAGGAAACTGCATAAGGCTATTGGCTGATTTTTCAGAAGAAATTTTGCAAACCAGAAGAAAGTGACATGATGTATTCAAAGTGCTGGAAAGAGGAAAACTGCAGTCAAACATACTCTATCCAGTAAGGCTATCATTCAGAATAGAAGGTGAAATTAAAAATTCCCCAAACAAAAGTTAAAGAAGTTCATGAAACTAAACAAGCCCTGCAAGAAATATTAAGGAGAACTCTGTGTGGAAAGACCATAAGCAAGAGTGGGAAAAAAAAAGAAAAGAAAAGAAAAGAAAAAAAGTAGGAAAAGTACACATCACAAAGGCAGTAAAAATAAATTATCACTAAAAATCAGTCAAGAAACTAATAAAATAAAGACAGAAAGTATAACATCACAAATCAAAAACCAGTGATAGATATGAAAAAAAAAATACAAGTATATCACTAAAGAAAGAAAACTTATGGTGAGAGAAGAGAGTAAGACAAGAAAGGAACAAAGAAGAACAACATAACAAACACAAAATAACTAACAAAATGACAGTAAATACATACCTATCAAAAATTACTTTGAATAAAGATGGATAAAATGTCCCAATCAAAAGACATTGGGTGACAGAATGGATAAAAAACAAGACACAACTTTATGATGCCTACAAGAAACTCACTTTTGAGCTAATTACACATGCACATTGAGAGTGAGAGGATGGAGAACATTTATCATGCAAATAGATGTCAAAAGAAAGACAAAATAGCAATACCTACATCAGAAAATAGACTTTAAAACAAAGACTGTAACAAGAGACAAAGAAGGACACTATATAATCAGTTACTAAGAAGGCTATCCAATAGGAAGATAAAACAATTGTAAATATTTATGCACCCAAATACATAAAACAGTTAATAACAAATATAAAGGAAGTAACTGATAGTAATATACTAATAGTAGAAGACTTTAACACCCCGCTTGTATCAATGGACAGATCATCTAAACATAAAATCAACAAGGAAATAGTGGCTTTGAATGACACACTAGGAAAGATGTATTTAATAGATATATTCAGAACATTGAATCCAATAACAACAGAATACACATTCTTTGCAAGTGCACACTGAATATTCTCCAGAATAAATCACATAGTAAGTCATAAAACAAGTGTCAACAGTTTCAAAAATATCAAAGTCATACAATGCATCTTTTCTGACCACAACTCTATGAAATTAGGAAACAACCACAAGAAAACATCTGGAAAAAACACAAATACATGTAGGTTTAATATCGTGCTACTAAACAATGAATACATCAACCAAGAAATCCAAGAGGAAATAACAAATACATAGATACAAATGAAAATAAAAACACAAGAATCCAAAATCTTTGTGATGCAGCAAAAGCTATTTTAAGAAGGAAGTTTATAACACAGGCATACCTCAAGAAACAAGAAATATCTCTAATAAACAACCTAACTTTACACCTAAAGAAGCTAGAAAAAGAAGAACAAACAAAACCCAAAGCCAGCAGAAAAAGGAAATAATAAAGACTAGAGCAGAAATAAATGATATAGAAAATAAGTTAACTAGTTAATTTTAAATATTGTTTATTTATTATGTAAATATTTATTTTAAAATTATTTAAATATTAAATATCAATACTATCCAAGCAATCTACACATCCTATGCAATACCTATCACAATACTAACAGTATTTTTCACAAGAATAGAACAAATATTCCTAAAATTTGCATGGAGGCACAAAAGACCCCAAAGAGCCAAAGCAATTTTGAAAAAGAAAAACAAAAGTGGAGGTATCACAATTCCAGACTTCAAGTTATGTTACAAAGCTGAAGTAATCAAGCAGCTTGTACTGGCACAAAAATAGATGCATAGATCAATGGAATAGAGCAGAAAGCCCAGCAGCAAATCCACAATTATATGGTCAATTAATATTCAACAAAAGAGGCAAGGATATGCAATAGGAATATGCAGTTCAGTCTCTTTATCACATGGTCTTGGCAAAACTGGACAGCTACATGTAAAAGAATGAAAATGTACCACTTTATTACACCAAACACAAAAATAAATTCAAAATGGATTAAAGACCTAAGTGTGGGTTCTGAAGCCATAAGCATCCTTGAAGTGAGTACACACAGTAACTACTCTGACATTGGTTGTAACAACATCTTTCTATGTATGTGTCCTGAGACAAGGGAAACAAAATCAAAAATAAACTATTGGGGTTACATCAAAATAAAAAGTTTCTGCACAGCAAAGGAAACAACACAAATAAAAGACAGCCTACTGAATGGAGGAAGATATTTGCAAATGACATATCCAATAAAGAGTTAGTACCAAAAATATGTAAAGAACTTTTACAACTCAACACCTTAAAACCAAATTATCCAATTAAAAAATGGACAAAAGACATGAACAGATATTTCTCCAAAGAAGACATCCAGATGGCCAGCAGATACATAAATGGATGCTCAACATCACTAATCATCAGTGAAATGCAAATCAAAACCACAATGAGATATCACCTCACACCTGTCAAAATGGCTAAAACAAACAAACAAACAAAAAATACAAAAAAACAACAAGGATGTGGAGAAAAAGGAACCCTTGTGCATGTGGGAATGTAAACTGATGCAACTCCCACGACAGTAAGGAAGTTCCTTGAAAAATGAAAGTAAGAACTACCCTATAATCCAGGAATCATGTTATTGGGTATTTACCCAAAGAATTCAAAAGCACTAATTTGAAGGGATATTTACACCCTATGTTTACTGCAGTATTATTTCCAATAGCCAAATTATGGAAGACACCTAAGTGTCCATAGATGAATGAATAAAGAAGATGTGGTATATAGATAAAGATTTATAGATATAGATACAGATTAGGATACTTTTTATGCATAGAAACAATGAATATTTGCTATTTGCTGTAACATGGATGGACCTAGAAAGTAAAATGCTAAGAGAAATAAGCTAGTCACAGAAAGACAAATTTCACTCATTGGTGAAATTTAAGTACAAAAGCAAATAAGCAAAGAGAAAAAAAAAAAAAAGAGGCAAATCCAAAACAGACTCATAACTGCAGAGAACAAACTGATGGTTACCAAGAGGGAAGGTGGGAGGATGGGTGAATAGGTTAAGCAGATTAAGAGTATGCTTACCTTTTTTGTCTTTATGATGATGATGATGTTCAGTTAGCCAAAATATAGTATATCATTAGTTTTTGATGTAGTGTTCAACAATTCATTAGTTGATTATAACACCCAGTGCCTCTAGAAACAAACTGAGGATTAAAGAGGGGATGGGGTGGCGGGAGGGGGAAACAGGGTGATGGGTAATTAGAAGGGCACATGTTGTGAAGAGTATGCTTATCTTGATGAGCACTGAGTAATATACGGAATTATTGAATCATTATATTGTACAGCTGAAATGAATATAACACTATATATTATCTACACTAGAATTTTTATAAAGGTGTTAAATGGCCAAGAAAATTATAAA
This sequence comes from Enhydra lutris kenyoni, assembly GCF_002288905.1. Lineage (NCBI taxonomy): Eukaryota > Metazoa > Chordata > Mammalia > Carnivora > Mustelidae > Enhydra > Enhydra lutris. Next base: position 91,303,352 of record NW_019154086.1, on the reverse strand, counting down.
ATTTCTTATAACTTAAATGTTTTAAAAGCTTTATGGAAATCATCACTTGTGTGACATATTGTTATTTGTATTCCTGACAGACAAAAAGAATTAGGGATTTTGAAGAGAGAAGTTATAATCATCCAAGATTTTGCTACACCAGACTAATCTTCATCTCTCTTTCTTCCTGTAATTTAAATAGTATTTCTGTGGTCATTGGCATGTTAAGATAATCCAATCTGCTCTCCCTTAGTTACTGAAACTGTTCATTTCAATATGACTTCTGAATGTCCCCATCAGCCAAGATTATCTTCTACACTTTTTTTTTTGCAAACATTATTGTAACTTACATTTCTATAACTAGAGTCATTCAGGGGTGCCTGGCTGGCTCAGTTGGCTAAGAGCCTGACTCTTGATTTGGGCTCAGGTCATATCTGAGGTCATCAGGTCATATCTCAGAGTCATGAGATTGAGCCCCAGGTTTATTCTTTCTCTCTCTCTGTTTTCCTCTGCCCCCTCCCACCGCACTTGTGCTCTCTTTTCTCTGTCTCTAAAAAAATAAAAAAATAAGATAAAAAATATATAACTAGATTCATTCAAAGAAATTGAAATCTATGCATTCTGATTTGCACACATTAGGATAAGAGGAGAAATTTTTAAATCAAAACAAAACAGCAAACAGATAAAATAATGAAACTGTAAATTGATTTCAAATAGAGGGCATTTGAAATTAGGAACATTAATACAGAAAAAAAATAATTCACTAAAAACCTTTTTTAAAAAATCTTGTTCAGGAAATTAATATTTAAGCCAAAGAGTGATACTTAACTATATTAATATAAACCTAATTATCAGGTAAATGAACCATTTTGAGAATTATTAGTATTAATGTCATCATAATCATATTGTAGTTATTACCTCAAGAAGAAATTACCTGAAAAAATTAACTACCATTGAAAGAACAGAAAATTATGAACAAACTGCATTCCTAAAAATTTCTAGATTACCATACTGAACAAGCATTTTATTATTTAAGATAGTAAAGAGCATAACAAAGATGGAAACTTTATGTAACTAATATTGCTTTGATACAAATACCTAATAATTTCACCAAACAACAGTAAACACAATTATAGAACACTGCTGGGAGAAGAAGAAAATTCATCTGCCCCTCCCTCTACATTCCAAATCTTGAAGGAAGCCATGATGACTACATAAATCGGATTCAGAAACTCAAAGAGAAGGGAGGCTTGGAACTGTAGCTCAGTAGCTTCCAGCTCAAATACACAGAGGGAGGTGGAGCTAGGGCTGAAGAAGAATGCTAAGTGCTTAATTAAGAAAAAAAAAAAAGTGTACACCATAGGCCATAGGCATTTGTATTTTCAGTCCCTTTTGTTTAATAAGTTGTATTTCCCAGGATAAACTCTTCCGAAGCCTTGCCTAATGATGTAGCCTAGGTAACATGAATCTGAGAAATAAGTGTGGTAGAGGAGACCAGAATTTTGCTCAGTGCAACTCCTTTTTATGAAGTAAAATGATCCTCAGAGGAGAATAGACAGTAGAGCAATATAAAGCCAGAATACTTTTCTTCAGTTTTTCAATAGATTAAATATCCACAGTTTGATTAGGGTTTGGAGAAACAATATACACTCTTTTGGTAAGTTAGTTTTAATTTAACATTTTTACACAAGGAAAAAAAAATAGCAAGAAAATAGCTCCTGAATAAAGACTGCAGAGAGCAACACAAGATTTATTCCAGAAGGAATTTTTAAATTAGTTACTTTTAAGAATAACTATAGCACCACCAATATTGAGTATTAGAGTGCATCATTGTATTCCAGTGTTGCCAGGAGGTAACATATTTTGTGAAAAAAGATTAGTCTAGAAAATTACTGTTAGGTAGCTTTAATGATTCATTTTAAGTAAAAACAAACAAACAAACAAACAAAAGTAGTTAAAGGTTATAAGAATTGGAAATCATTTTCTCTATTAGCATATAAAATTATTTTTTTAATTTGAACCAATGATCTCAGAATCAATAGAGTTTCTATAATAACTCTTAAATGAACAGTTTTGCCAATTATCTGGCACAGTTTCTAAACTAAAAAGTTCGTTGTACTTATAGGTTTAGAATCGTTTTAGCTGTTTTTCCAATTTGTCTCTAGTGTACAACAAATCCTCTCAGAAATAAGACATACTTATGTGTAAAATCTGATCTAACAAGGCTTTTAAAGTTTGTTTAAATATAAAAATACTTCCTTGTGAACAATTATTAGATAAGCAAGTGTCTTCAAAGTTAAAAATTATTAGATAAGCAAATACTTACACTGATTACTTTCTAAATTGACTAAATGTAAAATGTGTGCATGGAGGTTATTTGAATTATTTTGTTTTTTAATTATTTTGGATTGATTTTGAATTACTAAGTATTCTGCAAACTAATTCTTTTTTTTTTTTTTTTAGATTTTATTTATTTATTTGACAGACAGAGATCACAAGCAGGCAGAGAGGCAGGCAGAGAGAGAGGAGGAAGCAGGCTCCCTGCTGAGCAGAGAGCCCAATGCGGGGCTCGATCCCAGGACCCTGAGATCATAACCTGAGCTGAAGGCAGCAGCTTAACCCACTGAGCCACCCAGGTGCCCCTGCAAACTAATGCTTAATAAAATTGTAGTTATTTTTAGTATTAAACATTTATTTAAAAACTAAATTGGAGAGTTGTCTTTGATTTCAAAATGACAGCCACATGCACTCAATGAAATATATTTACTAAAAATTTGATAACCTTATTGTAGCATGACAGTGAATTTTCAAAAATATATTCAAAAATTCTAATATTTCAATTCTAATAATTGAAAAAACAGTTCTACTTTATAGTAAATACAATTACAATGAGAACATTAAATATAATTTGATATTATTTATAAAAGAAATAGAAGTATAATTAGTATTTTATGCTACTATATAGTTTTCATTTTAATTAATCTTGGCCAATATTTCAATTTAATTAATTTTAAAATTCATTCTTAAATCTCCTTTGTGAATGAGTTAATACAGTTTGGCAATCTTGGTCAAAAATTATAACATTCATCTTTAAACTCTTAACATTTATCTTTAATTTTATTTGCACAAAAATTGTTTTTCTAAACCCATGCATCTGGGCTTATGTAATTAAAATACTTAATGCAATTAAAGTATAGTTAATATGAAATAGAAATCATCTTTTCATTCTGTACATTCCACTAGAACAGAGACTGCACAAAACCATGAAAAAGTGGAGCTACTTGGTAAGGGTATATAAAAAAATATAACAATTACTATTTTTTAAGGAAGTGAAATAAAAAATAAAATTATTTTCACCATTTAAAATAATTTGGCTATGATTGTTTTTATGCAACTGCCCCTCCTTTTGCTCTCATTGTTAAGATACTTGCTTGGGGAGAAACATCCCAACCCAGAAACCAAGCATTATCAAATGTGCTGTGATGAAATAAAGAAAAAAAATTCAAATTATGTCACAAACATTTTATTACTTAACTTTCCAAGTTTCTTAGGAAGGAGAGAAAATGGGGAAATCTCAAATTAATTATTATTTAATAAGAATAGCTTGTACTCTATTATTTATTCAGCAGCTTTCACTAATAAAACTTATTACACATTGCACATATTGCCTCATCAATCATCACTCAATGAGGACAGAAAACCTGACAATTTTAAATAATTTCAAAGAGATCCAATATTAATATCATAGTCTATTTATACGAAATAAGGTACAATCCTTGCCAAGTGACCACGCTGACTTTCATGGACGATAAAAGCATCAATTCATGTTGTGGAGGAAAACTGACAATACACTATTTTAATAACTGAATATAATTAGAGCAATGGAGTTCAAAATGTGGCTGTTGCCTATAAGATCAAATTTGGGAAAAGAAATCAAATTTCCTGCAAATTCAGCACTTACAAACATAAGATAAATTGCAACTTGTTATTATTCATATTACCAATGAAAATGATGGGACTTATTCTTAGTCAAAGCTTTGTAAGTTGCATGAACTATTTCAGATCAATAGCAACTGTTTAGAAGTTTTTGCTGAATAGTTCAGCTTATTGAGAACTATCAAAGACAAATTTTAGTACTTGAAAAAGCTGTAACATTTTTTGAACTTGTGTTTTAATTCAAAAATTATTATTACTAGAAAAATATATGCCTTAGATGTTAGCTGATATACTCATTATTTAAGGGAGAAATTTTCCAATTTCCTACACTTATTGAATAAATAACTCATTTAATAAGTCAATCAATAAAGTCCTATATATTATTAAAAAGACAAGTAATAACAGACATGTTGGCAAGAATGTGGAGGAAGGAAATATTTGTGCACTGTTGGTTAGAATGTAAATTGGTGCAACCACTATGGAAAACAGTATGGGGGTGCCCCCCCCAAAAAATTATAAGTAGAACTACCATAGGACCCAGCAATTCCATTTCTGGATATATATCTGAAGGAAATGAAATCACTATGTTAAAGAGATACCCGCACCTCTATGTTCATTGCAGCTTTATGCTGGAAAAAACCTAAGTGTCCCTACATGAATGAATGAATAAGGAAAATGTGGTGTGTACACACACACACACACACACACACACACACACACACACAAATATTATTCAGCCATAAAAACTAATGAAATCATGCCATTTGTGAAAACGTGGATGGAACATTGGACCTTGAGGACATTATGCTAAGTGAAATAAGTCAGACAAAGAAAGACAAATAATATATAATTTCACTTATATGTGCAGTCTAAAACTATTAAAATAAAATAAAGCTCATAGATACAAAGAACAGATTGCTGGTTGATAGAGGTGAGGTGATGATTCCAGATTCCAGTGATGAAGTAAAATAAGTCATAGAGATACAATGTACAGAATGGTGACTATGGTTAGTAATACTGCACTGTATATTTGAAAGTTGCTAAGAGACCAAGCTTTAAACATTCTCATCACAAGAAAAAAATATATATAACTATATATGATGATGGATGTTCACTAGACTTATTTTGTATTGTGCAATATACACATACCTCAAATCATTATGTTGTATACCTGAAACTAATATAATGTTACATATGAATTATACTTCAGTAAAAATATTTATTTATCTATAAATAAATAAATGCCTATGAAGCTACTGATAGTCTTTTCATAGTACGAATTTTGAGACTGATATAGGTAACATCTTAAAATGGGCTTTGATACAATATTAGACTGGATCAACTGACCAGATTTTTTTTTAAGAATTTATTTATTCATTTGACAGAGAGTGGGAGATCACAAGTAGGCAGAGAGGCAGGCAGAGAGAGAGGGGGAAACAGGCTCCCTGCTGAGCAGAGCTCAATCCCAGGACCCTGAGATCATGACCTAAGCTGAAGGCAGAGGCTTTAACCTACTGAGCCACCCAGGTACTCCTGACCAGATATTTTGCTATTACTTTAAAACAATGGTTACTGTGTGAGGTTAGAGAAATGTAGATGAATGCAGGTATTGACATTCCACAACTTAAGAAATAGTACATAATTATTAAAGAATTAAATCTTACAATAATTTTGCATATTATATAATTGAAATCATTTTTACATTAGAAGTATTAGTTTAAAAAGAAGTATATCCACATAGTCTTAGAACTTTAGAAGCTCTTTGTTTCAGAAAATATTGCCTTATATAATTATTTCAGAGTTCTATAAAACTTGTACTGGGATATATTTTCCTACATCAGTAAATAAAAATTACATCTTGAAATGTTCAAGTCCTCCAGTCTCTTGGCTTTACATTATATTCTGTCACTGAAGAAAGTTCAGTTTGTCTGAGTTTTAATGTAGTCGAGAGACAAGGCAGAATGACAGACCCATTGCTAGGAGATGTTTAATCAATAGCAATTTAATTTTACCTTTTTTTTTTCCCAATTGACTTAGAAAAACAGCTGAAGGAAAGAAATGCCATTGCTGTGAAACTTTGCATTCAAAATAACTATGGATTTTATGTTTTAAGCAAATTATGAGCTAATTTTACATTTCCACAGCACCTCACATGTTTAATAAAGAACAAACAAAATTAAAATGATATGGATATGAAACAAAGTTTTTTATAATTTAAATTATTAAAAATAGCACTGCCCTGTAGAACTTTTGTGAAAATGGAAATGTTCTCTCTGCTGTATGATATGGTAGCCAATACTAGCCTGTACTACTATTACTAGCTACCATATCAGACAGAACAGTTATAGGACTGAATTTTAATTACCTAGCATCTTAGTTAAATTTTTTAAATAAATGGTTTAGAAGGTGATGATGTCCAAGATTTTAACATATTTTGATACTATGATATTATCACAACACAACATACTGTTACCATTTTTTATGCTATTACCATTTAAAGATCTTTTTGAAATAAGAAAATTATAATTTTAAACTACAAAATTTGATTATGTTTCATTTATAGAAAGACGTATTGATTTCTCCATCAGTCTTATAGTCAGTATGCTTTTGTTTGGTAGTGAAAACAGATGGGAATTCAAATATGGTCTTAGACAACCATTTCAAAAATAAACCAGTGGTTATCAAATGATACTTTTAAGTTTCAACCTTTTCTAAATGTAAATGTAAAATGTAACAAATTGGCTTTTGCATTTCCAACCTGTCACGTGTCCTTCTCAGGCTTTCTCATAATATACAGTTTTATATTAACTATGTTACTATCTCTGTATTTTATGCTTACATAAGCCTAGTGAGAATATCATTGTTAGAAAAGCAGAATTAACTACATCCAACCTGTTGGATATTGTTTGTAATCATTCATCTAGAAACTGAAGGCGTATTTTTCCACAGTATACCACCTCAAAAAATATATATTCTGATGAAGAACTTTGGAGAGGAGTTTGTTCCCACATTCATAAATTAGCACCTTGCATGTGCTGCTGATTTCCTATCATAAACATTTATTTTGAGCAGACTGAATTACTGAAACCAGCTGCTTAGAGTGATCAATTTCACCCATCTCTCCACTTCTCTTTGCTTCTATTGGCACAACTTTAAAATTTCATAATTTCCTTTTCACAGTAGAATAACAACATTGCTCTTTCTCTTAATGTCTTTCTGTGGAAAGCAGATATATATTAGATAACACTGAGATTGGTTCATCTGTTCTTATCTCTTTTATATCCATAGGCTGCTCACCCTCGATAACATAAATGTAATTATCATGCACCTTAGTCAGTAATAGAAACAGATTAGCTTTTTATACCAACAATCTTTTCAGCTTTACAATGGCTTTTGTAAAGCCATAATTGACTATCTTTTTTATGACCATATTTAATGTGTTTTGGTCCAAGTTTTCCATAATATATTTCTCATGACTTTGCTACATGATATATCCTGTGTCAGAACTAGAATTATACTTTATTTTCAGCACATGCTATCACAGACCAGAACTTTTACATTGTGGGAGTACATTAGAAAAACCCATAACAGGTTAAGGGCAATTTTTTCTTTGAGGCAACAGAAGAAATGCATGTACTGAAATGTAGGCAATATCATCCTGGAGAGACTCATTTGAAATAGGGATTTAATTAGTCTCAAATATGGTAGATCAAGGAATCAAGGAAATGTTCATTCACCTCTAATTGCCCAATCATTTCCAGAAGTCTGGCTTCCAGTTTGGAAAACCCTTTACTTTATAGACAGCCATAATGACAAGTAGGTAATATTAAGAATTGTCTCCTATTTGAAATGGTAAAACTAGCCAATAAATATATTTGATTACAGCTTATGCTTAATGATGCTGTATCCAAGCTGAGCTAGTCTACTCATTATTAATGATGTGGCATATGGTAAATCAAGACAGATAAAATGTTTTATTTAATTTAACCAGAAATTTGGAAAAGAACAAAATAGTATCAGAGTCAAAATAATATATTGGGAAAAAAGAGACAAAAATAATGAGAGGGGCTCCTGGGTGCTCAGTTGGTTAAGCATTTGCCTTGGGTTCAGGTCATGATCCTAGGGTCCTGGGATTGAGCCCTACGTCTGGTTCCCTGTTCACCAGAGAACCTGCTTTCCCTCTATCTCTGCCCCTCCTGTCCATGTACTATCTCAAATAAATAAGTAAAATCTTTAAAAAATGATAAGATAAAGATAAAAATAAGAAAACTGAATTTGATAAAATTAATAGATGAAAGCTTTGATCATTTGAAGAAAGAAAAAATCCAACTATTATGATTTAAGAAAAATAGGAGAAAAATGACATAAAAGCATATATGTATTGTTTTAATTATGAGTTTGTTTTTGTATTCTTTTTCAAACCCATAATCCAATGCATCAACAAATCCTGTTGGCTCTAACCTCAAAGTACACTGTATTCAACTCCTTTTCATTAATTCAAAACTGCCTTCATATTCCAAGCCAATAGCTCTCTCTTTGGCTCTTTAAATAGTTCCCAAACTGATTTTCCCTATTCCCCACTCAAACCCTAATATCTATTCTATGCAAGAGTCAAAATATCCTTTTATTTTATTTTTTTTATTTTCTTAAATGTGTTATTTATTTATTTATTTGACAGAAAGAGAGACAGCAAGAAAGCAAACAAGCAGGGGAGCAGAAGAGGGAGAAACAGGCTTTCTGTTGCACAGGGAGCCAAATGTGGGGCTTCATCCCAGGGCCCTGGGATCATGACCTGAGCAGAAGGGAGATCCTTAATGACTAACCTACTGAGGCACCCCAGAGTCAAAACAATCTTTTAAAATTCAGTCATATATATATCTAATTTTTCAAAGTTCTTCAATGTCTTTCCATTTTACTTAGGAAAAAAAAAAAAGGAAAATTCCTCTCATGGCTTACACATTTCCTTTTATTTTTATGTTTAATTAGTCAACATATAATATATCATTAGATTTTGGGGGCGCCTGGGTGGCTCAGTGGTTAAAGCCTCTGCCTTCAGCTCAGGTCATGATCTCAGGGTCCTGGGATCGAGTCCCGCATCGGGCTCTCTGCTCAGCAGGGAGCCTGCCTCCTCCTCCTCTCTCTCTCTGCCTGCCTCTCTGCCTACTTGTGATCTCTACCTGTCAAATAAAAATTAAAAAATATATATATATCATTAGATTTTGATGCAGTGTTCAATAATTAATTAGTTGCATATAACACCCACTGGTCATCACAACCCATGCCCTCCCTAATACTCATCACCTGGTTAACTCCCTACACCTACACCTTTCCTGTGTAACCCTCAGTATGTTTCCTGGAATTGAGTCTCTCATGGTTTGCTTCCCTCTCTGATTTCTTCCCATCCAGTTTTCCCTCCTCTCCCCTATGGTCCTCTGTGCTATTCTTTATATTCCACATATGAGTGAAACCATATAATAATTTTCTTTCTCCAATTGACTTACTTCACTTAGCGTAATACCCTCCAGTTCTACCCATGTCTATGCAAATGGTAAGTATCCATCCTTTCTAATGGCTGAATGATATTCCATTGTATATATGAACCACATTTTCTTTATCCATTCATCTGATGAAGGACATCAGTACATCTGTATCTTTGGGGCAAATACCCAGTAGTACAATTGCTGAGTCATAGGGTGGTTCTATTTTTAAGTTCTCAAGGAACCTCCATACTGTTTTCCAGAGGGGATGTACCAGCTTTTATTCCCACCAACAGTGTAAGAAGATTCTCCTTTCTCTGCATCCTCACCAACAACTGTTTCCTGTCTTATTAATTTTGACATTCAAACTGGTGTAAGGTGGTATCTCATTGTGTTTTTGATTTGTATTTCCCTGATGCCAAGTGATGCTGAACTTTTTTTTTTTGTTTTTCTTTTTCTTTCTTTCTTCTTTTTTTTTTAATGTGTCTGTTAGCCAATTGTATATCTTCTTTGGAGAAGTGTCTGTTCATGTCGTCTGCCCATTTCTTGACTGGATTATTTTGTTTTTTTTGGGTGTTTAGTTTGAGAAGTTCCTTATAGATCTTGGATACCAGCCCTTTATCTGTAATGTCATTTGCAAATATCTTCTCCTATTCCGTGGGTTGTTTCTTAGTTTTGGTGATTGTTTCCTTTGCTTTGCAAAAGTGTTTTATCTTGATGAAGTCCCAATAGTTAATTTTCATTTTTGTTTCCCTTGCCTTTAGAGATGTATCTTGCAAAGTTGCAGTGGTCAAGGTCAAAGAGGTCACTGTCTGTGTTCTCCGCTAGGATTTTGATGGATTCCTGTCCCACATTTAGGTCTTTACTCCATTTTGAGTTTATCTCTTTTATAGTGGAAGATAAGTCCAATTTCATTCTTCTACATATGTCTGTCCAATTTTCCCAGCAGTATTTGTTTAAGAAATTATTATTTTTTTTCCATTGGTCTACTTTCCAGCTTTGTCACAGATTAGTTGACCATAGAGTTTAAGGTCCGTTTCTGGAGTTTCTATTCTGTTCCACTGATCTGTGTATCTGTTTTTGTGCCAATACCATGCAGTCTTGATGAACATAGTTTTTAATATAGCTTGAAATAAGGCATTGTGATGCCCAAGCTTTGGTTTTCCTTTTCAAACATTTCCGTGGTTATTCGGGGTCTTTTCTGGTTCCATACAAATTTTAGGATTGTTTCTCCCAGCTCTGTGAAAAATTTGAATGGTATTTTGATAGCGATTAAACTGAATATGTAGATTGCTCTGGGCATCATAGACATTTTAACACTGTTTATTCTTTCAATCCATGAGCATGGGTTGTTTTTCCATCTCTTTGTGTCTTCCTCAATTTCTTTCATGGGTGTCCTGTAGTTTCTATAGATCCTTTACCTCTTTGGTTAGGTTTATTCCTAGGTACCTTATGGGTTTTGGTGCAGTTGTAAATGGAATCAATTCCTTAATTTCTCTTACTTCAGTTACATTGTTAGTGTACAGAAATGCAACATATTTCTGTGCATTGATTTTGTATCCTGTCACATTGCTGAATTGCTGTATGTTTTATAGTAATTTGGGGTTGGATTCTTTTTGGTTTTCCACATAAAGTATCATGTCATCTGTGAAGAGAGAATTTGACTTCTTCTTTGCCAATGTGAATGTCTTTTATTTCTTTTTGTTGTCTGATTGCTGAGGCTAAGACTTCTAGTAATGTTGAATAGCAGTGCTGAGAATGGACATCCCTGTCATGTACCTGACCTTAAGGGAAAAGTTCTCAGTTTTTCCCCATTGAGAATGGTATTTGTTGTAGGCTTTTTCATAGATGGCTTTTATGATACTGAGGTGTGTCCATTTTACCCCTACACTTTGAAGATGTTCAATAAGGAAAGGATGCTGTATTTTGTCAAATGCTTTTTATACAGCAATTGAGAGGATCATATGGTTCTTGGCTCTTCTTTTGTTACTGTGATCTGTCACGTTCATTGATTTATGAATGTTGAACCATCCTTGTATCCCAGGAATAAATCCCACTTGGTCGTGGTGAATAATTCTTTTAATGTACTTCTAGATCCTGTTGACAAGGATCTTGTTGAATATTTTGGCATCCATATGCATCAGCAATATTCATCTGTAATTCTCCTTTTTGATGGGGTCTTTGTCTGGTTTTGGGATCAGGGTAATGATGGTCTCATAGAATGAGTTTGGAAGTTTTTCTTCCATTTCTATAATTTGAAAGAGTTTTAGTAGTATAGGTATTATTTCTTCTTTAAATGTTGAATAGAATTCCCCTGGGAAGGCATCTGGCCCTGGACTCTGTTTTTTGGCAGGTTTATTTTTTTTAATTGCTGTTTCAAATCCCTTGCTGGTTATTGGTCATTTCAGATTGTCTATTTCTTCCTGTTTCAGTTTTGGCAGTTTATAAATTTCCAAGAATGCTTCCATTTCTTCCAGGTTGCCTAGTTTGTTGGCATATAGCTGCTGATAATGAGTTCCAATAATTTCCTTGGTATTAGTCATGATTTCTCCCCTTTCACTCATATGATTTTATTAATTTGTGTTCTTTCTTTTTTCCTTTGGGTAAGTCTGGCCAGAAGCTTATCAATCTTACTAATTCTTTCAAAGAACTAGTTTCTAGTTTTATTGATCTGTTCTACTGTTCTTCTAGTTCTTATTTCATTGATTTCTTCTCTAATCCTTATTATTTTTCTGTTTCTGCTTTATTTAGGCTTTATTTGCTGTTCTTTCTCCAAGCCCTTTAGGTTTAATGTTAGCTTTTGCTTTGGCTCTTTTTCTAATTTTTCGAGAGAGGCTTGGATGGCTATGTACTTTCCCCTAAGAACCACATTTGCAATATCCCATAGGTTTTGAACTGATGTGTTCTCATCTTCCTTGGCTTGCATGAATTGTTTAATTTCTTTAATTTCCTGGTTGACTTTTTTATTCTTTAGCAGGATGCTTTTTAACCTCCAACTGTTTGAGTTCCTTCCAAATTTCTTCTTGTGTTTGAGTTCCAGTTTCAAAGAACTATGGTCTGAAAATATGCAGGGAATAATCTCAATCTTTTGGTGTTGGCTGAGACCTGATTTGTGACATAGTGTGGGGTGTATTCCAGAGAAAGTTCCACATGCATGAAAGAAGAATGAGTATTCTGTTGTTTCAGGATGGAATGTTCTGTATGTATCTATAAAGTCCATCTGGTCCAATATCATTCAAAGTTCTTGTTTCTTTGTTGATCTTCTGCTTAGATGATATGTCCATTGCTGTGAGTGGAGTGTTGAAGTACACTATAATGTAGTATTATCAATATATTTATTTTGGTTATTAGTTGGATAATGTAATTGGCTGCTCCCATTTTGGGGCATAGATATTTATGATTATTAGATTTTCTTGTTGGATAGACCCTTTAAGTATCATATAGTGTCTCTTTACATCTCTTACTGCAGTCTTTGGTTTGACATCTAATTTGTCTGACAAGAGGATCGCTACCCTATCTTTCTTTTGAGGTCCATTGACATGGTAAATGGTTCTCTAGCCCCTTACTTTCAATCTGGAGGTGACTATAGGTTCAAAATGAGTCTCTTCTAGACAGCATATAGATGGGTCCTGCTTTTGTGTCCAATTTGAAACCCTGTGTTTTTTGATGGGAGCACTCAGCCCACTTACATTCAGAGTAACTATTGATAGATGAATTAATGCCATTGTATTGCCTATAAAATCCCTGTTTCTATAGATTGTCTGTTTTAATTTCTGGTCTTTATTACTCTTGGAGTCTCTCTTTGCTTACAGCATCCTCCTTAATATATTTTTCAGGGTTGACTTGATGGTCAAAAATTCTTTCAATTTCTGCCTGTCCTGGAAGATCTTTATCTTTACATCCATTCTGAATGACAGCCTTGCTGGATAAAGTATTCTTGGCTGCATATTCTTCTCATTTAGTACCCTGACTGTGACTTGCCAGCCCTTTCTGGCTTGCCAGGTTTCTGTGGATAGGTCTGATGCTATTCTGATGTTTCCTCCTCTCCCTAGCTATTCTCAGGATAGATTCTTTGGCTATAAGATTTGCAAGTTTCACTATTATATGTTGGTATGTTGATCTATTTTATTGATTTTGGTAGGAGTCTTGGACACAAATACTTGTTTCCTTCCCCAGATTGGGGAATTTATCAGTTATGATTTTCTCAAGTATACCTTCTAGTCCTCTCTCTCTTTCTCCAAACTTTTCCCCACCCCCACCCCCACCCCCCAGAGATCCCAATATTTCTGAATTTGGAATATTTCATGGCATCATTAATCTCCCTAAGTCTATTTTCATAGACTACTAGCTGCCTATCTGTTTTCCTCAACTTCCTTCCTTTCCATCAGCTTATCTTCCAGATCAATGATTCTGTCTTCTGCCCTATATACCCTGGTTGTTGGAGTATTCAGTTAAGACTGCATCTCATTCATAACATTTTGAAGTTCAAGCTGATTGAATCTCACTTATGCCCTTAGAGATTGTACATTGTCACTAATGCTTTCTTCAAGCCTAGTTATTGTCTTTATAATTGCTATCCTGAATTCCATCTCTGACATCTTCTTTACATCCATATCCATTAATTTTGTGGCAGAAGACATTGTCTATGGTTCTTCTCTTTGTTGAGAGTTCCTCCTCCTAGTAATTCTGTAGAGGGATGGTTTAGCAAATGAAGAGAGTCCAAAATATCAAACACAACCCAAGCAAATGCAAAAAATCTAGAAAAAATCTGAGGTGGTCAGAAGCTACCACAGATACACGAACAAAGCCAAGATGATCTGAAATAATAAAAAAAACAAAAGGGGGGGATATTATAGTCTCTCAAGGTGGACAAAGCACTGTGAGCTGACTGTTAATGATTGATTTTTTGGTCTGTGGGTCAGAAGTCCCCAAATTGCAAAGAAATCAGAATATACACACACACACACACACACACATACAAAGATAAAATTGAATAGAGTGAAAAACAGACTAGTATAGGGTATAAATTTATAAAATGTAGATGTGAGAAATAAAAGTTAAAAAGTGACTTAAAAACACAAGTTGGGAAATAAGAATCTATTTCAAATGGGAACAGGGGAAAGAAAGAACGAAAGAAAGAAAGACAGAAATGTAAAATTTTAGCCTGAAGTATAAACAAGTTGTGAGGGTACACCTGGAGGTCCCTATATTATTATTTTCCCCTGGTGCTGGAATTTTACAGTCCTGTGGGAAATAAGCTTATCATTCACCTGTTCTTCTGGTCTGTCTTCTGGGAGAGGGACTTCTGCTCAGCTTCTCAGGCATCTTTGCCTGGGTGGAGTTACCCCACCACTTGTCAGGGTGATGAGCTTTATGTGAGGTGGTTGTCTGTGTTGCTCACCACCCCCCACGTTGCAGTTTTCTGCTTCTCTTTAGAGGCTCAGAGAAAGTACGATTATGCAGTAATCTTTGGGCCAGAGTCAAAAGATTGTGGTCTTCTTTCTTCAATAAACCCTCCAGGTCAAACCATCTCCACTTCTGTGTGTACCAAACTCCACAGACTCATGCTATTCATGCCTGCTGCAACTCTCCTGGGGGAGTTCCAGGGTCCCACAAGTGTCTCTGTGCTTTGTGCCTTTGCAATTGAGAGCAGCTGTGGGTTCACACATACACCTCTTCAGCAGCTATCAGGTCACAGCTGGGTCCCACCCCAGTGTCTTTTTGGGACCTCACCACCCTGAGAGCTGTTACCCTGCCATGGGTACAAGCTGTTTGATATCTGCCCTGAGATGTTAAACAGCCCACACCTTCTAGTCCTTCACAGGGTGCTCAGGTAGAGAGTGGTCTCCCTATAGTCTGGGCTCATGGTTTATGGTGACTGGAGTTAAGAGTCCCTCCTGGGCTCCTTGACTGTAACCAGTCTTCCTACTCCATTGTTTGGGCAGTTTATCAGTTCAGGTTCCCCCATACTTTCTGAGTTTCCTGGAATCTTGAGACCACAATGATCCACCTAGAACTCTGCCTTATTCACTCCCTATGCCATTTTCAGAAAGAGATATCTCTAACTGGAGCAGATTTCTAAGGGTCCCAAGTTTGTGGTGTTATACTACTTTTTGGCAGCCAACTTATAGAGGCTCCCTCTCCTCTTCATTTATCTTTTGATATTTACCCCAAAGATTCATGGTTCTGCACGTCCTATCCTGCAAAAAAGTAGTAATTTTTCTACTTGTAGAAATCCAGATAAATCTTCTTACATCTCAGGTTGAATTCATGTGCCTTCAGAATGCTTTGATAGATATCCAACTAAATTAAAGGGACTAGATGAATCAAAGGTCCCTACTCTGCAGCCATCTTTCCCCACTCCGGCTTACATATTTCTAAATAATCTTGTGTTGGCTACTGCTCTGACCCTGTTATTATTCACTCTACTATTCACTTTACTCCAGACCTACTTTATTTCTAGCACCAGTTTTCTCTAGGAACCCTTCTGGTTTATGCCATCCCATCATTGAGTGCTATGCTCCAGTGTCTTATTAGAAAACACATTTTGGATAATCTTTTAGACCATATCCTTTCCAATGACTCTTTATTCTTATACTGATTAATGCTTTATTGTTTTTTTTTTGTTTTTTTTTTTTTTAATATTTTATTTATTTTTTTGACAGACAGAGATCACAAGTAGGCAGAGAGGCAGGCAGAGAGAGAGAGGAGGAAGCAGGCTCCCTGCCAAGGAGAGAGCCTGATGTGGGGCTCGATCCCAGGACTCTGGGATCATGACCTGAGCTGAAGGCAGAGGCTTTAACCCTCTGAGCCACCCAGGGGCCCCTTTATTGTTTTTTTAATGACACTTTTCATCATTTCATTTACTTGTCAGTTTCCTTCCTCTCCCATATGAATGTACCTCCCTGAAATTAGTGGCAATTTTTTAAAACTCAGTCTTTGCCCAAAGCCTAGAAGAGCTGCAAAACCATAATAACCCTGGACTCACCATGTGCTGAATAAATAGCACAAGTATTATGTTCATTTCAATAGATATTTAAAAGGAATTTAAATCAGAACATAAAGATAACTATAAAGTTATCTTTCAGAAAATCTTCTAAGACTGATTGCCTCTAATACCAGGACACAAAGGAACAGATTAAAAGTTCAGTGCATTCTGATATTTGTATGTCTAACAGCAAATTGTGCACTCCTTCAGCAACTTCTATTTATGTACGTTGTGGAGATCCATCTCTGAGTGTGCCACGTGGACCAAGAAATTGAGAGATTGAGGGGCACCTGGGTGGGTCAGCGGTTTAAAGCCTCTGCCTTCAGCTCGGGTCATGGTCCCAGAGTCCTGGGATCGAGCCCCGCATTGGGCTCTCTGCTCAGTGGGGAGCCTGTTTCCTCCTCTCTCTCTGCCTGCCTCTCTGCCTACTTGTGAGCTGTCAAATAAATAAATAAATAAATAAGGACAAGGCAGAGGTAAAGGTGTGGGGAGGCAGGCATAGCCTTGAGAACGCTATTCCCTTGTCCCGCCCTCGTGGCCCTGCCTGTGCCCTCCCTCTCCTGCATCGCTTCCCTTCAGCAGTGTCCTTCCCTTGCTCTAGCACCGCCTTTGATCCCTGTGGCCCACCAACTGAAAACTCAGATTCGTCTACTTGCTGTGCAGGACTCCTGGCCTGGGACACTAGCCTTTCCAGGGGTTCACGCTCCGAATCGCCATGCTCTGCTCGGCGGTGCCTGCACATTCCCCACAGGTGACCCTGCCTCCTCCCACCTGAAACGACTTCCTCTCTACCCCACTTCTCTCCTATAGCCCCAGTGAGACTGCCTGTGAAGCCCGTGGTATATTCAGTGGCCCCTGGGGAGGCAGGGACAACTCGGTCCTCCTTTTCCTCATATGCTCTGTGAAACACCCTCCCCATCCTTGTTTTTGTAATTTTTCAGGAACACCAGTCCCTTTCAAGAACACTGCCTCTGTACATTCCTGAAAAGTGGTGTGTAAGTGAAAAATCTGTCAGTCCTCTATCCTTTAAAATTCATTTAAAATTCTATGAATTTTAAGTGTACTATTTTTAAGAGTATGAATGGATGTCAGGAATATTTGTGGGTATGTTATGTAAAATAGTGATAATCTTAAAAAAGGAATTTGTGTTCAATGATTCACTTCTTCATAAGTTAGTCATTAACTGATTAAGTGTTTATCAAGTACCAGTGATGTGTGAGACACTGAAAATTAAAGGTAAATTAAAGGTAAAAACAAAAGCAGACAGGATCCATTGCCTTTATTTTGCTAATGGTGCTGTCATGAAAATAGTTACAAATCGTATAATCAGTTGAAGAAAATTAGAATTTACATTGCAACAAATAATGATATTCCAAATAATGATCCCATAATTGAGATATTTAATGCAGTCAGGAAAGTCAGAAAATAGTTCTTTTAAAAAAGTACAATTTGGAACACCTAGGTGGCTCAGTGGGTTAAAGCCTCTGCCTTCAGCTCAGGTCATGATCCCAGATTCTTGGGATTGAGCCCCTCATCGGGCTCTCTGCTCAGTGGGGAGCCTGCTTCCACCCACCCACCCCACCTGCCTCTCTGCCTACTTGTGATCTCTGTCAAATAAATAAATAAAATCTTAATTTTTTTAAAGTAAAATTTGAATTGAGATGTGAATAATAACTATACATTAATTAGGCAAAGTGGAGAGAAGGGACTGTCAAAGGCCCAGGATGGATGTGAGTCAGAAATTAAGAACAAATTCATGGCAGGAATTTGAGAGAAGCAGGAAAAACACAAGGCAATTTAGAGTTTATCTGGCCAAATTGAAATGTTCCATATTTATTCAAAATGCAATAGGAATACATTAGAAGGATTTATGCAGAGGGTCAACTTGTATAGTTTCACACTTTGGGAAGAGAAACCTGGACACAAATATGAAAACACATTGGGCAAGAACTATTTTAGATGTCATTTGGCTAGTTATTTCTTATGGCAATCTTCAGGCAAGAGACATAACTAAGACTAAAGTGGGAAGGTGGAGAGTTCAAAGGTTAGAGATATTTGGCACGTGAAACTGACACGACTTAGTAATCAGAATGGAGGAGACAAGTGAAGGCATGAAGGCAAGGATGATGTTTCACTTCTAGCATGTGAAACCCTTTGGAAATGCATGTTATTCAACGAGACAGAGAGCATACTGGTTTATGTGAAGAAGATCATTAATTCCCAGTTCAGCATGTTGAGCTTGCTTAAATTAACTCTAAGACATCTTATATATATGCCAAACAGATAAGTTGGATGTGAGGGCTTGGTGAACAGAGTTGATTAAGGTATATATTATGACTCGTTTGCAGAATTGGAAAATGTAAGGGTAGGTGTGAGTCTGTGTGTGTCAGAGTGTGTGTAAGATTCCCTAGGGAAGAGTTATAATTTTACAAGACAGATAGTCTATAATAAGCTTGAGGCTTTCCAAATTTCAATATCCAGATAGTATAACATTAGCCAGCAAGATTCAGGAAAGGAAAAACAAAGAAAAGCAGCATAGATATGAAGGAATAGAATATTACCAAAAGGATAGGGTATTTAACAAGTACAAAATCTGTTGAGAAGCTAAAATATCTCTATAAAATTACAGTAGTTCCAGAGGAGAGATACAGAAGGTGTTGAGAGAAGAAAAAAGATTATAGTTAAATAAAATATTTTGATAAATGTGGAAATTAAGAAAAAAAATATACTTGGAGAGGTTGATATGATTTTAATTGAGATTTTTTTTTAACTTTAAAAATAAGTGAAAAGATAGAGTTGCAAGAGCGATGTTGAATTCATTTGAGATATATGGAAATGGAGTACAGAGATAAACATTAGCTAGCAAGAAGGGCAGCTTTTTTGTTTAAAGAAGAAATATGATCACGAAATAGTTTCTTATATCTTTCTCTTGGGGTTAATGTAGAGCATGAAATCAGTCATAATACTTGGCTTGCTAAAATGTAACACATAGGCCACCGGGGATGAAGGAAGGTTTTGGAGAAGGGCATAGACCTTTGTGGAATGCCTAGGATTTGGGGGCCACTCTGTTATTGGAATGCTGTGGGGAGTTGCCCTCCTGAACCCTTCTTAGCTCAAACAGCTTTCTTAGTTCAAACAGCTGGCCTGTATCTAAGAGATGTATGTATTGGCCCTTAGGCTATGTTCAGCACTCAAAGAACAGGCAGATTAGCATAACCTTTCTTTCCCTTAAACAGGTCCTCCTCATTTCAGTAAGTCCCCTGTCACATATCACATGCTTGAGAAACAGTGAGAAGGATTTGTGATTATCCTGAATGGCCAATAAAAGTGGGAATAAAGAAGAGGTTTTCCTCTTTGAGTGTTGGTGCCCTTGCATTCTCTTCTCTTTCATGGCAAAGTTTAGAGTAATCTTTTCATCCATCCGTATAGGGATTGCTGACCATTCCTGGCATTTTTCAATGATAAATTGGTATAAGATATAAGAAAAAATGCATCTATATCTATACAATCTGTATATCTCTATTTGTGTCAATCTCTATTTAAGTATACATCATTTTTTTTTTCTTTTTAATTCACAGGGACTGAGATAAAGCAAATAGTCACTAATAATTATCTTCAGAGTAACCGGTTCCCTCAGATAAGACCGTGTTAATTATGACACATAGCAGGACAAAGAGAATTAGAGAGATTGAGAATGGGCAATTTTATTGGTTATGAAGAGATAATTTTAAAAGCCACAGTAAAATACATTGGGGTGTTGAGACAGAAAAAACAAAACAAAACAAAACAAAACAAAACAAAAAACCAAAGAAAAAAAACAAAACTAAAAAACAAAGAAGTTATATAAAAACGTTGGGCTTATGATACCAAAGAACACTGGCTTAACTCTGGGACACAATGCATTGTGGATAAAGTCTCAAGAGTCATTTTTAAAGTGAGTGGATTCTAGTTGTATTTGCATGTGCAATGACACTTAGGAAATGACTGATCCCAAAGCTCTTGATTCCATACATAATGTTAAAGCAAGCCCTGACTTAAAGCAGATAATATTTTGGCAAAGAAGAGTCACATAATAAATCTGATTCTTGAAAAATAGTCACAGTCAGTGAAAACAGAAGAAACCCACGTTTTTTGGAGTTACTCCAAGTTAATGTCTTAGAAAACAGAACTCAAACCAGCCAAATTTCCACCGTTTTGTGATGGTTCTGGGACCATTAATTCTTTGGGTAATTACCTAAACTAGGCACCCATTCAGAAAAAATAAGAAAAATAAAAAATAACTAAGAAAGAAAACAAACAGCAGAGGAACTATCAAAAATATGCAAAATAAGGCAGTATCAGCAAAAACTTGAATCATTGGAGGAATACATTTCTGAATATGATTTATTTATTACTGAGTTCACATGATACTTTGAGAAAACAACTGCTCCATAGATTCCAAAACACACACAAAAAAACACAACTCTGTGACATGATTTGAAAGATAACACGGGAATTTAACAAGATGTAAACTAGACTGAGAAAAAGAGCAATTTGGAAAAAATTTGAGATGAATATTGTAATATAAAATTGCAATATTAAACTATTATGATCCATGAAGAGAGGCCTATTCTCTACTATAAGTCTGTTCCAAAACACTGAAAAAGGGAATGTTTCCCAGTAACTTTTGTGAAATATTATTAATAGTAATGGATATTTTAATAAGTTATAAGTTATATTCATTGGGGCACTTGGGTGGCTCAGTGGGTTAAGCCTCTGCTTTCAGCTCAGGTCATGATCTCAGGGTCCTGGGATTAAGGCCTTCATTGGGCTCTCTGCTCAGCAAGGAGTCTGTTTCCCCTCTCCATCTGCCTGCCTCTCTGCCTACTTGTGATCTCTCTCTTTATTAAATAAATAAATAAATAAAATCTTTTAAAAAAAGTGTGCCCGCCTCTCAAAGGTGTTTAAAAAAATTATATATTCATCATCATCTCTTATAAATTATTTCCTTTATGGAGTTGAAAGTAGAGTTTCTACTAATTTTCTATGAGTATAGAACTTAAATAATATTTAGAAACAAATATGTTTTAGAGAAATCACAGAAAGAAAAATATTTTGTAAGGAGTTATAAACCAAATTTGGATTACCAATATTTAATATATTAAATATTCTCCTAATCTCTCTTTGGACTGCAAAACACAAGTATTAATTGATAGGTTTTTATTCTTTGTTGTTCACTTTCTTAAAAATTCCACACTGATTAGAGAAATTTGAACATTAAAATAAAGAATCTAAAATGTTTTGAGTGGGAATTTTTTTCTCAAAGTATTTGTCATACATTGTATATATAACAACATAGTCTCGTGTACTGCATAAATAATGGATTTAGATCTGCAAGATAATTTTCATCTTTAAATTTTGAGTGTTAAAATTAATATATCAAACATACATTGCCAAATATATTTGATCTAGTTATTGAGGGTTATTTTTTGTTTGTTTATTTTGTTATGTTTTTTGTTTTGAGAAAACACACACTTGAGTAGAAGGAGGGACAGAGGGGAGTGAAAGAATTTCAAGCAGTTCTCACTGCTCAACTGAGCCAACCAGGTACCTTTAGTTATTGACATCTTTTAAAAAACAGTTTACTCTCTTTATTATCTTTTATATTCCCTGACATATAACTTGGATTCTAATTTAAGTAATTTCTATTAATGCATTTAACTATTGTCCACTTATGTAAAATAAAACTTGGTCATATCAATGTAATGACTTAAAGTAGAGATTATTTTGTTTTATCCCAGTTGACTACTAAGAAGGTAAGTCAGGAGATTATTTGGGCTCAAAGTTTTGTTCATTGCTCTCCATTTTAAACCTGGAACAAAACAAAAACCATAACACATCCTTTTAAAATCAGTGCTTTAATCAGTTCCAGAGATTCATTTTATAGCTTGAAACTGTTTCATTAATAAAAGGAAAGGAGAACAAATTAATATGTTGAATATTTGCTCAAGTTTTAAGTTCATCAAGTTTTGGGTAAATTGGACATCAGAATCTATTTTAATTTCTATAACCCAAGAACTGTTTATCTTTTAGTCTGTTCATGTGTTGGGTATCGTGTTTTTCACTTCAACTTTGCACTTTATATTAACTAAAATACATGTTGTTTTAAAGTCTATTCTAAGTGATGGAAAAACCATAGTATAGTATTCTGTAAATTTGCATTAGATTTAGTTGTTACTGACATTATTTGAATTGACTTAGATGTATTAAGACCTTATTTCTATTATAGATGACTTCTTTGTAATTTTAAAAATTTATTTTACTCTAAGATAATGTGAATATTTTGCCCTAATGTTTTCTAGCATTACTATAAAATGGTCTTAAGTTCACATATTTTTTTCTATAAGAAATCCATTCCCCCTAATAATACTTAAATCCATTCTCTTTATTATTACAGTTGATTTCCAACATGATTAAAGGAAAAGATCTGCAAAATGTGTGAGAAAATGCAGGCATATTACAAAAATGTTAACATGAGTTATTTCTAAATTATTGTGAGAGAAATACTAACATTTCCACTCATTGATGGAAAAAATCAGAATAGTATTCTATCAGGATTTTGTTTCTATGAGTATGTTAAATCAGGATTATACTTATTAGCTAAATAAAGAGAAACTGAATATTCACAGATGTACCAAACTAGTATAATTAAGAGTGTCTTGTACTCCTCTACTTCTAAAGGTTGGATTAGTGTTCTGTTGAACATTTAAAAAGCATACATTGATTTGCAGTATATTAGTTACATATTTAGTTGCTAAATTAATTTGGAAAGTTTTATGTTATTAATATAGTTTCTAGTTACAACAAAATGAAATTCTATTTTAATTCCTCCTAAGGTATATTAAAAAAACTAGTTTTAATTAAAAAACTAGTTTTTTTTTAATTAAAAAATAATATATGTGTTTATTTGATCTTATGATTACAGGTAAATAAAGGTAGACCTGAATAAATTATTAAGATTCAAAAACTATTGTTCAGTTAATTAGGAGCCACTAAAGCATTACATATGTATCTATTATTTTTAGTATTATTTATCTAAAGTTAAAAAACAAACAAACATTAAAAGCTTTTCAAAGAGTAACGATAATTTTAAAAATTGTCATCAAAATTATGCTTTGAAATAGTGATAGGTAATAACCTTTTATTGAGTTAAAAATACTTCCTATATTCATTTTTATTGAGACACTACACATACACACACACACACACACAATGAAGAACATTCAATCAAAAATATGCTATAGATCTGTGGCATAATAACTTAGATCTAGTATAGTTTATAAAATAAAAATATCGATAAAAATTCCATGAAACAAATTATTTCTCTACTTAAATTATATCACTGTATATACATACACACATACATAGATCTCAAAACTTACTTACAATTTATAGTAAAAACATTCTTGATTAACCATAAAATTGGGACATAATATCTTCTACATCATACAGTATTTAAGTTCACTAATGCAACAAATACCTGCCAATGTGCCCATCTGTCTCTTTGTTAATGTCCAGAATAAAAAGATGATTAAATCAAATGAGTAAAGATTCCAGATAGAATACAATACTCACTCACTTCTATAAAAAGTATCTTAGAGCAAGAAAATAAAACTCTTAGCTATTTCTCATTATTGTGATTCTGAATCATGGCATATACTGAAAGAAACAAAATTTAAGATTTACATAAGAACCCTACCTAGGTCATTTAGAGCCTACCTGGATAACAGCAGGTATATAATAATGCCAATTATTGGCAAATATTTCACTGCCAAATATATTATTGGCATTATTATAATTTGGGTCATAATTTTGTATCCATTTGAATGTTTATCTTATAAGGATTTTGTGTTATTTTATAAGATTTTGACAAATGTTTTGTAATATTTGTAATATTTTTTAATCTTGAAAGAAATCCTGCATTTGAATCAGATAATATGGATGTGATCAGCAGTTGGAAAGGAACAACTAAATCATTCTAATGCTGTGTAACAAAATGGCCCTCTGGGATAAGGGTCACAGACAAGGATCTCAGAGTCTATTTTACTATTGTGATTACACCAAACTTTAAAGTCGATAGAACATAATGTAAACAGAAGTTTGTGTAATCAGAATGAGGTCAAAAAAAGCACATGCTAGCATGATCCAATAATCTCATATCACTAATGATTTACGCATAGAAACATGAATATAGGAAGGCTTGCACCACATTCATAATGAACAACACTTAGGAGTTGAATATGCTGAACCTTAAAAATCCAACAGCCAGACTACTTTTGGATGTGTTTACAATTTTCTTGAATTGCATCTGTATCATAGATTCTCTGTGGCAACAGCATTTGTGATGATAAAAACTGAACAAGTTACAATCTGATGGCCTCCGAATGCAAAAAGGCACTTTGGGTCTATGGAACTGTTGGGTTTCCTGAAGACTAGCCCTGGATGAAGAAACTTTTTAACCTACTTTGGGACACCAGAAGGAGTATTTGTTCTTTTGGAGCATGGACCACACTCAGAAATTGGCATAGATGAGGACAAAGCGATGTGTAAGTGGAGTGAGTAACATTACTAAACTACTAGAGCATTCTGCTTGCCAGTAACTCTGCAGGAGGTCATGCAGAACTCAGGAGGAACTGCTGGCAACAGAAGTTGATGTCTTTAAATGGTCAGTCACTACTTGTGCTGGAGGTATATACCTATGGAACATGATGGCCAATCTAAATTATGATAGGTGTGATCTCACAGCAGTTGAACCGCAGTCGAAGTGCCACAAATTAAAATTAACATATACGCCATGCACTTCAATTAGTCAGGATGAGAGAAACTAGGGATCATCAATGTACTATGCTCACACAAAAGAAATAAGCTGTGATCCAACATGATACTACAAAGTCTTCATTGCTGAAAACTTATTTTTTAGTTGCTGGATGTGGTTAGGTCTATGGAATTTAGTGGGGCTTTTGTGTGTGTATATATGTGTGCACTGGTCTATTCAGCAGTTGAAAATATATAAGTAAGAAAATAGTATTTTTATTGGGAAAGTTGGGGAAATTATCTGGTAGTCTTTTGTGTTTCAATACAACCACATTTATTTGTGCCAAAGAATAGTGCAGATATTGTTGCATTTAGAGTTACAAAAAGAAACATCAAAGAAATAAATGTCAAAAATATTGTCAATGGTTGGACATGTATTTGATGAAATGGGTGAAGAATTGGACAGTAATCATTTTCCCAGCTTTGAGAATACATGAGGATTTGACCCTTTGACTTACTCTTTCTATGACTAAATAAAGGAATGTGTAGTTCCTCGAGATAAACGAGGATTCTGTTGAATTTGTTAAATATAGAGTATATTTACCCAAGCATATAATCCTTAGATCTAGAAAGATTATATTGTGCTAACTGTGATTAATATAATCAATGATATTGATTAATATTTATATCACAAATTCATATATGTTTCCAGTGAAGATTGGTTGGTTGTATTTCAGAGGTATTGTAAAATGCATACCTTCATTAAATGGAAGAGGGAACAAGGTATTATTTAAGGCTTTGAAAAAGGAAATAAAAAGAAAGATTCAGATGGAGATGAAGGTAAATGATTTTTATTTATAAAAGGAAACTATGCAGTATATGAAATCCTAATATAGTTAGGATTAGCAAGAAATTAAAATATATTTATGAATGTCGGTATAATAATAGCATTTATTTTTGTATGTCTCAGTTGGGTAGGAGCTCACTCTTAAAGAAAATCCTTAAATTACCTCAGGTTAATGGTAACACATCTCTTTGTTAAATGCCCATGAAAGTTTTATTGAGCTTGCCATCACTTCTCTCTAAATAAGCATAGAGGCCACTAGATATAAAATATACAAAAGAGATGGTATTTATTTATCACCAAATAGGTGTCAAAAATGTTAAGCTATTTTCAAAGTTTTGTGAGTTCCACACCAACACCAACCACCTCACTGTAAAGAAAGCAGACAAATCTTAAAGAATGATTATGGTTATAATCAGACAGCAACTCCATTTTAAGCTGTTGTTCCAAATGTGGTATAAATGCTGAAGCAAATCGACAAAAACCTGAGGTCAGATGTGTGGCTATTGATGTAGCAAACGTATTTGTCTCCATGGTGATTTGGAAAAAAAGACCAGAAACAGTTCACGTTTACCTGGCAGACAACAGTATTACTTCAATTTCACACCTCAGCTTTATGTCAATCCTGCAATCTGCCACAGTTTAGGCTGCTGAGATTTTGATCTTCTTGATACCCCAGAGTATCACACTGTTTCACTATTTCGTTGATACTGGACTTGATGAGAGAAGCAAAAATAACTCAGGTGTTTTAGCAGCAAATATTATTTCAGAGGGTAAGAAAGAAAAAAAATTCAGGGACCCATCCACTTAGAAATTTCTATCGATTTTGTGGTCAAGAGTATGTCAAGATACCCCTCTAAAGTGGAAAAAATAAATTGCCAGGGCACCTGGGTGGCTCAGCGGGCTAAGTCTCTGCCTTCAACTCAGGTTATGGTCTTAGGGTTCTGAGATTGAGCCCTGCATCAGGCTCTCTGCTCAGCAGGGAGCCTACGTTCCCCTGTATCTCTGCCTGCCTCTCTGACTACTTGTGACCTCTCTCTCTCTCTGTCAAATAAATAAATAAAATCTTTTTGAAAAATTGCTGCATTTTGCATCAATCATCATTAATACAGAAGGACAGTACTCTGTGGCCCTCTTTGGATTTTGGAGGCCACACACTATGTTTGAGTGAGGTGCTCTGGCATATTTACTATGTTCCCAGGAAAGCTGCCATCTTTGCACAGGGCCTAGAACCAGGGAAGCTATGCAGCAGATCCAGAAATTAGAAAGAGCCCTCTGCACTTATAATATATAAAACAACAATAACTCAGAGGACCTGTAGCAAATAAGTTCTAGAGAACTGTCAGTAAATCTGAACAGAAAACCCCAGGGCTTAGAAGTAAACTCATACACTCTTCCATAGATAACTATTACTCTTTTGAGAAACAGCACCTCAGATGATACCAGGATCTGGAAGAAAATGAAAATCAGATCATTGGTGATCAAGTGAATATGCACCCTGAGTTGTTCATTGTGGACTATTACCTGGCCCACAAGCTTGTTATTGAACTGATATTGGCAAAAGTAGTCGAGCTTATTGAAAACATATTTCTTGGAAGATAGGAGGAGAGAGCACAGTAGAGTAGTTTGTGGTGGTGCAGTATGCTAACGACATTGTGTTAAATCAGGTAATGCATGTAAAAGTTCTTGTAGGAGATGTGCAGAATAAAATACCTATCAACGAGATTTTAATTGATTTTTAATTTCCTACAGTTCTAGTCTACAACTACTTTCTGATTAAAATATATATTTCCTAAATATATAGAGACTATTCATTATCATTGGCTACTTCACTATCTGTTTTAATGGGTAGCTAATAATGTTATATTATAAAATAGAATAAAATTAAGATAAGCACTCACAAACACACCACTCATCATTCTATTGGATTATATTATTTCTTATTTTGCATTTAGTTTTCATTGCAAAACACAATTCCAGTGGCATTGCTTGTATAGCAAAAGTGAAATATGTGTTGGAATTTTTATTTTGCACTTTTGAAATACAAAATAAGTTTATTTCCATGTGGCTTAGGAGAACAGTAAGTGTGTGACCTTATGCTTTAAGCAATGTGTATCCTTTCTTTCCCAAAAAGGTAAGATTCTACTCAGCTTTTTAGTCATGTAATTGTAGAAGTAATGTAGTTTCTTCATTATATAAACACGGAAACCAAACCAAGAGCATTAAAGACCTTGGCAGGTTTATATAATTAAATTAGGCAGAACTGAGTCAAATACATGTTTCTGAACCTGTTTTAATAAACTTTCATCAATCCACTATACTTCTGTGAAAAAAAAGATTTTAATCTTTCTCTTTTTCTTTGAATTCAATTTTTCAAAAAAATTCAAATAATTTATATCAAAAGTCATTGCAAAAAAATGAGCAGTTCTGAGAGTGATGGTATCTATTTTTCCTTCTTTCTTATCCACCAATGGGGCTTTTAAGTTTCAGTTAACCAGAGTATGAAATTATTTTTTTTTAATGCAAGGTACGCAATTTTAAAACTAATAGATATTTATAGAGTATCCATTGTCTAGTTTATGTTCACAGCTGAATGGAGCCATGGTCTTTTCTTTAAGGTATATGAAATCTATTTATGAACGCAGGGAAGATACACAAACAAGATTAAACAAAAATATGAGTAATTGTGGCGCTTCATCATGGTTTGGGAAAACAGAGAAGCACAAAAGACATGCTTGGCCTTAGAGGAAGTGTAAAGTTTAGATTGTTTAAAAAGTGAAAGATTTCTACAAAGAGTTTATGGGATTATTCTGGACATGAACATACGGTTTCCCACAGAATATTATTTAGTCTCATAAGAATTTATTCTTCCCAAAGGAATAATTATTTTAGATATTAAAAAAGTAAAAACAATTAACTCAATAAATAAATACACTCAAGGTGAATATATTGCTATCAATAATTTATTTAATAATGGTAGCATAAGAGATATTTTGTGCAATCTGCTTTATTCCAGTTTTTCCTTCCTCCCAGTGTCACAAAAAATGGTGGAGAATTTCTAATATGTGATGTCATCACAGGAAATCATGATGATTTTATTAATTTATGTTTATGTTTATTAAGAGCATGATCATATGCACATGTTAGGACAGACACAGTCATTAAATAGTTGCATTATTGGACAAGTTTCTTGTTCTTGGCTAATTTCCTTACTTGTA
Source organism: Enhydra lutris kenyoni (assembly GCF_002288905.1). NCBI lineage: Eukaryota > Metazoa > Chordata > Mammalia > Carnivora > Mustelidae > Enhydra > Enhydra lutris. Next base: position 91,274,117 of record NW_019154086.1, on the reverse strand, counting down.
ATCCAAGTGGTATAAAGTGAAATAATTTCTGAAGTACTTTGTTGGGTATGATATTGTCTACAAATAGTCTATTCCTTCCTTTCATGGTCCACTCTGTGAGAGGATTGTTTATGTCTATCATGTTGAACTTAAAGACACATTTGGTTTGTATTAGCTTTAACTGCAGTGTGTGACTCTCCATCTCTCTTTTTGCTTTTCTAAGATGTCCAGAGAGAGACTGCTATATCATCTGCATTCTGGGATGTAGACAATATGGAGCACGTCTATGGTCAGTCTACAATTGACATGATCATGGGCAAGAAATAAAACTTAATTGTGTTGACCAGAGATTTTAAGGACATCTTTTTTTTTTTTTTTTTAAAGATTTTATTTATTTATTTATAACAGAGATCACAAGTAGGCAGAGAGGCAGGCAGATTGAGAGAGAGGAGGAAGCAGGCTCCCGGCTGAGCAGAGAGCCCGATATGGAGCTCGATCCCAGGACCCTGGGATCATGACCTGAGCCAAGGGCAGAGGCTTTAACCCACTGAGCCACCTAGGTGCCCAAGGACATCTTTTTAATTGAAGCAAAACTTATATTTCAAATGATAAAGCTACCATTAGTAAATGCATAATGATGCCTATTATTCAAAGTTTACATCTTACTTGTTAAATGTGCCAATGATGTTTTATACATTAATATGTAAACATAAGCATAGCCACAATAATAGTTTTATCTGAATATTATGAGTTTGGGAAGGCCATCAATTAAACAAACACCTAAGTAGAGATGACTCCTCAGATACTTTCAGAGTCTTGGAAATTAGCAAGTTCCTCCTAGTCTCCATTATTTGTCAAGTTTCTGTAAGGGGGAAAAAACACTGTTTCAGTCTAAAACCTAGACTGATATTTGTGAATTTATCATACCCTTTTTGGAAGATTATTTGTCCACCTCATTCTTTTGCCTTGACTCTTCTGAATAATATACTTTTATTTTGTTTCTGTATATGAAAATTAAAAGATAGCATTGTTCTTCTTATAAGGAGAGAAACATTTTGAATATTATATGATTCATTAAACTTTAAAGGCTTTTACTAAAAGAAGCCAGATGATTATTTCTGTATTTTTAAGTTAAAGTTCTTATTCATATAGTATTTGAAACTATCAAGAATAACAAAAATATTTTGAGTTTATTTTTCAAACCAACTGAAAGACAATGTTATGGATTCAATATATTTTTTCAACATACTGAAATGGTAAACTTTCATTTGTTTTTAACAGTTACCTAAGGACTTTTTCAAATTATTTCAATTTGCATTATTTCACTTTGTTTGCCTGGAGATCACAATTAAACAAATATGGAGATAGTTTCTAGTTTGAAAAACTATGCTTATTTATCTCATTTTGCAACTTACATGGGAAAGGATTTAATACATTTTTCTTTAATTATTCTTTAAATTTTAATATGGAGTACTTTTTCATATATTGAAAAGTGAAAATTCCCTGAGGAATGTAATTTTCTGTGGAAGATAATGAAGTGTAAGGGTGCATTGATTCTTTTTACTTTTAGATTCCCTTAGTGACAGAAACTATATACCCTATGCTCCATTTTGACAAAGTAGAACTCAAACTCCGTCATTTTGACTGACATGAAAAACACTGAAAAGATTGGAAATTTGATGAGGGTGAAATAAAATATGGTCTTGGCAGCTTTTCATTATTGTGAAATTGACTTCAAGAAGATTAATGTTTTTAGATATTATTTTAAGTTGTGTCAATTATATTTGTGATTATGATTCTATGCTAATATATCTATTTTATTGTTTTTATTTGAGTTCACTAGTCAGGATACCTCACTTAATTTTAAATAATAATTATTGAGGTGTTTAAGGAATAAAAATTTTCAGCTAAATCTAATTTTCTTATCTGAAGACAAAGATAACAACTAATTTCACTGCATTCTTTCTATATGTCACATAAACTGGTGAATACTCTATGCCATCTCTTCGAATATCACAACAACCTTATGAGGTAGGAAATGTCATTATTCTTATCTTATAAGTAGTAAAACATTGCTCAGAGAGATTAGTGACTTTTCTCAAAACTACATCAGGAGCATGTGGCAGAACCAGGTCTCAAACAGATCTACCCAAAAAAACAAAACAACAAAAAACCTGTGCTATTGAAAGTTACCTTTATGCTACCTCCTCATTTACTAATGATAACATTTTGTAAAATAAGATCACAGTTTTTATTGTGCTTGTTATTTAGTTTATGCTTATGTATTATTTTATTTTTAATGAAGTATCGAAATCAATACAGTACATAAGCCTAGTGCTTAGCTTAATACATTTAACAAATATATTTACTTATGTTAATATAACTACCATCCAGATGAAGATCTAGATTATTACCATCACCCAATAAGATCCATCATGTACAATTTCAATCAATACCATGTTTTGACTTGTTTTCACATATTTCACACATATCAACCTCAAAATAGCTTATTTTCTACAGAGCATCAATTTATAACCTATTGACTCAATATATTCAAAGAAGAAGCATTATCCATGCCAAGAATTAGTAGGGAAATTTGTAGTTTGGTTTAAATGAGAATGAGTAGTTTACTATAATGACAACTAACAAAATATTAGAATAGTAGATTAATAATATAAGTGGGAGAAATTCTATTTCCAGGACATGATCAGGAAATATTGGGGTCATCATGATTTCCTATGATGACATCATATATTAATGTCTGAATTTGCTTCTTAACTCATTTGAAAAGATTTGTTGACTAAGAATCAACACAAGTAATTACATACAAAAGATATGGTTCAATTATGTGAAACACACAGTCCCTGGGATTTGATGACATACTGTTTAATAAATAAGGTAAGTTCAATGGATGCACAACTTTTAAAAAAATGTCCTCTGAATCAGGTGGCAGCAGTAATACCATTGGGAATTCAGAGAAGAAAAAGTAAATGTGTGTGTACATGTATGGTGGATAAAAGTATGTAAAGATTTTAAATTCTATGCTAGTTTCCCTGTTTTATAGATTTTTAGTATCTTTTAAGATTTATATATGAATTGAACTACAAGACTGTAATTTTATAGAAAATTAGGAAACTTTAATAGAAATTTACTAATAAAGTATTTCCATTAACAATATTTAGATAAAATCTTATCCAGAAAGTACCATACAGTGAGGTTTAAAAAAAAGATAGGTTTCTAACAGGCAAATAAAAAGATGCTTAACATCACTAATTACCAGGGAGATGCAAATCAAAACCACAATATATCACCTCACACCTGTCAGAATGGCTAAAATCAAAAACGCAAAAAACAAAAAGTGTTAGTGAGGATGAAAAAGGAATCCTTATGCACTGTTTGTGGGAATGCGAACTGGATTTCATAATGTAGGGTTAGATGTACCATGAGAGACTGGGGACTCTGAGAAACAAACTGTGAGTTTTAAAGGGGAGGCAGTGGGAAGATGGGTGAGCCTGGTGGTCTGTATTAAGGAGGGCATGTATTGCATGAAGCACTGGGTGTGGTACATAAACAATGAATCTTGGAACACTGAAAAAAAAATAAATAAAGAGTGATAAATTAGGACTATATACTTGGCAAAATGTATGAACAATAAAATATGTCACCATAAATAAATAAACAAATAAACAAAATATAGTGATTATGCTTAGTAATTTAGTAACAATACTTTGAGAAACATCCAGAGGGTGCAGCCCATCTGGAGGTTACTCAAAAAATTAAAAACAGAATTACAATATGACCCAGTAATTGCACTACTGGGTATTTACCCAAAGAACACAAAAACACTAATTCAAAAGGGTACGTGCATACCTATATTAATTGCAGCATTAGTTATAATAGCCAAGATATGGAAACAGTCCTAGTGTCCATGGGTAGATATATGGATAAAGAAGATGTGTACATACATATACATATGCACACACACACACACACACACACACACACACACACAAATGGAATATTACTCAGCCATAAAAGAATGAAATTTTGTCAATTGTAACCACATGGATAGACCTACAGAGTGCTAAGCAAAGGAGGTCAGTCAGAGAAAGACAAATACCATATGATTTCACTCATATGTGGAATTTAAGTAACTAAATGTTGAATGAAAGAGAGACACAACAAAAACCAAAACAAAACAGACTCTTAACCATAGAGAACAAACTGATGGTTACCAGAAGGGAGGTGGGAGGAGAGGTGGGTGAAAGAGGTGATGTGGATTAATATTATAGTTATCATGATGAGCACCAAGTTATGTATAAAACTGCTGAATACTGTATATGTGAAACTAATATAAAATTTTATGTTAACTATACTGGGATTAAAATTTTAAAAACACTGGAAAATGTGAATAAGAAAAAAATACAGGCTTCATATATGAAAGGAAACTGAGGTAAAATTTTACTAGCATTACTTTTATTATAAAAAAAAAACTTCTAAAATAAATACATTGAGCAGAGCATTTTGTTTTAGTACTAAAAACAAAGCACAACAAAAGTGATAGTCTTTTGTCCATTCTTATTGAGTATAAGTGACAAAATGTTTACAAAAATATTTTGTTCAAGTATTTAAGAACATGATATAGCTTTTTATTAGTAAGACAAGCATTTATTTATTCATTTATGTCCTGTTTTGTTTGGTTTTGTTCTCAGCCTTGGCTGTGGACATGGTAACCTAAAAAGAAGAACAAATACTTTCTTGTTACTTAACTTTAACTTTATAACTTTATATTAGTGTACCATATTAGAAATAAAATGAGATAAAGAATATTCCCTTGGAAAAAAATTAGAAAATCCAGATTTGAGAAGCAAGTTTATTTCAGCATTCATTCTAATAAGGAGAATGTTACATTTAGATAGGGTGGTGTTACTGCTGAGCAAAAATAATGTAAAGGGGGCATGGAAAGAGTATATGGAACATTGCTAGAAACATTTGCATATACTTTGCTATGCCATCATTTATTCATATTTTCTCACCAATACCACAGCTCTGTTGAAATCCAAATTTCTATTACCTAGGGTCAGTAGTCTCACTTTAAATCCATGATCAAGTAATTCATATGGGCACTTGATCTTTACACTTTCTTAATTTTCTCACCAAGGTGATTGGCTTTAACTTCTATCCACATACAATGACTTTGTAAATTACTTCTTTCCAAACCTTTCTAAACTTCAAACTTATATATCTAAGTGATTACTGGGCCTCTCCACTTAAATATCTCTGATTTGGCATCTTTAAAGTTGAAGTGTGTGTGTGTGTGTGTGTGTGTGTGTGTGTTCCCTGGAAGGGGGTGGGAATCAATCCAGAACTTCCTAATGGTTAATTTCTTTACTTCATATAATTCTATGACCAAATGTCCTCTCCACAAGAAGTCTCATCCTGACAGTCCTCCTTCATTCTGTAGACTGTCCATTCCCCTTCCCTACTGGCCATCACTATTCCCTTACTGGATTTTACTTTTCCACTTACCCCCAGGCATTTCTCACTTTCTTACTTACTGTGACAATTCCTTAGTAAACATGTTGCTTTGCTTCTGTGTTTGCTTATTCTCCCTCTCTTCATACTAGAATAAAAGAGATCCTTGTATATTTTATTACTGATGTAGAAAAGTGACCAACATTTGGTGGATGATCAATAAACATTTGTAGAGTGAATGAACAAATACATTAAGTGTTCTATTAAAAAGCAGCATGACTGATGAATATAGAGATTTCTTACACAACATCAGGGATACTCTGCCTCTCATATATTGGAGCTCCTAAATTTATCTCCAATCTGTCTATTTGTTTTCATCTCTGTTAATTCAATCTTTGTCCAAGGTACCATCATTTTTCATCCGGACTACTTGCAGTAGTCTTCTATTGGTCCCCATTCTTCCATTTTTACAGCTAACATAAAGATACTTCAAATTATGGCACTTCCTTGGCTGAAAGTCTTTTAATAACATCCCCATTCCAAATTGAAAAGTATTCAAACTCCTAAATATCATGGCCAACACAATTTGGCCCCTGCCTACTTCATCCATCTCCTCTCAAAAACACTTTTCCCCATTCCACTTTTCCTTATGATTCAAGAGCACCACCATCCGTGCAGTTTTATACACCAGATATTCTTCCCTCGTAAGCCCACTATACTTTCTGTTCTTGCTTTGCGTAGTCCTCTCTCCCAAAATTTCCCTCTGAATGGCTTTATATTTCTCATTTCTGAATTTATACTATTGGCTCCATCTCTGGTAAACTTGGAAGCACTGATCCAGTATCTCAACCAATATGGCAATATTTAAATTAGTAACAGAATTGTGACATGGATGGGCCTCCTAACAATTTTAATGTCATGAACTCCATCCTCTGTCTCTCCTCCTCTCATAATTATGGTGTTCTTAAGAAAAATTTCATTCACTCTAGATCTGTTATTCCAGGTATGTTGATTAAATAATTTATGACTTTTACTTAAAATCGTGCCCAACTTGAGCTTTTTTACTTTCTAAGTATAAATATTCATATCCTGATGACTTTTTTTCAAATACTTTGACATGATTTTATAAAGATGCTTATAAGGACCATATAAAGATTCAGAGCTCTACTTAATTTTTAGCATCAGATTTCCAAAGAGGTATTTTTTGAGAAGTTTCTGCATTGTCCATTAGAAAACTACTTATATAATAAATCTGTTTCTATATTTAAAATATACTTTATAAATACACTAATATTTTCTCACATATCTTGAGTTTTTACTTTATCTTTCTAAACTGTTTGATCTTTTTTAGGATCTTATTTATTTATTTTGACAGAGAGAGAAATCACAAGTAGGCAGAGAGGCAGACAGAGGTGGGGGGAGGCAGGCTCCCTGCTGAGCAGAGAGCCCAATGCAGGGCTTGATTCCCAGGATCCTGAGATCATGACCTGGACTGAAGGCAGAGGCTTAACCCATTGAGCCACCCAGACACTCCTGTCTGATTTTTAAATAAGAAAATAAAATATTATAGAAAAGCACCAAAAATAATGAGACATCTATGTAGTTACTAGTTCATGTCTTGTCATGTGTTCATTTGCTCAACTGCTTTTTTTTGTTTTGTTTGAAACAAAACATCTTTTACAGCTAAAGCCCCAAACAACATTTCTTTTAAATCCCACATCCTATAGGAGTAACTTGCAAATTTGTGTCTCTTCTCCATGAACATTTTATCCTTTTGTTAATTATGTATGTATTAATAAAATTTTTGTAGTACTGCATATTTTTGAATTCTATTCTTTTCCTTTCAAAATGGAAAAAAGTGAAGAAAATTATATGAAGGGACTAAATTAGATAATGTTTTTACTTTTATCCAACCTCTGTTTGCTTTGTATTGCATTTCCAAGATAAATGTGTACATTTTTACTCTTTTCATGCAACTTGTTTTGAAAACTCTTTTTCCATTAGGTAAAAAGGTCAATATTGGAAAAAAAAAGTTAGACTTTAAAATAAAAAACATGTATTGAGTATGCATGAATTCAGCCAACAAATATTGAGTAAGCACCAAAGAGTGCTAGGAATATGATTAAGAGTTCATTGGCATATACTGAAATGTGTGTGTATATATTTATTTTTCACCATACTTTTGTAAATATAGTTTTTATCACTGAAATATATTAATTGCTACATTTTACAATCTCATGAACAAAATATGATTATGCAGTAATATTGAATTTTTATATTTAGCTCCATTGGCAAAAATACTCTTTGTTGACAGTTAAACAATATTGTGACATGTTTATGGCTCAACAATGAGAACCAATTTGAGGCTGATAGAAATGCAAACTAGTCTGCAAGGACGCATCATTCATATTGCATGTTGATATTTTCAGACTGAGTGTAGTTTATTTTACATCCCAGGAAAACCAAGGGTTCATCTATCACCTGCTTAATTGTCTGTGGCAAACATTCAGGCCTAAGGAGTGTTGAAAGCACACCATCAGTGTAGGAAGAGCAAACAGGCTGTTTCATGCAATGCCTTTCATACCTCCTCTCCTCTTCATAAACATAAAGATGAAACAGAATTGAAAAAGAAAAGGAATAAAAACAAGAAATGCAGTAGGTAATGATGAAGAAGATGATAAGGATGAAGATAACCAATAAACATTGTAGATAGGTACTCAGGCTCTTGCTTTTTGATAGATGAATTAAAATCTCATCCTTGTCACTTAGAAATTATATGTCTTTGGACAGGCAATTTAACTTTTTTGTGCCTCAACTTACATGTCGTAGGATACAGATATTAATCAGTTCAACCTGGGCTTTCTTAAAAAAGAGAGTTAAGACATATAATGCATTTAGTCCGCTTTCTGGATTCACTTTTCTTGTTACTCTGTCAAAATGTGATTCTTCCTTCTAAAAAGTCAAAGAAGAATAATGAGTCTGCTTATGAATATCAGACACGTGAAATTTTCTGCTTTTGAAAAATAAGAGCCTAAGGGGCTGAATTTCTTGATAGAACTCTCTCCTTTAGGGGCACACATATGGCTGTACCTAAATCTTCTATGTTTGTTTCTATTCTCTGCATGTTAAATTGAGGAAGTTTCTGTTCCATCCAAACATATAGTTGCTATTCTAGATTTTTCCCTCTCTTCAAGGTAAACTAGGTTGATTTAGCATCCGAAAGGAAAAAAAAATCAAATTCTGTTTTCATACCCTGGATTTTAATATTTTAAGTGTTGAGACCATAACTGTTCACTCCATATTGTAGTCTTGATTTTTTTTTTTTTTCCCAGCAGGAGCTGAAAAACTGCAGATAGTAACAGAACTCTCTCTTTCTCAAGAACATATATTGTCTCTCACCCTCAGCTCACAGATTGGGAAGATTTCAAATTTAATTTTGGAGAATCATAGGAATAGAAAAATAATTGCAGTACTTTATTTTTCAGCCCCATCCAAGGATGTCTGAATTCCCTTTGTTTCTAGTGGGGAAGGTATACTTCATTTAGAAGTTATTTGCTTCCCTAAGCTCTCATGTCACCATGAAAATTTGGGGGCACTAATGGGATCCACTTGGATTTCCATCATAAATTTCAACAAAAAAACTGCACCTCTCCCCCTTGACAGGAACTATTCAGATACTTTGTGATGTCTCCAGCAACTCAGACCATGGTATTTAACAATGATATGATGAATACCTTTGAAGGCTCTATACACCTTATTTGCTTCTCAGATCCCTTAAATTCTCCAGATTACTGTTTTTCTGAGATACACATCTGCTATCTAATTCCCCACACTTCTGAGATAGCCTGAAACTAATGCCTAATTTTCCAAAATCTATATATAGCCTTGCTTTCTTTTTCTTTTTCCCTTTTATTTAAGAATTAGAAAACTTTTCTTTTATATATAGAAGCCTATTATTGAACCAGAATGATATTGAACCATCAGAACCAGAATATTCAATTCTGAGGCAACTTTTACAATACAGAAGAATTAAAAGACTCTGGCCTGGTGTAAAGTTTATAGGCAAAAATTATAATCTTAATTCTAATCTTTATCTAACTTTGTAACATCCCTTAAAGAATACAGAGAGGAGGGATGCCTGGGTGGCTCAGTTGGTTAAGTGGCTGCCTTCGGCTCAGGTCATGATCCCAGAGTCCTGGGATCGACTCCCACATTGGGCTCCTTGCTCAGCAGGGAGCCTGCTTCTCCCTCTGCCTCTGCCTGCCACTCTATCTGCCTGTGCTCACTCTTGCTCTCTCTCTCTCTCTGACAAATAAATAAATAAAATCTTAAAAAAAAAAAAGAATACAGAGAGGAATTACTTAATAATATCTTTCCCAATTGCTTCTACAAATTTTTACACCAAATTTATTGTTCATTATGTGTACAATTTACAAAATAAAAGCAAAAACAAATGTGTTAAAATTTCCCAGTCACCATCTCCATACCAACAAGGGAGAAAAGGCAAGTTTAGATGATACAGAATGTTGAAGTTATTGGTTTTGATGTGGCTTTTTATAAAACATGAATATTAAAGCATTGGATCTGCCAAGATGATAAAAGTAGTTAGTGACTATCCTAGCTATCTTCCCATGGATATATACAGCAAAAAGATAGATATATAATATAATCATAATAGTGTTATCTTATATATACTAATTGAATATGCAGTATTAGCGTTATTTCACTTTAAATAAGTGGAAGTGACATTGAAGAATTTGAAGAAAGTATTAGAAACTTACTCTACTATAATATATTTACCATACAGATCTTCCTTAATTTATGATAGGACTACATCCCAATAGGTTCAAATATTCAATAAGTTTAAATATTCAATATTCAATATTAAATATTCAAAATATTCAATAAGTTTAAAATATTCCAAATTGGAAATTCATTTAATACACGTAAGTTGCCAGTGGATATTTGGCATCCATCATATCATTGCTAAATACCATGGTCTGAGTTGCTGGAAACATCACAAACTATCTCAGTAATTCCAACATCATAGCTTAGCCTAGCCTAAATTAAGTGTGCTCAGAACACTTACATTAGCCTACAGTTGGGCAAAATCATCCAACACAAAGGCTATTTTATAATAAAGTGTTGAATTTCTCATGTAATTTATTAAACACTGATTGAATGTGAAAAATTGAGTAGCTATGCATATAAAAAGATACAAGTATATCAGTTATTTGTCCTTGTGATCGTGTGGTTAAGTGCGGGCTGCGGCATACTACCACCACCCAGCATCACGAGATCCTACAGCATGCTGCTGGCCCGGGAAAAGATTCGAAGTCAAAATCCACCCTATGGTTTCTCAAAATGTTGCTTTTGTTCTATGTTAAAGTGGAAAAATCCTGGTCAAACCATCATAAGTTGAAGACCATCTGTATATATACTTTTCCTTTTTCATATGTTATGACTCTCACTTAGGGATATGGCCTATATTTACTTTTCTCCCCTTCATATTTATCATCTTCTCAGTAAAAAGATCACCTTTTGGTCTTTTCCTCTCTATTGATTGGAATTTAGTTTATATCCACAACCATTTTATTTCATGTCATTTTAAAATTGGATATAATATTTTGGTCCTTACTTAATATCTTTAGCTCAGAAAATTTGCTAAAACTTTTATTTTGAATTTAAAAAGTCTTATTCAGGATCATTTGCTTTATTGAATCATATTTTCATTACATAAATCTATACTGTAAAATATTTGAGGCCATGTTCTTCTATTATTTTGAAGACTTCTTGTTCTTTTACATAAGTGTCTGTTAATTTCCTTTTCTTTCTTCCTTCTCAGCTTTATGTCATACATGATGCAGTGTCATTTCTTTTCATTTATCATGTGACTAATACTGCTTAGAGCTTCTGATTCTCCGTCAATCTGTGAACATTTTATCTGAATCTAGATTGTCTTTCTCTTTAAGGTGAAATTTGAGAACTACTTTTTATTCACTTTTATGTAGCTTAATTTGAAGAAAGAATAAAATTTGTTTTGTGGTACATGTAAGTCTCTTTTTTATTTTAGGGGCGCCTGGGTGGCTCAGTGGGTTAAAGCCTCTGCCTTCGGCTCAGGTCATGATCCCAGGGTCCTGGGGTCGAGCCCCGCATCGGGCTCTCTGCTCAGGGGGGAGCCTGCTTCCTCCTCTCTCTCTGCCTGTCTCTCTACCTACTTGTGATCTCTATCTGTCAAATGAATAAATAAAAATCTTTATTTTATTTATGTATTTTTTTATTTTTTTTAAGTTTTTATTTAAATTCTAGTTAGTTAACATATAGTGTAATATTGGTTTCAGAAGTAGAATTTAGTGATTTATCACTTATATATGAGAGTGCTCATCACAAGTGCCCTCTTTAATACCCATCACTCATTTAGCTCTTATTGGAAACCTAGGCTTAGATATTTCTAGGAAATCCCACTAATTATTTAGTACCTCAGCCCAGAATGAATTTGTATCCAGCTCTGGCAAGCTTTGTCTAGTTCTTTCATTCAACACAGTGCCCTGAAAGTTGGAACCCAATGAACTCTCCCCATCACTGATAGAGCCTTTCAAGATACATTTGCACATTTCCTTAGAGCAATTACTTAGATGTTTATTGAAACTGCTCGCAAAACATCTCCTTTTTAATTTGGGTGGAGGATAAAGTTACATGATTTTTGTCCACTCATTTTATATTGTGTTGGGGCAGGGTAGTTTTTGTGGCTTATCATTCTCATTCATATCTGCCTCCTTCCCCTCTACTTTCCCTGAGGTTTATGGAATGAGGTTAAATGTGTTTTCTTATTTAATCATTCTTAGTGACATTCTGACAATTCCCTATTGTCCTATCTTTTAATCAGGTTGTTTGACATTGATGAGACTTTAGTAACCAATGTGCCACCTCACCCTAGAAGTCCCTCATCCATATATGTGAAAATCAGTAATTCATTCCTAAACTTTTGAGATGAACTTCTAAGAGCTATTGCATATATGCATCCTGAAGTGTATTCTAAAGTGTAGGATGAGTAATGACAATTATAGTTTGAAAAAAATATTTTTTAAAAAATTAAGATTTAACATTTTTTAAAATTTATTTATTTGACAGACAGAGATCACAAATAGGCAGAGAGGCAGGCAGAGAGAGAGGAAGGGAAGCAAGCTCCCCACTGAGCAGAGAGCCTGATGTGGGGCTCGATCCCAGGACCCCAGGATCATGACCTGAGCCAAAGGCAGAGGCTTTAACCCACTTAGCCACCCAGGCACCCCAAGATTTAACGTTTTTTAAAAGAAGGATCTATCAATTATGAATTAACATCTGCAGTTATAAACTCAACACACAAAGTAGTTTAATTTTACTTTTATTCAAATAGTTTGAGGAAAGGAAAATAAATTCTGTGTGTTCCACTTAAACATATGCTTCAGAACAATTGTTAATGTCTGCTCATTAGCACAGAGATGTAGATGTAGATGATTTCTGATATATAATGCATAGACTTTGCCATCCCAAAAAGTATCTCTTAGATTCATTAAACTCCAAAAAACCTTAGAGGAAACCCACACTCAAGCACTCATTTCAAAAATGACATAAACAGTGCTTAGAGAGCTAAGGGACATCTGACCACTCCCTCATAGCTTGTCAGAGATGGAGTTGGAAGTGTATATATAAATCATTTCTTGAGTTATAGGGAGGAAAGAAATATATACAGATAAATTTATTTATAATATTATAATATGTTTCTTAATGTTTAGTATACAATTGAGTTTTAAGGACCAGAATCTAACCTTTACAGAATTTGAACATTAACTTCTTTTTGGTCATTGCTTTGGGCTGCTCTTGGCCGAGACTGTCTGCCTCTGCTGAAAGGCCAGAGAGAGCAGGAATGTTTTTCACCCATTAGTAGGAAAGAAGAAATATTGTCTAATCATTAAGAGAAGATTTTCTCTGATATTATCTAGTCTCTAAACAGAAGTCAAAACAGAAGCTAAAATAGGGAAAACATTAAATATCTAACATGCACAGATATGCCAGCACTATTATAAAAAGCCTTTTCTAACATTAAGTAAGTAAATTATACAACCTAATAACTAGATCATGTCAAGGCTTCTTTTTTTTTTTTTAAGTTATTTATTGGAGGGGTACCTTGGTGGCTCAGTTAGCTAAGCATTTTTCTTTGGGTCCCATTGTGATCCCGGGGTCCTGAGATCCAGCCTTGTTTCTGGTCCCTTGCTCAGAGGGATCCTGCTTCTTCCTCTCCTCAGCACTCTTGCTCCTTCTCGCTATCTCTGTCTCTCTCTCTCTTTCTAAAATAAATAAATGAAATCTTTAAAAATAAATAAATAAATGTTATTCATTGGTTTCTTCATTTGTAAAAATATTATTTTGGCCTAACTATAATTTTCTCCATTTTCTTACCACATTGATTTCTGGAGATAGAATTTAGAGCAGAAATTGTCCCAAATCCTCAGGATTGCCTAAAGACTGATAAGTTTTTCAAAGCTATTAGCCATGGCGGGATGAAGACCGATTGAAGAAGATGCCATCTATGGATTTATTCAATATCACAATATTTAAATTCTCTCACCCCTAACTTTACTCACTATCACCCAGAAAAGGAGAAATGACTCATTTTTTTGGTGCATCAGTCTCTATCTCCTCACATTTTTATACCTGGTTCTCCAGAAAGCAGCCTTCATCAGATTTGGGTTTTACCCTTTTGTTGTATGCCTGCACATGTCTGCTACCACCGGCTGAATAAGAGAACAAGTTGTGGTAATTCAGAGAGAAGTGTGGGAGAGACTTTTAGGCTAAAGGTATATACATGAATAACACAATGTGTTGTAACTATAATAATTCTGACATTTGATCTTCCTCTGCATGATTTCTATGTTTATATCTCAATCTATGAATAAAATATATTTCTGAGTGAACTACCCTCAAAATTCAATGAAGATCAACATCCTGATGTATCAGGTACAGATGTGTAGTTCTAATATTATTTTAAAAAATTAAGCAACTGCATCAAATAAAGAAAAGTGTAAATAAGTTATTTTTTAATTTAGGATTTGGCACATTACCCATATTTTGACCTAATTTCTTTTAGGATAAAAATATTTATCTTATGAATTAAATCAACTGAATATACTTAATTATTATTCCTATAATAAAATTGGGGAAATTCATAATTTTTTTAGATTTGTATTACTGTAGGGAATGTTGTATTATGATGTCAAATGGTTGTAGGATCTAAAATGATAAAAACATCTTTCATAAATAAGGATTTTAAATCAGGATAAATATTTTGTTGCTATTAATTAACATTTTCCTCGCAAGAAAAATTTCTCAATGATGTTCTCATGTCATAGGATGGTTTAGAGGATGAAAATTCAAGTGCATCCAACAAGATAAAATACTCACTAATTGGTTAGGTAAGGAAAGGTTATTTATGTTTAGTATTTTATTTTCATTTGGTTTCTATTATGTTGCTATAGTATGAAGATTTAAATAAACATCAGATATAGTCTGAAGATTTTTAAATAAGTTATATTCAATTTAAATAATAGGTCTATACATAAAGCAAACTCGTGTCATTGTAAATCTTAATTATCAGTTTGGTTTTGTCATTAACTGTCATTTTTTTATTCAGTTAAGTACAGCATCAGGAAGTAAAGACAGAAGATACTTTAAGAAATGCACTTAATTGATTTCTATTATGAACATTCTACATTTGTTTCATTTGAATTCCTTTAAATATTTTATATGCTACATAAATAAAAAATTAAATATTTGTAATTAAAGTATTTCAAATATATTTCAAATATAATTTAACCCAAAATGAGTAAAGCATTAACGGCAATGACGGAACTCTTTTCCTGTAAATTAAATTAAGATTTTTCTTTATAAAAACAATGACAAACTTCACACCATGTGGAAAGTGATCATAGACCTAAATATACAGCATAAAACTATATAATGTCTAGAATAATATATAATGAAAAATAAAGAAAAAAGTTTTTTAATTGAACCTCATTAAAATTAAGCAACTCTGCTCTTTGAAAAAGAGTCTTATTTAAAATACATGAAAGCCTGAGTTAAAAAAAATACTAATCTTGTGGTAACATTTGGGAAAAAGCAAACTAGAAATAGCAGATGATAATCATAATAGCACCTTATCATTTTCAAATCTCTAAATGGATAAAAGTGTGCTTGCTTTCAGTTTTTCCATTAAAAGTTAAGCAATTTTTATTAAAAGGATGCTATGTGTAAGGAACCAATTAGCTACCATTTAGGAATGTAATGGTAATGTTGCAAACGTTGCAAAATAAATGAGTAAGTAAATATAACATATTTCTACCTATAAAATTTTTAAATTATATTCAAGGATTCTTTTCTACTCTGAAGTCCTGACTTTAAGTAAGTATAATTCTTCTCCTGGGAATAGATTAAAACATTTAAAGCATTCTATTCTAATATATATGGAGAAGAGGGAATGCTATACAAGGCATAAATAATTTGGAAATTTGTTCTTTTCCCAAAGTCAATTACTCAACCAAAAAGAAATACTACTATTACTAATTTTGTGTTCAGCTTATGAAACATTCCAAGTGGGTTTTGTTTTTGTTTTTCTTCCAGAAAACATTATGTATTTCTACCTTTAAAATCTATTGTGTAATGAGCACTGGTGTTATATGTGACTGATGAATCAGTAAGTTCTACCTCTGACTATTGTGGTATTTTTTAACGTTTATTGATTAATTCATTTTTGATGGGAAAAGACCAAGTTTCTCTGTATATGTCTCTTTGATAGTGTGCTCAGAATGAAAATATTAGTGTTATAATCACTTTCATATGTTCATTAGATTGCCAGTATGTAAGATAAATACTATAAGATATTCAATTACATGGCTGAGGGAATCACTTTAAAACCTTGTCTTTCATGTATGTTTTATTAAAATTCACATTAAAATAGTATGTCAGAATTATATATGCTAATGCAACATTTATATTATTTTGCTTTTTAAATACTAGTGTTCATATATCATGTTGGACTGTTTCTGATAATATCTTTTCCAAGAAAAGAGATGTATCAGAAAAGACCAGCATCTTTATTAAGTTCCCAATTGCCCAATTCATTAATCATATCAGATCTATTTCCATTGTGCTTTTGCAGGACAGTGAAATTGAGGAACTTGCATAATTTTCTTTTTTCATTTTTCATAGGTACCCAAAGGATTATAAATTACTTTAAAATAACATTTATGAATCATGTTATTGGAGAAAACATTTTTATAAAGGTAATAATTGCTATAGTTTTGTCCTTCCTAATGTATTTAAGTAACAAAACTGATATGTGTAAATATTTTTAGAATAAAATATCAAACCAAGCCCCTCAAAATAATATCACAACACATATTTCTATACACATTATATTGTAGCAAGATGACTCATTCAATGGAATGTATATAAGTACAATTATGAAACATGCAAGGGGTTCATCCTCTAATTCCAATAACTTTTCCTGAAAAAAATTATCAGAGAGACCCATGAACAAGGTAAGGTTGACACCAGCATTCTAAAATACAGTCATTAATGATACATGTAAAATTATTTAGTTATTCATAATATTTCAATATTAAATTGGGTACAAATATAAGTGATGGATAATATATTATACTTATTCCTATCATCTTACCATTTGTTTCCAGGAATGGAAGAGAAAAATTAAAATAAAATAGATGTTTTTAACTTACACAAGAAAATATATTAAATATTTAATTTTATTTTTATCCACTTACATGCAATAAACCAAGATGCAGATATTACTGTTTCATATCCATATTTTAGTATACAATGAAGTGAAATAAGTGTGATACAGAGAGATAATTTATTTGTGATCTATATTGCTATTAACTTAAAAACAGTATACAGATAATATGCCAAACTAGTAAAATGATGAATGCCCATACACCAAGCTCCATCTTAAATTTGGAAGGTGTATCATAAAGGCAATTTGTAGATTATTGATAGAAACTAAGTTCCTCAGAATATGGACATTTTGCTGTAATGAATTTCCTTGAGGTAAGATACAATTCATATATTTTTAAGGATCAACGTGAGAGAAAATTATTCTGCAGCATATAAAGAATTTGCTGCATAAACATTTTTGTCAAAAATATTTTTCTTTAGGAATCAAAACATTTTAGAAAATGATTACTATCCTTAATAATAAGATAAAATACAGAAAAGACTAAATGAAATATCAAAGTTAAAATCATGTTTGGAATCAGAAATATTTTTTTCTAGCTCATCTATTTATTTATTTGTCTTTATTTATTTTTAGTTTTTTTTAATTTAATTTATTTTTTGTGTGTGTTCCAATGTTCATTGATCTGAAAACCACAATAGTTGAAAGAAACATGAAAAACTTTTCAAAATAAAGTGATTACATGTAAAATAATGAGAGAGAATATGAGATACATGAAAATAAGAAAAATGCATTCTATATAATTGCCATAGAAATTCCTTAAGAAAAATTCAGAAAAATGAAAGAAAGAATAATAAAAGGAGTAACAAAGGAAAGTCATCTAAACTATACAATAATGGGGGGCATCCAAATGGGTCGGCTCAGGTCATGAACCCAGGGTCCTGGAATTGAGCCCCACATCAGGCTCCCTGCTCGGAAGGCAGAGAGCCTGCTTCTCCCTCTCCCTCTGCTGCTTTCCCTGCCTGTGCTCCCTCTCTGTCAGATAAATAAGTAAAATCTGTAAAAAAAAAATCTGTACAATAATGCAGTATGAAAATATCTCTCATGCAAACAATGGTTTTAATTAAATATTATTTAAATTCTTCCTAAAATGCGTGGGTTTTTTAAAAAAGATTTTAAGGGCCCCTGAGTGGCTCAGTGGGTTAAGCCTCTGCCTTCAGCTCAGGTCATGATCTCAGGGTTCTGGGATTGAGCCCTGCATCAGGCTCTCTGCTCAGCAGGGAGCCTGCTTCCACCTCTCCCTGTCTGCCTCTCAGCCTACTTGTAATCTTTGCCTATCAAATAAATAAATATAATCTTAAAAAATTTAAAAAGAAATAGTAAAGATTTCCTTTATTTGATAGAAAGAGAGTGAGAGAGAGCAAGCATGGGTGGGCGGGGGGGCAGAAGGAGAGGGAGAAGTAGACACCCCAATGAGGAAGGAGCTCCATGTGGGACTCTATTCCAGGACCTTGGGATCATGACTTGAGGTGAAGGCAGACGTTTAAAGACTGAGCCACCCAGATGCCCCTAAAATGTGTGTTTTGGAAAGACTTAACAAGCAGATCACTACTTCAAACAATACAAGCTAGAGTCTATCTGTATCAGTTAGCATTCTTTCACTGAAAATGACAGAGTGCTTTCTTTAAATGGAAAGAGAGAGAGAATATTTGGACTCTGCTTGTGCACACACACATGACTTGATTTTCTTACTTTGCTTTCCTTTGTGATAGTTCCATTTTCAGTAATCCCATTTGTATTTCATCTTACATTTTTAGTATCTGTAAGAGAAAGCTTGTAGTGGTATGGACCTGGACTGGAATATTTTTCAATCCATGAACCAAGTACACTTGGTTTGATGGCATACTACTACTAGATTGCATTGGCCTAGGGCACATATTTAATTCCTGGAATTTGAGAGTGGAACTAAATCTATCCATAGGACCCAAAAGAAAATAAGCAAGGAACATTTGCTCTAGGAAAACCGGGAAGTTTATACCAGGGAAATAGTGATAGGATGCAGAAACATTAAAAACAATGGTTATCTAAATAAATCATGTAATAATAGTAGAAAGAAAATGTAATTCAAAATTTGTATGTTCAGTCAAGTGATGGTATTTGTATGATGACAAAACTGAGATATGCTTAGATAAATACTACTCAAATTACTATTATTGATTTTTTTTTTTTTTTTTTAAGTAGACTCCATGCTGGGCATGGAGCCCAATGCAGGGCTTGAGCTCACAACTCTGAGATCAAGACCTGAGCTGAGATCAAGAAAGAGTCAGACCCTTTACCGACTGAGCCACCCAGGCATCCCTACTCTTGAATTTTTCTTGACAGAAGAACATTCAGTGCATAATCTAATCTACTGGCTCAAGAAGTCTGACTCCCAGATCAGCATCAACATTACTGGATGGTTTCTTAGAATTGCAAATATTCAGGTCCCATCCAAGAAATACTCAATCAGAAACTTGGGGGATGTGATACAGCAATCTTTGCTTTGAGGAAACTCTCCAGATTCTAATGGACAGTACATTTTGAGAACCACTGCTTTATAGTTAATCAATAGATAATTAAAGGAACCATTCTCCCAATGGTTTTATATCATTATCAGTAAATATCAGAAAAAGTTAAAAACATTAGAATTTTTTTCATGATTGAAATATCTCTTATTATTATGAGAGTGATAAGTTTTTAAAAAATAAGCAAATAGCTAAATATATAAAGTACAATAGAAAACTAATGCCTTATCTTGTTCCGGTAATGATTATTTTTAATTCTCCATTATGTAGCCTTATAAAACATTCCAATGTATATAAAATAATTCTGTTGTATTGATTATACTGGAAAGGACATATCCAAAACAACTTAAAATTTCCCATTAATCACTGTTTTTATGCATTTGTTTCTACCTTATCACTCAATCAAATTTCAGAAAAAAAATTTTTTTTAAGATTTTATTTATTTGACAGAGAGATCACAAGTAGGCAGAGAGAGAGGAGGAAGTAGGCTTCCCTCCGAGCAGAGAGCCCGATGCGGGACTCGATCCCAGGACCCTGAGATCATGACCCGAGCAGAAGGCAGAGGCTTAACCCACTAAGCAAACCCAGGAGCCCAAATTTCAGAAAATTTAATAGATTTTTGAACATCCATGGAGGAGAGAAGTCCAGGTAGTTTTGGAAATGAAGATCAATGTAAAGCAGAAAAGGTCTTATTTGATCAACAGATTCACGATACTATGTTTTCTGAGCTTGGTGGATGGTCAAAGATGAATCTTTTTCTCATAAGGCAATTTTTTGAGTTTCTCAACAATACATTGCCATTATTTTTGCTTTAAACATTTGATAATTTTTAAGGATATAAAAATAAGAAAAATATTTTATATATACTTACATATTTAACCAATTTTGGGTTTTTATTTAGTATTATTTTCCTGCCTGAAGCTTTTCCATTAACATTTCTTATAGTGTTCCTCTTCAGGTGATGAATTATTTTAACCATTTGATGTGTGATAATCTTTGAAAATACTTAAAGATTTAAGTCTTAGAGATGTATATATATATGTATATATATATATGAAACATATCATTTGCAATGATGTAGATGGAACTAGAAGGTATTATGCTAAGTGAAATAAGTCCATAAAAATACCATATGATTTCACTAATATGTGGAACCTGAGAAACAAAATAGATGAACATAGGGGAAGGGAAGGAAAAATAAATAAGATGAAAACACAGAGAGAGGCAAATCATAAAAGACTTATAACTAAAGGAAACAAACTGAGGGTTGCTGGAGGGGTGGTAAGTGGGGGAATGGGAATTTGGTGATGGGCCTTAAGGAGGGCACTTGATGTAATGAGCATGGTGTTATATGCAACTGATGAATCACTAAATTCTACCCCTGAAACTAATAATACAGTATATGCTAATTAAATTGAATTTAAATTGAAAAATTAGAAAACTTTTTAAATCTTAGGCTTAATACTCAAGGCAGTATGTCTTTATAAAGTCTTTATAGAACTTTCATTTTTGGAAGACCTTTATCTTGAAGAAGAATTTTAAACTGACATTTTTATTTCTCAGGGGAAAAAAAAAGAGGGGGAGAATAAGAAACAAATGACACAAATAGAAAAAATTAGCAAGGTGATAGGAATGTACAATATTATCAAACCAAAACAGCAGCAAGATAAATAAATTCAGAGTGAATATATGTCAACAGACAGCACTATGAACCATAAAACAGGTCTCAATAAATAGAATCAATCTACTTATCATCTCTCAATTTATCTACCTACTTAGCAATTAGTGGGATCCAGTAAAGAAGTGTTTTGAGTTAAATTTATAACAATTAAGATCAACATTAGAAAAGAACAAAAGGGTGCAGACCAGTTATTTCATCTTACCACCAAAGAAGGTAGAAAAAGAAGAGCAAGTTAAACTCCAAATAATCAGGAAATAAATAATATCAAGGCAAAGTTAATAAAATAAAAATAAAAAATAGCTAAAATTAATTTACATCTTAGGGAAATGTGCAAATGTTTTTTAAGATATAATCTTCCAAAGTTCATTCAAGAAGAAATCCATAGTCTGGATAGCTTTGTTTCTATTAAAGAAATTGGTAGTTATAAACCTTACAACAACAAAAAAATACTGCTTTCACTAGTGAATTCTTTTAAAGTTAAAGATAATAATAATAACTTAAGCATTTTTTTTAAGCTGACTCCATCCTCAGCATGGAGCTTGATCACGTGACCCTGAGATCAAGAGATCAAGAGTTGCATGCACTATGGCCTGAGCCAGCCAGGTGCCCCAAGAAAAAAGAATACCAGTTACCTCTAAATTATTCCAGAAAATTTAAGAAAAAAGATCAACAGATTCTGATATCAAAACCAAAGACATTAAAAGAGGAGATAGTTGGGGCACTTGGATGGCTCAGTGGGTTAAAAACAAAAAAGCCCCAAAAACAAACAAACAAACCAAAAAAAACTGAGCATACCAAATATAGGCAAGAATGTGGTGGGAATGAAGCGCTTAGAGATTCATTGCTTCTGTGAGTGTAAGATGGTACAACCATTCTGGAGTTTGGCCATCTCTTTAAAAAAATTAAGCATTCATCTATCTTATGATCCCACTCTCACAGGAGTAAAAGTATATGTTTATATGAAGAATGGACTAGTATACTTATATAGCAGATTTATTTGTTAATAGCCAGGAAATAGAAAAACTCAAATGTCCATTAAGTGACCAGATAAAGAGATTGTGGTATACCATACAAGGCAATGCTACCCAACAAAACAGAGCAACATACTACTTTTTTTTTAAGATTTTATTTATTTATTTGACAGACAGAGATCACAAGTAGGCAGAGCAGCAAACAGGAAGAGAGAGGGAAGCAGGCTCCCCACTGAGCAGAAAGCCTGATACAGGACTCAATCTCAGGACCCTGGGATCATGACCTGAGCTAAAGGAAGAGGCTTTAACCTACTGAGCCACCCAAGCGCCCCAAAAGCAACATACTATTGATACATGCAAGTATATGCTGAAACTCAAAATAATTAAGTTGAGTGAAATAAGTCAGAAAAAAGAAATGTCTACTGTATCAGTCTACTTATATAATACTTTAGAAAATACCAACTAAGCATAATGACAGAAATCAGGTCACTGGTTGCCTGAGGTTGGAAAGTGGGGTGGTAAAAAGAGGCAAGAAGTAGTATAAAGGAGCATGAGTAATTTTTTTGATTGACAGATATACAATACTTTCGTTATCTTCATTAGTTACACTGGATATACACATATCAAAATTTATCAATTTTATATCAGACTTTAAATATTTATAGTTTACTGTATGTCAAATACATTTCAATAAAACTCTAAAGTGGAAGAACAGGAATAGGCAATGTGGAAATAAGGAGAATTCTGATTTTCATTCAGCAGCTCTTCTTGTCTCTTTTATGCTTCCTTGATTCAATAAACATGTAACATGGACATTGATGTCCCTGACATCAAGGAGAACTGGATGCAATTCCCATTTATTCCTCTCATTTATTTTATATTTTTGAAATTAACTTAACCTCCCTGAATCTGTTTTCCAATTTCATATAAATAGAATTTGCCCCATATATATAGAGAGAGAGAGATAGATATATGACATAGCTATCTATATATATATATGACATATATATCTCAAATAATATGTGAAAACATATTCATCACAAAGAACTATTAAGAAGTCATAACAAAATAATTTACATAAAACTCTCCCTAAACAGTATCCTGAGTAAGTTTTATTCTAGTGCTGCTCTTCCAATGTGATAAGCAAATTTAATTATTTGTTGGTGGTACTTTCATGATTTGCTTCCTTTCCAAACACTGTTCTGTAATCCAAGAAAAAGGTCTAATTTTTTTTTAAGTTTTTCTTATTTGACAGACAGAGATCACAAGTAGGTAGAGAGGCAGGCACAGAGAGAGGAGGAAACAGTCTCCCTGCTGAGCAGAGAGCCCAATGCAGGGCTTGATCCCATGACCCTGGGATCATGACCTGAGCTGAAGGCAGAGGCTTTAACCTACTGAGCCACCCAGGCACCCCAAATTTCAATATATATATTTCAATTACGTACCATCATCCAACTAAAAGAGGAAATTAGTGAAAAGTCACCTTTAGTCCCCAAGGAAATGTAAGCTCAAGATTGGAAATTTTTAAGTTAGTAAATACAATGTGCTTCAAATGTGAAACTCACTTACTTTATTCAATCCAAATTTCTTTTAATTATATTGAAAATAATTGTTCCCTTCCTATAACTCTGCACCCAAATCAATCTAATGTAGTTAGCTTTATATTTCATGTAGACTTTGGGAGAACTTACATGGATAACACTTAGTTTGCAATCTTGTCAATTAACATGCTAAAATTATTAAAGTACCACTCTGGAATT
The DNA here is from genome assembly GCF_002288905.1 of Enhydra lutris kenyoni. NCBI lineage: Eukaryota > Metazoa > Chordata > Mammalia > Carnivora > Mustelidae > Enhydra > Enhydra lutris. The sequence continues at coordinate 91,249,959 of NW_019154086.1, read as the reverse complement.
TTAAGCATTATTATTACAAACGTAAATGCTGTCAGTGTGTAAAATGTAAATGGGCTAAATAAAAGTAATTAAAAAAGATAAATTCCAAATAAGTACAGTTAGCTTGAATGCATTCTTTCTAGTTTAGAATTATTTGTATTGAGAGGGGTCAAATAAGATTTCATTCTTCTGGTCAAACTGATAGGAAATACTGCCTACTTAATTCTAAAAGGAAATTCACTAACAGTTCATTGTTAGTGAATAAATTTGCATTCTCCTTTTCGATTTACCTAAATGAACTGTGAGCCTAATGGAGTACTACTAGCAGAAGAAGCTCATCTAAAGCAGGAATATAAAATAGATCTAAGGAATCCTTGAAACTTGAAGTGCTTAAAAATGTGAGTGTGTATAAATTAAGGACTATAAGGTAAGTGATATTCCCAAACAAGTTCTGAAATATTTAACTGTCACTGGTAATAATTTATAAAGTAGGTATATAGACATTTGCCTGATCGATCTGAGGGGCATGTTAATGCAGTACAATGAAGACAGATAGCTCCATTCTGGTACCACTGAGCAGCCAGCCACCTCATGAAACACTTCTCAGCCAAAGCACATCAGTCTCGCCATGATGGCTGCTCAGATTATTCAGGGAGGCACACTCCTGTGAATCTTAAAAGGCTATTTCTGTCTCTTGTGAAGTTGTTTAACTTTGTTTTCATTTTATGGATCCTGGCTGAGCTCTAACACACACAGGATTTGACAGATAGACTCTTGTAAAATACCTGGGAAAGAGTGATTTTTACTGAAACATAAATTACAAATTTCACAGAATAAACTGAACTTGGCATTAACTTGAGATACTGTAAGATGGCATTTATTATTTATTACTTTTTTCATATATTACTTACAGGTAGATTCATATTTTTGTGAGATTATTATTTGATTTGTTACAATTTAGAATGGGATACCTGACAGTAGGAAGGCAAAATTTGCATAGTACATGTTTAATTATTTTGAAACATAATTTATACTCTTTATGAAGCACTTGAAATTATTAAGCCACCCTGAGGAAAACACCAAATAACTGTTCCCAGACAGTCGATAAGACAGTAATTTGATATGCTGAAAGCAACTCCCAAATGCATTGCCATCATTCTTTATTCAGTATCATGCCCAACAGTGACATAACACAAAATGTGGTTTCCTGTATTTCCCAGAAATGATTTGTTTCCAGGATTTGTAAACCTGAAGCAATGTAAAGTCAAAGTAAACAATATCAATGCTCAAACTATGTCCATAAATTTATATCTAAAAACAAGTGCAATCTATTATTAAAGATACCATCAACAGGATACCAGATGGTGCCACTCAGAAATCAAAATATTTTTTGTTTGATTGTTTGTTTTGACTACTAAACACAATTGTTCAAACTAGATCAGTATAAGCAGACTCTTTTTTAAAACACTGCTACAAAATTTCAACATTCCTGGGAGACTGAAGGCTTTTGCCATAAATTTTGTGAACCTCTCAGATAAGGAATGGTCCCCAGCTGAATAATGATTGCTGGAGAGTGAGAATGACCTTCAGAGGATGATTTTGCGCTCCACAACATCTTATCACTTATCAGTACCTAGTGTCACTTTTTGAACCTCAGTCTTCACACCTCTTCACACCTCCCCCTCTATGTGCACTGACTTCTTTGTCTGCCAAGCTCAGGCCTGTCTCGTTCCTGGTCATTTTCAGGCTTATTTCCCTTTCTCAGGGCAGGTCATTACTGCATCTTCCCTTCTATTATCCTGACTTTAGACACAGGACTCCAGGGATAACTAGTACCCCCAAGATGAAATAGAGCAGTGGAAAAGCAGATGCGTCTTCTGTTGCATCAACCTCAGTCCTGCCCTACCTCAGCTTCTAACCTCATCCGAGGGTTCCTTAATCCTCACTTCGGACTCAGGTTTATTTTTTCACCTCCCTTGAATAACTGCTTCCGTAACTAAATTAATGTTCTGTTTTTTTTCATGAATGTGGAACCTTTCCCATGTGGAACCAGGATCTTCTCCTTTCCCAATGGCTAGAACCCTAACTCTCTACCTTAGCATGGCACATGGTAATGTCTCCTGGGACAAATGCCAAATTTTCTGACAAGACTTCACCTTATCACCCACCTGTCTTCTCCCCATCTGACAGAATGTTCTTTGAATCTCTAGTGTTGATTATTAGTATCTTGAACAGAAGATATTTGCCTCTTCTCCCACCAGTATCCACTCAATGTGTCATTTTATATGATTCATGAGATAATTTATTTGATGGTTATCTTCTCCATGACCCCAGGGACTTGCATTTTTCTACTCCCTACATTTTCCTAAGAACTTGACACAGTATAGGCACATGGTAGTAGTTCCATAAAAGGGTGGTGAAATCATCATAATAATATCAACTCTGGGGAAACACTAACTCTTTTTATCTCTACCCACCCCAGTTGCTCAGAAGGATTAAGAAAGGTAAATGGAGATCAGATTGACTCCCAAAGAAGGTAGGTGCATGTTCAAAGATACTAAGTGGGCCATATTTTCTAGAAGTTGGGTTTCAAATGGAATAAAAGAAAACAAATAAAATCCTCGTCCATTTAGATATATACAGAAGACAAAATTACTTTCCTTCTAACAATAAGAAAAACCTGGATAATATATAAAATTTTATATTTTATTGAACATAATAGAAATGATTAAGGAGACTTAATCATTCAATGTAGTCTGTTCCATCATTATACCTGATAGTTTCTGAGAATTCATATTTTGTAACTATACTTTGTTAGAAAGGTCATTGAATATGTAGATCTATTCATTCAACTATCTCCCTCAGTATATGAAAACATATAGGAAAACTAAACAAAACAAATCTTTTTAAAGACCTTGGTGATCTGACTTAACATTATAAAAATATAGATAAATTTGCCATTAACTGTGATATAATATAAAGTATGTATTACATATACTACATAAATTATAGTATATAAATATAAAAATAATGCATAAGAGGCACCTGGGTGGCTCAGTGGTTTAAAGCCTCTGCCTTCGGCTCAGGTCATGATCCCAGGGTTCTGGGATCGAGCCCCGCGTCGGGCTCTCTGCTCAGCAGGGAGCCTGCTTCCCTTCCTCTCTCTCTGCCTGCCTCTCTGCCTACCTGTGATCTCTGTCTGTTAAATAAATAAATAATATCTTTTAAAAAATGCATAAATGATATACAGCATATAATATGTAATATATAATCAATCCAAGTCATGCTGCCTTAATGTAAAACTATGCCCTGTATAATTTATTTATATAATTTACTTCTTTCATTAATGGTCATTTTTATAACCTGATGATTTCTCAGGATTATGGCAGAAAACAGACCATATTTCCAAAGATTCAAGTGAAGAGAATTTAAAGAAGGAACAATTTATTTTATTTTATTTTTTTTAAAGATTTTATTTATTTATTTGACAGACAGAGATCACAAGTAGGCAGAGAGGCAGGCAGAGAGAGAGGAGGGGAAGCAGGTTCCCTGCTGAGCAGAGAGCCCGATGTGTGGCTAGATTCCAGGACTCTGGGATCATGACCTGAGCCGAAGGCAGAGGCTTTAACCCACTGAGCCACCCAGGTGCCCCAGAAGGAACAATTTAAAGGCTTAAAGTTAAGAGAAGCAAACAAAAAACAGTGGACTCTATCGACTTTCATAAGCTAAAGAGAACTGGTTCAACAAGAGCTGTGTCTGTAGGAGAAGGCCACCCAAAAAAAGCTGTGCCTTTGGTATTCAGCCACTACCAAAATGCACCCTATATGAAGGGAGAATCAAGAGGAGTGGGAAAAAACAAACAAACAAACAAACAAAAAAAGCCCTTTTGCACCCTTTGTATTAGTCAGCTAGGGTTGCCATAACAAAACCCCCAGACGGGGTAGTTTAACAATAGAAACAATAGAAATTTATTTTTTTATAGTTCTGGAGCCTAGAAGTGTGAGATCAAGGTGTTGGCAGAATTGGTTTCTTCTGAGACCTCCTAGGCCTTTTGGTCTGTGCATGTACATTCCTGGAGTCTCTCCCTGTATGTTTTAGTTTCTTTTACTTAGAAGGACACCAGTCAGATTGGATTAGGGCCCAGTCTAAGGGCCTCACTTTAAGTTAATAACCTCTCTCTATTTTTTTTTTTTAAGATTTATTTACTTATTTGAGAAAGAGAGAGAGAGAGAGAGCATGAGTGAGCGGGAGGAGCAGAGAGAAAGGGAGAGAGAATCTCAGGCAATCTTCTCTGCTAAGCACAGAGCCCAACACAGAGTTTGATCCCATGACCCAGAGGTCATGACATGAGCTGAAACTAAGAGTTCAACACTTAACCGACTGAGCCAACCAGGCACCCCATTAATAACCTCTTTAAAGGACCTATCCCTGAATACAGTCACATTCTGAGCCACTAGAAGTGGTGGTTTCAACATAGTAATTTTGTGGGGATACAAGTTCAGTTCATCACATCCTCTAATCCATGAGTGCTTCTGACTGGCCAAGGCCACCTAGAAGCCAGAGGTCTAAAAAAATTCTGCAGGGTGCCTGGGTGGCTCAGTGGGTTAAAGCCTCTGCCTTGGGCTCAGGTCATGATCTCAGGGTCCTGGGATCAAACCCCACGGTGGGCTCTCTGCTCAGCGGGGAGCCTGCTTCCCCCTCTCTCTCTGCCTGCCTCTCTGCCTGCCTCTCTGTGTACTTGTGATCTTTCTCTCTCTGCCAAATAAATAAATAAAATCTAAAAAAAAAATTCTGCATGCAATTCATAGAGGTCAGCCTCCTAAATAACCTCCTAGAGGTCAGCAGGATTACACAGGATGGGAAATACAAAAACAGGTCACACCATCTGTATTTGTTTCAGCAAACTGTAAAATAAAGCATTAATTTTAATTATGAAAAATAAAAATATTTCACTAGTTAGGTTAGTAAATATGTTATATCCATGTCAAATATCCTGATGTCTCCATTCCTTCACAAGCTATAGAGTTCTATAATTTTTCTATTCTACTGTAAATTTATGACAGCCAAGTTCATTTATCTGTTCTCAATCTGTATTCTCCTTGTATCCCTGTAAAACTTGATGTAGGATATTATCTCTTCTTTAAATATTTTTTTTGACAGTAAATCACACTATTCAATTATTTCCTTAAATTTTTCAAGGACAGGGGTGCTTTACCACTGTCTGCCCAATAGGCAGCTGCTATTCTGCTGAGTGTAAAACATAAATTTTATTCCATCCGAAAATATAAACTTTATGCTGAAATCTTCATAAAATTCAGTCTATTGGTACATGATTTGTCAAATTCTATCCCAAATGGATAGGACCAAATTTTATGCTTAAATTATCTCTAATTACTAGATTTTTTTTTTTTTTTTTGCAAAGAGTCATTTGTGGGGCTATTTAAAGTGAGTGAGTCTATTTTTGTCAATCTTTCCCCTTTATACGGTTATGAAGATTCAGTTAAAAGTGAAAAGAGATATCTTGCTTCAGTGAGGAAGAAGATGGTGGGTTTTGTAGTCCTGTGCCATTAGTTTGGGTTGACCATGTTTCAGCAAATAAATAGTTGAGAATTCAGATTTTAGTGAAAATATATAATTGCTTCCCAGCTCCTGAGCACAAAGGCATGGCAAGTGGCCACCACATGGCTCAGGATACATTTGGAGGTTTATAAAGTCTTGGGCAGGAACACATGGCAGCAAAGTAAATCTGTTAATAGACTATGAATAAATTTTAACTTCACAGTTCTAGAGAACAATTTTGGATTCACTGACATCCTAAAGTAGAAACGAGAAGGTTAATTCTATTTTTGTTGTTGTTGTTGTTGTTTTAAGTCTGTTCCAAGAACTGTCTTGAGAAGAATTAACATTCCTCTAGTTTTTATAGGCTAGAACTGGACCTAAAAGAGGAGAAGTCATTTTTCTAAACTTGCACAGCTAAAATATTTAGTGTCAATTTTGACTGCAAAGTTCAATGTATTTTCCCGTGCTTGCTGCTTTCTTACAGAAATACACATTATATATACAGAAATACATATGTTTTGTCTGTCTTTTGTTTTGTCTTAATAGTTCATATTTCAAATGGTAACATTATCTTTTTTGTATGATTTCCCTGTAATGACAGGAGAGTTATTTAAAGGAGCCATTCTTAAATGTTAGTAATTTTTTTAAAATTAAAAATCAGACAAGATTCTCCTTCCTGGTAAAATCTTAGCAAGATACGTGTGTGTACACAAGTTTGCAATAGCAGTCAAGAGAACAAAAGGAAAGGAAAGGAAAGTGATTTGTTGTGTGTTGTTCATAGGATCAGCAGACCAACTCTGAGGAATTAGTGAAGAAAAGCATGAGCTGGTAGAAGACATTCAGGGTATATAAAGAAATCAAAAGCAACAACAGAGACAGTAGTAGTTAGAATCTCAAAAAAAAAATGTGTCAGGGTCAGTGTACAACAAATTTCTTGTGTTCTTTAATGCTTGGATAACCCTAATATTTTAATACTTAATTGCACATTGAAATGGATATTTCTTTTTTTAAACTAATCTCATTGTTTTTATTTGTAAAACTGATTAGTAGGGAGGTGGAACATTTTAAGATGCTTAATTTCCACTTATATTCTGGTTCAATATATCATTAAAGCTATACTGTAAAATAAAGACATAATGTATGCAATATAGTGTTCTGTTATATTAAACTACAATTCTTATGTTTGGTGGCTGTTTGTGTAAATACAAAAAAATAATGTATGTTTACAGATATATATGGTCTTATGCTAAAAGGCAAATCATTTCTCGGTGGTTGGAGCTTTTCTTCAAAAATATGATTAAATCTCTAAAAAGGAAATAGTGTTCACACTTTTGCATTTACTTTCAATGGAATTCCTCCAAATAATTATAATCACTAACCTTAATTGAGCACTGAATATTGGGTTAGGAACTGTTCTAAGTGCTTCGTCTATATTATGTCATTTAATTCTGACAATTCTATGACGTTGGTCCTATATTCCTTTTAGAGATGAAGAAACTGAGCCAAAAGGGACTTCCCCAAAATGAAAAAGCTGTACCCAAGCCTACGCAGTCTAATTTCAGAAACCACACTTTTAGTTACTGTTCTGCTTCTATCATGCAGAATAAAAGTACTGGAAAGAACAGCACTTTAAAGAACTGAGAGACAAAAAAAATCTGTGCATATGAAAAACTGAACACTTTATGCAAATAAAAATTGCTGAAATACTTTAAAATAAATAGTCTTATGCAGAACCATTAAGAAGATGAATAATAAAGTAGAACAGATACTTCCTGCTTCCTGAAAAATATTCCTGATTCTCAGAAGAGAAACTATCACTGGTATTAGGAGCTGAATTGTGTTCCCCCAAAATTCATTATGTTGAAACCCAAACCCGCAGTGCCTCACAATGTAACTGAACTTAGAGATGGGGACTTCTAAGTCAAAGTGAATACAAGAAGAGTAATACAAGTAGTTTATAAGAAGTAAAATTATTTCCAAATTTTCTAATTGTTAGGTAGATGTGTACATAGACTGTAATAGAATATGTTACAACTTTCACGTTAGCAAAATTTATAAGTCTTAAAATGACAAGTATCAGAAAGACAACGAAAAATTATTACATAAACCACTGGTAGTGCTATAAATTAATAAATTTCTTGCCAATTTCTATTCTAAGTGTAGATCATTTTCATTATTAGGGTTAGCAATATATTGTATGCAAATGTGTATCTTGTTTTTAACTTAAAAAAGAAAATTAGTGATTTTGCTAGTGATTGTTACTGTAAATATAGTTTCCATTGCTGCCTGATGTTCATTTTAATGGATTAAATATAATTACTAAAGCAGATATATTTTAAATCTAGATAACATTCTTTTTTATGATAATGGGTAACACTATAGTGAACATTTTTCTGTATAAAATTTTGCATATGTGGGCTTATTTCCTTTAGATAGATTTCTAGAAGTAGGAATTTTGGGTCTATAGACACAAACATTTTAAAGCATCTTGAGATATACTGTTAAAAGGATTTCTAAAAGAATGATACCAGTTTATAATACTTTCCTATGTGGTGAGATTATTTCATTCCTCCTAACCAAAACTGGCCTTTTGTCTACTTCTGATAAGACTCATTCTATATTTTGCCTTGACAGAATAAAACAATTCTAAAATTTATACCTGTGAATATTTAATATAAACTCTCATGTGCATGTAAAAAATAAAATAAAATCTCCAATATATTTTAAACATACTGAAAGTCTCTAAAAATTCAAATAACTTTATTACAAATTCCACTTAAAAATCAAGCTTTTAGGGGCACCTGGGTGGCTCAGTGGGTTAAAGCCTCTGCCTTCAGCTCAGGTCATGATACCAGGGTCCTGGCATGGAGCCCCACATCAGGCTCTCTGCTCAGCAGCAAGCCTGCTTCCCCTCCCCCCTCTCACTCTGCCTGCCTCTCTGCCTACTTGTGATCTCTCTCTGTCAAATAAATAAATAAAATCTTAAAAAAAAATCAAGCTTTTTTACTTTCAGTTCTATGGCTAGACATTAAATCTTAAAAAAACCTATATATATATGTATATTATAATATGTTTTATATATGTTATATATATATATAAATAATACACACACATATTTTTTAGGCAAATCTACCTATAAACTTTACAAAACTTTTGGGGAAATAATGTTATAATTATCTATCCAATCACAGTAGCTTTGCACTATTATGAACACTAAGGCTGTCTTATTTTTGAAACTGTTATATCACTGAAAGGTAAGATAATTTTTTTGGCCATTAGATTCTCATCTGCGTGTTTATCTGAGGGAATGGGATAAACTACTACAATTATCTCTTTCAAAGTATGCATTCAAGCTTTCACTATCTCCATCTTAGTAATATCAACTCACATTATAGAATTTTACTTAAATTCTCTCAAATATGTCACCAAATGTCCTGCACTGTATGGACTCTCAGTGTCTTTGCTAACTTTATTTTTTCTTTTCTTTATTTTTTTTTTTTAATTTAAGTTCAATTAGCCAACATATAGTAGATCATTAGTTTTTGATGTGGTGTTCAAGGATTCATTAGTTGTGTAATACCCAGTGCTCACCAGATTAGGTGCCCTTCTTAATTCCCATTATCCAGTTACACCGTTCCCTGTCACCTCCCTTCTATAACCCTCAGTTTCGTTCCCAGAGTCAAGAGTCCCTTATGATTTGTCTTCTTTTCTGATTTCTTCCCGTTCAGTTTTCCCTCCTTTCCCCTATGGTCCTCTGTGCTATTCCTTATATTCCACATATGAGTGAAACGATAAGATAATTGTCTTTCTCTGATTGACTTATTTCACTTAACATAATCCCCCCCAGTTCCATCCATGTCGATGCAAATGTAGGTATTCATCTTTCCTGATAGCTGAATAATATTCCACTATATATATGCACTATATCTTTATCCATTTATCTGTTGAAGGACATCTCATTTCTTTTCATAGTTTGGCTACTGTGGATATTGTCGCTATGAACATTGGGGTGTATGTGTCCCTTCTTTTCACTACATCTGTATGTTTGTAGTGCAATTGCTGGGTTGTAACTCTATTTTTAACTTCTTGAAGAATCTGCATACTCTTTTCCAAAGTGGCTGTACCAGCTTGCATTCCCACCAACAATGTGAGAGGGTTCTCCTTTCTCCACATCCTCACCAACATTTGTTGTCCCCTATCATGTTAATTTTTGCCATTCTAACTGGTGTAAGGTGGTATATCATTGTGGTTTTGATTTGTATTTCCCTGATGGAAAAAAAAAATAGAAAAATCCCAAGTACACAAGCTAACCTTACACCTAACATGTGGAGAAAGAACAACAAATAAAGCCTAAGCCAAGCAGAAGAAAAATAATAAACAGTAAAGCAGAAATCAATGAAATAGAAACCAGAATAATAGAACAGATCAATGAAACTAAAAACTCATTCTTTGAAAGAATTAATAAGATCAATAAACTTCTGGCCAGACTTATCCAAAAGAAAAGAGAAAGAACCCAAATTAATAAAATCATGAATGAAAGGAGAGAGATCATAGGCAATACCAAGGAAATACAGACAATTTTAAGACCATATTTTGAGCAACTATATATCAACAAATTAAGCAATCTGGAAGAAATGGATGTATTCCTGAAAACTTATAAACGCCAAGACTGAAACAAGAAGAAGTGGAAAATCTGAACAGACCAATAATGAGCAAGGAAATTGCAGCAGTAATCAAAAACCTCCCTAACAATAAGAGTCCAGGACCAGATGTCTTCCCAGGGGAATTCTACCAAATGCTTAAAGAAGAAATAATATCTATTCAACTGAAGCTGCTTCAAAAAAATAGAAAGAAAAGGAAAACTTCCAAATTCATTCTATGGGGCCAACATTACCCTGATCCCAAAACCAGACAAAGACACTATCAAAAAGGAGATTTATAGACCAATATCCCTGATGAACATGGATGCTAAAATACTCACCAAGATCCTAGCCAATAGGATGCAATAGTACATTAAAAGAATTACTCGCCTTCACGGGGGGAATTTATTCCGGGGATGCAAGGGGTCACTCACCATTGGCAAATACATCAATGTGATGGATCACATTAATTAAAGAAAAAGACAAGAACCATATGATCCTCTCAACTGATAAGAAAACATTTGATAATATATACCATTCTTTCTTGATTAAAATTCTTCAAAGTATAGGGAGAGAGGGGACATATCAGAATAGTATAAAACCATCTATTAAAAGCGAACAGCAAATATCATTCTCAAAGGGGGAAAAACTGAGAGCTTTTATCCTAAGATCAAGAACATGACAGGGATGCCCACTCTCACCACTGCAGCTCAACATAGTACTAGAAGACCTAGCCTCAGCAATCAGACCACAGAAATAAATAAAAGGCATTCAGATGGGCAAAGAAGTCAAACTCTCACTCTTCACAGATGGCATGATACTTTGTGGGAAAACCCCAGAAGACTTCACTCCAAAATTGCCAGAACTCATGCAGTGATTCAGCAACACAGCGGAATAAAAATAATCAATGCACAGAAATCAGTGTCACTTTTATACACCAACAATGAGAAAGAAGAAAGAGAAATTAAGGAATTGATTCCATTTATAATTACACCAAAAACCATAAGATACCTAGGAATAAACCTAACCAAAGTAAAGGGTCTGAACTATACAAACTACAGAACACTCATGACAGAAACTGAAAAAGACACAAAGAGTTGGAAAACATTCCATGCTCATGGATTGGAAGAATAAACATTGTTAAAATATCTATGCTGTTGAGAGCAATCTACACATTCAGTGTAATCCCTATTAAAATACCATCAATATTTTTCACAGAGCTGGAAAAAATAATCCTAAAGTTTGTATGGAACCAGAAAAGACCCCAAATCACTAGGGAAATGTTGAAATAGAAAGCCAAAGTTGGGGACATCACAATGCCTGAATTAAAGCTATATTACTAAGCTGTAATAATCCAGACAGCTTGGTACTGCCACAAAAACAGACACATAGATCAATGCATCTGAATAGAGACCCCAGAAATGGATCTTTAGCTCTATGGTCTACTAATCTTTGACAAAGAAGGAAATGATATCCAATGGAAAAAAGACAGTCTCTTCAATAAATAGTGCTGGGAAAATTGGACAGCCACATGTAGGAGAATGAAACTGGACCATTGTCTTCCACCATACACAAAGAAAAATTCGAAAGAATGAAAGACTTCAATGTGAGAAAGGAATCCATCAAAATCCTAGCAGAGAACACAGACAGTAGCTTCTTCAACCTTGGCCACAGCAACTTCTTGCAAGATACATCTCCAAAGGCAAGGGAAACAAAAGCAAAAATGAACTATTGGAACTTGATCAAGGTAAAAAGCTTCTGCACAGCAAAGGAAACAGTCAACAAAACTAAAAGGCAACCTACAGAATGGGAGAACATATTTGCAAATATCATACCAGATAAAGGGATCAACACCCAGAAAACAAACAATTTAATCAAGAAATGGGCAGAGGACAAGAACAGACTTATCCAAAGAAAACATACAAATGACCAATAGATATGTGAAAAAATGCTCCACATCACTTTTGCTGACTTTTATATTACTTAAGCCTGATCATGGACATTGAGACTATTATACTTTTGAAAACTTGTCTGTCAGCACCTAGAGATTAGTCTGACTGTATCTGTAAGAAATAGACTTCCAAATAATTGCTTTATTTATAAGTTAATTAAAAATATTATAAAGAATTTTATCCCTCATTTCTTATAGTTTCCATTTTGCTTTACAAGCATACAAACTTTCTCTCACTTTCCAAACATTTAATTAAAGTCCTCCCTTAAACTGTCCCTACACATACTTAACATAAAACATTACATTTTAATCACAATGAGTAGAGTCTCTGTGGGGCAATTCTTTTATTGAAGATACAACAAAAACTATTTTCCTAGGCATAACTAATTCTCTGTAGAGCTTATTTTGGGTATGCTTTATTACAGTTGTCAAAGACTATGAACCACCTGAATTGGTTTGCTATTGTTACCTAGCTTGATATTACCTCTGGGGTTGTAATTAATTCAGATCTGTGTAAGCTATTCCCACACTTGATTAAAAAAAACACACACAAACATATTGTTCTCTCTTTTTAATCTTCCTAGTCATATGTCAAAATAAGAAAAAGAAAATTTTGCTTGTTTTCAGTTTGTGTATCTGTAAATGTACCTGAGATATACATATATAATACTGTATAATGCAGAAAATAAAACCCTGCATGAATTTTTATTAACATACCATAAAACCAATTTAAATGACATATTTTGAACATATTATATGGCCTGCTTCTTGATATTTACATTACCTATAGTCTTAAGAATTACTACTTCAAGAGTATCATGGATACTGAATACTTGGATACTGATTTTTCTTGTGAAATTTTATTTATTAAATGAATTACATCATTTTGTATACTGCCTTGTGTAAAATCATATTTAGAATTTTACAATTGTCAAAATTTCCGGGCCTCTAAATATATAAGGATATATTCTTCAACTTGGAAATCTGTGACACAATCAAAACACTATACATCTCCATTTTGTCAAAATAAAACTATCTGCTATATTAAAACCTTAAAAATACTAAATTTTAAGGAGTGCTACCATTAATGTTTAAATATGACATAAGCAAAATTAAATGATTTACAATATATCTATGATATATTTGATAGAATAAATTGGGCTTCTTTTTTCTCCTAGAGTAATTAAGCCCTGTAAAATAGCTATTATCTTCAGATTTTGGTAACATTTGAGAAAAAAGTATAACAAACTATAGCCTTTCATAGTTTGAAAAGAATATTTGGCAGAGTTTACCATAGATTTTTAAACTTTTACCTCCCTGTCCAATGTTATAAAGATAAAACCATGGACTCTTCTTACACCTAAGGAATGTTTAGAAACACATGTTGGAAACATAAAGGAATTTTACTTTGTATTAAAACTACAGAGTTTGATTTAATTCTTCTCTTGGATACTGATCCCTTAGGATCGAATTATAGAGGAAGTGTTTTATAATTACTAAAAGCAAAAGATGCATTTTTCAAATTACTAAAGAACTGATTTTAAGCTGAAAGAATAAAACAAATGCCAACTACTGACCATATGACCTTTGGCATATTTTGGATGAGCTTGAAAAATGTCATCTGTAATTGTCTTAGTTCTGGCTGCAATAATTGAGTCCCAAAGACTGGGTAGCTTAAACAATAGATACTAATTTTTCCCAGTTCTGAAGGCTGGGAAGTCCAAGATCAAGGTGCCTGTTAAATGCTGGAATTTTCTTTATGCCTATAATGAATATACTCTGATTTCAATAAATCCTTTCCCAACTCCATGCTTTCATAATTTAATTGATTTCATAGAAGGAATCCTGCATCCAAATCTGAAGCAGTAAACTGTTAACTCTTTATTGAACACACAATGCCTTAAGGGCAGATTTAATTTGTGCCAGTAAGCTCCCCTCAACATTTAAATTGAGCTTACAGTTAGCTACCACTTAAATTAAATAATATTTGTAAAAACATCTGGCTCATTGTCTGGCACACAGTAAGAACTGAAGAAATATGGGTTTGGCTCTTATTTTTCTCCTCATGTCACAGTTGAATTTATTCTTTTTTTTTTTTAAGATTTTATTTATTTATTTGACAGACAGAGATCACAAGTAGGCAGAGAGGCAGGCAAAGAGAGAGAAAGGAGGAAGCAGGCTCCCTGCTGAGCAGAGAGCCCGATGTGGGGCTCAATCCCAGGACCCTGGGATCATGACCTGAGCCGAAGGCAGAGGCTTTAACCCACTGAGCCACCCAGGCACCCCTATTTTTTTTTTCAACGATTTTATTTATTTATCTGAGAGAGAGAGAGAGAGAGAGAGAGAAAGTGAGAGAGAGCATGAGAGGGAGAGGTCAGAGGGAGAAGCAGACTCCCTGCGGTGCTGGGGCCAGATGTGAACTCTATTCCAGGACTCTGGGATTATGACCTGAACTGAAGACAGTCACTTAACCAATTGAGCCACCTAGGTGCCCCAGAATATTCTGTTCCAGATAAAATTATGTAAAATTTGTAGTAGGTAATATTGTACTTTGAAATATCACCTGAGATGTCATTGGAATGCATCTTGTTGCTCTTGGGAAAGACACGATGGAAAAGTGATTACCTATCAGATTTTGGGTTAGATCTGGATTCAGTTTAGGGGTCTGTATATATTACTTTTAAGATCCAAGTTGAATTATTTAATATTTTAGAACCTCAGTTTCTGCATCTATAAATTTTAATAATAATAGTAATACTTGCTAACTCTGTTTTAACAATGAAAGTGTTAAGTAGAAGCTAGACAGGAGCAGTGGAAGGAACACCTTGAGGCAGAGTCCCAAGTCCTTCAAGGGAAATGTTAGGGACATGAGATGGAGATAAGGTGGAGTTATATAAACTATACTTTAAAACCTAAGAGTACACCTTCCTGACCTTGTTTCCAAGACCTAGGGGCTGACAGACCAAAGAGCCACAGGTGCAGAAGATGCATTCTTCTTCTCCACCTCTGCCCCAGGGTCACCCCCAGACTCATTATAATTCATTTGCATTGTGGATACAGCTCCCCACCCCCATGGAGAAAGGCTGCCCTGATGGCTCCTGTACAAACCTTGTAGAGTCAAAAACTCCCCCTCCCATTCTGTGGGAGGAGTTTCCCATACAATTGGAAGTGCCTTCTTTTAGAGATCACCCGGCAGGACATTACAGCTCCTCACAGCCCAGAGATTAATATCCAATCCCAAATCCCCCTAGGGTCTGGTTTCCACCCCTCAGAACCTGCCTGTTCTCCCACATTGAAAGTGTACTTTCCCTCTAATAAACGCCTCTGTGTTTGCTACTTTCCTTCTGTCTTTATTCTGAGCACAGATCTCCACTTTTTGTGGGGAATCCTAAGACTTAGACCTCCATTCACACAAAAGGCTGACTCTTTCAACCATAATAGAAGTATCAATCCGTATAAATTTCTTGCCACAATGACGAGTATTATAAATGCAGTTATAAACATATTTTTAGTAGAAGTATTTCAACCATTCCTCGTTCTATCCCCCAGTTCTATTATTTTCTACTGTTGCCATCATTTGGGTTGTATGTCAGGACTTCTCAAATTCTCTACATTGAAGGACTTTTTAAAAAATATCTGACACTTCTGTAATATACAAAAAAAAGTGTCACTGCAGTGAACTATACATGTTTTTAAACACGGACTTTTTCACCTTATTTCTTCCATAGTTATTCATCCTTACTTTATTTAATTTGCTTTAGGACACAAGCCCATGACCTAACATTTTGAATCTTTCCTACTGATTTCCTATTGTTTCCCATGTCCTATATAGTTCACAGTTAGGTAAAATGTGACTTACATATAATGACATGAATAATTTTACTTGTTTATATTACTATACTTTAATTACTTTCACACTTCTGCACTATTAAATGTGGCTTTTTATATCCTGGCAATTTCATTAAGTAACTTCAACCTGTATCACAAGACTAACAGAATAATTATAGTCCATTTTGCAAATATAAGTAGTCCTTGTAAAATATTTGTCAGGAGAGATCTTTATTGGATAAATGATTGTTGGCATTGCTGGTGGAGTATTTTTTTGGATGAACTTCCAGTTCCACATGCCTGGAGATAATCAATAGTTGAAAATAAAATTTAACAATAAATGTTATTTCATATTCTCAGCCAGTTTTCCTAGACTTTCTGTGTCATTTATTATTTTGAATGGCCACTCTGATTTTACTCATCTAAGCATTTATGAACATAATGTTTATGTCAGCATTAGGTATTTGGTATGATTTTTCTACTGCTTATGTCAACATAATTATACTTAAAACTTCATTTCACTATGTTTCTAATATAAAAATTGAGTTTATAATAGAGTATACTGTAATACACAAATCTGAATTGTGTTTCAAAGTATGTATATTATAATACAGAGTATACTGTAATATTATACAATATTTGAATTGTGTTTCAAAGTATGTATATTTAATTTTTAAACAAAAAAATCAGATTAAATTTTCTCTGAATCATGCTAACTTTGTTGTTTGTTGTTTTCCATTATTTTCTCTGAAAAGCAATTTGAATTACAGCTATGATATGATAATTAATAAAATAAACCCTATAACTTTCACTTTTCCTGTAATTCTATTAAAAATCATCATTTGGGGAGCACCTGGATGGCTCTGTTCGTTAAGTATCCTACTCGTGGTTTCAGCTCACGTCATGATCTCAGAGTCTTGAGATTGAGATCCATGTTGGGCTCCCATTCAGTGGGGAATCTGCGTGAGATTCTCTCCCTCTCCCTTTGTTTACTCCCACCCCACACCACTCAAGTACGTGCTTTCTAAAATAAATAAAAATAAATAAATGTTTAAATATCATTTTATCATATCGTTAATTAAGTACATGCATGCATATTTTGTAATTATACTCATAAATAATATTATTGATCCAGGTTATTATAGATTGTTCTATAATCAGAGGTGTCAACTAATCAACAATTCCCAGAGGCTAAGCTTCCTGGAAGTCAACGTGAGTCTGGAATTTTTACCAGTGTTACTCTGAGTTTTGAGTTCTAAAGTCAAACATTGTTTCTCCCTAAAATAGAGATTTTTAAAACTTTTGTCAGCTTTTTATCCACCCAATTTGTTTACATTTTGTTTGGGTCTGGGCATCTGTACCTAAGCACTGAGAGTTTAGGATTTCCGACATACGTTAAATGAATACTGCACACAGAATTTTGGGTTTATTTAATGAACTTCAATTCTCAATTGAAATTTCAAAATTCAGCCAAAATTCCAACCTCTCTCCCCCATCTCAGCAAGACTCCTATGTTACCAGCCTCAGATTTACCTTAACTACTATTGCCTGCACTGTGAACTAGTAAATAAGCTGAAGGATACTACAGAAGCAAATCTGAGGATCCCTTTCTTATCCCTTGTCTATAATACTTTTCATTTATTGCCTCTAAACTTAGTCTTTTTCTGGTAACTTTCATCAATTGTTTTATGTACTTTATCCAACTTTTATATTCATTTTCTGTTAGGGATATATGTTCTCTTCAGACAGAAAGCCTTACACATCTTGGTCCTTGTGTCCAAAACATCCCCCTCTCAGACCCATCTACCATCAGTTAGTTGATTGTTACTCTTCCCCCATATCTCCACTAAATGGCCTCCCCATAGCCAGCTCCTTTGACCTTTTTAATTACATCCAGTTCAGTTATTTCTTTCAAGATTAATCTTTTTCTATCTTATTCCTGCTTTTGGTAGGTCACTGGGTTGTTAAAGTATTATTGGACAAATACCTACATTGTAAGTACTATTGCAGAAGTTGGAGGAATAATCAGCATATGACCTAATTCATTTTCTGAGTTGTGTGGAAGTTTTTGGTAAGCAGGATTTAACCAATTCAAGAAGGTGTGGAAGATTATAGTGGAAATTGGCTCTGGGCAGAAGAAACAACAGAGGTAATTGTGTCAGAGAAACGTTTTGAAAAAATGTACAAAATTCAGGGGAATGCAGAACTTTTTCTTCTTTCTTCCTTTTCTTTCTTTCTTTTTCTTTCACTTATTTTTACTTTTAATTTTTTTTAGTTCCAGTATAATTTTTTAAAATATTTACTTATTCATTTGAGAGAGAGAGAGAAAGAGAGAGAGAGAGTGAGAGAGCACATAAGCTGGAGAGGCAGAAGCAGAAGGAGAGGGAGAAGCAGACCCCCACTGAGCTGGGAAACCAACATGTGCTTGATCCCAGGACCCGGAGTTCATGATCCAAGCTGAAGGCAGATACTTAACCACCTAAACCACCCAGACACCCCTAATTCCTGTATAATTAATATACATTGTTATATTAGGTTAAGGTGTACAATATAGTGATTTAACAATTCCATACATTACTCAGTGCTCAGCACAATAAGTACACTCTTAATCTTCTTCACCTATCTCATACATGCCCCCCACCTCCTCTCTTGTAACCACCAGTTGGTTTTCTATATTCATGAGTCTGGTTTTTTTTTGGTTCCCTCCTTTTTCCTCTGTTCATTTGTTTTATTTCGTAATTTCAACGCATGAGTGAAATCATGTGGTATTTTTCTCTTACTGACTTATTTCACTTAGCATTATACCCTTAGGATCCAACCATGTTGTCATAAATGGCAAGATTTTGTACGTTCTCTGTGGCTGAGTAGTATATATACCACATTGTCTTTATCCATTCATCTATCAGTGAGCAGTTGGGTTGCTTCCATATATTGGTTATTATAAATAATGCTGCAATAAACACACAGTTACATATATCTTTTCAAATTAGTGTTTTGGAGGGATACCTGGTGTCTCAGTTGGTTAAGTATCTGCCTCAGCTTGGGTCATGATCTTGGGGTCCTCAGATTTAGCCCTGCATTGGGCTCCCTGCTCACCAGAGAGTCTGCTTCTCCCTTTCCCTGCTCATGCTCTCTCTCTCTCTCTGTCTCTTTCAAATAAATAAAATATTTTAAAAAAATAATGTGCAAATTAGCATTTTTGTATTCTTTGGGTAAATATACAGAGGTGGTGTTGCTGGACCATATGGTAATTCTACTTTTCTTTTTTTTTTTCTTTCTTTTTTTTTTTTTTTTTTTGAGTAACCTCTTTTTTTCTTTTCCACAGTGACAGTACCAATTTGCGTTACCAGCAACACTGCATGAGGGTTGCTTTTTCTCCATATCCTCACCAACAATAGTTGTTTCTTGTACTTTTGACTTTAGTCATTCTAAAAGGAATGATGTGATATTTCATTGTGATTTTGATTTGCATTTCCCTGATGATTTGTGATACTGAGCATCCTTTCAGGTGTCTGTTAGCCATCTGTATGTATTCTTTGGAGAAAAGTCTGTTCATGTCTTCTGCCCATTTTTTAGATTAGATTATTTGGTTTCTTTGGTGTTGAGTTGTATAAGCTCTTTATATATTTGGATACTAGCCCTTAAAATAGATATGTCATTTGCAAATTTCTTCCATTCAATGGGTTGCTTTTAGTTTTGTTGATTGCTTCCTTTTGCAGAAGCTTTTTATTTTTATATATTCCCAGTAGTTTATTTTTTCTTTTGTTTCCCTCATCTCAGGAGACATGTCTAGAAAAATGTTGCTACTGTTGATGTTAGAGAAGTTATTGCCTCTGCTATCATCTAGGATTTTTATGGTTTCAGGTTTCACATTTAAGTTGTTAATCCATTTTGAGTTTATTTTTGTGTATGGTGTAAGAAAGCGGTCCAGTTTCATTCTTTTGCATGTTGCTGTTCAGTTTTCTTAATATCATTTGTTGAACAGACTTTTTCCCCATTGCATATCTTGCCCCCTTTGGCAGAGATTAATTGACATTAATTAATCATAGGTTTATTTCTGGGCCCTCTATTCTGATACATTGATCTATTGATTTATTTTTGTGTCAGAACCATACATCTTAATTACTACGGCTTCATAACATATTTTGAAATCAGGAAATAACGAGGCCTCCAACTTTGTTTCCTTTTCATGATTGCTTTGGCTATTTGAGGTCTTTGTGGTTCCATATTATTTTTAAGATTATTGTTCTAGTTTTGTGAAAAATGCTGTTGTTATTTTAATAGGTATTGCATTAAATCTATGGATTACTTTTTTTTGTTTGTTTGTTTTGTTTTGTTTTGTTTTTCCTATGGATTGCTTTTGGTAGTATGGATATTTTATTGATATTTCTTCTCCCAATCCATGAGTACAGAATATCTCTCCATTTATTTGTATTTTCAAAATATTTCATCAATATTTTATAGTTTTCAGAGTTTAGGTCTTTCATTTCCTTGGTTAAGTTTAATAATAATATAATTATTATATTATTATAAAAATATAATATATAAATAAAATATAATATATTTTATTTATATAAATATAAAATATTTATATAAATATAAAAATAAAATATATAAAAAATAATAAAATACCTATGAGTTTTATTATATTTGGTGCAAATATAAATGGGATTGTTTTCTTTAATTTCTTTTTTCCACTGCTTCATTAGTGTATACAAATGCAACAGATTTCTGTATAATTATTTTATATTCTGTGACCTTACTGAATATGTTTATCAGTTTTAGTAGTTTTTTGGTGGGGTCTTCCAGATTTTCTATATATAGAATCATGTTATCCACAAATAGTGAAAGTTTTACTTCTTCCTTACTGATTTAGATGATTTTGATTATATTTTCTTGTCTGATTATGTTGTTAGGACATCCAGTATTATGTTAAGTAAAAGTTATAAGAGTGGACATCCTTGTCTTATTCCTGGTCTTATGAGAAAAATTCTCAGTTTTTCATCATTGAGTATGCTACCAGCTATGGATTTTTCATGAATGGTCTTTATTATATTGAGGTATGTTCCCTCTAAACCTGCTTTGTTGAGGGTTTTATTGTAAATGGGTGTTGTATTTTGTCAAATGTTTTTCTGCATCTTTTGAAATGATCATGGTTCTTATTTTTTTCTTTTATTAATGTGATGCATCATGTTGATTGATTTGTTAATATTGAACCACCCTTGCAACCCAGAAATAAATCCCAGTTGATCGTGGTGAATGATTTTTTTTAATGTGTTGTTGGATTCAGTTTGCTAGCACTTTGTTAAGGATTTTTACATCTATGTTCATCAGAGATACTGGTCTGTAATTTTTTTTTTTTTTTGGTGTCTTTATCTGGTTTTGGTATCAGAGTAATATGGCCTCATAGAATGAATGTGGAAGATTTTCTTCTTTCTATTTTTTGGAATCATTTGAGAAAGATAGGTATTTATTCTTCTTTAAATGTTTGGTAGAAATCACTTGTGAAGCCATCTGGTACTAGACTTTTGTTTGTTGGAAGCTTTCTGAATACTGATTCAATTTCATTGCTGGTAATTGGTCTCTTCAAATTTTCTTTGATTCAATTTAGAAGGTTATATGTTTCTAGGAATTTATTCATTTCTTCTAGTTTCTTCAATTTTTTGTCATATAATTTTTCATAATATTCTCCTGTTGTCTTTTGTATCTCTGTTGTGTTGGTCAGTATTTCTCCTTTTTCATTTTTGATTTTGTTTATTTGATTTCTCTCTCTCTCTTTTTCTTTTTCTTTTGATGAGTCTGGTTAAAGGTTTATCAATTTTGTTTGGTATTTACAAAAGACCAGATCCTGGTTTCATTGATCTGTTCTACTGTTTATTTCAGTTTCTATTTCATTTATATCTTCTATAATCTTCCTTATTTTTCTCCTTCTACTAGTTTTTGGTTTTATTTGTTCTGCTTTTTCTAGTTCCTTTAGTTGTAAGCTTAGATTGCTTGAGATTTTTCTTACTTCTTGAGGTAGGCCTGTATTGCTATAAAATTCTCTCTTAGAACAGCTTTGCCACATCTCAGAGATTTTGGACTGTTGTCTTCATTTTCTTTCATCTGTATGTACTTTTTTTATTTTCTTTTTGATTTCTTGGTTGACCCATTCATTCTTTAGTAGCATGCTGTTTCTCTTCCATGTACTTGTGTACTTTGTAGATTTTTTTTCTTGTATTTGATTTCTAATTTCATAGGGTTATTGTTTAAAAAGATGCATGGTATGACATAAACTTTTTGAATTTGTTCAGACTTCTTTATGGACTACTTTGTGATCTATTATGGAGACTGTTTCATCTGCTCTTGAGAAGAATCTTTTCTGCTGTTATAGGTTGGAGTGTTCTGGATACATCTGTTACATCCATCTGGTCCAAAATGTCATTCAAAGCCATTGTTTCCTTGTTGATTTTCTATTTGGATGATCCATCCATTGACGTAAGTGAGGCGTTGAAGTTCCCAACTATTGTTTTGTTACTATTGATTTGTATTTGTTAATAGCTATCTTATATATTTATGTGCTCCCATGTTGGGTTCATAAATATTTAGAGTTGTTATATCTTCTTGTTGGATTGTTCCCTTTATGATTATGTAGTGTCCTTCTTTGTTGCTTGTTACAGTCTTTGTTTTATAATCTATTTTATCTGGTGACAGTATTGTTATCTCAGCTATGTTTCCACTTCCATTCACAAGATAAATGTCTTTCCATCCTCTCCTTTTCAGTCTGCATGTATCTTTATGAATGAAATGAGTCTCCTGTAGGCATTATATAGATGGGTCTTCTTTTTTATCCATTTTATCACCCCACATCTTTTGATTGGAGCCTTTACTCCATTTACATTTGAAGTAATTATTTATTTTAATAAGAGTAATTATTTATTTTAATTTAATTAGCCAATATATTGTTTCAAATATAGTGTTCAATAATTTATCAATTGCATATAACAAATATATGCAAATATAGCTTCAAATATAGTGTTCAATAATTTATCAATTGCGTATAACACCCAGTGCTCATCACATCACGTGTCCTACTTAATTCCCATCACCCAATTTCATCATTCCCTCCACCTGATTCTCCTCCAGTAACCCTCAGTTTGTTTCCTATAGTTAGGAGTCTCTTATGGTTTTTCTCCCTCTCTGATGATTTCCTCTTCAGTTCCCCCCACCCCGTTTACCCTATGATCCTCTATGCTGTTTCTTATATTTCACATATGAATGAGACAATTTGATAATTGTTTTCCTCTGATTGAGTTATTACACTCAGCATAATACCCTCTAGTTAAATGGTAAATATTCATCCTTTCTGATGGCTGAGTAATATTCCACCATTTATATATGTGTGTATAACTACTTCTTTATCCATTCTTCTGTCAGCAGACATCTTGGCTCTATCCACAGATTGGCAAATGTGAACATTGTTGTTATGAAACTTGGGGTATAGGTGTCGCTTCAGACCACTACAATTGTATCTTTGGGGTAAATACATAGTTCAATTACTAGGTCAAAAGTTAGCTGTATTTTCAGTTTCCTGAGGAACCTCCATACTGTTTTCCAGAGTGGCTGCAGCAACTTCCATTCCCACCAACAGTGAGAGTGGGCTCCTCTTTCTCCGTGTCCTCACCAACATTTTCTTTTTCCTATATTGTTAAATTTTAGCCAATCTCACTGGTGTCAGGTGGTATCTACTTATGGTTTTGATTTGTACTTCCCTGATTCCGAGTGATGCTGAACATTTCTTCATGTGTCTGTTAGTCATTTGTATGTCTTCTTTGGAGAAATGCCTGTTCGTGTCTTCTGCCCATTTTTTATTTGTTTTCTGGGTGTTGATCCCTTTATCTGTTATAATATTTGCAAATATGTTCTCCCATTCTGTAGGTTGCCTTTTAGTTTTGTTGACTGTTTCCTTTGCTGTGCAGAAACTTTTTATCTTGATCAAGTCCCAATAGTTCATTTTTGCTTTTGTTTCCCTTGCCTTTGCAAGAAGTTGCTGTGGCCAAGGTTGAAGAAGCTACTGTCTGTGTTCTCTGCTAGGATTTTGATGGATTCCTTTCTCACATTGAAGTCTTTCATTCTTTCGAATTTTTCTTTGTGTATGGTGGAAGACAATGGTCCAGTTTCATTCTCCTACATGTGGCTGCCCAATTTTCCCAGCACTATTTATTGAAGACATTGTCTTTTTTCCATTGGATATCATTTCCTTCTTTGTCAAAGATTAGTTGACTATAGAGTTGAAGATCCATTTCTGGGATCTCTATTCAGATGCATTGATCTATGTGTCTGTTTTTGTGGCAGTACCAAGCTGTCTGGATGATTGCAGCTTTGTAATATAGCTTGAAATCAGGCATTGTGATGTCCCCAACTTTGGCTTTCTATTTCAACATTTCCCTAGTGATTTGGGGTCTTTTCTGGTTCCATACAAACTTTAGGATTATTTTTTCCAGCTCTGTGAAAAATATTGATGGTATTTTAATAGGGATTACACTGAATGTGTAGATTGCTCTCAATAGCATAGATATTTTAACAATGTTTATTCTTCCAATCCATGAGCATGGAATGTTTTCCAACTCTTTGTGTCTTTTTCAGTTTCTGTCATGAGTGTTCTGTAGTTTGTATAGTTCAGACCCTTTACTTTGGTTAGGTTTATTCCTAGGTATCTTATGGTTTTTGGTGTAATTATAAATGGAATCAATTCCTTAATTTCTCTTTCTTCTTTCTCATTGTTGGTGTATAAAAGTGACACTGATTTCTGTGCATTGATTATTTTTATCCTGCCATGTTGCTGAATCACTGCATGACTTCTAGCAATTTTGGAGTGAAATCTCTGGGTTTTTCCCACAAAGTATCATGTCATCTGTGAAGAGTGAGAGTTTAACTTCTTCTTTGCCCATTTGAATGCCTTCTATTTCTTTCTGTCATCTGATTGTTGAGGCTAGGTCTTCTAGTAGTATGTTGAACTGCAGTGGTGGGAGTGGGCATTTCTGTTGTGTCCCTGACTTTAAGGGAAATGCTCTCAGTTTTTCCCCATTAAGAATTATATTTGCTTTGGGCTTTTTATAGATGGCTTTTATGATATTGAGTTATATTCCCTCTATCCTTACACTATGGAGAATTTTAATTAAGAAAGGATGTTGCATTTTGCCAAATACTTTTTCTGAATCAATTGATATCATATGATTCTTGCCCTTTCTTTTATTAATGTTATGTATCATATTGATTGATTTGAGAATGTTGATCCACCCTTGTAATCCAAGAATAAATACCACCTGATCTTGGTGAATAATTCTTTTAATGTACTATTGGATCTTATTGGCTAGAATCTTGGTGAGTATCTTGGCATCCCTGTTTATCAGTGATATTGGTTTGTAATTCTCCTTTTTGATGAGGTCTTTGGTTTCAGGATCAAAGTGATGATGGCCTCATAGGAAGAGTTTGGATGTTTCTTTCTGTTTCCATTTTTTGAAACTTTATTCTTTAAATGTTTGGTAGAATTCCCCTAGGAAGGCATCTGGTCCTGGGCTCTTGTTTTTTTGGCAGGTTTTGATTACAGTTTCAATCTCCTCACTGGTTATGGCTCTGTTCAGATTTTCTATTTCTTCCTGTTTCAGTCTTGGTAGTTTATAGCTTTTCAGGAATACATCAATTTCTTCCAGATTGTCCAATTTGTTGGCATATAGTTGCTCATAATATGGTCTTACAATTATCTGTATTTCCTTGGTGTTGGCTGTGATCTCTCCTCTTTCTAGCATGATTTTATTAATTTGGTTCTTTTCTAATTTGTTTTTTGATAAATCTGGCTAGGCGTTTATCAAACTTATTAATTCTTTCAAAGAAGCAGAACTAATTATTGATAGGTATACATGTATTGCTATTTGTTAGTTGTTTCATAGTTGATTTTGTAACTCTTCTCTGTTCATTTTTTCTCTTGCTCTCTTCTTTCATGGACTGATGGCTTTCTTTGGTGATATTTTATTTGGTGTTGCCCTTGACTGATTTTTATAGATATACATATTTTTCTGCTTTTGTGCTTCCTACTTTTCTTACTCTTGCTTATGGTCTTTCTTTTCCACACAAAATCCCCTTTAACATTTCTTATAAGGTTAGTTTAGTGGTAATTAATTCCTTAACTTTTGTTTATTTGGAAAACTCTTAACACCTCCTTCTATCCTGAATGCTAGCCTTGATGGATAGAGTAGTCTTCACTGCAGACTGTTTTGCTTTCTTTTCTTTTCTCTTCTTTTTTTTTTTCTTTTCTTTCAGCACATGTTTTATTTTTTTCTTGCTGCTATTAAAATCCTTTCTTTATCACTACTTTTTCCCATTTAATTACTATATGCCAGGTGTGGACTTCTTGGCCCACTTTGTTTGGGGGTCTCTCTGTGTCTCCTAAATCTGGATTTCTGTTTCTTTCCCCAGATTTGGGGAGTTTTCAGCCATTATTTCTTCAGAAAAATTTTCTGTCCCCACTTTCTCACTTTTCTTTTGGGGATCTCTATAATGCAAATGTTATTATTTTTGATGGGTTTGCTTAGTTCCCTTAATCTAGTTTCATTTTTAGTTACTCTTTTTCCTTTCTTTTATTCTTTTTTTTTAAGATTTTATTTATTTATTTGACAGACAGCAATTACAAGTAGGCAAGAGAGGCAGGCAGGAAGAGAGAGGAGGAAGCAGACTCTCTGCAGAGCAGAGATCCCAATGTGGGGCTTGATCCCAGGACCCTGGGATCATGACATGAGCCAAAAGAAGAGGCTTTAACCCACTGAGCTACCCAGGCGCCCCTCTTTTATTCATTTTGATTGCTTTCCATTACTCTGTCATCTGGGTCATTGACCCATTCTTCTTTGTTTAGTCTATTTATTCCATCTACTGTATTTTGAATTTCGGTTATTGAGTTCTTCATATCTGACTGGTTCTTTTCTATGTTTTTTATCTCCTTTTTTTGAGGGTCTTACTGAGGTTATCCACTTTTTTCTCAAATCTAGGGATTATTTTTACTATCATTATTCTAGATTTTCTTTCATGCATACTACTTAACTCTATTTCATTTAGCTATCTTGCTGTGCTTTTGTCCTATTCTTTTATTTGGGACATATTCCTTTGTCTCCTCATTTTGTCTAACTCTCTGCATTCCTATGTGTTAGGAAGGTCAGTTCCATCTCCTGTTCTTGAATGTAGTGGCCTTATGAATAAGATGTCTTGTAGTGCCCTACAATGCAATGTCCCTTGTTCAGAACCTTGAGTTTCAGAGGTGTCTGCTATGTGTTTGCATGTATCATACTGTTACAGCTGAGCCATATTTGCCTTCCGTCCAGTCCTCTGCAGTGGCTGTCTTTGATTATGATGAGCAGAGTTTGGTCTCTTTGTTGTTCATGGGCCAGTTTCAGGCCAGCTTCTGTTTGATTTGGGTCAGACTAGATATTTACCAGAGCTGGTATAGAACCAAATTACAGGGCATTCCCCTTGTGTTGCCACCTGAGCTTTCATTGGTGGGCAGGGCCGGCCATTATATCAGATGTCTGCTCCGAGCCCACTGTTGGGGCAATATTCAAACTGTTGTGTATGCTTATCTTTCCCCCTTCCCAAGGCAGATGTCACTTTGCAGCGGTGCTAGGTCCTGTCAGGGCTTTTACCACTGTCAGGCCTGTACCACTGTTCTATGTGGAGTCTTGCAGAGGGTGTGTAGGAGGAAGCTTATCCACAGGATTATACAACACAATTAACATTGTGTTAACAAGTTTCATGCCAGTCTGCTGTGGGAAGAGACATGATCTACTTAGAACTCATGCTCAGGGTTGTTGAAGGGGCATGGCCACAGAAGAACATGGGATAGAGCATGTATAGCAAGCTATAGGACAGCATGGGACAGAGGAAACTAGTTGGAAGGTGTTTGGGTTGCATTGGTTCATGGGGGTGGGGAGAGGAGCAAGGTAGGGAAGTAACAGCTGCCAGCTCCTTTGTTCCCAGAGAAATTTCCTACAGATCCCTTCTCCTCCAATGCATAGCAAATAAATTTCATATACTGTATACCCTAAGAATTTCTTTTCAAAATACTACTTCTATGGTCTATCTGAGCAAGGTTGATTTTACGATGCTGCTTTAAGGATGTGGAATCAGTTTCCTATCACCCTCTAGTTCTTCCAAAGACCAGCCCATTGAGTTTTAAAATTCCAGATGTTAAGCCCCACCAAGTAGTGATAAAGTTAAGCACTTTTAGTTTTCAAAGCCAATTGTTATGGGGATTCATCTTCCCCATACCATTCCGTCATGCCTGGGGTGTCTGGGGTGGGGTCCCCTCCTCTTCCGTCCCCAGGCTTGTGGTGTCCTTTCTTCTTGAGGATAATGCAGAGGGTGAACTTGGTTCTTGACTGTATCTCTGCACTTCCTATTGCTTTCAATGTAGACTCTTCTCTTAGTTTAACTCTAGAGAGTTCATTCTCCCAGTCCTTGTGTCATTTTTTAGGTTATTTACCCTGCTGTGGGTGTTATCATGGGACAAGTTGAACCTAGGATCTTTCTACTCTGCTATGTTACCCAGAAGTTCCAAGAATTTTGATTTACTTTTTACGTTGTTCCCATTCCTCAAAAAAAAAAAAAAAAAAAAAAAAAAAAAAAATTCTGATTTTTGCCAAGTTTGACTGTGATGCGTCTGATATTTGCCAGACCCAATAGCCCTTACTTCCTTGGTTTGGGGATAATTTTCAACCCATTCTAATTCCATCAGACTATCTCCAGGAAATATAAAATTTTCAAAAAGCCCAGGGACTTCGCTTAGCCATTATTGGCAGAAACTTGAAGAACTGATGCACACGTTTCCCATCAAGATCCTTGTCTCTGTTCCAGTTCTGTTTCCAATAAACTGGATATTCATCACCTTCCTTTTTTCTAAGAATTATGCATTATCATCACAAAGACAAATGTTATAATCAATCAATTTCTGGGTTTTTTTGTTTGTTTTGTTTTGTTTGTTGTTGTTGTTGTTGTTGTTGTTTTAGCTTGTAATGAAAAAAATACACTCCAAGAGGCATGGTAATATTTAGTTGAAGAGCCAGCCAATGATCAGGTTATAAAGGGAACTTTTTTACCACACTAGGTATTTAGATTTTTAAGTTGTATAACTAAAGATTACAAGTTCCTCTTTCTACAGCTATAGGCAGGAAATATAAATATTTTACAAAATAAAATGAAGAAGAGAGCAGCAACTTGTGATGTGATTCCCCATCTTACGATATTAAACTGTATTATTTAACACTGCTAGTCAGATAAAATGCATTCTTTTCTTGAATTTAGTTATCGATTTGCTTTTTAAAATAATGATTGTATAGATTATGGATAAGCATTAAATGGTATTAATAGGGGCACCTGGATGGCTCAGTTAGGCATTTGCCTTCAGCTTGGGTCATGATCCCAGGGTCTTGGGATAGAGCCTTTTGTCAGCTTCCCTGCTCAGCTCCCTCCCTACTTCTCCCTCTCCTTTAATGTCTCTGTCTCTCTCTCTATCTCTCTCTCTCAAATAAAATCTTTTACAAATAAATAAATAAATGGTATTAATAAAAGGATTTTAATCATATTTAATATGGTTGATTACACATTGTCACAAATCCCTTGCAGCTTTTTTATCGAAAGGCAGAGTCAAAGTTTCCCTTCTCCTTGAGTCTAGGCTGGCTATGTGATTAACTTTGATGAATAGAATTGTGGAAAAGGTATACTGTGTGAGTTCTAGAATCCAAGAGTTAAAAACCCTTGCAACTTTTACCTTTACTTCTTGAAATGCTCCCACCACCATGTAAGGTAGCCTGGGCTAGAGTGTTAAATAATGAAAGATCACCTAGTGAAAGGGTCAGCCATTAACCAGTACCAAGATGACTGACATGTGAATGAACACCTTAATATCTCTAATCCCAAACTGCATCAGCATGAGCGATGACAGGAGAAACCCAGCAGATGAACCAACTGGATGAACCCAGCTAACCCACAGAATCACGAGACATAACAAACTCTAGTTTTTTTTTTTTTTTTAAATAACTGAGTGTTAAGGTGGTTTGCTCTACAGTAATCACTTAAATAAGACACTTTACTTCTAGAATGAATTATAGAGGCTGAGACTGAAAGAAGAAAGAGTATACAATTCAACCACTTTAAGTGTATAATTCAATGATTTTTAAAATATATTCACAGAGTTGTGAAATTATGACCATGACCATATTTAGAATGTTTTCATTACTCTAAAAACCAAAACCAAAACCAAAAACACCCTAAATCCCTGAGTAGTCAAACTGTCAGTCTCCATTTCTCCCTCAACCATCCCTGGTCTAGACAACTACAAATCTACATTGTATTTCTATAGATTTGCCTATTCTGTGTGTTTCATGTAAATTAATAATACAACATGAGGTGTTCTGTGACTGGCTTCTTTCACTTAGCATAATGTTTTCAAAATTCACCATATTGTAGTAATATATCAGTATTTTTTCCTTAGAATTGCTGACTAATACTACACTGTGTGGATATGCCACATTGTACTTATCCATTTTTTCATGGTTATTTGGATTATTTCCACTTTTGGCTATTCCTAATAATACTGTTATAGGTATTCCTGTGCAAGTTTTTTTTTTTTTTTGTAACACATGTTTTATTGTCTCTTGGATGTACATCTAGAAATGGAATTGCTGACGGTATGGTAACTCTGTGTTTAGCCTTTTAACAGATGACCAGACTGTTTTCCAAAGTGTCTTTACCATTTTGCTTTTCCACCAACAGCAAGGAGGATTCATATTTCTCTACTCCTTGCTAACATCTGTCTTTTCTATCTTTTTAAATCTATATTCCATTATAGTCATACATAGTTATGAGGTGATTTCTCATTATGGTTTTGATTTACAAATATGTTGAGCATTTTTCCTTGTGCTTGTCAGTCTTTTGTGTTTATTTGGGAAAAATGTCTATTCCAAATATGTACCCATTTTTAAACTGGATTATCTACCTTTTGATTACTGAGTTGCTAGAGTTCAGGAGGTGAGATCCTTATCAAATACATGATATGCAAATATTTTCTCAAATTTTGTTATTTTTGCACTATCTTGATGGTATTCCTTGAAAAACAAATGTTTTTAATTTTGATATTGCTTAATTTCCTTGTATCACCCTCTTTTCATTTGTGTTTTTGGCATGATAGATAAAAAGACTGCCTGATCCAAGGCCATGAATTATTTCTTTTATGTATTTATCTAAGATTTTTATACTTTCCGTTCCCACATTTAAGTCTATAGTATATTTTGAAATAATTCTTGTATAAAGTGTAAAGAAAGGTTCAAATTCATTCTGTTACATGTGCATATCTATTGTCCCAACTTCATTTATTGAAAATCAGAGTATTTTTTTCCTCACGGAATTTTCTTGGAAACCTTGTCAAAATCAATTTATTGACTATCAGTGTAAGAGTTGATATATAAACTCTCAGTCCTATTCCTTTTATATATATGTTTAACCTTTTCCAACACTAAACTGTGCTAACTACTGTATCTTTTTTTGTCTTTTTGATTTACTTGTTCACTTCTTTAATACTACATTGTTGTGCAATACCGTACCTTTGAGGTAGCACTGAAATGGAAAGTGTGACCCTTCAAACTTTATCTATTTTAATGTTGTTCTCTCAACTGGAATCCGTTGGAATTCCACATAAACTTGAGTGTGTACATTTACATTTCTGAAAAACAGCTGTTAGAATATTCATAGGAATTGCATTAAATCAGTAGATCACTTTGAGTAGTATTGTCATCTTCACAGTATTAACTTTTCCAATCCATGAATATAGAATGGCTTTCTTTTAATTATGTGTTTTTTTTAAAGTTCTTACATAGTGATGTTTCATATTTATAAATGTCCAAGTCTTTCACCACCTTGGTTAAATTTATTGCTAGGTATTTGATTCCTTTTTATGTTATTGTAAATGGGATTATTTTTTCAATTTCATTTTTAATCTTTTATTAGCAATATAATTTATTTTTGTACATTCATCTTTTGTCCTAAAACCTTGACAAATAGTTCATTAAATTACTAGTGAGAGGTTGTGTTTGTGTGTGTGTGTGTGTGTGTGTGTGTGTGTGTGTGTATGCCCTAGGATTTCCTATATATAATGTTGTTTCCTTCCAATAGTGATAATTTTATTTCTTCTATTTCAGTCTGGATGCTTTTTATTTTTTTCCTTTGCCTAACTATTCTGACTAGTACTTACTATATAATGGCAAATAGTAGCGGTGAATGAAAACATACTTATATTGTTCTTGATTTTATAAGAAAGTTTTCAATATTTCACAATTAAATATTATGTATTCTATTGTTTTTATATAAATGTCCTTCACTAGATTAGTGAACTTCCTTTCTGCCCTAGTTTGTTGAGTAATTTTATTCTGAAAAAATATTAGAAGTTGTCAACTTCTTTACCCAGTCTGGCAACCTTTGCCTTTGCATTGAATTTTCTTATCCATCTACATTAGTGTCATTATTCATACAACTGGCTTTGTGTCTGTTGATTAACTTTCCTATATGTTCTATATTTTTCCATATTTTTCACTACTTTTCTTAGTATAAATGGGTATTTTCTAGTGTAACATCATAATGCCTTAATAATTTTTTCATTATATTCTCCTGAATTGTTTTTACAGTGGTTTGTCTAGGGCTTACCATATATCTTAACAGTATAATTCAGATTTCTGCTAACTTAATTCCTGTGAGAAGTCAACATGTAGAAGCATTACTCATATGTAGCTCTATTCTTTCTTCCTCCCTTTTGTCCTATCATTGCTCTGTATGCTACACCTGTATATATATATTACAAATCCAACAATGTATTCATATAATCATTAATTTATAAAATTTACTATTTTTTAAAACTGAAATAAGAAAAAAGTAAGTATATACTTATTGAATTTGTTATATTGACCTCTTATTTACAATTTATGATTATAATCATTGTTCCCTTTTCATTCTTGGATGACAATGATTTTAGCAGGACTTTCTTGGACTTTCTCTTTCTCTGATCTCTTTGTTAGGTCATCTGCATCACCCAGCTATTAGGTTCCCCTAATTGCAGGTTATTTTCTCTACTTTTTTCAAAATGCCCTGTTGTATAAATTGCTCCACAAACTGAACCAAATAAATTCTGACCACTTTGTTAGTGTAGATTTTGAGGCCAGATATTAATATTTGTTCTAACTCCATGACTACTTTCCCTGAATTTCTCTAGAAAAGTAGCTGGCTTAAGGAAGGTGGTTGCTTTCATGGAGCTAGGAGTTCCCTCATAATTGTTTACTATCTAAATCTCCACTGTTATATGAAATCCTTCAGATTTAAATTTTCCCACACTGTATTCCAACTAATTAATTAAAATTAATTAATTTGAGGACAGCTCTGCAGGTCTTTGTTTTTATGGATTGTCTCTGCCCCTGGACAACATCTCCAAGCAATTTACCAAAGTAAATAGTAAAAAAAGTAAAAAATGTCCTGCTCTCTCAGTGTGACACTTCTGCTTTACAAGCATGATGTTTAGTAATGATGGTAAACTCTTTTCACCCTAGAATGAAATCATATCCTCACAAGTGAGCTGTTTAGAGATAATTTGGGCCCCAGTATTCAATCTGCCATGCCTGAGGTTGAGATTCTACCCTAATCCAAGGACTGGTTGAAGGAATGAAACCCTAGACTTCTCAGTTCACTTGCCTAGAATTTAGCCTCTTTATGAAAAGCTGAGGGATGAGATATGTTGGCTTTCTGTTATTGCTGACCAGCAGCTGTGGAAAGAGAGCTTCATTTTCATGGCCACAAGCACCCAGAATAAAGCTTCCATCATGCCAACCTGAGGGATAGAGGAAAGCAGGGAGTCATGTACTATGGCTCAAGTGTCAACAGACTTTCTCTCTTCTTGTCATTATTTAGTATATTTTCATTAAGCATGTCTATTAATTTGCTTTTTTCCCTCAGGAAAATTTCCAGAAACTTTTTTTTCTTTTGATTTTCACCAGGTACAGTTTTTCCACTAGAATGCAGATCCGTGAAGCTGCTCATATTCACCAGTCCTTCCAAGTTCTGTCCTCATGATTTCACAGTGTGACTTCAAAGATTAATGCAATGAAATATATTATACATGTGCATATATATATATATATATAGAGAGAGAGAGAGATTGTTTACATTTTGAAAAAGTATATAATCAAATTAATGTAATGCCTATAGTATAGCTTATTGTATTCAAGATAAAAAAAAAAAAAAAGACTGGAGTAAAAACATGGTAGTTTAGTCAAGAAAGCAATTAGATCACCCTAAAAGCTTACAATGATCAGGTAGCTGCAAAAAAGTCTTGTTCAACATTGTAACTGACAAGAATTTTTTTAAAAATTCCATTTTGCCTGCTTTTCCCCTTCAACCTTCTTTCTATGTAGTCTGCAAAATATCATATCTTATACTACACATGTGAACTAAATGATTTTCATAATATTCTCTTAAAGGACATCTATTGTTGGTAATAGTCAACTAGGAAAACACTTGCTCATCAAAATGTTTAATGTTTCTTACCAAATCACAAAACGAACACTATTAAGGCTTCTGTCATTTTTACAAAAATAAAATAATACTAGAATGTTGAATATCAAATGGATACATGTATTAATGCAGTTGTCTCATGTTTTGGTCCTGGCTTCACAATAAATATTCACAGAAAATAGTATGTATGTCTTAAAACTGGTGTTCTCATCACTTTAGTAAGTCCTGGAGTTTAAATAACAGCCTCAGGCAGTGAAAGTTATATCTCAAAACCTGTGATCCAGCTGCATCCCTTCTTGTAATGGACTCTGCAATAATATGACTTTCATAAATATTATAGCAACAGCTTCACCTTGAAGCAGTTGAATTTTACAACATAAGTTAATGGAGAAATGAAAAAAAAATGCAGTCATATCTGTATTGTGTTGTGCCTACAGGGTTCAAATAAAATGAGATTAAAACACGCAAGTTCAGGATATTTTGGCCAATTATTGCTAAGGTATTCAATAAATACTCTCAACCCCCAAATAGGATATTGGGAACAATAACATAGCTTTCTAAGTGTGTTTATAGAAAAACAAATTAAGAATATAGGAGACATACAAGAAAATCAACTATTTTTGCACATTAAAAAAATACAAACAAACAAACAAACACTTCACTCCTGCCATACAATTAAAAATCATTTTTGCTGCAATGGTTGAATACCTCCTAATTGACCAGTCCTTCTTCTAAATAACTGTAAGTTATTAAAAAAATAATCACACAACTAATTGACAGCATTAGAGAATAAACAAAAGCAGGAAGATACTGGAGGGGTTTTGTCCCTTGTCAGAAGGAAAATATACTGAGTTACTTACTATTTTTGTTTTCCTCAAGGGCAGGCTCCAACTGTACCCAGTGGGCTAGTCAAATCCAAAGCAGAAGTCGTACAGCCTTTAAAGAACTAAAGGACAATTTTGGAAAGAAGGAACATATAGAGAGAACCCAAATCTTTGTATAGATTCTGACCAGATCTCTGGCCGATCTCTGTAGAATGCGTGTAAAGACACAATCCAAGAAGTCAGGTAAGGCTTAAATTACTGAGCTGAGTAAAGCCTACTTGCTGCCTGATCAAAACAGCAAAAAAGAAAATTATCTTTGAGAAACATAACAGAGTCCAAAGTCTACAAACCGTATTATTCATAATCTCTCTCTCCTTTTTTTTTTAAAGATTTAGTTTATTTTGGAAAGAGCACAAGGGAGGGAGGGGCCAAGGGAGGGGGAAAAGGAGAGAAGCAGGCTCCCCCCTAGGGTTCTATCCCATGACCCAGGTATCATGACCCCAGCAGAAATCAAGAATCAGATACCCAACTGACTGAGTTACCCAGATACCCCCATAATATCTGTTAGAATCCAAGGTCTCCAGGCATATAAGTAAAATAGTAAATGTGATTCAAAATGAAGAACAACATTAATAAATGAAGACAAAACCAGAGGTAATTTAGATGTTGGAATAAATACACCATAAACTATTATATCTGTTCTCAAATATATAAATGAAAATATCTTTGTTGTAAAAGGAAAATAAGAACTGAAAAGTACAATATAGGAAATTATTAAATTAAATTATTGAATTAAAACAAACAAAACACTACGTGAGCCTAACATAAGATTGGAGATGACAGAAAATTAAGAGTGAAATTAGATCAATAAAGTAGTTATCCAATGTGAAATTTAAAAAGAAATAAGATGGGGAAAAAATAATGAGCATAATACCAAGGACTTATAAGGCAATACAAAAATACTTGGCCTAGTCTCAACTGATGACCAAGAAGAGGAGGAAAAAACAAATATTCAAGGAAACTATTTTAAGAGACAATGGCCAGGCATTTACCTCAGATTATTGAAAGATGGAAATTACATTGTGAAGGGGATTAGAAAGGAACAATCAATAAGAAAGACAATTACACCAACCACATTATAGGCAAGTTTCTGAACTCCAAAAATAAAGGCAGTATCTTAAAAGGGGGCAGAGAAAAATTACCCAATGTATAAAAGACTAAAGCAATTTGTATAACTGGTTGATTTTTATAAAAAAAGTGAATACCAGAAGATGGTGGAATGATATCTAAAAACTGCTAGAAAGAAAAAAAGCAAACAAATCCAAATCAAAAGAAAACAATAAAGGAATTTTACATTCAGTGAAAATCACTTTAATATGTAGGTTAAATAAAAGACTTTCCAAATATAAGGAAAATTTACATAATAAAAAATATTAAAAGAAGTACTTCAAACAAAAGGGTTAGGGTTAGTTGCAGTGAAAGAAAAGACACTTTTATTGTTCTTGATCTTTTGAGAAAGCTTTCAATATTTCACAATTAAATATTATGTTATATGTTATATGTTATAAATATATGTTAGAAATATAACTGGATTTTAAGGAAAGAATAAAGAGGACAGGAAATTAAAAATGTTTGAGTAAAAATAAAAGACTATGTTTTTCATCTATGTTTCTTAAAAATAAATATGACTAAAGTAAAAATTATAAGATTGTCTTATAACACTTGTGAGGAACAGAGGCATAAAATACATGGTAACAATGGCATACAGAATGGCAGAGGTAATAAGCTATTGTACACTATTGTACATTTTCTACATTTTAAATGAAGTTGTACAGTATTAATTCTAAGTAGAATGTAAAAAGTTATAAATGTAGATTATAATCCTAGAGCAATAAATAAAATAATAATAAAATAATGCAAGGAGATAAATGCTAAAATGTTGAGAGAAAAGATGATTCTAATTAAGTGTCTGAAAGTTCAAATAAATAAAGAAAAAGAAACCAAAAATAAAAAGTAGAAAACAAAAAGAGAGAAAGAAAAAAGAAAATTCTAGACATAATACAGCCAAAAGGATTGTAATTTCAAATGATAATGACTAAACACTCTCATTAAAAAACAAAGAGTGAAAAAAATGAATAAAGTTGTAAAACCTAAGTGCATGTTGTCTTCAAGGACAAGTTTTAAAGATACAATACAGATAATTTGAAAATAAAAAGAGAGGCTTATATCATGCAGTGAGTAAATATAAAAACAATGAAATGGCTACATTTTTATGGAATATAGAAGATTTCTAGACAAAAGTGCTATCAGAAATAGAGAAACATTTATAAAAGTGTCAAGACATCATGACGACATTAAGAATCATAAACTGTGCCGAATACAGAGCTTAATAATAAATTAAGCAATATTTACCAACTTAAAAAAATAGACAAAGCATTATCCTCATTAAAGATTTTTAATACCCTTCCCTAAGTATTTGATAGAATTAAACAAAAAAATCTGAAAACCCACAGATGATTTGGAGTATACTATCAATTACTTTGACCAAACTGACATTTACAGAACACAGAACTTGCTAAGAACACTTTTTTCAAAAGCACAAATAACACTCCCCCAATCTCGACCATTATCTTAGTCATAGAACAAACCAATAAATCCAAAAGATTGAAACACTGTAGAGTGTATTGTCTGATCAAAAAGGAATTAAGATAAAAATAAACAACATAAGCAACCTAAGACAACCTCAAATAATTAAAATAATCCATGAATGGAAGATATATCAAAAAGAAAATTAAAAAAAAACATTTAAGTGTGAAAGACGACAAAAACTGCTTATTACAAATAATTAGGAAGCAAAAGTGCATTAGAAAGTTTCCTTAAATTTGAAATACTTGGTGTAGAAACAAAGTGCACATTACTATTTGTGAAATCTAAGATGTTTAAATCTTAGCTCATTTATCATAATTGTTTTAATTATACCTGAGATGTCTCACGCAGCAATTATATTGCACATATGCATCATGTTGGTATGTGTTGCAAGGGTTGTAGGGTACAATCTTTGAGATACAAATTCATTATTTCTTACAAATCTCAAATCTTTCTTTGCCTTCTTATTCAAAGAATAAAACATTCTGAAAAAATTTTGAGTAGCCCATTGTTCATGTATCTCTTCAGATTTACATCTTTGATTGTTTTTTGAAGTATTCTATTTTATTTTACTGGAAATAGAAACCCAGTTGGTTATATATTACTTTTTTTTTCAATGTCATATGTGCATTAAAATGACTAAGGATGAAAAATTTAAAAAAATATATTATAGAAATCACTAGAACAAATGAAGAAGTACACCATAAGGACCATATTTTATAAAAGTTAGAAGTAAAAGTTATATTTAGGTTAAAGCCTGGATATTTTATTGCTTCATCAGTTCAACTATTCTTCCATATCTCTTCCATTTCACAGTTCCAATACAGTCAGTCGTACAACGTCAGAGAGACCATAGCTTTGCCACAAAGTTCCCAAAATCTGTTCTCACTGAGTATGTCTTCTAATCTATTATTTTGTTGTGCACCCCATTGCAATGCTAAGAGCAATTACAGTGGTAAATGGTAATGTGTCTATCAGATACAATTTCATTCGATACTTTGTTCCCTCTTATCAAGAACAGTATGACATAGTTTATACAAAAAGCTTCTTAACTCCATTTCATGTATTATTCACAGGAATTTTAAGGAACATTTAAAAAACCATCCCAATTAATTGACTGCATATTCTAAATATATATATATAGAGAGAGAGAGAGAGAAAGAGAGAGAGAGAGAGAGAGAGAGAGAGTTTGTTGTTAAAACATAAATTGCAAAGGACATCTTAATCTTGGTTACATCTATTACATATGTATGGATATATATTTACAATCAACAGAGCAGACAAGCAGGCAATTGTAAACGTGTTTTGCCATTGTCAATACAGGTTGTGAGAAATGATCAGAAAATGTCTTTTAGAAGAGGTAATAAATAATGTATACATGGACATTTGAAAAATGAAAGCATTTTAGCAAGTTATATAAAGAGAACTGGATGAGCCAGAAGGAGTAAAAAATGCCTAAATAAAAGGAATAGAATTTGCAAAGAACCAGAAGTAAATGGGAGCATAGATTTTGGGGGAAGAAAAAGTAATCTGGAATGAATATCATCTTTTCCCAGATGTCATATAAATAGAAAGATATAGCTTATCACCTTTACTTCAAACTTCTTTCACTTTGCATAATGCATTTGAGGTTCATCTACATTGTTGCATGTATCATTAGTCCATTTATTTTAATGCCTAAGTAGTCATTCATGGTGTGCGTAGAGCATAGATTTTACCTACTAACTGATTAATGGACATTTCATTTTTTTTTCAGTTTTCAGCATTTATAGATTACCAAATGAACACTACCACTACAAATATTAGCTTCTAAGCTTTTGGGTGAAGATGCTTTTCTTTCTTCTAGGTAAACACCTAGGTATGGGATTTTGGGCCATCCAATAAGTGCATTTTTAAATTTATTAAGAAACATTTTGGAAGGTGGCTATAATTTTTGCATTTCCACCTGCAATATATGAGTTACTGCATCCTTATCAGTACTTTACATGGTAAATTTGCTTTTTGTTGTTTGTTTTGGTTTTCCTTTGCTATTCTAATAAGTGTACAGTGGTACTCACTGTGGCTTGAATTCCTCTAATGGTAACTGGAACAATCTTAGGCAAATACTGTCTCCATTAGGTAGAAACATGGAGTAGTTTATTGTTTCTGCCTTTGTAGGAAGACAGGGAAATAGTTTAGAAGGACTATATAATCATGAAGGTAACTGAGCCACCCAGGTGCCCCTGGCCCATCCTTCATTCTGCTGATCAGTCAGGCTTATTGTTGAAATCAATTCCCTTACCCTTATCCAGCTGCTTTGTTTTTGTACCTATTGCCTCTCTGGATTCCAAGACTGTCCCAGGGTTCAGAGGAACTGATTTAGTTTGCTGTCTGACTTGCTCTTTCTGAAGTTTTGGTCCTTACTAGGTATGGGGGAAAGGTGAGTGGATAAAAGCAAGGATTCAATAAAATACATCAATAGTTTTGAAACAAATTTCTTGACAATAGGAAATTTCTTTCATTAACAATTTGAAGTAAATTCTCATTAGTCTCCTGTTGGTTTGTATTAACATAGCTAAATAAGAAGGCTGGTATTCAAGAATCCTTTTATTCAAATAAAAGACATGTTAGGGAGGACTTTCAATGTGCTCTATGTTAGTAATTAGGCTAAATACCATTTTAAAAAACACTCAAGGTGCTTAAAGTACATGGTAATATATACTTCTACATAGTGATATGTAGAAATATAAAGAGGTAATTATAATGACATGTAGAAAATCTTAACATTGAGGTACTTATAAAGTGCTTTGAAAGCGTAATGAGGACCAATTGATTCATCTTGAGATTCAAGAAGGAATTTTCTCAAGGACATTGCCTCTGAAATTGGTCTATAAGATGACTGAGAAAGTGTTAACAAGACAATGAATCCTAAGAAATGGTGAGAAAATTTAAAAAAAAAATACAAGTAAAGTAACAGAGTTGTGTAGTAGCACAGTGTGGGAAGAAAATCTGGTAATTCTGGGTGTCAAAAGTTGGTAGGGAAAGTGTTCTGGAATAAGATAAAGACATTTGCGAACATGAACTCTTAGAGGGTCTTTTAAGAAGAGTAAAAACTCATAATTTGATCTTAAAGATCAGCGATTTTTACATTTTTGTTCTTTTCCTTTGAGAATCTCATTAAAGGTTTGGTCTCCTTTCCTAGAAAAATCTCTATTTTTACTTATACACCCATATGAATATGTATGTATGTGTATTTAATTGACTATATATAGATATATAAAAAACAGT
Source organism: Enhydra lutris kenyoni (assembly GCF_002288905.1). Classification (NCBI taxonomy): domain Eukaryota; kingdom Metazoa; phylum Chordata; class Mammalia; order Carnivora; family Mustelidae; genus Enhydra; species Enhydra lutris. The sequence goes on along the minus strand of NW_019154086.1, from coordinate 91,208,692 downwards.
TATCGCTGGTTAACTAGAAAAACAAGTTCGAACTATGTGGGTTCATTTATATGTAGATCTTTTATAGGACAGTACAGGAAACATCTTTCTTCCTTATGATTTGTTTAGTAACATTTTTCTCTAGCTTACTTTACTGTAAGACTATAGTAGGTAATCCATATAATATATAAAATATATGTTAATTGTGTTATCAGTAAGGCCTCTGGTCAACAGTAAGCTATTAACATAATTTTGGGGGAGTCAAAGTTATATGCAGATTTTTGACCATGTAAGGAGTTGTCACCCCACCTGCTATGCTGCTCAAGGGTCAATTGTATATATAAAAACACTATGTTTACTTGAGTCCACAGATGGTGTATTTCAGCTCACTCATAACCACCATCTCCAGCTCCTTATGTGGAGACAAGAGATTGTCATTGTTTTAAGCAGAAGACTGTTCCTGTCTCCTGAATTGAGAAAGAAATTTTAGCTACAAAACTAGATGTGGAAAACATCATGAAGACAATACCAATAATTCAAATGACAAAAAAAGAGCTACCTGTCTAAACTTTGTAGTAATGTTGAACTCAGCTTGTTAGTTGCACATAAAAACATGGCTTGTGCCATAAAAATTATGTTAAAATATTTACTTGAAAAATTAAATGGGAAAACCAGGTAGTTCATTTTATATATATTATATATACATATGTGCACTTTGACAAACCTATCACCCTATATATAATTCTAGCAAATGGGACGAAACAGATTTAAGAGTTGATACAGTTTCTAGAATTAAATTGAATTAAACAATTTGAAAAACATTTATAATGGTAATATATTAGATTTTTAAGCACCAATAAACAAAGTCTTCCCACGAATAAATCTAATAAATTAAACATGCTTTCTAAACATGTCAGTGGTATTTAAAAATTTACAATTCTCTTTTATCTTTAAATCTGAAGTTTGAATCTGTTACTCAATATTTTAAATTTTATTCATAAGAGTAATTTATTTGATACTCTATTACACTTGGATCTCTTAAAGATACTAAGTGATTAAATGTAGAGATAATTCCTATATTTTATTAAAATGCATTATTTATATTTATATTTAACTTTAAATTCTCCAGTCTTAAAGAAAATATTGCACTAAGAAAATTATTTTATAATCCTAAACAATGTTTTACAAGTCTCCCAAAATTGAATTAGGGTAAGTTTCCTGGTGGGCTGAAATTCTTTATAGTCCTGAGAATTTGATCAGGATACAAAATTTGGGCCTGTAGAGATTCAAGGACGAATTTCCAATGATTATAAGAGTCGAGGTTGAGTCTTCCTTTATAGAACGTAAGGGAGCTGCCAACCCTTGCTCCCTCAGTGTAGGAGTGCCACAACCCAAGTAAGTTCCTATGCTCAAGTATCAAAATTTTTAATACTCATTTCTGTCTTGAGAATACAGCTCCTTATCCAAGTTCATTTATCATTGTTTTGAATTCAACTATTGATCACTTCTTTCTATTCTGAATTATACCATATTCTTCCTATCCAAGAGAATGTGACATATTATTAGATTCTGTCTGTTTCTCATGTTTGGCCCAAAAGCCATGTTCTTAGATCATTCCTATAACAAAAGTCTGATTAAGGACAGTAGGAGAATCAATAAAGTGAGTAAATAACTTTTTTTTTTTTTAACAAAATCTACAGAGTCCTAATAGTTCTTGTTTGAACTAGACTTTTCTAACAAAACTATTGTTTGAAAAATAATGCAATATCATTTATTGTGGAGTGGATAAAGGAGGATAAACACATTGTGATGATTTTCACTTTGGTTATTATGAGTTTGCAGTTCTCTGATATGAGATGTATTAATATTTTCATACAGGTACCTGAGGTACTTTGACATTGGAAATCTTGAGTTTTAGGCATTTATTTGATTCCAAATATATTTTGTAGTGTTTTGAGTTTGCAGTTCTGTGTTTGAGACTAGTTGGAAAAGTAAGGTTTAAATACATGTACAAATCTAACCACAGGTGAGCTCCACGTGATGGGCCAATAAGGGCAAAGAGATTGACAGGTTCCAAGAATGTACCACTGGACAACACCAAGGTTTACAGGGAAACACCTAGGGGCACCTGGGTGACTCAGTCGGTTAAGCATCTGCCTGCAGCTCAGGTCATGATCCCAGGGTCCTGGGATTGAGTCCTGCAGGGATCCCCCACGTCAGGCTCCTGGCTCATTGAGGAATCTGTTTTTCCATCTCTCCCTGTCCCTCTCCCTGCTTGTGCTCTCACTGTCTCTTAAATAAAATCTTAAAAAATAAAATAAAAGGAAAGGAAATATCTAGAAAGCTATGAAACAGACATGGAAGAATCATATAGACAAGGATATTCCATGGGATTACTGTTGAGCTGGAGTTTAGTTAAATACCTCTGTGAATACAGGAAAGTCTAAAAGACACATAAAAGTCTTTAGTGCAAAAAAAAAAAAAAAAAGTCATTAGTGCAGCAGTGGCATATATACAAGTGAGTACATGTATACCCAATGGATGCCCATATTAAAGTGGGCTATTTTCTTGCAGGCAGGGTGGGATCTAAGAGTTGTTAATAGGAGGTAACATGTCAGCAAATACAAGATTATTCTTCTACTAAGTAAAATCACAGTAAAACCTTAAACCAGAGGATTTTGAATCCATATTGAATTGCATTGGCGAATTATGAGTTAAAATGGTATTTTCATCTTTGGTTGATGAAAATTTAAGAAGCAGTTTTAAAAGTACTGACTCTGGGCTTGGTGCAAAAATCATTTAAGTTATAATTTTTTATATTGCTTAATGTATAATTTGAGTCCAGGAAATAATTTGCATTATCTGGTTTTTAAACATACTTCCTTTTAATAAATAATAATAACAATGTAGCTCATATTCACTTTTTGCCCTGGCTACTAGAAACTTTGGAGTTAACTTTGTTTTCTGCTTCTGCAATTTTCCATAGACAGTATTTTCTGCTATAATTTTACTCTTCTTTTTATTACATTCAATTGTGTTCCTTTGTTATGTTTATTGGACAGGTGCTTTGTTTATTGGACAGGTGCTTTAATATGACCCTTTTATGTGTTTAATAAAGCTTCTATAAACATTCTTGTACAAATCTTCTACTGACATTTAAAAAAAAAAAAACATTCTTTTGGGAAAATACCTAAAAGTGAAATTGTCAGATCATGGGGTCGATAAACACTTAACTTTAAAAAACAAGACAACAAAACGTAAAGTGTTTGCACTAATTTGCCCTAGCTCCTGGCAGTATATGAATGAGAGAATTGCTTCTTACCCATGGTCACCAAAATTTGTTGTTGCCAATCTATTTAAATTTTAGCACCTCTGGTCCATGCTGAGTTGAATCTATTACATCCCTGCTGACTGATGATGAATAATGATGCTGAATACATTTTCATACACTTTTGCATATTTTTCTTTGTGGGATATCTGTTCATGTCCTTTGTTAACATTTTATTACCTTAAACGTCTTGTCATTGATTTGAAGTATTTCTTTTATATTTGTTGAATATCCCTATCTAAGGTTATGAATATACTCTATATTTTCTCCTAGTAGCTAGCTATATAGCTTTTGCCCATATTTAAACTACTTAGACTAATGAAGACCATAAATTTGAACTATAAATCTTTATGCATTAATATATGTTCCATATAAGATACCATTTGTAGCTTTTGTCTCAAACCCATTCTGGTTTGATCCCTCCAACTTTGTACTTTTTCTTATGATTGTTTTGCTTAGTCTTCTTGTTTCATTTTCTCTGTAAAATTTAGAATTAACTTTTTAATTGGTATGAAAGTGTTGGGATTCTGATTGGAATTGTATTACACCTATAAATCAATTTGAGGTCAACCACCTTAAATTCAATTAATAATGATGGTGTTTTGTTTATGTATTTATTTTTAAATTTTGTCTCCAATGGTTTATAATTTTCAGTCGAAGATTTGTCATTCATCCTTATTGTTATGTATTTTGATTATTTCAAAAATTGAAATTTTATTTTCCAGTTTGGGGCTGCAACTAACTATTTAGGAATAAAACAGATTTTTGTATGTTGAGTTTGTATTCTATGACTTTCTTAACCGATCTGTACATTCCGCTCATTTAAAATTCCTTGAAACATTTTCTATGGCACAAGATATTATTTATTTTGTTGAATATACTTTATAGCTGTTGGGTATAGTGTTTAACAAATGTTGATTAGTAAATCTGAGAGACAGTTTTTGTTCAAATCTTTTATTTCCTTAGTGATTATTTAGTTTACCTATTGTATTAATCATTATTATAGTGCTAACAAATCTCTGTGATTACAGGTTTATTTTTTTTTCTTACCTTTAATATCATATGATTTTGTTTCATTTATTTTATTTTATTATTCTTTTTTTTTTTAATTCTTTTTTCACAGAGAAAGAGAGAGAGGGAACATGTAAGAATGGGAGGAGGGGCAGAGGGTGGGGGAGAGAGAACCTTAAGTAGGCTCCATAGACAGTATTGGGACTCAAATCACAACCCTGAGATCTTGGGACTCAAATCTCACAACCCTGAGATCTTGACCTGAGCTGACCTCAAGGAAATCAAGACTCAGACACTTAACCAAATGAGCCACCCAGGAGCCCTGTTTCATATATTTTAAAGCACTCTCACTAAAAGAATCCTTGTTAGGATTCTTACATCTTTCTTTATTATTTTTTCATTTTACTTTTATGAAATTCCACTTTTTAAATATTGATTAGTACTGCTTATCTTGACATCTATATTGTTCAATATAATAGTCACTAAAATTTTTTCATTTTTAATGATTTTGTGATGTATCTTTTCCTACATTTTTACTTTCAACCCTCCTGTATGTCCATACTTAAAGTGTACCTCTTGTAGACAACATATGCATAGTGTTTATATTTTAAAGCAACTATTTGCTCTTCTTTTTCTATTTTCTTCATCTTCTTTTCCTTTTTCTCCTCCTTCTGACTTTTTAGAAATTCCTTTCTGATATCTGAATAAACAGATAGATAGATAGATATAGATATACTATTATATTTATTTCAAGGCTTTTTACCTATATCTTTTTTGATTGGTTTTAATGGTTGCTTTAGTGATTACAATATGTGTTTTTAAAAAAAACTCAATTTACAGAAAGAGAATAGTGTACTACTTTATCTGACCCATTCAATAACGCATGAAAAAAAGGTTATAAAAAGTACAGTGAGGGAGAGATAAAACGGTCTTATTTTCAAATTGCATAATTATGTAAATGGAAAATCATTAGAAAATAAATAAAAATTACCAAATCTGGTGACCAGTATCTGTTGTTTTTTTTTTTTTTCATGTCTTATCTGTATAATGAACATGGTGATTTTACATTGTATACATCTGTCTTCCTTTAAAGGGTGTTGAGATTTATTCTGCCAGACAGTTAAATTACTACAGAATTTTCGTATCCTACAGGGCTTGATTTTATTTTTAGAGCAGGTCTTCTTTCCTTTGTAAATTCATTCCTACTATGTAACATTTATTTATTTTCCTTTCTCCTAAAGCATGGGGTTTCTAGAGGCTCAACTGAATTTCTTAGATGAGTAGTGAAGTCTCTCCATTCTGGATAGTCTAGAACTCCAGCATTTATCTGAAATACCTGATCATTCGCCTCTAAATTTCACAGCAACTGCTCTCTGTTACGTGTTGTGAATCTTGCACTAAATGTGCACAAGGACCAGCAGGGAAACCAAACGGAATGCCATCCCCCACCCTGACTTAACTCCATCCTCTCCAGCATCTTGACCTAAGAATACTAGCAAATTAGTCATCCCAAACTATAATTTTTGCCTTCCCAACAGTACTTTGCTTAGATTCCATTTTATCCTGATAGAGAGCCAGGTGATCCTGTAACTAACTTTGTCATTTTTTTGGTTTCTTGATAAGCACAGATTGGGTGGATTCCCCACACCCTCCAAATTAATGTTTAACTTAAAAAGTTTGTTTCTGTTTTACCTAGTCTGTGAGGGCTTGATCCTCATTTCCTCATTTATGTTCCTCAATAATTTTTGTCTATAACTTACAAAAATATATCATATGTAATATATTCTGAGTATTTCTCAAATGTGTTAAAATAATAAGATCATTCAAAAAATTCCTGGGAATTAAAAAAACATATATATAAATATAAATATATATATATATATACATACAGATATTTAAATTAATATAATACTATTAAGATTTCCAGTAATTATAATACATTTTTCTCTATTTTAACACAAAATGTGACAAAGCACAAAGAAACAAAGACTATTTAACTAAGGTAAGTTAAATTAATCTTGATCGATAGATATCCAAGTGATTTAATTAGAGACACACAATTTATAAAATTGGAAGCTGAGAAAATCAGATCAAAGTCTATGATATTATTTACAAATATAAAAATTATAAAGGAAAATCCTGAGGAGCTGATCCTATAACTTTATGTGATAAATATTTTTAATTGAATATGTAAAATCCATTTTTCTGAACAAGTTAAATTCTAGAGGTTCTTCTCAAACACACAGAGAAAATGTTTCATCAAATATCTGGGCATCTTGTAATATGGTCAAGTTGACACCTGAAATGAACCACCACATTATTTTTGTTTTTTCATGTTTTACTTCAATAATTATTTTATTTTCTTAATCTTGCTTAATACCTTCGATAGTCTTTCAAATGGACTATCTATTGTTACATCTTAGCTAGTACTCAAGATGTTAGAGATATCAACATTAAGATAATGACTCAGACATGGGAACAGTTACTTAATTATATATGAATTTATGAGTGAGTATGTCAGTAAACTGTTTAAGCTTTTCCATATATCCCTGACTAGTGTGAATGCTGGATATCCATTATCCACCTGTAACACAACCATCTGGTAACAGATACCCAAATTATTACATTAAAACATCCTTAGATAAAAGAGGTCTGTCTCTAAGGAGTGCTCTACCTAGGGCTCTCTCTTCAGGCTAGTCAAGCAATTTGAAGCAGTTCCCTTACCAGTGACTAGTAAGAATTTGATTTTAAGGGAAACTGTGTGTTCTGGGAGAAGTCTCTAAAATGATGTCAGGGTCCTTGTTGAGGTAGATTTCTGGGACTATTTCCAGTCCCAGTGGAGAATTGGAATCTTCATTAATAAACCCTAAGGTAATGTACTTTTTTTGTACTGGATCTACAGAGATATATTAAGGTGAAGTCATAAGGTTAGTACATAAAAGTTAACCTTGTACATAGCTAAAGATCACAGTGAACAGGAGAATTGATTTTAGGATCCTCTGCTAACGGAAACAAAATTTTTAATATCCTTCCAAATTTTAGTCAAAAGAAACCCAGTGTTTTGGTATTTGATGTAATAAACTTAGAAGATGTAAGAAAAGAACATGCATTGGCTGAATCATTTTATTTTTTTATTTTTTTTTTTTAGATTTTTATTTATTTATTTGACAGAGAGGGATCACAAGTAGATAGAGAGGCAGGCAGAGAGAGAGAGGGAAGCAGGCTCCCCGCTGAGCAGAGAGCCCGATGCGGGACTCGATCCCAGGACCCTGAGATCATGACCTGAGCCGAAGGCAGCGGCTTAACCCACTGAGCCACCCAGGCGCCCCTTGGCTGAATCATTTTAAAAGATGCTTACATCTTTTAAAGAACCAGACTAGAAAATATATATGCCATTATTTCAACACATGTATTTATATTTGTATTTTCAAAATAGTTTTTAAAAATCTAAATAATGATGCGGTACTTAAATATACTTCTCAAGTTTAGATGCTAAATATTTAAATTTAGCACAAAAATAATCCTGATGACGTATATTATTTCATAGTTTTAGACAAAATTATCAATAAATACACCTTTTTCCATGGTTAAAATGATTTTGCATATAAATTACTTTTCAGTCCTAAAAATATTTTATTTCCATACAATTGACTGTCAGAATTATGATTTAATATATATCAATGAGATTATTACCCCATGAGTTAAAAGACTGTATAGATATAAAACTTGGTACAAAAATAGTTATTTTTTTCAAATGTGTGACTAACAGCTACCTCTAATTTATAAATATACATTTGCCACAGGATTTGTTACTTTGGGGAGTTTTTAATGTTCATTTCAAAAGACATCACAACTTAGTCAATTTAAAATATACAGTTTTTTTTTATATTTTGATTTCTTACAAAATGTTCTCTCAATTTAAGAACATATGGCTCATTTTTTTCCTATCAACCTGCTGACTAAATAATGAAACACCCCAAAACGTTTTAAAATACATAATCCAAATGTTATAAAAGAACAATGGTTTCAGTAGAAAGCTGCATTTATAGACAGACACAGAACAGGTTAAACATCTCAAGTGTTACAAATACCACACAGAGAGAGCAGTGCATGGTGCAAACAACTAAAGAGGAGGAAAATTGAAATAAAAGATGTGCCAATATGGTACAAAACAGAAGAGAACTTACTGCTCTTTCAGTTACAGGTTTAGTTTCAAAGAATGTTTTCAGATTTACAAACTACACGTATCTTCTTACCACTTTCTATCATGCTTTAATATGTTGTTCCTCAATAAGCCATAAAGAAATAAAATAAAGTTAGAAAAAACAATAACAACAACAATGTGATTTATTTTTAGGATAGTACATTCCTTTTAGAAAGGTAGAAAAGTAGAAAAACTTTATTAAAGTAGAAAAACTTTAATAATATGACTTCGATACTATGCACAAACTCTATCTTGCATATTTTACTCATTAATTGATGCTTCTCCATTTGCTAACAAAAAAGTTCAGGTGTATTTTAACTTGTACTCATAACTTTACAAGGGAGTTATAAGGATATGGTCTTCACCTTCTAATGTAAAGCTTAGGATGATTCATTACCCCCCAAATTAATTTTTTCTACAGTCATTTATCGTCATCAAGTTTCTATCCTGTGTCAGGTTAGTCATGTCATGGCAATTGCTGTATCCTCCATAGATTGACTTCTCAATGACAAGACATGCATTTTCTCAAGGTCACGTTATCCTCCAGATAGTTAAAACAGTGCCACTCTACCCAGCATGCATTTATATGCATAAGAATGATTTGGCTTGCTTTAAAGCATATTTATAGCGATGGGTGGGGAGTAAGTAAAGTTGTGCTTAGTGTAGAATTCTGAGTCCCATTGATAATGGAACCCTAATATGCCCCAAAATGACAACCTCATGTCTGTAGGTCTGGACTGTTGTGGCAACGAACCATCCAGGCCTGCAATTTCCTGGTAGGCACTGTTTATATTTCAGTGATACAGGCACCTGAATGTTAGTACAGGGATCGCTTTGGGCTCTCTTATTTCCTCTGACACATACCTTCTCTACCTGTACCAAAAAGCAAATTATTTTCTGTTTCATGAGCCACCTTGTACCAGAAGATTAGTCAAAAGAAAGAGCAATGAATGCAAACTACAAAATAAATATGGAACACAAGAATATCACCCGAGCTGGAGGAAAGGAACCACTGATGATATAAGCAGTTAAAGCTACTGAAAAGAGGGGGCCTGGATGGTTTTTTTAAATCGAGTGAACCTGGGTGTTTCAGTAGATTAAACATCTGCCTTCAGCTCAGGTCATGATCCTGGGGTCTTGGGATCTAGCCCAGTGTTAGGCTCCTTGCTCAGCAGGGAGTCTGCTTCTCCTTCACCCTCTGCCTCTACCCCCACTCATGCCCTGTCTCTCTGTCTCTCTCACAAATAAATAAAATATTTAAAAAAAGTTATTGAATAGAGCTCTACTAAAACCAAGAGAAGAAATAATAACCAGAAATAACCATAAGTCAAAATTGATAAAGCTCCACTGTTCTTAAAGAGATGTTTTTTTAAAGTGTGAGACTCACCATTTTGTTTGTTTTTTTAAAGTGGTCTAGTCAGCTCAATTAGTTAAACATTCATTAAAAACAAAGAATGTGCATAGAGTTTATCAGGTTGGTGGACTACTTTGGCTCCAGCTGTAATGCTAGTCACTCACAGAAATAAATCATCAGGGTTTAGTCTGTAAGTTACAGTTTGCAAAGCACTGTTGCTGGGCACTGAATTGTGACACCTCCCAAATTCTTATGTTGAAGCCCCCACTTCAATATGGCTAAATTTGGAACTAGGGCTTACAAGAAGGTAATAAAGGGTAAATGAGGTCACAAGGATGGGGTCTTAATCTGATGGGACTGGTGTCCTGATAAGAGAGGAAGAGAACCCAAGATCTCTCTCCACACACACAGAATAAAGACCCTATGAGGACACAGCTAGAAGGTGGTGGTTTGCGCTACAGAAGCCTCACCAGACACTGAAGCCTGATAGTGACCTTGAACTTGGACCTGTAGCCTCTAGAACTCTGAGGAAATTAATTTCTGTTGTTGAAGCCATTAATTCTGAAAACCTGTATTAGCCAGGCTAATACAACTGTCGTATTTATTTTTATTTGGCATAATAATAAAGCAAAATGTCTAACTATTATTGTTTTGTCAATAGTGGAGGTAAGGAAATTAAGTGTCAGAAAGTTTGAGTGATTTGCCTCAAATCACCTAGGTAGTAAGTGATGGATTTATGAGTCAAGATCCATTCCTTTTCATATAGAAAAACTTTATATTTTACCAATCAGCCCAGTAAGACACCACAAGTGGAAAATAGCCATATCTGGGTGACTCAACAATGGCATTTTCCTATGTGAGAGAAAATATTTTGAAAGAAACTTTTCCTTGAAATTAGAGCAAAATGAAAATATCAAAATGTACAGTTGTAATATAGTCTGTCAATATTTTAAAAAATTGGAGGGTAATGAAATGATATGAAAGTTACCACCATGAAGATGGTACAGATTTAAGCCTTACTGACTTCAATACATTGAAACACTGTGAAAGGAAAATCACTGCTTTATGTCTTTTTGAAGCAATTTGCTAAACATGCTGCACCCATTTTGACCTGCAAAAATCTAACATATAAATTTCTGTTAACGTCTTCACACTTTCTGAAAGATATTTCCATATTGATTCGTAAATCTAAAAGATGTCTGTATCAATTCCTATGTCATCTGAATTCTCTTTTTTGGATACCTCTTGATTTTACATTTCCTCACACTTGGCTACTTACTGGGGGAACACTGTGGTTTTAAAAATTCATGTTGGCCACATTTATATCTAATTAACCTCCATATGCTGGAGTTACTCCCAACAAATTATATGGATATGTACCTTACAGAGAATACAATTTCTCATAACTACGCCCCCACGAGTCCTATTTTTGAAGAAATCACTCAGTATAAGTAGCAGAGTAGTTAGGATAGAAACTGTTTAAAGAGCATACTTCTGTTACCATAGCAACTATAACTTCACGAGGCTCAATCCAGAGATTATATGGAAGCAATAGAATACTGACACTGATTTTTTCCAGTTTGATTTTCTTTAATTTTTGAAGAAAATCACTAAAGAACAAATTAATGAGAAAACATAACTCCTCTCTGTATTATCCTGTGGTGGTCTGAGCCAAGAAATCGGAAGTTATCTTACATGTCACAGCAACAAAGCAAGTAGTATCTAATGTGAATAGCTAGCCCGTTTCTCTCTAATGGTACAGATCCCTTAGTGCTTATATTTTGAAACCGTAAATTTAATATAAGTTCATTTTAATAGTAACATGGGAAAATATTAATCATGATTATAAGGATATTGCACATTTTTCCCACACACGATCTCTTAAATGAGATGTAAAAACAATCCCAAAAGCAAATAAATTAATTTTTTTAAAGATTTTATTTATTTATTTGACAGACAGAGATCACAAGCAGGCAGAGAAGCAGGCAGAGAGAGAGGAGGAAGCAGGCTCCCCGCTGAGCGGAGAGCCTGATGCGGGGCTCCATCCCAGGACCCTGGGATCATGACCTGAGCCGAAAGCAGAGGCTTTAACCCACTGACCCACCCAGGCGCCTCGCAAATAAATTAATTTTTAAAACACTATTTTCATTGCCATGTTTCAAAATATCTGATGCATAGTAAGCTTGCTTTGGAAATACGTATTTGACAATTTCCAACAAGCCAAGGATACAAATTAATGAATTGAAATAAAATGTAATGTATAATTTCTGGGACAAAGGACCTCGTTTGTGAAGGAGATGGGCAATTAAAAATAAGAGAAGAACAGATATAAGTATTTTGAGCAATTCTGAGGAAATGTTTAATTTTAAAGTGCACTTATAACACACGGTACAATAATTCTACCAGAATTTTTCAGCATCAATTACTTTAAGTAGGGGGAAAAAACAAGTTAGAAGATGTTTCACTTTTTTGCATACAATATTTTATTCAGATTTTAAATAATCATTTTTCTCACCTGAATTACAATTAGATAATCTCATATAGTTTTGGATCAGAATTGTGAAAATTGCATTTAGCTACTTCACACTCAGAAAGCCTAGCAATCGCATGCAAGTTCATGCAGTTGATCTGTGATAAATACTTTGGCATATGTTAGAAATTCTAAAAGAATAATTTATACCAGGCACAACATCTGTTTAAAAAAAGAAGACTTGCTAATCAGATTCCATTTGCTCTTTCTGTGCTCATTTTTCAGGATGGCAATGAGAGGAACACCAGGCTACTGCACAGGTGTGCCATCTACATTACAAAATCACATCTTGGCCAAAATTCATACACACAACTTTGATTTTATTCCCAGAAATGTTCTGGCATGAAACTATAAATGACAGGTGGATTTAACTTATGTGGGAGTTTGAAGGGAAAAGGTCTTTCTTTCTTTAGTACTATTAGAGTGTTAGGTGTGAATGTCCACCAGGCCTTTCTTATTAAGCAGGCTAAAGCTCTACCTTACCTTACTCCTCTAGCAACCAATATATATGTTTGTATAAAACATACAAACTTGAAATAATCTCCGTCCTACCAGTTGCAAGCTTCCTGAAGACAGTAACTCTTAAAATATTTAAAACCTGTCATAGTCTTTAGCTTAGAGTGGGCACTGAATTTGTATGTATGGCTGGAATGCATGTGACTGAATCATGGGACAGCAATAGCCTCTGAAAGGGACACAGATATATTCATTTTTACATCTCCTGCATTTACTCTGTGGGCACATACTATGTTTGACCTATGCATCTACCATTGCTGATGGACAAAAGAGTTCTATGTGTCACCCTTTCTACCATTTTCATGGTAGGAAGAAATAATTCCAAGATGTCATACATTTTCTTTTAACTACTATTTCCTGTAGGTCTTTAAAAATAAGAATATTAAATTATCCCTTACAGGAAAATGGTGTGAAGGAAAAGCAAGTAGGATTTAGATCTCACAGGCTCTCTATGCCTTAAAATATTTGTTTGGTTTAGGAGAAAGAAATAAAAAAAAAAAAAATACTTGCATATCTTGAAAGAAAAGATAGTCAATGAGCTAACATACTTGTCATTTCATAAAAAAATAAAACTAGAATGTACATCTGACAAATAAAGAGGTCATTGGGCATAGATTTTTAAATTGTATTCAAAGTCACCTGAGACCATGTAAAGAAGGTATAAATTGCATTGCTCTAAAGTACCATAGAATTGTTAGAGGCTTTTGTCTTATTTTTCTTTGGAAAAGCTGTTGACATGTAAATGAGCTGAATTTTTGTAGACATTTAATATCATCAGATTCTAAAAATCAGGAAGAGAAATTTTTTTCACAATGAGTTAGCCTTTGAAGTTTATCAAAATCATAAAAAACAGACAAACAAACCAACAAAACAAAATCAAGGAATGAAGAAACTGCCAGGATCAAGAATGGCTTAAGGAAATAAGGCAAGTTAATGTAATATGGTATCCTTGATGGGACCTGGGAACAGAAAAGGGACAGTAGGTAAAAAATTAGAAAATCTAAATGAACTACAGATTTTAGTAAATAAAGAGTATGAAATTTGGTTCATTAATTATAATAAATAAGCCATATTAATAAAAATGTTAATAATAGTAGAAACTGGATCTGGAAACCTTGTGTGGTATATTCTTGATTTTTTTGTAAATATAAATCTGTTTTTAAAAGTGGAGTTTAATAAATATAAATGAAAACATGTATATCAGGACACACATTTTCCCTTTCTCCTTGAGTTTTGATAAAACTCCACTTGGCACTGGCCATGTCCTTAACTCATTCCATTGGAAGGTCCCAATATTTTGTATATTTGTTTCTTGATTGTGGAGTAAGTGTTTCCCCTTTTCTCTGAATTTGTCATGAAAATTCTTCTCAGACACAATCTTTAATCTGTAAAAAATACTATATCTTGCTATGGTTACAAGTCATCCACCCCCTCCAAAGATGATACTTCTGCAAATAATAATAATAATAATAATTGCATAAAGAAGTCTCACAAACCACTTAGAGAAATGAGTTACAAAAAAATTCCACAATAATAAGGAGCAACATTCCCAGTTACCACATACATACATATAAAATAAATCAATGCTTAAAACTTTTTATTAATAGAAGGGACTCCATCTTAATTCAACTTACATAATTAAAGATGATTTATTGACAAGTTAAAAAGAGCTTCAAAGAAAAATTTGAGCAAATATGATAACCTGTGATCTAAGGTAATATTGGATGAGTACTCATCAGAAAACAAGTTATAAGTTCCATAATTAGGAATAACCTAATAGGAAAACAAAATTTAAAAGCACTTGGGGATGTTCTGAAAGTAAGGAGGGACCAGTTAATGTGATGTTGTGTTCAATTGAATGACTGTTTATTTTTCTTCCAAATGAGAAAACCAATGCAAGGAAGTGACAAGGGAGGGTCAGGGTGAAAACAAGGAAAAAACTGTTATCCTCACCCATGAAATTTATTCTGAATAAGGTAGAAAGTGTGGGTGTTGGCAAGTGGAGGATAAGAAATATATAAAGTTGATAAAATCAATATATGAACAATGTCAGCAGGGATTAAATGATTCTTGGTGAAAGTAGACTATACAGAAATATGATAATTGGAAAGGGATTACTAAAAATCTATATTTGAATTTGAAAATGACTGCCCAGATTTCTGACTTAGGAGAATAAATAAATGGCAATGCTATTAATTAGTATTTTCAACAGAATAGGATGAGCAGATCTGGGGAAAATTGCCCTTAGTTAATGACAAGTTTAAATTATTTGTGTAATAGAGTTTCCCTGTACATAGTTGAATATGAAAATATACAGATGACTACTTCAGTTTGGGATAGAGACATATTTTTATTGGTTATTATTCTTGGCGGGGTGATTTTTAGGTAAGATGGAGAATTCCCAGGGAGACTATGTTCTCTGAAAACTAAGGACAAAATACCTGTATCAACACTTAATAAGTGTGTGAGGAGAAGTAATCAACAATATGATAGAAGGGATGGTCTGAAAGTGGGAGAAAAGCTGGCATTGAGCAGTGTTATTTAAGAACATCAAGTCAGGGCACATGGTTAAGCATCTACCTTCCACCCAGGTCATGATCTCAGGGTCCTGGGATTGAGCCCCAC
Source organism: Enhydra lutris kenyoni (assembly GCF_002288905.1). Classification (NCBI taxonomy): domain Eukaryota; kingdom Metazoa; phylum Chordata; class Mammalia; order Carnivora; family Mustelidae; genus Enhydra; species Enhydra lutris. The sequence goes on along the minus strand of NW_019154086.1, from coordinate 91,193,145 downwards.
ATCAGGCTCCCTGCTTAGTGGAGAACCTGCTTCTCCCTCTCCCTCTGCTGCTCCCCCTGCTTGTGTTTGCTCTCTCTGTGTGTCAAATAAATAAATAAAATCTTAAAAAAAATTTAAGATCATCAAGTGATGAATGTTAAAAAAAAAAGGAAGAATACAAGAGTATCTTGTGCAAATATAAAAAATTAAAAAATGGGGCAGAACCAGAGGAAAACTAAAGCATGACCATGATTTTTCCCTAATTGGAGGAAACTTGTATAAGTAGCATGTCTGGGCATCAGCTATAATTCCTCGAGGTTCTGCTCTTTGCACTGTTGTGCAGAAATGAAAAGCTGAGTGTGAAAACGTGAAGATAAACGGACGTTCAGGCTGCACACAGCTGAATGGAGCCCAGAGGCAGAAGATCCTAAAACTTCCTGAGTCAGAGAAACCTCAACAAGAAGGTAATGTTTGTGATAAATCTTGGAAGGAGAACATATATTTACCTGGCAAAGAGAACTGAAAGACAGTATTCCAGATGGAAGTAACATGTGTAAATTATAAGTTTTTGTCAGTAAAAGCAGAAGGTGCTCTGTATGGTACTTGTGTAGTAGATACTTTATGTACTTGTCAAAATCTATAATACTGTACATCATAAAAACTGAACTTCAATACAGGCAAATAAAACAACCAATCAGGAGGTTGGAGAATCTTAGGCTGGAATGGAGTGCAGACTGTGCTAAATTAGTCTAGGTTATAAAGATATGATATAACCTCATGAAAAGAGTTGGGGAAAACAAACAAACAAACAAACAAAACAAAACAAAACAAAACAAAAAACAAACAAAAAACAGATGACCTAACTAAGTAACTGTGGGTAACAGTGTTTTGATTGGAAACTATAAGACTATTACAACTGTATATAAACACTGCACTGTGGTCTGTAAATTTGAGTCTCACAAGCGAATGGATTAAAAATTCTGAAGGAACATTACATCTGTACTAGAATTGAAAAAAGGTAAATGAATGTCAGGCAATTGAAGCTAGAATTCTTGCTGTCAGGAAAAAAAAAAAAGCTACAAGTAAGCAAAGAGAGGCTAGAATAAACACTGGACGAGTTGGCAACATTTAATGTTTAGTAGGTAGGAAGGTAGATGAAAGGACAGAAAGATGGAAGGACAGATAGATAATTATAGATACATAGATATAAATGGGCTAGGCTACAAACATACATTTCCTATAATTAGGTTTGCTGATTGGACCTAGAAGGGGTACCTTTCCAAGAGATCATCATTTCTACATACTATTCTCTAACAAATGGATCTATGCCTCCTTGGGGAAATTACTGATTATAGTGCAAGGACAGAAATGTGTAAGATGGGCCTGGAATATCTCATTGTTTTGAAGAATAAGGAAGCGTTCAAAAACCAAAAGAACAGACATGTGTCAAAGGAGACAGGGGACACAGAAGCTAAGCTAAAAAAACAAAAACAAAAACAAAAAAACTCCTAGGGGGTAGATTGAGAAAAATTTGAACAAAATAAATGATGTAGTATTGGATTTCATAAAAAAAAAACAATAAAAATAAACAAGAAGACACTGATATAAATGATTTAAAATAGACAAATAAGAAGAGACAACGTTTCCTTAAAGAATTCTGTGTAATATGTAGATACTGCCCTCTTCAGGAGGTAGATTTTAATCCTCCTACCCGTTCTCAAGTATGGAATATTCTTAGTGAGTACAGAAAGGGAAAAAAAAAAAAATAGAAATTTCAGAATGGGCAGACCTGGCAGACAATTTTTCAAACAAGTTAAACACCACCAGTGAGAGTCATGTTGATATCACATGTCCCATTCTATCACTGATGTATCCCTTCATGTGACAGGATGAGAAAGGCATTTCACCTCTGTGGTAGTCCTCCTAAAATCCAATCACCCCAGACCAAATATGAGGAAGACATGAGACATATTCCAATTGAGGAGCATTTATCAAAATACCTTACTGGTTTCCTTCCAAACTGTCAAGGTCACGAAAGGCAAGGAGATTGATAAACTGTCATCATCCAGGGAGACCAAGGAGACATAGATAGCTAAATGCAACATGGAAACATTAACTGGATCCTGGAACAGAAAATGTATACAGCGAAAAAACTGGTGATGTCAAAATAAAACCTGAGTGTAGTCAAAAGGAAGATGCTCAGGTAAGTCTCCCCGTTTGACACGAGTCCCAAAGTCTCATGTTACTAAGAGAAACTAGGTCAAGGGTATATGAAAACTCTGTTGTATCTTGACAAAGTTTGTATAAACATGAAAGTACTGCAAAGTAAAAATTTTAAACATAGGGAGAGTCAACCTCACATCTCTTCAAAACTCATTTTCCGTGCATCCATATCTTGCAAATTATAAAAAAGATAAAAGTATAGGTATATGTAAAGGAACAAAAGATTTTGAAAAAGAAATTACCTTTGAAATAAAGAATTTTGGCACTAAAGTTACATGAAATTTGCTTTGAGATTCCATGTGTATTATAATTGTGGTGTCATCTTTTGTCAACTATATGAGGATGAGCTTTTTAGCTGCTAATGTCTGACTTGTGTTCACAACACACCTAAGCAGGGATTCTGCATGATCTAAATTTTCTTGAACCCAATCATGTTATTGTTGAGTAGTCCAGAGCACTTCAGAACCTCCTTTCTGTTTCTTACTATAGGATTCTTGCCATCTTCTTTTTTTTTTTTTTTTTAAAGATTTTATTTATTTGACAGAGAGAAATCACAACTAGGCAGAGAGGCAGGCAGAGAGAGGAGGAAGCAGGCTTCCCGCTGAGCAGAGAGCCCGATGCGGGGCTCGATCCCCGGACCCTGAGATCATGACCCGAGCCGAAGGCAGAGGCTTTAACCCACTGAGCCACCCAGGCGCCCCTTGCCATCTTTTTTTTTCTTTTTCTCATTTCTCTCTCTCTCTCTTTCTCTTTTTTTTTTTTTTTTTTTTAAGGAGTGTAGAAAAATTCCCCTTAATTGTTCAGCTAAAACATCCCCATCCCAAAGCATGCTCTTTGTGTGTATTTTATTAATCTCAGATAAGGGAGAGACTTGTGCTGGGACTACTTCACGGAGCACAGAGAGTCTTTAGCCATTCAGAAAGAAGGCAGAAATTGTGTACAATGTTCCACTGCAATAAAAGGTGGTAAAAAAAAAAAAAAAAAAGACTGTCTGCAGATGCGGAACACACAGAAGTGCAGATTAACAGTAGCCCCAGGAGATTTCTTCGCAGATAGAGAATATCCAGTGACAGCGCTGCCAGCCTCGTTTTCTAACCTGTTCAATCAGAGTTGGAGTTCCTTAGCGCATAAAAGTAGGCCAGCAACTAGAAGGAAAGTGCAATGTTTCTGAAGATTTTGTGGGCTTATTTTAATGCACTTTAGAGTTTTTAACAACTTACTTGATTCACTTTAATATTCATAATCAAACAAATCAACATTCACATGTTCTCTGAAGTCCAGAGTTGCAAATGGAATTTCAATGATGATTTAAAAGTTCATTTTGTTTAGTTTTGTCAAGCATGGTTGCTCTATCTTTCAAAAAAGAAATCACCATTACCATTTATCTTTTCTGTTAATAAAGTGTTTCTAGATGGATGACTGTTGTACTTTCCATCATAGCTGTGTACTTAAAAACCACTCTCATCAATAAGTATGAGTCACACTGGCCATAGCAAAGATAACATTTCCTTAAAATCCTGATGAAGAACAGATTTTTCTAAATTTTATTCCTTAAAAATTGTTATCCATATGCACATCTTTTCTCTTAAGCATAACAGAACATTTAAAAAAAGAAATGTGAATAAAAACATAAACTTTTATTTTCTTGTATCCTTCTCTAAGGTATAAAGAGATGTGATTTTAAGGCAGATTTTAATAACTTAAAATGATCTTTCCTGGTGAAAAATCAATCTGGTAGATTGCCATTTATATTGAGTATAGTTCTGAGTTCCATCAAAGCATTAATTAGTACCTATAATTACTATGTTAATTGAGAAAAAAATCATAGCAATTAATGACTCTTCCTATGGATTTCTAAATAGGCAGACAAGATATTCCTCATATTTAGGTTAGGATGAACCTTTGAATCAGATGTTTTGTCTTACTGTGGTAGAATTTTTATACTTCTTAACATGTTATTCAGTACTTTTTTCAATGACTTACTATGTTAAAATGTTTGTTTTGCACTTTGAAAACCTCAGATAGAACTTTAGAATAGAAATGTCCAAGCCAATCATTTTACTAGGAAAGTAATCCAATGATCCAAAATATCCTTTCATAGCTATATACCTTAGAAATTCTTACATGTGTCCACCATGAGATTAATATATTTAAAAGAAAATTAACTATGGTTTCATGAATCTTAACAAATGTAGTTTAACAAGAAAAAAAAAAAAAGTCAGCCCTAGAACTTCCCATAGAGTATGAAGCCATTTTTACTTACTTATTTATTTATTTAGTTTGTTAGTTATTTAGTTATTTGAGGTGGGGGAGTGGAGGGGCAGAAAAGGAGAGGAGGGAAAGAATCTTAAGCTCTCTCCACACCCAGCCCAGTACCTTAGGCAGGGCTCCATTTCTCAACCCTGAGATCATGACCTGAGTGGAAATCAAAAGTTGGACTCTTAACTGACTGAGCCATCCAGGCAACCCTGAAGCCATTTTTTATAATGAATAAACATAAGCAAAACTAAATAATATATTATTTATAAGATACATTGATAAAATTATTAAGGAGAAAAGAAACTGATAAAATTCTCATCAGTGGTTTTCTGCATGCGGTAATGCAGGGATGATGACAACAAGGGACATGAAAGAAATATAGACATCACCTCGATGTTATTAATAACAGGGTTGGAGTGGTTTTGTGCTCCATAAGTGTTCAGTTCTATAATGCTTTATGGCTTAGATATATATCCCATATATGTTCTTGTATATTTCAAATATTTATCCAAAAAAAGGCCTTTATTGATTGGGATTTTTTTAATCTGAAATGCAAAGCTATTAAACAAAAAGGTGCTTGACCTCCAAATCATACACAAATGCTTCATATGATCTCCAAGTTAAAAAAAAAATAAATGTCCACCATCCTTTCTACTTAAAAATGGCAAAATAGTCAAGAATGTGCTTGTTCCCTCACAGTAGAGGAGCTTCTTGTCTCTAATGTCATTGTCATTTTTGTTAACACTAATGCTGTCATCTACCTATACCCTGGGACCAAGTTCTAACTTGTTCTAACAACAAGTCTTTCGGGAAAAAACCATGGCTGTGGAAATTGTAATGGCTTAGGTCTGCTAAATACCTAGGATTGGCTACCTTTCTCAATTCCCATTTCTCCCTCCCCCAAAACAGTCATTTAATTCTTATTTTCCATTCAGCAGTCTTCCTATTAATTTAGATCTGAGTTCATTTGGATTATATTTGGGCATAAAAATGAATATTAGTAAGGGGAAATATCCTTAAATGATATCCTAATTAATTAAAATTTAAAAAAAAAAGAATTATAGGGGCACCTGGGTGGCTCAGTCAGTTAAGCTCTGCCTTTGGCTCAGGTCATGATCCCAGGATCCTGGAATAGAGCCCTACATCAGGCTCCCTGCTCAATGGGACCCTGCGTCCCCCTCTGCCCCTTCTCCTGCTCATGCTTTCTTTTTCTCTCTCTCAAATAAACAAAATCTAAATAAAATAAAATAAAAGAGGAAGAATTATAATGTGAAGAAGACCAGATGGTCAATATTGGTATAGCATATTAAATAAGAAAGACAATGGACAACAACTTTTGACTTGATACTGTACTCTTTTATATTGTCATTGGTTGCTTGTTCCACATTTCCAGTAAGGCATAGCTATTCACATATGAGGAATTAAATTATAATGTCTTTGATCACAAAATAACTGAAATTAACTATACTTATCTCTTTAACAGCTATGTGTGGCAAAGCCTGAGTTAATTTCACACATGCAAAATATCAGATATGGATAAAGTGAGATGACAATACCAATTTTCTCTTGCAGGATTTTTGAAGCTTTACTTGTCTATTTTGGCTTTAAATATATAAAAGACCACTCCAGTTACCTAGCAGCAAAAGAGATATTATTCCTCTAAACTTGTATTTCAAAATATTTAACAAGAATTAAAAAGGACCTAAAAAGATTGGAGGTCTCAAGTCTGTGAAATGAATCTTAAAAAAAAATGTTATTCTGGGTTATTATAAAGATTGAATTATCCAGAAATGTCACTAAATATCCTAGAAATCTAAATCATTATAATTCCCTGTTGTTTGTTAAGTAATATAGAATTATCCACTTCATTACCATGATGATCTTCATTACTAGATTTCAGGAAGGAATATGAATGTTTTCATTTTTTTATGTTTTTGTCTATTTTTCTATAACCAATTGGCTGTAATTCTTGTGCAATTAAGTTTAGATGAGGTTTTCCAGAACATTGAGAATCTTGGCTTCTGGAAGCATAATATGTGTATGCAGTAATTAAAGGAAAATACATAAAACTGCGGTTCAGGGCCAGAAATGGTTTTGAATGTCAGGGGCTTTAGATGAAGGCATTGTGAATATGGTCATCTGTTTAAAAAAGCAAACAGGGGTGCCTGGGTGGCTTAGTGGGTTAAAGCCTCTGCCTTCAGCTCAGGTCATGATCCCAGGGTCCTGGGATCCAGCCCCGCATTGGGCTCTCTGCTCAGCGGGGAGCCTGCTTCCTCCTCTCTCTCTCTTTCTCTGCCTGCCTTCTGTCTACTTGTGATCTCTGTCTGTCAAATAAATAAATAAAATCCTTAAAAATAAATAAAGAAATAAAAAAACAAACCAAGGATATCTAAAGAGAGTTTATTATTCTTGCACACCATGAAATTGTAGAGTAAGACTTTACTGCCATTGATTCAGTTACTTAAAAATGTCAGTAAGACCCAGCGATTAACATATTCTGTCCTATCTTTAGGCATATTGGCTTTGTCTTCATTATTGCTGCCTTTGGAATCAAGATGGGTGCTGCAATTCTATGCATTACTTTCCTACAATCAAGGAGAAGTGTAGAACAGTGACATCAGGTACATCACTCTCATTTTATCAGGAAATATAAAACTTTCCCACAAATTCCAAGTAGAATTATGATTATATCTCATTAACCAAAGTTGGCATAGAGCTCATGTTATTGAATGGTTGTTCCCAAATGAATACGTATCAAGGTACATAATCACCCAAATGTAACTTACAACCTGTTTTCAGTTAAAGGCTCCTGTTTGAGATGGAGTTTGCAAGGGTAAATCATAATAATTGTCAGGGACTCGAGAAAGTGTTTGATAAGGTGAGAATCAAATCTAGAAGAATGAGAAATATTAACTACACAACAGAGTGGCAGCTTTTGTTTTGTTTTGATGGCAATGACAACATGCTAGGAAAACAGCCATAGAAGTGGAAACTCAGAGAAGGGGGAAGTGACAGTTAATAGCTGTTAATAATTTAAATGATATGGAGGAATATGAAAATTGAATGTTAAAACATGCATCTAAAGTTTTAGATTCATTGATTTGGAGTTTTATGTAAGACAAATACAAAATATAAAAAGAAAATACAAAGTACAGACAATACAAAAGCTACAAAGGAAAGCTTCATGGGAAATGGTGATAATGTTAAGAGAATCTTAGCTGCCAAGTGTATCCTAGTTTATATACAGTCAGCCTGAAATATAGCATTGGATCTTGGGACTAAAAATGCAATCCTTTCACCAGCTGAACATTAATAATAAGTGAAAATGTGGCAAGAGGAAAGTATAGAAGAGGTGTAAAAAATGAAATGAAACCAATGCTTGGCTTTTTAGTTTGTAGATGGTCAAGAAAAGCAAAGAAGAAACAAGGATACAACAAAACAAAACAAAAAACAGAAAGAGTACCTAGACCCTTTACACAATGGGCAATGATAATATAGGAAGATATAAGTCCTAACTGCAAACATATGGTGCTCCCTTTATGGCAGCTTCAGCCAGATATGTACTCATTGGAGATTAAAAGATTATTTGCTTAAAGAGATGGTATCTTAGCTAAGAAAAAAAATTCAGTTGTATATGTACACCACAATTTATTTATCAAATTATTCATTAAAAGACACTTAGATTATTTGCATATCTTGGTGATTATGCCTAATGTTGCAATGGACACAGGAGTGTAGATATGTCTTGAGAACCTGACTTTAATTCTTTGGATATATACTCAGAACTGGCATATTTGTATCATATGGTAGTTCTTATTTTAGTTTTTCTGAGGAGACTCCATACTGTTTTCTATAGTGGCTACACCATTTTATATTCCCACCAACAGTGGACATGAGTTCCAGTCTCCTCACATCTTCACCAATACTTATGTTTTCATTTTTTATTTTAATCTAATACATTAAAACTTTATTTGAATACATAAAATACATGAAAGCATTATTTGAATAATAAAGAAAATTATGAGAAAATAGTAATGGTAAGAAGGATTTGTCAGTTGACAGAGATGCCAAGAAAATGAACTTAATGACACACTTAAAACTATATACGAACCCAGGAGCTCACTGATGTTCCTTCTGAAAGCATTTCTGATTTGGTTAGGGGGCAGGGAAGAGGTTTGGTTGCAGAATATATTAAGCATTCTGTATATAGCAGGGACACTGAGAGATCAAATACAGAGTATTCTTTTGAGAAACCTGTTGTTGAAGAAAAGGAAAAAGATAACGATTTAAATAAGTATACGTATGGAAGCTAATATTAGTTTTATTTTTAGGTAAAGTGAATATTGCTTTAGATATTTAATATATTTCATATATCTATAAGCCTATATACTTCTAGTTTATTTCCTCCTTATTAAATTTAAAGTCTCAAATAACCAAAGCAACATCTATTTATATTTTTAACTTTCTGAAAGGTTAAAATCAACTGTATTTAATAACAAAATAACACACACTGCAGGAAAACTGTTTAAACTGACATGTATCAGTATTTTTAACAGTGTTTCTGTGGACAGTGTAATGTTACACCAGGATACAAGTTAAATAATTAGTGATTCCACAAAATCTTAAGTGATGAGCCTCTCAAATGGTATTCAGTGTAAATGGTATAGAGCAGAACCTGCGTTTGACTAGACACTAACACCCTTCAGTTCCCCTGGTGTTTGGAGGTAATGTACATGCAAGCAGTATTAAATTTACTATAACCGATATGGAAAATTACATAGTTGGAAGTTTATTGTTTGTTTTTAACATTCCGGTAGTTTGAAGCTATTTTTGGAAAGCCTAAGAGAAATATGTGTGTGTGTGTGTGTACATGAAGGGAAGTAGACTTGGGTACCTGAGTTAGTCCACAGGTACCAAGGCTACCCGGCACATGCTTTTTTTCTTCTCTATCTGTCACCAATAAGGAGTGAATCCCTGACTTTTGATATACCTTAATAAAGTTGTGCAAAACTATTGAATGACAGTGAAGTGCAGAAGTTATAGAATAAATTAAAGAATTAATTTAAAAGTACTTCTTACTTTCATTAATTTGCTACTTCTAGGAAAATGTTACCTTCAATATGTGAAGTTTCTGTCTGATTTCCCCCCCAGACTCCATTAACTTAATCAAATCATTGTAACTTGGTGCTTGCCAACCTCATTATCATGTATCATGTAGTTGTCTTTTAAATTCATTAGACAGAGACCTTCCATTTAAAGCACATTAGTTCCTCCACTCTTCCAAAACCTTTAGCCAGAGGTGGAAATTTATAAGGTCTAACGCCATACCCAAAAAGAAAGACATTTGATTTGGGATTTTGTACTGAAGCCATAGCTGAAGCATTTTTACTTATGAAATGAAAAAAGCTTATCCTTCGGAATCCCTCACTTATTCCTGTGTCTAATTTTTTATTTTAAATTTTCATTCTATAATATCAAGCAGCATTTCTCAACAGGAGCACTATTAGCAGTTTTGGATGGATAATTCTGTTTTGTGGGGGGCTGTTCTGTGCATGATAGCAGCATCCATATATTCTACCCACAAGATTCTGGGAACTATGACAATAAAAAAATGTCAAGACAGCTCTAAAGTCCCCAGCCAGAGGATGGGGGAGGATGGTCCTCATTTGTGAATCACATACTTAAAGACCCCTCCTCTCAAATTGTATAAGCGTCAACTGCACAAAATCTACATCTGGTTTGGACAAAAACAAGCAAAAGAAGCATCAAAGAAATTGTACTATTACTTTAGTTATAAACCAGATATTATGTCTGGTTGAGTTTTTTTTTTTTTTAATTTATACAATTTTGTAACTTTTAACCAGTAAAATGTCTTAGAAGCTTGAGCTGTCTTGTCTAACTTGTAAGTGACACCCTTGCTAACTTGTTAGTGATACAGCTTTCAATACACTCCATTTAACCATGTAGCACCCATTACAGAGAAAACATCATTAAAATGACTGTGGGCTGAATTCAGGCTACATACGCCATTTATGTGTTAGGTGCAATGAAGAGTAAAGCACTCTAACTAGAAGTGGATACTTCTATAATTGATGAAGTTAAATATAAAACACTAGTTTCTTTGTGTTATGCAATAACACAAACTGAAAACTTGATAAAGAAATGTAAATCCTTGAACCTAATAGTACATAGTTATCAATGCATTCAGTCACAACATAAGGTTATTTTTCTATTTTTCCCTTCTTGGAAATTCGTAAGTACCTAGAATTCATTAAAAAAAAAAAAAAGTGTATACATGGAAGTACTACTTCCATAGAAAATTGTGTTGATTAAAAGGTCTTTCTATGCATGATGATTCCTTGATTTAAAACATTTTAATGTTTGTAGTATTCTTTCTAAAAAATGGCTATTTGAAGATGGGATAAATGGCATGAGGTAAAAATGTAAACCATGTAAGGATAAAATAGCTAAATTATTTCCTTCTGAAATCAATAAAAAATCAATATCAATTTAAGTCAAAGCTCCTAATATTTGTTACTATATCTAAAAATAGTCAATAAAGCATCATGGTTAAACAGAGATATGAATTTAAATATATTTGCTGTTTAACTAAATAACATAACTGTATAACAATGACTGTGAATAAATTTATCTGGTAAACATATATTTTTTTTGGGGATTTTTTTATTTCTCTTTCAATATTACCTAGAATCCTCTTTAACCTAAAGTATCTGTAAGTCTTCTTATATACCTAGTTTTGGGATAATACATTGAATCTTAATGTCACCACCAAGTCTAATTAATGCTATAATATTAATTAATAATATCATCAGGTAGAGAGAAACTATTCTTCAGATGCCTCTCAATAAATACATTTCTTGATGTCAAAGAAGATATTAACGGTAGCCATTAGCAATACTCAAAAGTGGAAAAAAAAAAGTGTTTTCCATCACACAAGAGACAATAAGTATGAAGACTAGAATTAGGAAAAAGATTGTGTGTCTTTGTGTCTTTTGTAAGAGAGAAAGAAAGAGAGATACACAGACAGGGACAGAGATAGAGACAGAGAAAGCCAAAGAGGGACAGGGAGGAAAAAAGACATTGGGTTTGTGGCTAAAATGTAAAACTGACCCCTCTAGAATCCTGGAAGTTATAGACATTCTAGAGAAAAGAGTGCTTAAGTGATCAGGAGTACTTTTCTAAGAGAAGGAATTATCTGTTCTTTTTTCCTCAGCTTCCCCAAATCTAAAGATTTAGTGATCTAAAGATGTAAATATAGCTTATAATTAACTGTTTTGGTAAAATTAGCTTTCTGGAGCATAGTGTTTAGTGAAATGGAGAGAAAAAAATTCTACCTAATTATTGTACTCCACAAGTGCCTAACTAGTATACAATTAATTGACTAATTGGTACATCTCTGAATCTGAGATAAATTTGCTCCAAATAATCTAGAGAATGATTCCTCAAACCTTGTCATTATTGAGGTACCTGAGTGGCTCTGTCAGTTAAGTGTCCAACTCTTGATATGAGATCCAGCCCCATGTGGAACTTCACACTCAGTGGGGAACCTCTTGAGATTCTCTTCTCTCCCTCTGCCCCTACCCACCGCTCCACTCACATGCACTCTCTCTAAAACAAAACAAAACAAAAACTTGTCATTATTTCCACATGCTCTGCAACTCCCAAAGATGAAAAACATTCATTTTCAGCAATACTTAATAAATAATAAAAGTTCATACTTATTAGTAAGTATGCTCAACACTAGGCTTAGTGCTTACCATGAGATCTCATGTCAGTATTAATTGTTCCAACAAGCTAGTGAAGTAGGAATTGTCATTATATGCATTGTATTGATTGGAAAACTTAAGTTTAAATAAGCTGATTCATTAAAGTTCAAGGTACTACTAAAGGAAAAATAGTGTGTTTGAAGTGTATGGTACATGCAAGTCCTATGGTGCCATGACTGACTTCTCCATCACTACTATGTGTTACTGTGGTATTGAATTATTAAATGAATGTAATCAAAGGGAACCATCAAAGCAATGTATTCAAGCTTACATTACCCATTGTGTCAACAACTTTTCCTGACAGTCAACCCTGCCAATAATTTCTTTCTTCCAGATTCTGAAGTCAAAAGCAGAAGTATCTAAAAACATGTGTAAAAAGTTTTTTACAAACTTGCCCCAGAGGATTTTCCAAGTTATGTAGAGGATTCTGAGGAAGTTTTGGGCAGAAATACTAATCACTGAGCAATTTGTCCAACTCAACTTTAATATATGCAAAGCAGACAGGAAACACCAGAAAGGCATTGTAAGATAATTCATTTTTTTTTTTGACACCACCCAATTGATTTCAAAGCACATCCCAATCAAATACTGGCTTTTCACAGTAAAATGGCTTAAATGATCTACCTTTTGCAGCTTGAAGAGACAAATAGCCCAGGATTATCAAACTCTCAGAACATAAAGATACACCCAAATGACTACAAACACACACACACACACACACACAAAACCAAACACTTCAAAGTTGCTAAAGACTAGACCTTAATTGTTCTCACCACAAAAAAGAAGTGGTAATTGTGTGTCCTGATAGCCTAGTTAATACAGTGGTGGTAATCATAGGGCAATATATAAAATATACCAAATCAGTACATTGTACACCTTAAACTTACACATTGTTAAATGTCTATTATAGCTCAATAATAATAATAATAATAATAATAACTTCCAAGCAAGTAGCTTCCCTTGAGAAGACTGCCTTGAATCAGCTTATTTTTTCTATACGTCACTCATTGCATACTTTATCTCAATTCAAACTTGCTTAATCTAAGTAAAATCTATGTAAAGTATTATCCTTATTTCATAAACATAAAAACCAAAGTTTATGGATATCAAAACACCTGCCAAAGTTAAAAATGCCCTGTATATATGGGTATTAGGATACAAATTATCCCTGATATCAAAAATCCAGTTAGAATTTTAACATTTCCATGCAAACAACACCAGAGATTAATTAAACATTTTTGTCTTTGGCATGAAATATTTTTGATCCCTGATTCTTCACCTAGATTAATGTTTTTAAATTTTCAAATCAGTTGGTACTTTACAAAGACTTGTATTATCCTCTCCACTCTTTTATCAATCCTGGCTGAACTTCTCACTTCTCAGTTAGGCAACTTCTCCATTGTAATTATTTGCTTTCATGTTCTACCTCATCTACAAAATAATGTGCTCCATGGAGAAGAAAATAAAAGTCATTTCTTGTCGGTCTGTATTCTTAGCTGTCTAGTATAATATTTTGCAATACTGGAGGTCAAAAAAGTATTTATTTTATAGATAAAAAATTAATGATTAGATGAATAAAAATTATTTGATATTATTATTTAATACATCAATTACATAGAGATGTAATAAGAGGTTAAGATTTCATAAATATATCTAACAAATTAATAACCTATTAAAATAAATGAAATCATCCATTTTTGAAAAAGATGTGAAAAGAAACTGGATCAAGAGACAGAAAATTTGGACTTGCATCCTTGTTTTTAATCACTTAAGAATGTTGGGTCCTTGTTTCAGTCAGCTTTAAAGTGAAATATGTTATGCCTAAATGTTATTCATAAATACCTTTTAAACCGCATTGTATGTTGCCTTCAGGCATCAAAGATACCTGATTAAACTTTTAACAAACAAATAAAATCTCTTGATTACAAGGTAACATGACATTTGTAGAGTGAAGATGCTATATTAAGAGGTCCCATATGCTAGAAAATATTTTAAAAGTGCATTAAGGTATAGAGAATAAGATGCGTTTATTATTACATTTTCATATTATTAAAAATAATACTGGTATTAGCAAATTCAGCACATTAAGATGAACTGACATAAAAGATTACAGAAGTTTCTCTTTTTTTCTTTTTCACCTACATGCTGTAAACAGTAATTCAAAATATATGTGTAATGTGTATATCCAATAGCCATTGTAGAACCAGACTAAAATGGAGTTACTTATGTCAGGAACAAAATGGAAACAGCTGACACAACTGAATAAAAGAAACTTAAACTAACCTTACAAATTTACAGCTTATCTCAGAATTTAGCAGAGAACACTGTCTAATTGCCAAACACCAAGTTTGTTCATGCTATTTCTGGACTTACAGTTCTCTTGACTGAGCTAACCTGATCCAAATAGCAAAGAACACCAGTAGGCAATCAATCAGCTGAAAAAGTCAAATACTTCTACATTTACATAAAAATGTACATCAAAACCCTTAGTCTGTGAGCAACTCGGAATTGATTGCTCTTACAAACTTGAGTTTTCCAACTTGCAAGTTAAAAACCTTGCCATGAAGTCATCTTTCTGCCTTATTTTATTCAATATGCAAAGCTTGGTTTTTGACACCATATAAGCACAGGTTCAAAGATCTCAAAGGACCTTATGGACAAAACGGATCATAAGAGATTCAAACAAGCTATTATAGCCTAGTGGGCTAAAGCCTTCCTTAATACTGATTTATACAACTGTAAGAGCTATTAAAGAACAAAAAATGGTAGTATTTTTTAAATGGTTTATTGGTTTGCCTATCACCACAAGAATAGTTTATAATAAAGATTTTTAGTAGTGTATAAGTGTGTGAAAAGTTTGTATTTCATACATTACTGAGAAGATATATCCATTCAAGAGAGAGAGGGTAATTTTTATAACAAAAGAGAAAGTTGAGAAAATAAGGATTAGAGTTTGAGTCAACCTCAGTAACTTTAGCTTAGTATATTTCAAGAATATAGTGGCTTTAGTTCAAATCTTTGACTTTGTGGCTCACCAGGCACAGCTAACAGAAAAATATGCCCCATGTGGAAGAAATAAATTTTCATCTACAAAATTCTAAATTTATAGGTAAGTTCAAAGACAGAGCTTGTAAGTCAGCATATGGTTTTAGTTTTAAGAATGTAATTTCAAAATGCCTTTAACTGTCCTAAATAGAGTTCCTGATTCAAACCATCCAAAGATAAATCATATTTTCCAAAGGCTAAAATTAAAGTGCATAATATGTCTAAGCAAGATAGTGCATTTAGATTGACTTAATAGATATTTAACGACTATATAAGGATAATTGATTGATTCTGCAGAAAAAACATAATCAGATCCGAATCCTCACTTTATCATTGCATTTATATTTAACAACTGATGAATTCCTTCTTCAAAGACCTTAAAAATGATAGTCATAATATTCAAATATAATCTGAACTGCAAATATTAGAGCATTCAATAAGTTCTTAAAAGACTGGTATTTTAGAAACTGTTGTGGTTACCCCACATAGTCATGGAATATATTCCCACACCTCAGATTGGTTCAGATGTTCAAACTGATGTCATCACAGACACAAATGAGGAGGGGAGGGAAAACATTATTATTACTCACCTAATGAAGCTTTCCAGGGAGGGGAGGGAAGCTTTTTTAGAAGGTTTCAAAGTGGCTTAAGAGCAAAGAAAGGAAGTTAAGTTGGAGTTTTCCTGTGGTTAGAAGGCAGGTATGAGATGAATGTTCCTCCATGCTGGTGAACAGGAACACTGACCCCTATAACTTCCTCTCCATTTCTACCTATCCACTTCTTTACAGATTTCATAAGTTTTTGCTATTTTTCCAAAAAACAATCCTCAAAAGCTATGCATGCTGCATTTTCCTGTTTTTTTTTTCACTTTTTCATTTAATATATCCTAAAATCACTCCATATCAGTTCACAGTTTATTCACCATAATTTATTAAATCAGTTTCATATATGGTCAAGTAAGGTTTTTTTTTTTTTTCTCTTTATTTCGCAATAATAAATAATGACCCAATGGACATCATACATATTTTTGTAATGTTAGAGGTACATTACCTGGGTAACTTTTCAGAAGATTAGCTGGGTCAAAGACTAAGTGGGTAGATCCTAGTGATTCAGTTCTAATTCCTTGCCAAAGAAGCCTGTGTCATTCTGCACTGCCACAAGCAATGTATCAGAATGCCTATTTCCCCACAGCATTGTTAGCCAAGGGTATTGCCAAGCTTTGGATTAGTTGCCAAATTAATAAGATAGTAATACATGTTTGTGATTAATCTATATAATCTATATAATGCAATAGCTTTTAGCATTTTATGCATTCTATGAATATTAAAACTTTTTTTTAAGATTTTATTTATTTATTTATTTATTTATTTGTCAGAGAGAGAGAGCGCGCGCGCGAGCAAGGGGGAGAACACAAGCAGGCAGAGCTGCAGGCAGAGGCAGAGGCAGAGAGAGAAGCAGGCTCCCCACTGAGCAAGGAGCTGAATGAGGGACTCGATCCCAGGACTCTGGGATCATGACCTGAGCTGAAGGCAGCGGCTTAACCAACTGAGCCACCCAGGCTTCCCTGAATATTAAAACTTTTAAACTTAAAAATAAACTCATCCTAGAGAAATATGCATATATACGTATTGCTCACTTAGAACAAAGGTTATATAAATACTTCAGGCCCTCTGGTGTTTAATTTATCATGGAAATTTACTTTTAACATGATCTATTTCTTCAGCGATGTCTTATAAGCAATAGACCTCATGTTCTGTAGATAATTAGTATATGATGGCCAATAACTGAGTATGTTTATTGAAGAATGCAGCTATATGTGACACAATGGAAAAAATATGTATACACGCATGCAATAAAGGGAAATTTGCCTCTTTTTATTCCTGCCTGATTAGTTCAGCTGCCAACATTGATCTCTGCCTTCGTGATCCCGCTTCTCAGGCCTTGGTCTGAATTATACCACTGTTTCTCCTGTGTCTGCAGTTCACAGATAGTAAATTGTAGGAATTTCCACTGTTCACAATTGTGTGAGCCAATTCCTTATAATAAATCTTTTCTTATATATATGTTTACCCTGCAACTTCAGTTTTCTGAAGGGTCCAAAAAAAATATTTATTTTCAGTTTATCCAGTTTTGTTTTGTTTTTCTTTTAAGGATGAGAGTGGTGACTTCCAAGATCTTTACATATTAGAGGTGAAACTGAAGTCCTATTATTTTTCTAAATAAGTTATTAAATTGTAGCTTTATACAAAATACAAGATAAACACAGATTATGAATATGTATCTCACTGATAATTATGAAGTAATTACATTTGTGTAAATGTGACTTAGTTATAGAATTTGAACAGTACCCCATAAGTACCCCTATTGTCCCTTCTTAATCACTAGTCTGTCCGTTTTCTTCAAGGTAACTATTATACTACTACAACCTTCATAGAGTGTTGCTTATTTATGTAATGTATATAAGTGACATCATTCACAATTTACTTTGTGTCTGGCTCTTTCAATCATTTCTTTTGAGATTTATGCCTGAGATACCACAATGAAATACTTTTTGCTATTCAATGACAATTCATACCCCCCCATTTTTGATCATATATATTTTGGCATAATTTGGGATTATGATTGTTAGGTTAGTTACATGAATATTTTATTTTAGTAGATAGTGTCAATCAGCTTTCCAAAGTAGTTGCACAAATTTACACATTTTAATGCATTTCATTGTATGTGTTCTGTGAGTTTAAAACAATAAACTTCTTTTTGATAGAAGGAAGAAAAATATCATATGTAAGATAAATTAATTCATTATGATTATCATAAGTTAAATTCATTAAAAATTATAATTTTTTAAAGTTTTACCAAATCAAGTTTTATATCTCTTACTGAAGATCTGTCACTTAAGAATAGATACCCATCTGTTATTATGCCTGCATGAAAGTGGTTAGGATGTTTTGAAAATGACATAGTGATTTTTAAGTTATTTATACATCCTTATCATTCGATGTCAATTATTCATCCTTGGTTTGGAATAATACTTTACCACTAATTAAATTAACTATGTTGCATACCTCTTTCATTTTATCATAGCAAATTTATATTTTAAAGTTACCTCTTTGTTTTATTAGGTTTAAGATACTATTATAAGTACCATCATAGGTGCTTTCCTTACTGTGGCATGCCTGTAAGTTGAGGCTATTATTTTTGTACTATTTGGAAATTTTACACAAAGTGTGTATTTTTATAATTAGAAGAACATAATAAAGACATATTTCATTCCCTAAAAAATAAATTTTAAATTTTAAATTTAAATACTTACACAACAGGAGAGTCATGTATTTATGACTC
Source organism: Enhydra lutris kenyoni (assembly GCF_002288905.1). NCBI lineage: Eukaryota > Metazoa > Chordata > Mammalia > Carnivora > Mustelidae > Enhydra > Enhydra lutris. Next base: position 91,174,510 of record NW_019154086.1, on the reverse strand, counting down.
TATGTGTCACATGTGACACAGAGCAAGCAAACTGGGCCCATTGATGTGAGTGCTGCAGGCCTCCTGGATGGGACTCTGTCACTGCTCCTATACTCCCTGAACTCTGGAGGGCCATCTGAAAGGACCATGTTGCCTGTACACCACCAGCTGAAGGCCTGGGCAGTGTGGAGGCTGCACCACCAGGCCTTTGGCCTTATCCCTCTCAGCCATTGGTACAGTGTTCAATGCCGTCTGCAGCTGAGAATTATGGTCATGTGCAGCAGGGACCTGCTCTGGGCAAGTACCAAATGCAAATACAGCATGGGGCAGGCTCTGCTGGCATCTCCTGGCCTCTGAGGACCCAGGGTTCCTCTGTCAACCCAGCCCAGCTCAGATCTATATTCCAGGAACTTTTGGTTTTAGTCCTGGGGGCAAGTGGACTGTCTGATGGGCAAGGGAGCTAGCATAGCAGCAGAAGAATCTGCTGCTCCCCTTCCCCTGGCCTGGGCAGGGTTGGATCTGGTATCCAATATCCAGAAGGCTACCATATGATCTTTCATACAAGTGATTTCAGTATCCCTGGTCCACTTATGTTATAAGGACATGCGGATACTTTTGTGGGGGACTGGCAGGCACTGCACCTGTGTTTTAGTCCCTTACAAGGATGGGGCCTTGAAAGGTCAGTTCATACCTGTATGGGGGTCTCAATGCTGGTGCTTCAAGCTAACTCTACACTCCCTTTCCAGCCCTCCGTGGGGATGAAATAAGTGTGCTGGGGCCTGAACGTGAGATGTAAAGGAACTGCATCCCCAACTGCAGAAGGCAATCAACTTTACTGAGACCACTGATTCAAATGCTAATCTCTTTTAGAAATATCCTCCTAGACACATTAAAATAATGTTTAATTGAGCACCTTGTGGACAGTCAAGTTGACACACAAAATTAACCCTCACCTAAGCCCCCACTATTTCATGGGCTTTAATTTCCAGGAATCCCACCAGGTTCTTAAGATGAAGATCTCAGAAAGATTCCCTCTTGTCTCTGACAGGGGGAGGGGACAAATAATCATTTTTAAATCCTTTCAGAAATTTCTGAATAACAAAGACATATTTTTCATCAGAAAAGTCTTTACCCAAGTCTTATCTCACTGAGAAAGAGCTCTCCACCAACCATATCTTCCTTTTACCTTCCTATCTCAACTAAAGTATAAAAAAACTATACCACTGCAGAAGAGACTTGTGAAGATCACACCCCAGAGACACAAGCCCAACAAAAGACTGACATTTAATCTTAAGATTCTTTTCCCACATATCTTACTATGACACCAACAGGGAAAAAAGTACAGTCAATTGTCTGGTAACACAAGTATATTCAGTTCATGACAACTTATTGGCCAACACATAACATGTGTGTACTTTTCTGTATGTGAAAAAAAATTACTTGTGGATTCTGTATTTGTATACTTACCTACTTCTTAAAATTTATTTGTAACCTTAAAATCAAGACTCATGGAGACTGTGTGATTCTTTATAGATATACACAGAACGGTGAAGAATTTTAGTTTTTTGAGATGAGTGTCCATGCTGAAGTGGAACAAGGAGACGCTCTACCTTCTCATTTTGTTCATCCTGTAAATATGCTTCCTTTTTGGGAGGAGGTCTATTCAAAGCTACCCTTTAAAAAGTGTTATGCTAGTTTTGGTGACTTTGCTGTTTAAAATAGCCACCAAGATAAGTGCTAAAATGGGATCTTCCTGCTTCTAAATGGAAGGAGACTGTGATGTGCATTTCAAAAAACAAAAACAAAAACAAAAACAAAAACATGAATGTTAGATCAGCTTTTTTCAGGCATGAGTTATAATGCTGTCGGTTGTGAATTCATTGCTAATGAATTACAATGATACCTCTGTGAAAAAAAGGAGAGGAATTTCACCAATCTGTGCATGAGGCTGCTCCTATAATGCTCAAGTAACATCTACACTGTGTGATAAACTATTACAAATATGGAAAAGTGGCTAAATTTTCGAATTCATGAGAAAAAACAACAGAAAAGGCACAATCCAGGCTCAGGAAGACGTTAAACCCTTCACAGTTAATGCTGGCTAGTTCACACATTTCATAAGCCAATTGTAATATAAACATGTTACTGCAACCCAGAAGCTGTAGGAAAACATTTAAAAAATATTTATCTGATAAATGTTATATAGTAAAGGGGTTACATAAACAAGGAGGTTTTCAGTATTGTAGAACTGGCTTGTCTTTAAGGATGGTGGCAAATGGACCAACATAACACAAAGAGATTTCAGTTGGTAAAAAAGTTCTGCTCAGAAATGCACAGGAACCTAACCCTGTATGAACCCAGTAGTATAAGTTCAGTATCCGTTAATTCAGCATTCCTGGTAACTCTTACAGAACACAGACTATGGTCAATAATATGAATTGGCTATATAACAACAGTGGATTACAGCTGAAGGGCATATAAGACACAGACTGTCTCTAGGGAGCTGTGCTCAAGAAAGAACAAAGGCAAAAACACAAACATGAGGACATTAGAGGAATGTGATATCTCTGGCACCTGTATAGACAGAGCAAACATTAAATGTACCCTAGATTCTAGCCACATTAACATAAATCCTTATACTAAATGACCAGATGGACAATATCAGTGGTCTAATATATAAGTGAGAAGTAGAAAGAAAATATATTTGAAGAATAGCTAACATATTTCAAATTTTGAAGGAAAATATCCAACCTCACACATAAAAAAAATAAATAAATAAAAAGCTTAACAAACCTCTCAGCAAATATGGAATTAAGACAAAGGAAAAACACCAAAGGATACATAAACATTCCTGAAAAATAGTGATAAAGAGAAAAATCCTAAATCTTAAATCTTATTACATATCCAAAATCTCAATGATCCCCAAGCAAAAGAAATATGAATAGAACAAACTACAAGAAACATGATAATCTGATTCTGAAAAACAGTGATAAAAAGTATTAACAGCAGCTACAGAAAAATGACACATCACACACAGGAATTCCAAAAAAGAATTATAGCCAGCTCTTGTCAAACACTGTGCATGTCAGAAGATAACGAAGTGACTCTTTGAAGTCATGCAAAACAAATGACCAAAAACCTAAAATTCTGTATCAGATGAACTATTTTTTAAGAATGTAGGCAAAATATTTTTTCAAACAAAAAGAAAAAAAATGTAAAGAATATTCATCACCAGCACACCTGCTATATGAGATATGTTAAAGGAAGTTCATCACATAGAAACTCAATTTTAGACAGAATTTTATAAACCTCTAGAGTCCACAATTCTAAAATAGGAAAACAAGCCCTACCAGTGATATTGTGAACTGAATACCTCAAAGCAATTAATGTAACTTCAGAAGCAAACTACTCCAAAATATAGTGAGTTAAAATAGCAACCTTTTTTCTTATAATATTCTTGTACTGTGGATAAGGAATTTGGGTAGGATAGAGCAGAGGATGATAGTCACTGGTCCACAGCATATGGGACTTCAGCTTACATGATTTGAAGACCAGAGGTACCACAGTGGCTGAAGGCTGATATTAATAGAAGCTCTTTCACTCAGAAGTCTGACACCTGAAATGCAATGACCTGAAGACAAAGACTGCCAACCAGAACACCTCTAGTTGGCTAACTGCTTTGTTCTGGTTCCTCACATCATGGTGATCTTAGGATATTCATATTTCCTATGTGGAGGTTCAGGGATCCTGTCTAAGCATTCTAGTGACTGGAGAGAAACATTCATTGGTTTTATTATCCATCTTCAAAAGACACACAGCATCACTTCTGCCATACCCTGTTATAGTCATAGCAGTTAAGCGTCTGCCCTTGCTCATTAGGAGGGGACACTGATCCTACTTCTCAATGGCAAGAATTTCTGCTTTTTTTAAGCATATACACATACCTCTACCGTCTGATTATCCATCAATGTCTATCACTATCTTTTCTGGAGCCACAAGGTCTGTGGTTCACTGCTTCTCTCTGAGTATCAGCTCCAACTCTTTCTTCAACCTTTTCCTCAACCAGCTTCCCTTTCTTCTTGCATACAATTCAAATGACTATCGATGATCATTCTACATTTTAACATAAGGTATACTATCTACAATAAGAGACATTATTCCTTTATGACTTTCAGAGAGTATAAGATAGGAAAAACACCATTTTAAAATAAGACCACTCAAAATTCATGAGTCAGTGACCAGCACTGAATTAGACAGGACCAGGAAAGGATGATAGAAAATGGAGTGGAAGAATCTTATGGCTTCCCCTGGCCAGGGGGAGTGTGTCTGATGTTTCTGTAAAAGATTTCCTAGAATGCCTATTACTACATACTACAGTAAATGTTTTACCAATGTCACAGAACTATTGGTTTATGAGAGCATATCACCGGAAAATAGAACCCTGCTACCACAAAACTTTAACCAGCCAAGTTAAAGACCATCTAATTAAAATAGCATTAAATATACAAGATACGAGTCAAACTATTTATATAATTTTCTCTTTGTATAACGTCAAGGCTGTTACACATTTGGATGACCTATGAACAAGGCAATATATCTGAGGCAAGGTTAATTCAGAACTATTTTTCTGATCTTTGAAAGGAAAGTGAAGGATCCTGTATGATGCTTTTGTATTACAATATAGCAATCTCTAACAAAGGGGGGAAAAAGCACTTTATCTTAAAAATCACTTTTAAGTGTTTTATTCCAAAACTTCAAAATTGAGAATAAATTAGAGGAATTCTCCTTTCTTGATGAAATGACATAATAAAAACCTTACTCTCCAAAAATTTAATTAAAATATATCAAACATTTACCATACAATAGATGCTCTATAAGCAGTCTGTTTCTACTTTCTGTATTAAAAATCACAAAAATCCTAGGAAGTAGCTAGTATTATTTCCATTTTCCAGATAATATTACTGAGACTTAAGGGTTTAAGTAACTTAACTAGTATTCTATAAGAACAGAAGAGATTAGGATTGAGTCTATTTTATTCGAAGAGAGAGAATACAACAAAATGCCTGATAGTAGCCATCCTACCAAACCAGTAGATGAGAGGCTTAAAGCTTAATTACAACTTTATTTGGATAGAGATGTAACTTTTCTTATATTGAGATATTAAGGAGATCAACTAGACTGCATAGAAATAAGAATAGTGAAATTCAAACAATATGAGTAACATACTGAGTATAAACATTATGAACTATGGACAACACTTTGAACCCAAATCTCATTTCAACAATGATGCAACACTCTCACTTTGTTACTTTGTCATAATATTTCATTCATTTGGAATTCCTATTACAACTCCTTTAACAATCACCAAATTAACTTCTCTATGACCTATATAAATTTCCCCTACTCCTGTCCTCCAACTAAAAATGACTTCCTAGAGCACTAATTCATGATATTACTCAACAGTGTATTTACAGTAACTTTCCATGTATTATTCAAATTAATTATCATAGAGGCATTGTTTTTATGAGTTTGGTACATTCAAGAAGATGTGGGCCAATGTTACTAGTCTTTTTCTTCCTCTAGCACTTATGAGTATTTCTGTACATGGAAGCTTATCAGTGCAAAATAATACTTTGGGAATAGGAAGCAATCTTAAGTTTCTGGTTTAAACTCGCAAAAATTATTTCAAATATACTATGCATTAGTTTCTGGAGATAAAACAATTACCCTAAGAACAAAATATTATTTCCTCAATCATATTAGGTTTTGATATTATTTAAAGGTCTTATTTAGGTAAAATATGTCTTAATGTGCTTTTGTTCTCTTTAAAATGCATACAGTTTAATCACTCTAACAATATTATTAATTATAAGAAATTAGGAATAATAATTTAATAGACAGTATTTCACCAGTATTTCATTTTTTCCTTGAAGAGTGCACTGAGCATAAGTTGGAGCTACTTTCATCTAGTGCCAATAATATATCACAACCACTATTAAAATTCTTTTCAACAAATTGGTTCTATGCTTCAGAAAGACTGGCCTATGAATATATTTTGACCAAGATAATTCTAAGTATTTCGTTGAAATTATTCAGCCTGCCTCAATGAGGCCTCACCAAATAATTCACTCTAAATTGCTACATACATGCATCTAGACACTACCAAAAAATTACTCCAATGAATTAAAACCTGAAATATGCTATAGACTTTTATCATCACCCTCAACTGGGAAAAACAATGTAAACTTTTTTTCCTAATTAAAGAGAAAAGTTTGCTTGGAAAATTTTAAGAAACATGACAACTTTAAATATGGTGGCATTAGTGAAATAGATCCATTTTTTAAAAATATATATATATCTTTTGAATGAATCAAACATCTGCCAAAGTTCAAGGTTCTTTAGTTAAACACATGCACAGATGCACACACAAAGATTTTGAAGTATCTTCAGTAGGGGGTGTTTTATAATCCAGATAACAACACTTCCTTTGAAATGTACCTGAGTCAAGGACTATCTAATGCTTATTGAGAGTACCACTTCCCTGCTAATCTCTGAGAGACTTGGATGATAGTTTTATAGCTGTTTAAATCACCTCCAAATCAACATTCTTTCTTCTGCTCAATTTGGTTGGTATCTTCTCCTTGCTTCTGTTTGCATATGGAATTCAGTCACTTTGCTTGGATTCTTTAAAATTATATATGTGAAAGGCAAATAAGTACATCCTTCACTGGAACATATCATAAATAGTTAAGGTTTTGTTCTGTGGAAACATTCCTAAAATCATGGATGATGGGAATTTAAATTATAACACAATGGAAAACATAAAATAAAATTGCATGTTTTGACAACCCACAGTCCTTTCAATTCTATTTCCATCCTCCTACTTCCAAGTCACTACCACCATCCCAACACCTCCATTGTCACTACCACCAGTGCCATTTCCCCTGAGGAAATGTCTTTTAAAAAAATGCTAAACTAAATAGAAATGAAGAGAAAGTTTCCTATTTTATAAGCACAGTAACTCAGCTCTTATGGAAATGCTTTTCCTTCACCCTTGCCTTTCACACATTGCCAAAGTCTAATTGTTTCAACGTTTAAATAGGCTTGCAGGTGTGCTCCTAACTCAGTAATGGTCCTGCCACTAATAGGTGCCAACTTTTAAAATACTTTAAAAACATTTTTCTCAATTGTATGTGTTGAAAGTACATTTTATATGTGACCATGTTAATGATAAATTACATATATTGTTCCTACAGGGATTTGTAAAGAAAGTATTATCATATAACTCTTTTTTTTAAAATACAACTCTGCTATTACAGGTTACACAGGATGCCTACTTTAATAGACTCTCCTGGGTTTACTGAATCTTCAAATATTTTAATTAAGATTTTCACGTATATAGAAATACATGTATATAGAAATACATCCATAAGTACTTAGGTGAAAGACAATGATTTTTCATTCACCAGACAGTATTTCAAAGAAGAAAGAAATGACTTACTTAAAGTCCTCTTCATAGGACAAAAAAGAAAATTGCCTATTTCAACACTGAAATCAAAAGAACATTCTCTGTTGAATAAGAGAGAGTATACAAGAGACATTCTTTTTCACATTTTAGCACAGCATCTTTCTTATAAAACATCTTTGACTACCTGTGATATATGCAGCACAATAGCTTTTTTATGATACTTATGTTAATCTTTTCCCCCTTTCCATTACCTGAACATAACACTATGTTTTCTTGTTGAAATAATTTGGGCAAGTAATTTGCAAATTTCCTCTGACAGCCCTTAAGGTACAATAAATTTCTTAAATCAGTAGGAGCACTTGAAGTGTGTTTTCAGTGTCTCTGCTGCAAATGAAACTAATGAGCTACAAATGTGCAAGTGCACAGAAAATCAGAAAGAATGAACTTTTCACTTATACAGAATTGGATGTTTCTTTAATTATTTGTGACCCAGGGCCATAAGGAAGTTTCTCATTTTAGATTAGATCTTACAACCAGGACTTTTGGATTGTATGTTTAACTATATTTAATGTGTTTAGATGAAACAAAACAAAACAAACTTTACCGAATATTTTATCTCTCTCTCTCTCTCTCTCTCTCTCTATATATATATATATATTCCTTTTAAATAAGTTTTAAGATATTTCCCATAAGTAGTACTACATTAACACATAAAACTTAAGTTTCCTGAGCACCCATGGAATAGAATAACAAAAGCTTTGTCTAGTTTAGGTTTTGAAGTATATTAAAGATTCCTTTTTGGGACTAATAATGACCATGGCAAGTACAGGTGGCAGAGAACCCAATATACTGCTGTATATTCTTCCCAAGATGGTATTCCATATCCTGTATAGTTTTAGAATTTTGTTTCTGATGTATTTTACACTTTTTGATCTTAAAAAATGTTTATGTTCTTTGTTATTTTTTACAATTGCACTTTTGCCCTTGGAACAGTATACTGCATCAATGAAACCATATATCTTAAATCAGACATTTGCAGTATAAATCTTTTTTCTACCACTTGCTAATTTGGGCGAATCACAGTCTTTTTAGATGCATGAATCCGGTTTAGGACCAGCAACACATACAAGAAAACCCACTACAATAAAGTCCTAAATGCATAAATAGCTATTTATCTTGCAAATAGTTTAATTATAATGGCCAGAGCTCTCGAATTGCTAGAATGACTTCATTAAATCATAAGGAAACCAGGCACCTTCTATCTCTCTACATCTACTGCCATCCTCAAGCTTCCATCTTCAAAGCTGCATGATAGCTGCTAAAGTTCCAGCAATTATATTTTTATTTCAGGAGGCAAAATGGTGGAAAAAGGGAAAGACAATTAGTACTGCCTTACCCAGCAGTTTCTTTACTTTGGGGACCTTTATGTGATTTCCATCTTTCACTTACATTTTATTGGCTCAAACTTATTCACCAGAACATCATCAGCCACTATTCCATTTACCTCAAACTAAGTGGAATACAGGAACAACTATTTTATTACATTGATAGTTTCCATGAGTTAGGAATCTACAAAGGGCATAGGAAGAATGACTTGTCTTTGCTCCACAATGTTTGTTGCCTCACCTAGTGAGAATTAAAACCTAGGAGCAACTTGATGACTGTAGACTGGTACAATCTGGAGGGACATCACTGACATATCTGGAAGCTGATAATCACTGATGACTGAGGCAATATCTAGGACATCTACTTGTGTCGTCTCCACGGGGGCCTTGGGCTTCCTTAGAAAATGGTTTGGAATCCAAGAGTAAGCATTTAATGTAAAACAGGAAGAAGCTGTTTATTCTTCTCTAATCTAGATTTGGGTATCACAGTGTCATCTGAATGCAACCTTTTCCTGTATACATACCAAAACCTTCCTTCCCACAATAAAGAAGAACAGAATTAGACTTCACTCTAAGTGGGGCAGTGACACATTTGTAGAAAACCACATATTGTGGGAAATAATTTTTCTTATTTTTGGAAAATTCAATCTCCTGCTTTTACTCTTGAATCTCAGAAAAATCCAATCCTTTGAGGGCATTTTACCTCTGCAAAAATTGTGGTTTATCCCAAAGAAAGTGCAAATACTAATTCAAAATGACATACACTCTTAGGTTTACTGTAGCATTATTTACAATAGCCAAGACATGGAAGCAACCCAAGTGGTCATTGATAGATGAATGGATAAAGAATATGTGATGTACCACACACACACACACACACAGAGGAATCTTATTCAGCCATAAAAAGAATGAAATCTTGCCATTTGTGACAACATGAATGGACCTAAAAGGTACTATGCTAAGTGAAGTGAAATAAGTCAAAGAAATACAAATGCCATACAATTTCACTTATATGAGGAATATAAAACAAACAAACAAACAAAACAAAATCAACAACAGCAAGTAAACAAAAAAACAAAAAACTCAAACTTATTCTTAAATATAGAGAACAAAGTTGTGGTTACCAGAGGGGAGCTGGGTGGGGGATTGCCAAAATAGATCAAGGGGATTAAGAGCTACAAGGTTGCAGTTATAAAATAAGTAAGTCACAACGATGAAAAACTACAGTATAAGGAATACAGCCAATGATATTGTAATAATGTTGTATGTTGACACATGGTAACTACACTTATCCTGGTGAGCACAGAATAATGTACAGAATTATTGAATCAATATGTTGTGCACCTGAAACTAATATAACATTGTTTGTCAATTATAATTCATTACTAAATTTTAAGAATTGTGGTTAGGCTGCTTCTAAGAAAGAAGGGGAGAAAGGATATTTAGCAGTCTTTGAATAACCTGTTTACTGATTTGTAACATTAGTAATATAATAGACTCTATTTCTAAAAATTAATATCCGTGATAAGTGAAAAAATGTCAAAGATCATTTTGGGAGTATTGCAGAGTAAGATGGTAGTTCAGAGGGTCCCCCACAGCCTAATAGTTTATGACACATCAATACGATGGACCCTATTGTTATGTATTGGGCTCTTACTGCCATAGATACCTTCCAATATATTATCACAACCCAGTGAATCTCAACCTTTTCATATCACAGCTCTAATAGGAAATAATAATATTTTATAGAAACCAGTGTGTAAAAGGTTGCTCCTAGGTGGAGGTGCCAGAACAAAGATCTCTGGGTCAATCGGTCCCAAGCCAGTTCCCTTATCTGCTTAGGAAATCAACACATCTACACATCTTTAACACCATCTGTACCATTATCAATCCTCCTTGGACCAAGAACTTCTATTCTACAAACTACTTCAGATAATGTTTCCTTTTACCTGCAAGTAAATGGCTACTTTATTAATCAAAGACACGAAGTGTAACTAGCAATTTATGTTATCTGTTATAAAATTATTTCCTGATAATGACAAGTTTAAAAGAATCAAAACTGAGTTTTGAGCAAAAAGACAGTCTCAGAAAAAAAAAAAAAAAAAAAACCTGGAGCCAAGTGCACTAGTTCTTACAGAGATGTGAGACAAGTACACCTCACCAATAACTACACTTTGTTTTGTTTTGTTGAGCAGCTGTGCTTATTGACTATATTCTTTGGATAAAGCACATATTGAGTCCCAAATGGGGTCACAATGACTGTCACCAATGGGTGTCTAAAGTAAGAATGATTGACTGTCAAACAGGAGGTGGCAGGATTTGTGCTTATTAATATTTCAGAATTACTTGTTCCTTTAATCCCCTTTTATTTATGACATTCTTCTTGATGCCTTTATATAGACCACTTATTCCATCTTTTACTTTGCATTACTTTCTATTCATAACACAATTATGAATTCTTTCTTTGTCTCATAAGCTACTTGATTACTCACTCTCTAGGCTTAACACATTCTCTAAGTTTCAACCATTCTTTTTTTTTTTTTTCATCATCTTTAGCAGAATTGAACAGTGTTCAACAATAGAGCAAACAAACATTGCACTCCAGTAATAAAATTGTTTGAGACTATGGCTATGTTTAATGAAGGAGACCACAGGCACCACAAGGATTCTGAACTTCAGACTGCCCACACCCCATTCTGAAAATAAACAATATTGATTCTTGCCATTGAAATTCCATGAAGCTACTTTTCAAGAACTAGTGATAAGGATAAGCTGTGTACCCACTAAGAGGACACTCCTCTGATTCGTTGACAAATAGTGCCTTTAACACATTTTACTTTCCCTTTTGTTAAGTCTGGGTTGGAATTCAGGCATCCTCCCAGGCAATTAGTCTCTAGATCTTGCTTGCCAGTAGCTCTTGGCAGAACATTAATGTGCATGAAAAACACTTCAGGAGATATACACATCTATTTTCCAGGAAAAATTCATTTGTTCATACATATTTATTGACCACTTCTATGACCCAGGCACTGCTGGAGGTAATGGGCATAGAACAATATGCAAAACTCCTGTGCTTGTATAATTGATTGCCAGCTATACCTGTTGCACTCTGAAATCTGTCACTGCTTTTGTGACACTCGAGGCCCTGCTTTCTGTGAGTATCTCCCTGCCAATCACTGAGTGAAGCTGGGATACTCAGACGGGCCCATTCCTGGGAGGTGTGGTGCTACTCTGATGGGACATTTTGGTCATGGACTCTACCATAGCCCTTCCAAATTCTATTATGTTCATACAGCAGTCTAAGATGTTTCACCCCTTCTTCCTTCCTTTCCTTTTCCCTTTACTCAGAACCAAGTGCCACCAAGGTTTGACAACTTTTTGTCAAAACCCAGCTCCCTTTTATTTTTTCCCTGTAAGTTTTGTCCCTTTTAGTTCTCTTACACGACAAATTCTGTCCTGTGATCTGTATCTCAGAGGAAGCATACTAATTCAAAGAACACCAGAAAAGAAACAAAATGAAATACGTAGTATGTTAGATTTTGATAAGTGCTGAGGAGAAAAGAATAAAGCATAAGAGTGAAGATAGGCAGCACAGGGGAAGGGGAAGTCTGTTTTATAGTACTTGGGCAGTGGAGGTTATAGACTTCAGGACATTAAGCACCAAATATGTGGATATTTCAGGACTGCATTCCTGACCTCAGATTTAAATCTGGAAACAATGCTATGCCAGCTCAAATGAGGACCATATCTAGAAGAGCCACAACAATGTTTCCCCTGTTCATGGAAAAATTTATCTTGTTCAATTAACACATGGTGAGGAAGTGCTATGGAGTATTATGAATCAAATCTAAACACAAACATAAGGCTTACATAGCCTTAGATAAAAAGGAAAAAGAGAAATCTAGCAGAGGATTGTAGCATTCTCTAAGACAATACTGATGGGGTTTTGGAATAAATATGAGGTTAGGTGGGGTGAGGTCTGGGGTCAATGACCAAGAAAGAATTCTAGAGATGTTTTTGATATAAAATGGTGGTTTTATTAAAGCACATGGACAGGACTTCATGGGCAGAAAGTGCTGCTGAATCCAGGCTGTGAGGAGTGGCTGATTATATAATATGGGGTTGGGTAGGTAAGGAAAAGGGAGGTTTTCAAAATGATTTTCATATGTTAAAGAAGACTCACAGGATACCAAAGACCTTGCCATTGTAAAGTTAAAGTTTTTTTTTTTTTTGGGGGGGGGGGTTGTTGTTGTTTGTTTGTTTGTTTTTTTCCCTCTAGCAAAACATTAACATGAATGGGGCACCTGGGTGGCTCAGTGGGTTAATGCCTCTGCCTTCAGCTCAGGTCATGATCTCAGGGTCCTGAGATCGAGCCCCACATCGGGCTCTCTGCTCAGCAGGGAGCCTACTTTCCCCCTCTCAATCTGCCTGCCTCTGCCTACTTGTGATTTCTGTCTGTCAAATAAATAAAAATAAAATCTATAAAAAACAAAAACAAAACAAAAACAAAAACATTAACATGAAGATAGTTAGGAACTTCCTGGAAGAACATTACACTCTGCCTGCCTCAAGTATTTATCAGTAGGATGCAGGTTATAAGGACATTCAATTGTATTTACATTTCCTTTTGGAAGCTAGGTTATTGATAGAAATGCTTTGTTCTTGTAGATTGCTAAAACATTTGTAAACTGAGGGAGATTCATGTCTTGCAGGATTGTGATCTCTATAAGTTAACTATTTGTTTTTCCTTTTCTTGGCTTTAGGGCAGCCAAGAGTGCCTGAGGAATGTCACATATATCCCATGGTGTTGAGCGGGGGGATTATGGGGTATCAGCTTCTGCTTTGTCCTCAATTTGCCTTCTGTTCCTTCATCAAACACTATAAATTTTCATCTAGGTACTATGAGAACTTCATTAGAGACCATGGTAATTTATGGTAAATAAAGTTACTTTAAATGGTTGTGTGTATACATCATGGATGGGTCAGCAGGCTCTCAAATGGGGGAGTTGGTTCATGGTTACTAAACTGTGCAAACAAAACATTTTCCCTTTAAGCAAGAGACAGAATATCATGATATTGAAGCCTGAATCTACCATGCAGATAAATTATTTAATCCCCTTCATTCATTCATTTTTCTCATTGTAATAAAAATGGGTGTTATTTTAAATGATTATATAGTATATACAAAGAATTAAGAAGTATATCTGTCATGTTATAGAAGCTGAACATACATTAGCTATTATTATTTAAAACAAGTGAATTTTAACACTATAGACAGGATATATATCAGCATTTCTAAAAGTACTAAAAACTATTGCTCATGGAAGAGTTATGATCAGAGCGAATGCAATAGTTTCTTTTTTTTAAATTTTATTTATTTTGTTTTCAGTGTTCCAAGATTGATTGTTTATGCACCACACCCTATGCTCCCTGCAACATGTGCCCTGTCCTCCTTAATACCCACCACCAGGCTCACCCAATCCCCCATCCACCTCCCCTCCAAAACCCTCAGTTTGTTTCTCAGAGTCCACAGCCTCTCCTGGTTTATCTCTTCCTATGATTACCCCCAACTCACTTCTCCTCTCCATCTCCTAATGTTCTCTGTGTTATTCCTTATGCTCCACAAGTAAGCAAAATCATATGATAATTGACACTCTCTGCTTGATTTATTTCACTCAGCATAATCTTCTCCAGTCCTGTCCATGTTGATACAAAAGTTGGGTATTCGTCCTTTCTGATGGAGACATAATACTCCATTGTATATAAGGACCATATCTTCTTTATCATTCATATGTTGAAGGACATCTTGGCTCTTTCCAGTTTGGTGACTGTGGCCACTGCTACTATGAACATTGGGGTATAGATGGCCCTTCTTTTTACTACATCTGTGTCTTTGGGGTAAATACCCAGTAGTGCAATTGCAGGGTCATAGAGTAGCTTTATTTTTAATTTCTTAAGGAATCTCCACACTGTTTTCCAAAGTGGCTGCACTGAATTTCATCCCACCAACAGTGTAAGAGGATTCCCCTTTCTCCACATACTCTCCAACACTTGTTGTTTACTTTCAAAGAGCTGGAACAAACAATCTTAAAATTCATATGGAACCAGAAGAGACCCCAAATTGTTAAGGAAATCTTGAAAAAGAAAAACAAAACTGTGGGCATCATGTTGCCTGATTTCAAGCTTTACTACAAAGTTGTGATCACCAAGACAGCATGGTACTGGCACAAAAACAGACACATAGAAAAGTGGAACAGAGTCGAGAGCCCAGATATGGACCCTCAACTCTATGGTCAACTAATCTTCAACCAAGCAGGAAAAATATATAGTGGAAAAAATGACAGTCTCTTCAATGAATGGTGCTGGGAAAATTGGACAGCTGTGTATAGAAAAATGAAACTAAACCATTCTCTTACACGGTTCACAAAGATATACTCAAAATGGATAAAAGATCTCAATGTGAGGCATGAATCTACCAAAATCCTAGAGGAGAATATAGGCAGTAACCTCTTCAACATTAGCCACAACAACTCTTTTCAAGACATGTCTCCAAAGGCAAAAGAAACAAAAGTGAAAATGAACTTTTGGGACTTCATCTGAAGATCAAAAGCTTCTGCACAGCATAGGAAATAGTCAATTAAAACAAAGAGGCAACCCACAGAATGGGAGAAGATATTCACAAATGACACTAACACAAAGGGCTGATATCCAGGATCTATAAAGAACTCCTCAAACTCAACCCACACAAAACAGATAATCATGTCAAAAAATGGGCAGAAGACATGAACAGACAATTCTCTAAAGAAGACATGTAAATGGTTAACAGACACATGAAAAAATGTTCATCATCATCAGCCATCAGGGAGATTCAAACCAAAACCACATTGAGATACTGCCTTACACCAGTTAGAATGGCCAAAATCAACAAGACAGTATGCAATAGGTTCTTTAGCTGAACTTAATAGCAAAACTTGATTCAAACATTGTCAAAAAGTTATAATGTTAAACTTTAACTTACAGTTGGCAGAAACTATCAGTAATATTTTATTGTATATTTCTTTTCCTTTGTTTTTTACTTATTTTTTAAAGATAAGACTTTGTAATCATATTGATCTATGATCTAACATGGATGATGTTAGGTATGCCACACAGTTCAGTAAAATATTTTTACTAACTACTTGAGTCATGGGTGAAAATAAAAGATAAAAATCCAGCATTTTAAATTATCATAATTCATTACTTGGAAAATTATTTTTGTGAAGTCCTCAAGTAGAACAACTTTTGAAAATACATATAAATAAGAAACAGGATTTTAAAATGGAAAAACTGTAAGTTCCAGAGGTATCTTTTGACTATAGGTTTACCTTGAGTATATATTTATAACTTAAGAAGCAAAGATACTTTGCATCATATAAATATTTCCACTATTAATTTGAAGGATTAAAGAAAGAAATAAAATTCATATTTATTTTGCACTTTGAAACATCAATGCCTTATCTTCTAACAAGTTTTAAGAAAAAAAGACATTTCAGTAAGACATAACTTAGCCTTTACTTTTAAGACCTCAGATCAATCCAATTATATGTACAACTGACCTGCCTGTCTTGCCAATTATATGTATAACTGTCTTGTGATTATAGGATTCAGTTATAGATCATAGTAGTAAAAACTGTGAAACCAAATTGTTATTTCAAGCACTCTGAAAACAGAAAAACTCCTATGATACATATTACAAAAAGAAAGTAATGCACTTGAACACAATGACTCTTAAATCTTTTAGGGCATCTAAACTACTTTCTTTCATATAACACACCTTACAGGCTATAGTTAAGTCAGAGATCAAAAAATACTTTATATTAGGTTTTTAAAAGTTACATTATGGTATATTTTTATGTCATTAGAATTTTCTTAAGCAAAGATTTCACTCAGATATTTTAAACAATATAGTAAAAGTTTATGTGTTCACAGAATACACTCTCCATACAAGAAGTTCAAAATTTATATAAGGAGGTTTTTAAGTTAATAATGGTAGATACAGTATGTCCAATAGCTGTGACTTAAATTACTCTGAACCCTTTTATCTCTTAAAAATTGACACTATTTTTAAACATTGTAAATATGTATAAACATTATTTTAAAATTGACCTGGTAAGACATAATATTGTAAAATTCCTAAAATATAGGGAAAAACCTCCTTGACATATATCTTGGCAAAGGTTTTTTGGATATAACACCAAAAACACAAGAACAAAGGTAAAATAAATAAATAAATAGATAGATAGATAGGACCAAATCAAACTAAACAGGCTCTGCACAACAAAAGAAACTGGGCTTAATGAAAAGGCAACCCATTCAATGGGAGAAAATATTTGCAAATCTTACATCTGATAAGGGGTTAATATCCAAAATATATAAAGAACTCATAAAATCACTAACAAAAACAATAAAACTCTTAAATGATCCTATTAAAAATGGACAGAGAAACTGAAGAATTTTTCTGAAGACATCCAAATGGCCAACAGGTACATGAAAATAATGCTGAACATCATTGATCCTGAGGGGAATGCAAATTAAAATCATAATGAGATATCATGTCACACCTGTTAGAGTGACTATGAGCAAAAAGACAATATATAACAAATGTTTGCAAGGGTGTGGAGAAAAGGGAACTCCTGATCACTGTTGGTGGGAATGTGTATTGGTATAGCCACTATGGAACATAGTATGGTGGTTCTTCACAGAGTAAATAAAACTACCAGATGATCTAGCAATCAGACCTCTGGGTATACATCCAAGAAGTGAAAACAGGATATTGAAGAGATATCTTCATGTCTATATTTAATTATAGCATTATTCATAATAGCCAAGATGGAACCAACCAAACTGAGTGTCAGTGGGTGAATGGATACAGATGTGTATATACAGTAGTTCCCCTTCCAACCAGTTTCACTTTGTGCAGTTACAGTTCCCTACAGTTGACTACAGTTCAGAAGCAGATGATCTTTCTTCTGATGTACTGTCAGAAAGTCAATAGTGGCTTAACACAACATCACAATGCCTGTGTCATTCATCTCACTTCATCTCATCACATAGGCATTTTATCATCTCACATCACCACAAAAGGAAGGGTGAACACAGTACAATAAGATATTTGGGAGGAAGAGAGAGAAAAGACCACATCTTATTATAGTACATTGGTATAATTGTTCTATTTTACTGTTATTATCATTAACCCCTTACTATGCCTAATGTATAAATAAAACTTTATTGTAGGTACATATGTACAGAAAATAACATAAGATATATAGAATTTGATACTCTTTGTGGTTTCAGACATCCACTGGGAGTTTGGGAACATATTCTTCCCCAGATAAGGTTGGGGGAGCCACTATATACAATGGAATATTATCCAATCATGAGAAAGAATAAAATCCTGTCATTTGTGACAACATGGATGATACCTTGAGGACATTATGCTAAGTGAAATAGGTCAGCAAGAAAAAGAAAAATACTGTAAGATATCACTTATATGTGGAATCCAAAAAAACACACTCCTAGAAAAAAGAAAGTATAATAGTTGGGGGAAGAGAAAGAGGGTGGTACTGGACAAACAGGACAAAGTACCTATTAGAAGATGAACAAATTCTGACGATCTAAAGCGCAACATTGTGATCACAGGTAACAATATCATACTATATATTTGAAAGTTCCTCAGAGAGTAGATCTTAAATATTCTTACCACAAAAAAGAGATGGTAATTATGTGACCTGATGGAGGTATTAGTTTTGTCATTAAGGTGGCAATCATATTGTAATATAAAAGTGTATCAAATCCATAGTGTTGTAAATCTTAAATTTGCACAATGTTATATGTCAATTTTATCTCAATAAAGTTGAGGGGAAAATATTTGAATAGCAAAAGACCCAGAATAGCCAACTCAACATTGAAGGAGGAGAATGAAGTTGGAGGGCTGACACTATCTGACTTTCAGACTCACTTACTATAAAGCTATAGTAATCAAGACATTATAGTGCCAGTGAAAGAATACATAAATATATCAATGGAACAGAACAGAGAATCCAGAAATAGACCCACATACATATAGTCAACTAATCTTTGCAAAGGAGCAAAGGTAATACAATGGAGAAAAGAGAGTCACTTTAAAAAATGGTCCTGAACTGGATGTGGTACATAAGCAATGAAACTTAGAACACAGAAAAAATAAAATAAAATAAAATAAAAGAGAAGAAAAGAAAAGAAAAAAAAGAAAAGAAAAAGGAAAAAAAAAATGGTGCTGAAACAACTGGACCTCCACAAACAAAAGAATGATTCTAGACACAGAATTTAAACCTTCCACAAACATTAATCTGAACTAGACCTCACTTGTAAATATAAAACATGAAACTCTAGAACCCCTAAAGATAACATAGAAAATTAGTAACCTCAAGCATGATGATGACTTTTTCATATAATGCCAGAGACATGATCCATGACAGAAATAATTGATAAGCTGGACTTCATTAAAATCAAAACTTCTGCTCCAAGAAAGACATTGTCAAGAGAGAGTGAAGACAAGCACGTGCTGGGGGGGGGGGGGGGAAGTGTGCAAAAGACATATTCAGATAAAGGACTTTTATCCAAAATATCCAAGAAAATCTTAAAACTCAACAATAGGAAAATGAACATCCTTATTTATAAAATACTAAAAACCCTGAAGAGACATCTCACAAAAGACCTACAAATGGCAAATAAGCATAAGAAAAGATGTTCCACACCATTTGTCATCAGATAAATGCAAATCCATATAACAATGAGATACCTCTACAGAGCTATTAGAATAACCAAAATCTGTAACATTCACAACACCAAATGTTGGTGAGGATGTGGAACAAGAGGAACTCTTATCCATTACTAGTGGCAATGCAAAATGGTACAGCCTCTTTGGAAGACAGTTGGTGGTTCCTTATAAAACCAAACAAAATCTTACCCTATAGTCCAGCAATCACACTCCTTGATACTTATCCAAAGGAATTGAAAACTTATGCCCACACAAAAACCTGCAGGCAAATGTTTACCTAGTTGCTGAAACTGGAAAGCAACAAAGATGTCCTTTAGCAAGTAAATACACAGAGATAAATAAACTTGTACAACCACACAGCAGACATTTCTCACTGCTCAAAAGACATGAACTACCAGCCATGAAAAAACATGGAGGAAATTTAAAGGCATATTACTAAATGAAAGATGCCAATCTGAACATGCTACATACTATATAATTCCCGCTGTAAGACATTCTGAGAAAGACAAGACTATGGATACAGTAATAAGACCAGTGGTTTCCAGAGAGGCAAAGGCAGGGAGCACAAAGAATTTCTGGGGCAATGAAACCATTCTTTACGTTATTATAATGGTAGATAAATGTCATTACACGTTTGTCAAACCCACAGAATGTACAACACCAAGAGTGGACCCTAATGTAAACTATGGACTTTCGGTGATAAAATGTTAATGCGAGTGCATCAATTATAACAAATGTACACAGTAGCTCAGGATGTTGATAATGGGGAGGTTTGCTTGGACGTGGAGGCAGGGCATATCTAGGAACTCTCTGTGCTTTCTGCTCAATTTTTCTGTGAACCCAAAACTGCTCTAAAAAATAAAACCTGTTAAAATTTATCTGAATCACGAACTAAAATGTTCTACGTGAGTTGAACTCTGCACGCTCATAATTATGTTCCAGTTTACTTGTAAAAATGACCATATCAACTAAGCCAAAAATCCAGGACTTAATAAATACACCAGTAAACACTCTTAATAAATACACCAACCAGTAGCAAGACCGTTGGAAAACAAAGGGAAACTAGAGTTCAATTATATTAGGCATATAAAAATGGGACACTTCTCCACAAACCCTAGAAAATCATTTTTATAAGAGCATATTTTATGGTGGACACACCCTAAGGTTACCTATAATAAGCCAGACCCTTATACAGTCTCCTCCCCTTAAGTACAAGTGCAACCTGGGACTTGCTTGTAAACAGAAAAATACAGAAAAAGGAAATGTTGCAGATGTAATTAATGTCCCAAATCTGTTGACTTTGAGTTAAATCAAAAGATTATCTTGGATTGACCTGATTTATATGTTAAAGTTCTTAAAGAAGGGACAGGGTCTTTCCCTGAGGTGGGAGATAGTCTCCCAACTGGAGAAGCCCCTAATAAGAATACAACTCTGCAGACTCCTTAACTGCAGCCTTTGGATCCCTTGAGCAGAGACCCCAGGTGAGCTCTACCCAGATTCTTGACCAATGCAAATAGAGATAAAAACGTCTAATGTTGTAACCTAGTAAATTTGTCCTAAATTGCTAGGCAGAAACAGAAAAGTAAGACAATTACCCAAGAGTACAGGAGTGATTTAAGAATAATAAGAAACTCTAAAAAAAAAAAAAAAAAAAAAAAAGTCTTTTATAAATCAAATCAATAGTCAAAATCCTTCCCTCTGAAAACAGAGGTATTCCACAAATTATCAAATTTTAATTTTAGGAAAGTATCATGGACAGAGATAAGCCTATGTATTATACAAAGAATTTGGACAAATAATAAAAATTGAAAGTTGTTAAACTCATTATCTAGTATAATTTGCCTTAGGAATACAAAATGATACAATGATAAAAGTTATCATTGTAAATCACCACATTAACTGAAGACAAAAAAGAAAAACTCAGAGTAGATCCAGAAAAGACATCTGATAAAAATGTACCGATTATGATAAATCCTAGCAACTTGATAAACTTCTCTGCCAAAAATCAAAGCAACATCATACTCAAGGGGGAAAATGCAGTCATTTCTTTACTGTAAGCAAAATGTCAGCTTGTTCACTATTATAAATCAGCAAAGTACTAAAAATCCTCACCAAAGAAAATAACCAAAAAGTTGAGGAACAAAAAGCAAAAAATGAAAGGAAAAGATGATTTTCTTAAAAATTACATAATGATGGAAAAATTCAAGAAAATCAATATGCACTGTGGAGACAGCTAAAATCTACTTAGAGTAACTGTATCAAATATAAAAATACTGCATTCAAATAAATCAACAATAGCAAAGAATTTATATATACAAAAACCAAGAAAAAGTATCATTTAATATAGCAGATAATTTATTTTGTGATTCTACAAAAAATTTTCAAAAATTAAAGAAAAAGTTTGCTACACTGCATTCCATATCAAAATTAGGCTTTATTAAAATTTCTAGATCTCTGTGATGTCCAAAGCATAATGAGTAATGTCAAAAAATAAAAAACTGTTGAAAGATAGTGATATATAAGACAACAAGTAGCTAATTTAAATACAAAATTTGAAAACAACCATATATCTTTAAAAAAAATAAACAAGGACAACAAACAACAAAAAAAGAAGTAGCATAAGAGGAAAAACTGAAGGTTAATGAATATATGAATTAACTACAACAGTGATACTGTTTATTCTATTAAATTAGTATATATTAGGTACTCTCAAAATTCCATGTTTTGGCCAGCATGTGGGTTAATAGGAAAGAAGTAATAATAAACTTCTGGTGGGATCATAAATTTCCTAAATGTTTAAGAGATAATTTCCTGAATAACTGGTATGATTTAAAGTGCTCACTGCCTAAACCCATTAAGAGTGCCATAGGGAAACAAAGATTCAATGTAGCATTGTTTGAAAGCAAAGTTGGAAAAATTCTCATTAGAAATGAAGAAACATGGGGTGCCTGGATGACTCAGTGGGTTAAGCCTCTGCCTTCGGCTCAGGTCATGGTTTCAGGGTCCTGGGATCGAGCTCCGCATCGGGCTCTCTGTTCAGCAGAGAGCCTGCTTCCCCCTTTCTCTCTGCCTGCCTCTCTGCCTACTTGTGATCTCTCTCTGTCAAATAAATAAATAAAATCTTTAAAAAAAATAAAGAAAGAAATGGAGGAGCACAGAGCAGGAAAATCACATAAATGATAATTCCATAGTACGTATATATACTATTCTTCTTCTAAAATTTTCTGGATAACTTATGTGTTCCCTAATATATTAGGAAATATTACAATATACTGTTATAACAGTGAAAGTCTTGTATAAAGGTAAGCAGCCATATACATAAGTGACAATCTGCAAAACTTAATAAAAAATAAGTAATCCTCAAGTCCCAAAATCCTCAGGTAAAGAAAAGAAATGTGATTTTTCCTTTCAAAAAACAAATTAACAAGTTTGAGAAAATAAGAAATATATGTTATTAAAATATAAGCATAATATGTGAGAATAGCATGAGAGCACAAACAAAGAAAATATAAGTTAGATTTGCTTAGGAAGTGTGAAGGAGGATAAGCTCAAGCTGAATTTTAAAAGACATTAATAAAATCCTATCACTCAAGAGCAATGATTAGAATGAGAACCAAGCTCTCAATGAAACTATAGAAAACTCTAGTTTTAAGGTGTACAAAAATAGAAGTAGACACTTCAAAGAACTAAAAGTACTCATCTATCATGTGCCTGGCCATCTAATAGGCCCTTCACACAACTTTCCTAAAAAAATCTTTTACGCAGATACCATTTCATATCAAGATAAAGAAATTAGGCTTAGATAAGTTAAAATGATCAAACTCCTAATGGCCAGAAACATCATAAGCCTTTCCTCATTCTGAAATTCATCTCCTAAGAACTGAAACTCATAAACATTGTAAGAGCATGACTTCACAGAAGGCAATAAAGATTCTCAAAAGGATTACAGATACAACAGAGAAGTGAAATGAAAATTATACAATTGGAGGGAATGATGGATGGCATTTGGCCGTGTCACTGAAATAGGATAAAGTCAGTATGTGTGTGGTGGTAAAATGATTGAGAAGTAAGGAACGAGGGATACCAACTGCTATTTTGAGTGACTGCACTGTGAAGAAAGAAAATGAGAGGATGCTTACTTAAAAAGAATTATATGAGTTTTGATCTGAGAACATTTTATGGCTAAAGAATGATATTGTTGTTTACCAACATCATACTGAAGGGATAGCCAGTGCAATAAGACAAACTTTTTAATGTGGAATAAATATTGAAAGGCAATTAATGAAACTATTTCATTCACAAATAATATGATTGTGTATGTATATATATGTGACTATATATGTATATATGTAAATGAACAAATTATATGCAAATCATAACAATGGAACATAGCCATGGTAATATACTAAAATCAAGTTCTATATATGAGGAAAAACAACAAGGAAATAAAATATACAAGACAATATTTCCTGCAAAAGAAACGAAGTACACAGTAATAAATCTAACAGAAGAGGAGAAGCAGTCCTTCCTTAAGATCTACAAAATGTGAATAACATTAATTAAGATCTCAATAAATATGCTAATCCAGGTTCAAGGTTTGGGAAAATCCATATGGTAAACACAAAAATTTTCTCCTAATTAATATATTGATTCAAAGCAATCCCAATAAAAATCACAGCAGGTATGTTAGCAAAATTAGCTGTTTCCAAAATTTATATGAAAAATAAAGATTCAGGAAGAGCTTGTGCTATCTTACAGAAGAATAAAAAAGCTGAAGAACCTTTATTCCCAGGTATAAAGATGAATAATAAATATATAATAAATATGATAGCATACCATTAGTTAAGAAATAAACAAGGGGAATACAATAAAGTACCCAATAATCTGTCATTAAAAAGTTAATATGCAGTGAAGTGGAGAGTAATTTGCTTTTGGGAGTGGGCCAGTTGGATAGTCACTTGCAAAAATATGAATCTTGAGGCTGCGGTGCTGAGGCGGCGGTAGGCTGGGGGCTCGTGCAAGTGCAGCGCACCTCCTGCACCCACTCCGGTCTCGTGCACCTAGCCCCCGCATCCATCACCTGGAGCAGCCTGAGCAAGGCAGAGGCCACACACTACAACCAGGAGAGACAAGCAACACTAGCAGTCAGAGAGCTCCAACAACAGCGACCCAGAGACTGAAGCAGGACTGCCTTCAAACTAAGAGAGACCTGGTGCCTTACACGCATCCTGAGAGCTTCCCACCTTCCCAAATTCTTGGATGGCACTTACGTGGTCCGAGGCCCTGAGATGATTGACTCCTCATGAGTGTAGATGACTGATTTTTCCCAGAGGATATCTTTTTTTTTTTTTAAGATTTTATTTATTTATTTGACAGAGATCACAAGTAGGCAGAGAGGCAGGCAGAGAGAGAGGAAGCAGGCTCCCTGCTGAGCAGAGAGCCCAATGTGGGGCTTGAGCCCAGGACCCTGGGATCATGACCTGAGCTGAAGGCAGAGGCTTTAACCCACTGAGCCACCCAGGCGCCCTCCCAGAGGATATCTTTTTAAACCTCCTGGAATTTACACAACACTTGATGGAAGATTTAATTGCAATATGAGCTGTGTCTTTCCATCACAGATTTCCACCCCAACACGTGGAACCTGGCCTGGTTGGTCTCTACCACCCTCAGCTCCTTAGCTTCATGACCAAGAAAGGCCCCACCTTAGCCAGTAGAGAGACTTCAGCCCGAGGTTTAGCATTTCACTCAAAGATAAAATGTTTGGTGACTTCTTTCTTTGACTCATGGAGGAATTAAAGAAAATCAGAAAGCACGAGACTAACTCAGTAGAGGACCTCAAAATCTGGGTTTACCAGACATGGCTCCAGAGGGAGCCCAACCATGGTCGGTGTGAGCCTCAGCTCCTCTTTGGGCTCAGGGGCTCCAGCAGGCCAACTCACACCATGGACTCACCAGCTGTGCCCAGGATAACCAATGCCTTACAGGTGGGTTCAAAGTCTTCCTTCACCTTCCTGTGTGATCAAATGCCTGCTGAATGGTGGAGTGCAGGAGCGAGCCCCAGGCTGTGAGAAAACAGAGGACACTGAGCCAGAAGTGCCGCTGAAAGGGTTGCACAGCCCAAGTATGGGGTTAGCATTGTAAAATCCCTTAAAATTAAGGAAATAAAACCTAAAGGGTATACGTAGTCTGGATTCTCGGTCTCTGTGCTCTGTCAGGGCTGTGGGGCTCAGGTGTTGATGATGAGGAGCGTCATTCTTTGGATGTATCTCCTGTGTGGTCTTTCGGTCAACCTGTTTATTTTATTAGATTTGATCCCTTAGAAATATAAAACTCACTGTCTATTAAAAATTTGTAGTATTAAAAAATTGCATCTTAACACTTCTATTACATGAAAATAATTTGGTTGAAGTACATGGCAAACAGAAGGCACCTAATAAATGTTTGTTGATTTTCACACTGAATGACTTTGCAAATAAAAATGACAAATGCAACCTTATGTAACTATTTTATAACAATCAAGTATACACTATTTCACAGATCTTTTAGTGAATAGTATTCATCCCTAGGACAGTTCAGTAACCACTGGCAAAAGATTGCTTTTAAAATACTTTAAGTCACCTTCAACAGATGCATTTATTCTGTATTTTCAATCTAATGAAAGAGACGTAGTGGGAAAATATTCTGAATGAAGAGTATATAAAAGAAATAAAATCATTTTAATACCTGGATTAAACATACTGAATTAAAGCTCTGCATTCACAAAAATTAATTCCAGGTATAGTGTACACTTAAATATGAAAGATATAACAATACCATCTAGGAAAAAAATATATCTTGATATTTATGATCTTCATGATAGTGAGGTAAGCAAATATTTTTTGAAACAGGACCTGAAAACAAAAATGGTAATTTGAACTATTAGTTTAAACAAACTTTATTCATCAACAGATACCATTAAGAGAATGAATAGGCAAGTCACAGACTAATTTGGAATTCATATTACTGATAAAGAACTCATAGCTAGCATATATACAGTGTTCTTATAAATCAATAGGTAAAAGTGTATTAGTCTGCGTGGGCTGTTGAAACAAAATACCGTAAACTGAGAAATGTGTTGTCTCCCAGTTCTGGAAGCTAGAAAGCCTATGGCTGCAGTATTGGTTTCTTCTGAGGGCTGTGAGGGAGAAAGCCGTTCCCTGTTTCTTCTCTAGAGTCTGGTGATTTCCTTGCTATCTTTAGTGTTCCTTGGCTTTCTGTATCAAATTGATCTCTGTCTTCATTTCCACTTGCAAGTCTCCCCCTGTGTGTACTCATCTCTGTCCAAGTACTTCCCTTTTTATTAGGCCCAGGCATAATAAGTTAAGGTACATCCTAAGCCAGTAGGAACTTACCTTACCTAATTATATATGTAAGAACCTTATTTCCAAATAAGAATATATTCTTAGGTACTAGGGCTTAGGACTTCATATGAATTTTTGTGGGACACAATTCAACACATAGCAGGTAAACAACCCAACAGACTGAAATATGAAAAAAAGAAAGAAACTTTTCAGAAGAAACTGAAAGAAACTTGTACGGAATCAATCAGCTTATACATGAGTCTACAGGAACTTGTGGGATATAAATTTCAGAACCACTAGAACAAATAAAATGAAAAAGACTGACAATAGCTTGTGTTGTCCAAGATGTGAAGTAACTGGAAATCTTATATACTAATGACAGTTAAACACATCAGTACAAATGGCTTGGGAAACCCTTTGGCTTTCTCTACTTGAATTAAGTATTCAGTAATTCCATTCACAGTATATTTGTAGTAGCACTGCTTGAAATAGATGAAAGCTGAAAACAACCCCTTAACAATATGTGTGTGTGTGGTGTATACACACTTATATACATATTTATATATGTATGATATATATTTATATATTTATACATGTCAGTATTTGTATATACTAAGTATTGGGAAAACTAACATACATTCATTTTAGTAAAAGTACATTATTAAACTCAGAGTATGTACTCAATATAAATATTCATTGAAAACTCCTTCTGACTCTTAGATGATAGGAAAGAATACTTAAGTTTCAAATAAAACTTTGGTTTCATTGATGAGGTTTTTTTGTTGTTGTTTATTTATTTATTCATTCATTTATTCACTTACTTATTACCTCTTAACCACCTATTGTATTTTAACATAGTTTATTTGAAAGTTGTTCAAACTGTTTAGGAAGAAAAAACCACAAATATAAATCATTGAGGTTAACAAGTAAAACATCCAGAAATTTTCTTGTATGTTTCATAACCATATGAACTATCACTATAAATTATGATCTCACCCATAGAAACTTTTAAAATATAATTTTATTATTATAAATATACTTTCTGAACAATGGGACCTTAGCTTTAATGAAATTTTGTCTTACTTACTAACTAATCCATTTGAATGAAAGTTCAAAGTTCCAATTTACTTATTATACCTTAAATGCACCACATACAATTATTATTTAACTTTAATAAAAATTTCCCACTATTTGAGGTAACAAAAGCATACTCAGAACTGGTTGTACATTATTTACATTTAGCATCAGTTTGGGGTTAAAAATATCATATAACTATAAAAAATAGCAATATACTTAAAAACAAGAATCATAAGTACCTGGAAAAATACCCTCTTGTTTCTTTCATAACCTATGACAAATATTGATTTTTTTTTCATATTTTGATGATGAGCCTGGTTGTGATATCAGAAGCTTTCTTAACACAATACTCTACAAATAAATACTGAAAATTCAGAGTTGACATTTAGGTGAAAACATTATTTACTTCAAACTTAAGAAAAAATTGGTGAACAAATATTATTTTAAGTTTTATCTAATTTCAGTAAAATATGATTAGCATATATATTTTAGTCTGGTGTTTAAAATCTTTTGTAGTCTTTTTTTTTAAGATTTTATTTATTTATTTGACAGACGGAGATCAGAAGTAGGCAGACAGGCAGAGAGAGCGGAAGGGAAGCAGGCTCCCTTCTGAGCAGAGAGCCCGATGCGGGGCTCGATTCCAGGACCCTGAGATTATGACCTGAGCCAAAGACAGAGGCTTTAACCCACTGAGCCACCCAGGTGCCCCAGTGAAGAAAGAAAATTAAATACCCAGAGCCCCCATTCTGTTGTTTATTTCTAGACTTTAGGTTAAAACTTGAATTAAAATATAAATATAGATGGAATATATATACGTAAATATATACAGATACACATATATTTGTGCTTTATGAGTATCTGTAAAAGCAAATATATATTATGAAGAATGTATTAAATATAAGTAAATGCATCTGTATGTGTACGTGAGTGATGTGTGTGTGTGTGTGTGTATGTGTGTAACCCCTTTCTTAAGGTAAAAAAAAAAGTGCACCTTTCCAAAATAAGATTCACAAAGTACCATAACTAACTTATCAACTCAAGGATAAGTTAGCTGAAGTTGGAGTTGATAAGGAGCTGATAAGTTAGCTATGGAGTTGACTCAGTTTTTTCCAGCTCTTGACTATGTCTCAATCTTTGGGCCCAGTGCTTGGGAAAAGAGAGAAATAAACATTAACTTAAGACTCAACAAAATATAATAAATTAACTTAAAACATAGCTGATGTTTTTAAATCTTCTACTCCCTAGAGCCACACATCTGTTGCTTTTCCTTATTTAATAACTATAGTTTTGTTTTGTTATGATTTTTTTTTTTTTCAGTGATTTGTTCCATGTTCTTTTTATACTTTGCTGGAAACCTGAAAAAATAGGCTATTTCCTGGGACCAGGGTGACCTAAAACTGTGTTTTTTTTTTGTTTTTTTTGTTTTTTTCTGAATTATCTGGGTCTAATTCTGCACCATCTTAATAGAAGTAATTTTCCATTGGCCACATCTATTGAGCAAAGGAGTATTAAGAACACCAGTGAATTCCTTGAGGTCCTATTTACTCTCATTTTGTAGCAGCATTCCAGTTCATACTTAGTAATTAGAATTATTCACCTTGACCAGTAAGTACAATGACCCTTTTTTTTATTCCTGTTGGTTTAGTGGTATGGGAAGTCAAAAATGTTGGGAGGTATGAGAGGAGAGAGCCTTTAAACCATTGTAGATAAGAATATTTTCTAGGGGGAAATATTTGTCCACTGAGCACCACAACTTCCAAATACTCCAAGTAATTTGATTCAGTATTTGGGAGAAGAAGTATCTTCAGTAGATAATCACTTTTAATACTGACAGGACCCATATCCCTGTTTGTGCCTGATTCTTGGATCCCTGTAGTCTAGCTAAGAAGCAGATGTTATTATATCTAACCTATTAGGCATGGGTCCTATAACTAAATCATTAGTGTATCATCCCATTATTCTATTATACCTGGTTTTTCTTTTTTTTTTTCTTTTTCTTTTTTTTTTTTCCTATTAAGCCCGTTTTTCTAATCATGGGTTCAGCTAATAAATCTTGTGCATGTGATCCCATCGTTATACTACTTTTGACCATAGGTAAGTGGAGATAGTCTATGGGATTACATGTTGATGCATAAGGCATTCTGTCAGACTACCGACAGTGATGATGGCAGTAGCATTACAGACAGGAAGGAAAACCTAAGATTCAGAATATATCCACACACTTAAGAACAAACTTCTGCCTCCTCCATGATTAAACAGTCCAATACAGTCAACTTGCTTGCAGGTGACTCTGTTATCTCTGAGGAAAGATGTTTTAATGGGGTTGAATTTTGATAGGTTAGGCACTTAGCAGGAGAGTAAATAGATCATTCCTGGAGAGAGGAAAATCCATGTTCAAGGCCCATGAATAGCTTCTATCTTCACCACCATGGTTAAAGTATACATGGACCCACAATCTAAAAATCAAGGTGGCTGGGAAAAAAGGCACACAGATGTATACAGATTACTCCTAACAGACCACTATTCTCGCTGAGTCCTTGTATTTCTTCCTCTTCAATACTCTCTCCTTGACTGAAGGTCATGTTTGAGTCCAGGATGTAATTAACCAACCTAATCAACACAATTCCCAGGTGCTTAAATCAATCCTTAATCCTGAGTTGGTGTATCCATATAAACACATTTGACCTCACTAGTTTCATATTTTTTTCTTCTTTGGTCAAACATCTTTCAGTTCACTTCCCTATACGTTCCCTCTCATCTCCTGCTGATACAAATTGACATTCTTTTAATGCCTGTAGTTTACTTTGTCCCAGACCACATCTTGTACTTCTGTTGGGGTTAGGCTGAACTCCGATTTTTAAAGGCTACAGGCAGAATGAGAAGTTATGGTTGTGAATTTCCAGTACAGTAAGCATCTCTTCATGAAGAAACTTTCCCAGTGAAGTTATTGGAAGGAATTTATTAAGGGAAAGACCAGTTCTTTAAGACAGAGAGGTTGAGCTATTTCCAAGATAAAGGAAACAGTTATTTTGGAGATCAGAATGATCACCTCATCTGGATCTGCCCAATGTTTCCATCAAATATCTCAGTATTCTACTCTCCCTACTGTGTACTTATCTTGAAATGTGCATGTAATGGGCTTTCAACTCTGCATCCCTGAAACTAAGTCTCTTCATTGGGCCCATAACTGCAATTGCCAAGATTTCTTATTTTTCATATGTTTTCTAAGTTTGGTATTTAAGAACTTTATACTTATTCCCTTTTACTCCTTGTAGGAAAATTAAAAAGAAGCTAAACCATGTTGTGTTAATAATTGTCACAATACTTGATCTTTCACTCTTTTTCTCCACCTGTACTCCATTCCATGCCAACAGCAGCAATGAGCTTAGGGTAAATGATGCTACATGCCATTTGCTCCTGGCATAGAGATTATCAACCTGCGCTAATCAAGTATCTGATAAGAAACAGGCAGTACCCTCTAGAAGGGGTAATTTACAATGTTTTAATAAAGAGACAGTTTACAAGATTTTAGGTAGGATGGTGAACTACCCTGGGGTTATCTATGGAGGAAAGCTGTTATCAAAAATATCTCATATCCATTATCCAGTATCCACCAAGATCCTTTTATTGAAGAGGTATTATTGTGTTGTAAGTGCCACATTCATCTGTATAAAATAGAAAGAGAGATTAACATGATATTTGTTAGACATAACAATGTATTCATAATATGGAGTAAACTTTAAACAGAGAGTGTATTACTACATAAACAGAGTGTATTACTACAAATGTATAGCAATTAATGTTAGGTTCTTTCTTAATTGCACATATGCAGAATATGTGACTTCCACAAGATAGAGTTATTTTTCCTCATGATAATCAAGACCTAGGAAGCCTAATAATGATAAAGCATCTTAATCCATGAAGTCCTTGGAGATTGAGGTTTCTTTGAGCTCAACACTTCATCCCTCATCGACGATGTTGTCCACAGCTCAAAGAATAGGAAGAAAGAACAATCTTCATTTGAACTTTCTTTCAGTGAGCATTCCTAGAACTTTCTATCACTTCTCCTTTGTTAGAACTTAGACTTTGCAGACTTGAAGCATGAGATACTGAATATTATATTTTTTTAATATTTGGTGACTATGTTTACAGATAAAATGTTCTCTTACCATGTGGTAGGGGAATAGTTTTATTG
This sequence comes from Enhydra lutris kenyoni, assembly GCF_002288905.1. Taxonomy (NCBI): domain Eukaryota; kingdom Metazoa; phylum Chordata; class Mammalia; order Carnivora; family Mustelidae; genus Enhydra; species Enhydra lutris. Next base: position 91,142,268 of record NW_019154086.1, on the reverse strand, counting down.
GAGTTCACCTAGTTGTCTCTGACCAAAACACTGACAAATTCTAGCTTAGGGTAACATAAATATGAGTAAGGAAAGATCTAGGTAAATATTTTTGAATTGATATTAGACTCAACCAAACCATGGAAATATTAATTAGGAACTGTAAGAATAAGGAAAATGTTTTCCATGCAAACTATTACAAATATACTTGAAAGAGAGCCTTGGAGTTACTACATTGTAAAAATTGGTGTGAAAAAGCAGAATGTTTGAATTGTTGTTAATATGCTTCTTTTCTTGAGACTACCATTTTATTTTTCATAATAAGATATCTTTCTAATTCACTAGCATTCCACATTTTGTGTAAAACCCAACTTTGTCTATAAAATTAATATTTATAGAGTATAGATATACATTTAATTATTTAAAAATTATTTCTAAATAATTTATATAATAATATCATTTTGACTATTCAAGGGTGTAATTTATATATTGTGTAAAATAAGAATTAAAATAAAAGCAGTAATATCATCATGTTTTAAGAAAACATATAGTATATAATGGGCAAAGTCCTTATAATATGATTCAAAATATTAAAAATATCTTCAAAATTACTAAGAACATGTTTAGACATGCCCTTATTTTTTCTAATGTTAGATAATGAAATTCAGAAATCTGGTGTTTTTCTGCTTTTATTTCTTCTTTACTCACAAATGTTTTCCAATTGAATTTTATTTCTCAGATTTAAGAAAAAGGCAAAAAAAATCATATGATAAAACTTAAAAATAGTTTTGTAGATCTGCCTATCAAAGATCAAGTTAATTTATTTTAAGGGAAATAAAAACTTAAATGAATACTACAAAGAACTGTATTTAAGTTATTAAGAAACACTCTAAATCACACATAATAAAACTATAACTATAGGTAAAGCTGTTAATATGAACTAAAAAAGAACAGTAGCCACCATCTTTCAGTAAACGGGATGAATATCATTTGATCATAAATATCATTTCACATAGGAAAATGAAGAAACTACATACTTCATTTACTGAGTTAGGAATAATACATGATTTGGGGGCATTAAGTTTTCAGGTAAGTTATCATGATGAAATTTGAAAAAAAAAAGGTGAAGTAAAGCAGAAATAAAAATTATCAGAAAATAAAAGACATTTGCTCAAAGGTTAAACTAGAAATCATCCACAATATAAAAATAAGTTAAACAGCCGAACAGAACAAAAAAAAAGGCCCTATAATTTTTACTGAAATGTGTATCAGATAGCATTAAATATGTAAATCTCTAATAATACACCTCTGAAGTTATTTAGAAAAGATGATTCTATCAGGCTATCAAGAATTTGAATTACTGCACATTTTATAATATATGTCTACTTGTGGAAACATTTTCAAAATAAAGTATTAGAAAGAAGTTACTCTAAAAATATGGAGAAATTATTTTAGGCAAGTGTGCTCAAATGTGATTAAAAAGTTATTTAATTAAATATAAATCTGTTTTATCTTTCAAATAAAATAAACTCTCTTCTATAACTTTCTTTTTTATATTTTGAACTGAGGACAGTACACAATGATCTGAGTTTTCATATTAGAGATAGTCTTCCTCTCCTGGCAAAATCCTTTATGTTAATTTTTTCAAGAGGGATATTTTGAATAATGAAACAAACTTATTAATAATCACTTCATAAGTATAAATGGTAATGATATCCAATTGATAAAAATTGGCAAGTCCACATGAGGAAAATATGCTTTATAAATTGTAGTTAGCAGATTGCCTAGTGTATGTTTTAAACTGATTCCTACATTCTTTGTGTCATTTGTTTTCTTATTTCTTAATTCTTAATCCATTTTATAACACATTAATTTATTTAAAAACTTCCTCAGCACCTATTCTGTATTTAGCCCTGTATGCACAGACATTAAATATTTTGATTATGTGAAGCAATTCAGGAAAACAAACAAACAAAAAAAAACCAAAAAGCATGAGTATTGAAAAAGATGATAATCAATTCCACCTACGTCCATCAAAAAGAACTGGACTCAATACTAATTTTGGAAGCTGTTGGCTTGAGATATGATAACCACTGCAGAAAACGCAAGAAAATAACATATAAATGAAGATCAATGAGCAATAATTGTGAGTGAATAGACTATGAAAATGGATGTATTTTTTACCACATTTTTATTTGTATGGAACTATTGTTTTTGGTTTGAATATATTTTCTATGGAGAGACTATGGATCAAATAATTTACTTAGAAATTACAAATACAAATAAACAATAAACATTTATGTGAAATGTGTTTATATTTTGAACTATTACTCTAAAAGACAATTTTGAAAAGCTTAATTCTGTTTTTGGAAATTATTTTAGATTGACTTACAAGTGATGAACTCAGGAAAACAAAGAAAAGTTACATTACCAAATTTAACTGAAAATTCAAAAATTTTAAAATTGAACTTAAATGTGATATACTTGATATTCCTTACATTAACTGTGAAGAATTTGAAGACGTTGTCTCTCTTTTCACTTCTTCTTTTACCCTGCTTTTATTAAGTTCTATTCTAGTAGCCACTTTTGAAAACCTTTTTGATAATTTGTATGTTTTTTTATATAAAAACTGAACCATCATTTCCCAGCAGATACCCATGCTAAAATGTCACTTCTTAAAACTTTTTTAATGATTTTATTTGTTTATCTAACAGAGAGAGAAACAGACAGACAGAGCAGAACCAGGAGGAGGGGCAGAGAGAGAAGGAGACTCCCCCTGAGCAGGAAGTGTGTCAGAACTCAATCGCAGAACCTTGGGATCATAACCTGAGCCGAACGTGGATGCTTAACAGACTGAGCCACACAGGTGCCCCTAAAATGTCATTTTTATTCAAGTGTGAGTCTCTTTCTTCCCTTTGAGGTTGAAACACTTTCCTTGCACAGACAGGCAAACCTCATTTTATTGTACTTCACTTTATTGCTTTCTAGATATTGTGTTAAAAAAAAAACAAACAAACAAAAAACTGAAGGTTTGTGGCAACCCTGTCTTGAGCAAGTCTACATGTGCCATTTTCCAGTAGAATTTACTCACTTCCTGTTTTTGTGTCACGTTTTGGTAATTCTTACAATATTTCAAACTTTCTCATTAGTGTTATATTAGCTATGGTGACCTGTAATCAATAATCTTTGGTGTTACTATTGCAATTGTTTTGGGGTGCCATAAACTTCACCCATATAAGATGGTGAACTTAAAGGATACATATTTTTTGTGTTTTGCCTGCTCCACTGAATGGCTCTTCCTCTATTTCTCTCCCTCTCCTGAGTCCACCCTATTCCCTGAGATGAAACAGTCTTGAAATTAAGCCAATTAATAACCCTACAAAGGTCTGTAAGTATTCAATTGGAAGGAAGAGTTGCATATGTCTTACTTTAAATCAAAAGCTAGAAATGACTAGGCTTAGTAAGGGCATGTGGAAAGCCAAGAGGTGCCAAAAGTTAGGCTTCTTGCACCAGTTAGCCAACTTGTGAATGCAAAGGAAAAGTTCTTGAAGGAAACTAAAAGTGCTACTCCAGTGAATACATGTAGGCCGCCACGGACCCAGCTAGAGGCGAGGGATCAAACCAGGCCCTGACTCGTGCCTCCTGAGTATCAGTTGAGTCGCGCTTGAGAAAGAGCCTGAGCTATGGACCCTAAGACTCACTGACGTGACTGCCTGCATGTATTAAGAGGCAAAACTGGGTTGTACATTTAACTGTTACAAGATTACCCTGTACTTGCACGGATTATAAATTGCACCATTGTAAACTCGTGAATTGCTAGTTAAAGATTAGCTAAGTAGACAAAAGTTACTGGTGTCAGAAGATCCGCTACCGGCGCTTGGGAAATGGGCTTGGTAAAAGCTTGAGGGGTTTCATGTGAATGTTACCTGTGTATGAGCCATCAACCGAAAATAGATCCTTCCTTATAATTGTTTCTGTTAGCTATATGATGCCTCACAGCCTTGAATAAAATTGGCACTGCTTGGACATCATCCACTGTGACCCTCCTGTCCTCATTTCTTTACAAGTCTTATTCTCTCTCCATTCTCTTACCCTCTCAACCCTGCTCGTGTCGTCACACTGGCCGCGACAAATACACAAATATTAAGAAAGTAAAACAGCCTTACTGCTGATGTGGAGAAAATTTAATGCCACAACATTCCCTTAACTCAAAACCTAATGCTGAAATAGGCCCTGGCTCTCTTGAAATCTAGGAAAGCTGAGAGAGGTGAGGAAGCTGAGGGGAAAATGTTTGAAGCTTGCAGAGACTGGGTCATGAGGTTTAAGGAAATAAGCCATCTCTATAATATAAAAATGCAAGGTAAATCAGCAAGTGCTGATAGAGAAGATGTAGCAAGTTACCCAGAAAATCTAGCTAAGATAATTAATGAAGGTGGCTACACTAAACAACAGATTTTCAATGCAGACAAGACAACTTTCTTCTTGCAGAAGGTGTCATCTTGGGGCACCTGGGTGGCTCAGTCCTTAAGTGTCTGCCTTCGGCTCCAGTCATGGTCCTAGGGTCCTGGGATCCAGCCCTGCATTGGGCTTTCTACTCCGTGGGAAGCCTGCTTATCCATCTCCCACCCCCCCTGCTTGCGCTCCCTCTCTTGCTGTGTCTCTCTCTGTCAAATAAATAAATACAATTTAAAAAAATGCCATCTAAGACTTTTATAGCTAGAAAGAAGTCAATGCCTAGTTTCAAAGCTTCAAAAGACAGCTCATTCTTTTGTTAAAGGCTAATGCAGCAGAAGATTTTAATACTCAGTTACCATTCTGAAAGATCTAAGGCCCCTAAGAATTATGATAAACTACTCTGCCTGTGCCCTAAATGGAATAGCAAAGCCTAGATGAGAACAGATCTGTTTACAACATGGTTTACTGAATATTATAAGCTCACTCTTGAGATCTGCCACTCAGAAAAAAGATTCCTTTAAAATATTATGACTCCTGGGGCATCTGGGTGGTTCAGTCCGTCAAGCGTCTGCCTTTGGCTCAGGTCATGATCCCAGGGTCCTGGGATCAAGCCCCATATCAGGCTCCCTGCTCAGCAGGGAAGCCTGCTTCTCTCTTTCCTGGCTCCATACTCACTCTCTCCCTCACTCTCTCTCTCTTGAATAAACAATACAAAATAAAATCTTAAAAAAAAAAATATGATGACTCATTACACCTGGTCACCCCAGAGCTCTGATGGAGATGTACAATGTTAATGCTGTTTTCATGCCTGCTAACACAACATCCATTTTGCAGATCATAAATCAAGAAGTAATTTTGAATTTCAAGTCTTGTGAGTTACAAATACATTTCATAAGGTTATATTGGCTATAGATTATGATTTCTCTGATGGATCTGGGCAAAATAAATTGAAAATCTAGAAAGGGTTCCCTATTCTAGATACCATTAAGAATATCCATGATTCGCGGGAATAGGTCCAAATAACAATAAAAGAAGTTTGGAAGAAGCTAATTCCTACCCTATGGTTGACTTTGAGGTGGATCAAGATTTCAGTGGAGGAAGTAACTACAGATGTGGTAGAAATAGCAATAAAAACTAAAATTACAAGTGGCACTGAAGAAGTGGCTGATTTGCTGCAATTTCATGAGAAAACTTCAACAGATGAGGAGTTGCTTCTTATGGATGAGCAAAGAAAATGGTTCTTTAAAATAGAAACTTTTCCTGGTGAGGATGCTGTGAGGATTGTTTAAATGACACCAAATGATTTAGAATATTTCATAAACTTAGTTGATCAAGTGGTGATAGCATTTGAGAGGATTGACTCCTTATTTTGAAAGAAGTTCTGTGAATAAAATGCTATCAAACAACATCACATGCTTCCTTTGTGAAAGAGTCAATGGATGTGGCAAACTTTATTATCATATTATGAAAAATTCCCACAGTCACCCCAACCTTTAGCAACCACCACACTCCTCAGTTAGCAATCATCAACATGGAGGAAAGAGCCTCCACCAGCAAAAAGATTATAACCCACTGAAACTTCGGATGATAACTAGAATTTTTTAGCAATAAAGTATTTTTAATTAAGGTATATACATTATTTTGGGTGGTTTAATGCTACTGCATACTTAACAGACTACAACATAGTGTAAACATAATGTTTATATGCATTGGGAAAGCAAAAGATTCATTTGACTCACTTTGTTGCCATATTTGCTTTTTTGCTATGGTCTGGATCCTAACCAGCAATATCTGTGAGGTATGCCTATAGGCATTCTTGATTCAACTCAGTGTCTACAGAAGTCCTCTGCATTATTCCTATCTCACTTCTAGGACAAAGCATTATGTTCCCTTATATTGCCCTTTCAATATTTATCATCATCATCTGTACCAGTAAGAAATACAAACATTTTAATACCCCTCAGTCTTATTACTTAGGTACATGGACACAATATATTTTATATTTTATTTTATTTTTTTATTATCTTATGTTAGTCACCATAAATATGTCATTAGCTTTTGATGTAGTGTTCCAAGATTCATTGCATGTAACACCCAGTGCTCCATGCAAAACATGCCCTCCTTAGTACCCATCACTGGGCCAACCCATCCCCCCAACTGCCTCCCCTCTAAAACCCTCAATTTGTTTCTCAGAGTCCATGTTGATGCAAAAGCTGGGTATTCATCCTTTCTGATGGTTGAGTAATCTTCCGTTGTGTATATGGACCACATCTTTATCCATTCATCTGTTGAAGGGCAACTCTGCTCTAGCCTCAGTATGGCTATTTTGGACATTGCTGCTATGAACATTGGGATGCATATGGCCCTTCTTTTCACTACATCTGTATCTTTGCACTCAGTAGAGCAATTGTCAGGTCTTAGGGTAGCTCTATGTTTAATTTTTTGAGAAACTTCCACACTGTTTTCCAAAGTGCCTGCACCAACTTGTATTCCCACCAAAAGTGTAAGAGGGTTCCCCTTTCTCCACATCCACTCCAACATTTGTTGTTTCTCGGTTGTCAGTTTTTGCCATTCTAACTGGTATAAGGTGGTATCACAATGTGGTTTTGATTTGCATTTCCCTGACCATTTTTTTACACAATACACAAAGATAAACTCGAAATGGGTGAAATACCTCAATGTGTGACAGGAATCCATCAAAATCCTAGAAGCGAACACAGGCAATAAACTCTTCGATATTGAGCACCACAATTTCTTTAAAGACATATCTCCAAAGGCAAAGGAAACAAAAGCAAAAATGAACTTTTAGGACTTCATCGAGATAAAAAGCTTCTTCACAGCAAAGGAAACAGTCAACAAAACAAAGAGGCAACCCACAGAATTGGAGAAGATATTTGCAAATGACAGTACAGACAAAGGGCTCATATCCAAGATCTATAAGGAACTTCTCAAACTCAACACCCAAAAAACAATCAAGTCAAAAAACAGGCAGAAAACATGAACAGACACTTTTCCAAAGAAGACATACAAATGGCTAATAGATACATGAAAAGATGTTCATCATTAGTACGATATATTTTAAATACATTATTAATTTTAGAGCAAACATATTCAATTGAATGAAATGAAGTACTTCATATTTTCTGCCCTTTCATGCCTCGATATCTTTATTTTTTTCCTTGAAGAATTAATGTGATGAGCCCTAGGCCTTTTCATTTTATTATGCTCAAAAGGTGTTTTAGCTCATTTCACATTCTAGTCACAATTTTATACAGGGACTTGTAGGGAGAGAAATTTGGGAAAAGTGTTATTTTTGCTGTAATGAGTTGAATTGTGTCCTTCAAAAATTCAAACCCCCTGAAGTTCAGAATATGACCTCATTTGGGAATAAGGTTGTTATAAATATGGTTAGTTAAGATGAAGCCACATAAGAATGAGATGGAACAACAATATGCCTGTTGTCCTTATTAAAGGGGAAATTAGGCATCACACAATTCCATGTGAAGACAAATGCAGAGATCTATTTGATATAGCAGAAGCCAAGGAACACAAAGAGTGTCAGTATACCAACAGTAGTGGAAAGGCCTGGAACAGATTCTCCCTCACAGCCTTCATCAAGAACCAAACATACCAAAAAACTGATCTTGGATTTCTAGACTTCAAAACGGTGAGGCAATAAATTTCTGTTGCTTATGTCACTCGTTTTATGATACTTTGAAACACAATTACTATGCTATAAAATCACTTGAAAATTACATTTAGTCATTTACTAAATGTTATTTCAAAAATTATCCTTACTTTGACAGTGTGTCTGTTTATTAAACATGTATCCCAAATTCTCATTTTTAATATCATAGATAATTCTATATAACATGTGGAAAAAGAGTTAAACTAATATATTTATTTTTCTGTTTGACCCAACCAATGTGCTAGGACTTTACTTGATTGAAATTCTCCTTTTTTTTCCCCTAAATTAACCAGCTAATATCTTAAAATATATTTAAAATCTATTAATGTATTACTTCTCAATGGGGAGATGATCAATATATATCAATGGTTAGAATTAAAATATCTCTCAGAATGATTTTTTTCCAAAATGACCATGTTTATGAAATTAGATTTCTCTAAAATATATTCCCTAAAGCTCTAGATTCTTCAAGGATTCTGGCAGAATTAGTACACAAAATATGGACCCTGAACATTTGGTTGCTATGAATGAAGGCTTTCCTTTTTCTGTCCTGCTTTGAATAATCTCTGGCTTATTCACTGATGGAAGGAATCTGTCTGGTTATTAGATTTGCCAGAATGCATGTTTAAATGTCATTTCTTTATTTTTTTTCTTTATTTTAAAAGATTTTATTTATTTAACTGAGAGAAAGAGAAAGAGTATGAACAGGGGAGATGGGCAGAGAGGGAGGGAAAAGCAGAGTCCCCTTTGGGGAGGGAGCCCAATGTGGGACTCAATTCCAGGACCCTGGGATCATGACCAGAAATGAAGGCAGTTGCTTAACTGACTGAGCCCCCCACATGACTTTTTTTTTTTTAATTTTCTTTAGCTGTGAGTCCCTTGAAAACCATTTGAAGAATTTATTTCCATGAGTTGTAAATATTTTCTAACACTAGATGCAATAGCTGACTTGTAGAAAATTTCTCTTTACATAAAGAAATAGTCTCTTTCTTTTATCCAAGCTCCACATATTGCATCCTAAAATATTATTCTTGTTAGCCCTTCTACAACAATAGTTGTACCATTCTTTTTGTGCCGACAGGTCTATTCCTGTGTTGCTTAGCCCTGGCTGAAAATGTATGTATTTGGAATATGTACTTGGAAGTGAAAGATCAAATAATAACAGAATTTATATGTTTCCTAAACGTAATGCTGTATTCTCTTATAAGATTTTACAAATTAATATGCTCATTTATTTATATGCAATTCCAGCACCATTTAACTATTTAGTGTAGAATTTTGGTTTCCAAATTCAAGATCGCATTGTAATCCCAAATAATTGACACCTTTTTTTCCCTATCAATTTCCTAGTGAAATGACCAAAGTAATGTAGTAAATCAAATGTTACTGTGACACTGCTTGAATTTAGGGTTTCCACCCACATACTGAAGTTTTCACAAACTTGACAGGTTGTGGGTGGCGATGACAGCAAAATGAGAGATGGGGACTCGTAGACCCCACTGGAAGGATTGAGGGCGCCTAAACTTTGGCAAAAATCCTCCAGGGATTTTTTTTTTTTTTTTTAAAGTGTCATCCTATCAGAGCTCCAGACATGGGGATAAAACTGAACTTGGGCAAAAATATGTGAAAGATGGGAAAGAGAAAGGAAACAAAGAATCCTCTACGCATCCAGATTCTGAGGGGAAGCAGAATAATATGATGCAATGTACTCTTTGCAAGTGTCAGGATAAAAGAATGAGTGTAGTGATAAGGAAGTGGGCTTCTAGGAAGCCAGGCAATTGAAAACAAGTAAGATACTGCACTCGTTTCTGACATCCTGAGGAGTTATGAGTGAAAAAATTATGCCTGGGTAAATAATTGAAAGAAGACCAAAAAAAAAAAAAAAAAAAAAAAAAGTTCTTAGAGCCTAAATCAGCCCTCCAAACTGAGTAACAGTGTTTACTCTTCAAGGATTAACAAATGTGATCATGGTCAAATTCCAAAGAAGGGAACCAAACTTGTTTTCAAAACAACTTGGGTTTTGTTGTTGTTGTTTGTTTGTTTGTTTGAGAGGGGAGAGGTGCTAATAGCTGTAACAAATAGACCCAGAATATTTGCTAGTTCAGCACACATACACACAAAAGTATGTATTTGTCATGTAATAGTACAGGGTGTATGTGCATGCTGTGAGGACATGCGTTCTCCATTCTTCCATGCCCATTCAGGGACCCAGCTTGACAGAGACATTTGTACTTCCCACCCATGGATTCCGAGTTTTCCTTGGGAGTTATACCCCTTCCAGCTAGCCAAGAGGAAAAGAACATGGAGGACTTGAAATGGGTGATTTTAATGGGCCAGGATTTTCATAGGCACACATCACTTGTACTCTTATTCCATTGGGTCAGACACATTGTCAGATGTAACAACAGAGACTGGAAAATATATTCAATCTGTACACCCAGAAAGAGCAGAAAATTTTGATGTTCAGCTAGCAGGACATGCTACATAACCCCTGGAAAATAATTCTTGGAAGAAGCCTCAGAAAAATTTTAAAACCTTCTTAACTTTTGAGAAAATGTTGCACATGCCAAAAGCAAGACAAAACAAAAAACAAAAATAAGTAAATATGTGAAGTTAATAATGTTAAGTATTAAGATGAAAATATGATTTCTAAGTTTAAACAAACACCATGTCAATCCAATAAAGGCTGTCAGTATGATATAGAAAGATTTAGACACAAACTTGTGCATTAAAAAAAATTATCTTGATGAATTATACCAAAAATCAGAAGAAAACATGATAGGTAAAATGTTGAAAATAAAATTTTAGTATATACAGAAATATTAAAAATAAAAGTGGCTATTGATATGTTATCCATTTCCAGTTGATAATAAGTTTATATTATCTAAACAAACTAATACTAAGTGGATATCTAATGTTACATATTAGACACATATACATAATATGTATATTACACACATGTAATATGTATATGCAATATATAATACATATTACATATTAGATACATTAAATGTCAGATATAATATCTAATATTATATACCTAGTTTGTATTATCTAATTAATACAAAGAATTAAGGCATTGTATATCTATTTGTGGTCTTGGACACACATATTATCATTCTAAAAGGATGATGATTTTATTGCAGAAGTAACCAGTTTCTTATCTCTTATTCTTTGGAATAATAAGAAAAATTGCAGTTGTTTTAATTATACCTGGATATAAATCTCTTTTACCAGTTACCTAGCTGTTGTGATTGGTTTTAAGGACTTGGAGCTTAAATTTCATCATCTATAATTATGGTTAATAATAACCAACCTTAGGATGATTGTGATATTTAAATGAAGCAGTAGACTTGAAAATATCTGGCAAATATCTTTCCATCAATAAATATTTGTTGAGGTGAACATGCTTCTGAATGAAAGCACATCAATTTCTGTATCACTCATGCAATTTCAACTGACAAAAGAAAAATTAAAACTGATCAGAATTAAATTCTTTTTTTTTTTTTAAGGATTTTATTCATTTATTCAGCTGAGAGAGAAATCACAAGTAGGCAAAGAGGCAGGCAGAGAGAGGGAGAAGCAGGCTCCCTGCTGATCAGAGAGCCCTAGGCGGGGCTCGATCCCTGGACCCTGAGACTATGACCTGAGCCCAAGGCAGAAGCTTAATCCACTGAGCCACCCAGGTGCCCCTAGAATTAAATTCTAAGTCATCTTACAGTATCACATTTTTTAAAAGATTTATTTATTCTTTTTTGAGAGAGAGAAAGAGTGAAGGTGAACATGGGAAAAGGGAGAGAGAATCTCCCCACTGAGTGTGGTGCCCGATCCGGGACTTGATCTTGTGACCCTGAGATCAATACCTGAGCTGAAATCAAGAGTCAGGTGCTCAACAAACTTAGCCACCCAGGTGCCCCATGAAATGGTTAAAACCATAGTTGTACTAGTTTTAGTATACAAAACCATAGTTGTACTAGTTTTAGTATACAAAATTATGTGAAATTTGTTAGCAGGCACTTTTTGAAATTATTTTAGGAGTTACATTTATGAAAATGTGTTTTTGAGATCTGATTTCTTGTCTTTTTAGTAATAAATGATAAATATATTTTTGGTGTTTTGTTTTGGTATTAGTTTAACATTTGATTGTTCCAATGACTATACTTGCCTTGATCATTTTGCTATTAATTTTCCTCATATTATTCCTGCATTATTTACTTATATGAAAGTTCAAAAATGTTTTTGTTTTTTGCTTTCTATAGCTGTAACTGTATCATAACACCTGATAATATTTTATTAATTTATCACATTAATTACTAGCCTACTCCAAAAGAGCTGTAGTAACTCTGCTTTTGTATTATATTAGAGAAATATGATGAGATGTTTAACTTAAAATTTTATCATTATAAGGTAGAGTGTAATTGGTTTTTTATGTGATAGTAGAAAACTAAAAAAAGCTTTTGGTCCCTGGAAGTGGAGTGACACTGAATGATACACCTAAAATGTAGGAGTGGCTTTGGAACTGGACAGGGTGTGAAGGCTGGGAGAATCATGAGGAGCATGGTAAAAATAAACTGGATGGTTTTGAAGAAATCATCAGTTAAAATACGGACGTTGAAAACATTGCTGGTGAGAGTTTAAAAACAGGTGAGGAACATTATAGAGAGATCCTAAATTGCCTTAGAAAAAGCCTAAATTGACATGGATAGACTGTTAGTAGAAATCTGGACTTCAAGAATGGTGCCAGGGAGGTTTGTGAATTAATGAGCATGTTACTCCACACTGGAGGAAGAAGAGAAAGAAGAATTCTTTCTATGTGGTGGAGAAAACTTAGGGGAAGTAGGTCCTACAGTTCTTTGGATGGCAGACCTTGTGACAAATTTGAATAAAATAGCTGAAGAGATTGTTTATTTATTTATTTAGAGTAGGGGTGGAGGCAGATTGAGGGGGAGAGAGAATCTCAAGCAGACTCAGCGCTGAGTGGGGAGCATGGAGTCTGACATGGGGATCCATCTCACAACACTGAGATCGTGACCTGAGCCACTCAGGTGCCCTAGCCAGGATATTTTTAGGCAGAGTGTTGAATACACTTCTTGATTTCTTCTTGGTACTTGTGGCAAAATATAAAAGTAGAGAGAGAAAGCAACAGGTATTAAACAAAAAGGAACGAGGTTGATGAATTTGGAAATTTTAGCCTTACCAGATGATAACAATGCTAAAAGTCCAAGTACCAGTTGAAAGTGTGGCATAGAGTAAAGGGATCATATGACTATATAATCCTTGGTTCAAACTTTAGGAAAACAAAGGTCAGAATATTAATTAATAATAGATTAAAAGTGTGCCCTTATCTTAGTCAAATCAGAGGCACTCTGTAAAGTTTAGAAGTATTGCTACACAACTATCTTGATAAAACAAAACAAAACAAAAAACAAAAATAAGTAAATATGGGAAACTAATGATGTTAACTATAAGATGAAATATGATTTCTAAGTTTAAACAAACACCAAACAAAATAGGGGCACTTGGGTGGCTCAGTTGTTAAGCATCTGCCTTCAGTTCAGGTCTTGATCCCAGGGTTCTGGAATCGAGCCATGCATCAGGGTCCTTGTTCGGTGGGAAGTCTGCTTCTCCTTCTCCAACTCCCCCTGATTATGTTCCCTCTCTCTCTCTCTCTCTCTCTATCAAATAAATAAATAAAATCTTAAAAAAGAAAAGCCCCAAAATAAAGAAAATATGATCTCAGAATGTCTTTTTACCTGTTGGAATGAAACTCAGCCTAATTTACACACAAACCAAGTTTCTTGATAAATTTCATTATTAGAAACATTGCTATTTTGTACTAAATGGGACAAGAGAGTATTGAATGGAGGAAGGCTGTTGAACTCATGAAGATGTAGTTGGAAATATGCTACTTTTCATTAAAAAAAAAAATCAATGACTCAAATGTCAGAAGCTAGAACTCAAGAGTTTTACCCAAATGTTCAGTGAAGAACCAGAGAAATGAAAAGGAACAATTCCAAGGCTTGAAATCTCATTTAGCTGAATTAGAAAATGAAATCTCAAAATTTTTGAGCTGATGAAGTTAGACGGCATTTGAACTTTGAACTAATGCTGAAGTGGCATGAGAAACAGAGAAGTTTGGTAGGAACATGAATGTATTTTGCATATGGAACAGATATCATTTGGGGGAGCCAGAGGGTGAATGGTAGTAGGCAAAATCTTAAGACATCCCCCATTATATTTGCTTCTTGGTATTACTCCTGTGATTATGTTTCATTACATATGGGAGGGATTTTCAGATATAATAAAGGTTACTTTTTTGAAGGATTATGTGGGTGTGCCTGAACTAATCCCATGGGCCCTAAAAGCAGAGAAGTTTCCTTTAACTCATAGAAGAAGAGAAAGCCAAAGAGATTGGAAGCAGAAAAACTCCACCTCCCTTTGCTGACTTGACAGTGAATGTCACCCCCTGGCAGACATCGAGCAAAGTAACTAGTTTGTCACTACTACCGCCACAAAAGGCTAAGTTCTTCCTAGAACCTGAATGAGCTTGGAAGTGCTCCTTTCCCAACACCTTCAGATAAGTGCCCAGTATGGCTGATCTCTTGATTTCAGCTTTGTGAGACCTTCAAAATCAATAGTTTTTTTGTTGTTTTTGTTTTGTTTCTTTTGTTTTTTTTTTTTAAGCTTCGGGTCTGTGGTAATTTGTTCTAAAGGAGAAGAAAATTGGACAAATATCTTGTATTTGTAAAGGACCTCCTCGTAAAGACAGGTGCAATTTGTAGGATTCTCTGAGCTTTGTGATGGTAGCGCTGTCTACCAGGGCCAATTTCACACTGACACCTTGACTTCACTTCACTTGGATTCAGAAAAGATGTGCATAATGGAACCTCCCAAACTCAGAGGAGCCAGAAGAAGCAGGATAAGCACTTTGCTACTTCCTTCTACTTCTGTATAGAGATTCATGGAAACATGAAGGTGTTTGGTTTGGGTTTAGATGTTGTACATGTATTTTCAGTTTCATTTCAGAAATGAAAACACATGTTTTCATTTCTCTTTTTTAAGGAGAAGGTTGGTTGTGGATATTCAGTACAGCTTCAAACTATTCTACTGCCACTACCATATTGTCTTTGTCCCCTTCTCTTATGCTAAGCCAGCTAGAGGAGTATTAACTCATTATTTCTATGTGTCAATATTAACAAAGCAACCAAATTAAATATTTTAGGAGATAAAACCATGGACAATTTGAGGCAACACTTATTAATAACTTCTATTGTAAGCTATTTGTCTATAATCAATGCGAAGTATTCTAGCTTTCTATATGAAATATTTTTTTGTCATTGTTGATTTTAGATTTACATAAAAAATTCCAGGAAAGGTTATGCATTTTTCACTTAGTACATTTACAATTACAGTGCATTAAAAATAGGAAATTGCATAATCTCCTAATTAATGGAATAGTAAGAATTTAACAACTTCGGAGGCCTGGGTGGCTTCATTGATTAAGGGTCTACCTTCGGCTCAGGTCATGAGGATCATAACCTTTTTCCCATTGGAAATCATCGTAATTATGTAGTCTTCTTTTTTTTTCACATTATTTATAAATTAATTATAGGAATGAGTATTTGTCCTTAAGTAGAGTTTCATCTATACAGGAGTGAGAAATTAATGGATTATACATGACCACCAAAAGAGACATTATGTGTTGGTACCAACTTAATTTTTTCTTCTTTACCTGAGCCATATAATAGTCAACTAGAACATATAAGAATACATACTATGAATTTAATTTGTTTAAATTTAATTTTCTGCAATACATTATATAATTATGTTTTATTATATTATTAATCATTATATACTCTTATTGTGGTAGTCATAATACATTATGCATTTATTTATTATCGCATTATATATTTCCTTATTATATCATATTATTATTACATTTCTATAACTATTATTTTGGGGGAGAATCATGTCTAAACACATTCTTTTTTTTTTTTTTTGAATACATGCTTGTTAAATTTAATTCAATAGTTATACCTAATTCTGCCTTGTAAAAACAACAAAATGGCCCTATCAAAATTACATTGTGATGTGAATATAGGCTTGTTTTTGATACAACTCTAGAAAAAAATTGGCACCAAATGCACATGATAAAATTACAAGTTTAATTAATAAAACTACCAGCTAATAATTTCTCAATGCAGCTTAGAGGTGAAGAACAGGATGCTAGGAGTTAATGAATCTTCCAAGTACAGACAGTCCCCAATGTGTATTTTCCATATATAAATGGCCGTCTTCATTGGGCTCAATTCAGAAACTCCTTTTCTGCTTCTCTCAGTGACCAGTAATTCAGGCATTTTAAACTCACTTCTATGGCCTAAAGGAGGGAAAGATGAGAAAAGTAAGGCAGGGTATCTGTCTCCACTGTGCAGAGGCTCTTGATATTGTTCACATTTGCCTCCATTCCTACCTTAGCTTCATCCAACTCCACCAAGGTCCTTGTCAGTGGACAGAACTGGAGAGCTCTTCCTCTCACTGAGTGGACAGTGAGGTCATTGGTGAAGTCACAGGGGCCAGGACTACAATGTCAGTGTTCTTGGCAATCCAATTTGGAATTCACAAATCCTTTTCTTGCATAGTAAAAAGCAGAACAAAACATAGTCATTAATGGTAGTTCATTTCTACCATTAGAACATTGTGTTGTTAAGTTAAACAAGTTAGTGTATTTGGATTTAAACCTTAACCACCATTTTGATATTTTTTTAATGATGAAAAAATGCTCTGAATTCCAAACAACTTTCTTATAAATGGCCATTTGAAGAATAGACAGGAAGTACTTGAGAGCGTCACATGAGATGAATTTCTTGGCTCCTG
Organism: Enhydra lutris kenyoni; assembly: GCF_002288905.1. Taxonomy (NCBI): domain Eukaryota; kingdom Metazoa; phylum Chordata; class Mammalia; order Carnivora; family Mustelidae; genus Enhydra; species Enhydra lutris. The sequence goes on along the minus strand of NW_019154086.1, from coordinate 91,125,272 downwards.
AGTGAACAGGGCAGTAAAAAAGGGGAAGACTGTCATTAGTTGACACAGCCATGTGCAAGATCCCCTCAAAATGCCAGGTGTAGGAGGTAGAGCTATCAGCAGGTGGCTCCTGCAGGCACTTAAATGTCTAGGCCACTGTAAGTGTCACTAAACCCAGAGTTGTTACTTTTCTAAATTTTAATAATGATACAGGTATTTCTAGCACCTGGCATTAGCTTTGCAGGCAGTCATACCCATAGCTACTTCCACCCAAACCTTCTCCTCTCTTAACTGTTGGTCCAATATGAGTGAGTATGAGAACTGAGACTATAGCTCTTTAGGGACCAAATGGGACAATTGTTTGCCTGAGAGATTAAAGCAACATTACTGTGGGTGTCCAATTATCTTTGGTGGCAAATATTATGGAATTGGCCAGTCTAGAGTTTGTTGTCAAAATACTTTATCTCCTGGCCCAAGGTTTTCAGGTCTCTTCCGGAAACTGAATATGGTCCAGAGGTTCTGTAAAGCTTTACAAAGAGCAGCTAAGAAAAACATTTTTCCTCTTTGGTGTACCTGAGCAACTGTCTTTTTCTTAGAAAGGTGTTAGAAACAGAGAAGGGTCAGTAGTCACTTTTGTAAAGTTGATGTTTTAAAATAGCTTTTTAGATATCATTAAAGATTCAAACCTAAGAACCCAAAGTTCTGGAGCATCTCTTCTTCCCACTGTTAACAGGAATAAAGTAAGATACAGGAAAGATTTAAATAACCCCATTATCTGGATGCATGTGGACAGAGTTGCAGAAGTCAGGAGGCCTTGCAAACAGGAAGGATTATAACTTATGAAGGGAGCTATCCACATCATTGGTGGTGGGCCAAGGCCTAGTCTGGAGGCTGATGAGGAAAAAAAAAAAAAAAAGAAAGAAAGAAAAGAAAAAGAAAAGGAACAATTCACAGCAAACCCCAGCTGTGAATGAAAGCAAATGCATTCTTTTTTCAACATCTGAATTCAAGTAATTAGACTTTGAAGTCAGCCTTGAATTTTGGGTGTCTTTGAAATATATCTCGACCACCATTTTTATGGAAATCAATTTACAATAATGTCAATGTTTTCCTGAGATTTTATCTAAGGTTAATTATTAAATAGTTGTTTTAAAGTTTTAATTGTCAGTTAGTTTTTAGTAGGATTAATTCTTGTGAAGGCACCTCAACACTCATTTACAAGAATCTCTAAAGCTTATCCACAGCTTGAATCTTTGAAATTTAAATTTAACACTGGGAAAAATACAAAGACAAAGCTCTTCTTTCTCAGATCTATGTTCCACTTAATTTCCTTTCTTGTCCCAAATAAATGAGAGTGGGATTAGCCATGTAGTGTAGTAGAAACCCTCACCTTGGGTGTGGCCTGACCTCTGTATTGGTTAAGATATAAGGCTGAGGTGCTAAAACAGATTTTCAAATATATGTTACTAAAATAAGATAAACATCTCTTTATTCCTCACACAATGGTATGGAAATAAATGAATCTGGAATAAGTAAGATAATTCTACTGCATTACTTTTTCCTTTCTTGCTTTACTATTCCAGAACATTGTTTGTGCCTTCTGTATGGCCAAAGCTGAGAAATTGGCATGCTTAAATTCCAGCTGGCAGAAAGTAGAATAGAGATGAAGGAGTAGCTAACAGGTGGTTCAGAAATTGCACAGATCCACTCCCATCCTACTGGTAAAGAACTTTGTCATGTGATCAACCTTACTTGCATGGCCAGTTGTGAAATGGAAGCAGTGGAAGATGGAAAGAATATGTTTGAGGAGGGTAGAGGATGATATCAACCAGCATTCTGGTAGTCTCCATGACAAAGTAAATTAATCACAACATTTCAGTATATATTTTCCAAAGTCTGAGGAATTCTGTCTGAAATGTCTCTGTGTGTGAGCTTTGCTAAGGGTCTAGTCTCTGTTGGAGCCACAGGTAGCACAAACTAAAGATAGGCTTGTGTGGAAAGCTCTTTGCCTCTCCTTCAATTCTGAATGATAATCTTGCTGGGTAGAGTACTCCTGGTTGAAAGTTTTTTTTGTTTTGTTTTGTTTTGTTTTGTTTTTTGTTTTTTGTTTTCCTTTCAGCCTTTTAATATATATCATGCCACTCCCTTTCAACTTGCTAAGGTTCTGCTGCTGAGAAATTACGTGATAGTCTAATTGGGGTTTTCTTACAAGTAAGAAGCTGTTCTTTCTTGCTGCTTTTATTATTCTCTCTTTAACTTTTCACATTTCAGTTATAATGTGTCTTGGTGTGGATCTTTGGATACATCTCATTAGGAACATGATGTGTTTCCTGGACCTAGATGTCTGTGTCCTTCCCCAGGATAGGGAAATTTTCAACCATTATTTCAAGTAAGCTTTCTGCCCCTTTCTTTCTCTCTTCTTATATATACCTATATACTATAAATGTTATTTCACTTGATGTTGTCACATTATCTCCTAAGCCATCTTCACTTTTCATTTATTTATTTATTTTTTTCTTTCTGTTGCTTTGTTTGAGTGAGTCCCACTGCCCTGTCTTCCATGTTGATGGTCCACTCTTCTGTGTCATCTATCTGCTGTTGAAACCCTCTAATGTATTTTTCAGTTAAATTATTGTATTCTTTATCTCTGTGACTTCTATTTGGTGCTTACTTATTTTTTTCTATCTCTTTGTTGGCGTTCTTGCCATGTTCATTCATTTTTCCCAAGTTCGGTGAGCATCTTCATGACTATTCTTTCAAACTCTTTATCAGATAGATTACTTATTTTTGTTTCATTAAGGTCTTTCTAAAATTTTGTCTTGTTTGCAAGTTTTCCTCTGTTTCTTTATCTTGCTTGACTCTCTGTGTTTGTTTCTATGTTTTATGTGAAAAGCCACCTCTACCTCTGAAGGTGTGTCCTTTATAGGAGGTAAACCCTATTGTTCAATCTTGCCTTAGCCCTTGAATGTCTCCTGAACTTTTGAGATTGTCTGATTTATTCTTTTTATTATTATTATTTTTTAAGATTTTATTTATTTACTTGAGAGAGAGAAAAAATGGCAGAGAGAGAGTGAGCATGAGAAGGGGGAGGGTCAGATGGAGAAGCAGACTCCCTGCTGAGCAGGGAGCCCGATGCAGGACTCAAACTTGGGGCTCCAGGATCATGACCTGAACCAAAGGCAGTCGCTTAACCAAATTAACCACCCAGGTGTCCCTGTCTGATTTATTCTTGATAGGTCCCATTTGTTGAGGATGTGCTAGGACCTGTCAGTGTTCCAAAGGGAATGATCTCAGTCAGCACCCAGAGTAGGTTGATTGGAAGCCATACCTCAAAGAGCAGCTTTGAAAGTATGCAAATGTATGTGGTCCTCTGGGACCACAACTGTAGACCCTGTTGATTTCTAGACAAGGAGGTCTGGAGGTACCCATGGGGGAAGAGTTGGTAAGAATCAGGCCTTCATATGAGTTTATAAGCTTTCTGGAAGGTACCAATAAGCTGTGGTGAGGCCAAGGGAAGGTGCACAGATGGTTTCTCCCTGACTACATTCCATTCTACAGAGAACACTTCTGTAGCCTTTAGTATGTGGCAAACCTGAAATATTTCTCTTGAATTGAAGCTCCAGGACAATCAAATGGTCTTTTGCATATGTAGACTCGGGTTGTGTTTCAGTCTGTTGTCTGTATAGTGCCATGGGCATGGTATGCTGCTGAAAACTGTCTTTCCAATAGTTACAGTACTGTGGGTTCTGGGAGTTCAAGCCCCTCTGGCCATCACAGCCAGGTAATCAAGCCAACCCTTGTGTCGACTACACTTGCCCACTAACTTTAATGAGCTCTGGGATAAGTTCTAGGTACAGTACCTGTGACCTCAGCAAGGTCATATCTGCCCATGCCCACCTGTGTTAGCAAGACAGAGAGGCTGCAAAAATTGGTGCTGTGCAGCCCCTTTGTCCTCAAGGAAAATCCCAACTAATTTTTGCCCCTCGAACAGATGTTTTAAGATTAGAAACTAAATCATCTTTGTATACAATCCAGTCCCCCCTCAAATTGCTACCTTTTTGCTGGTTCCCTGGAGGAGTAAGTCTGTCCATGATTCCCTTGAAAAGAGTGTCTCAGATCCTTATAGCCTCAAGGGTCCCCATAGACATCAGTCCCATTGGTTTCCAAACCTAGACATTTTTGGGACCTCATCTGTCTGGTTATGTCCCAATGGTTGAGGTGCCCAGTATAGGTCACAAACCTCTTGTTCCTCAGGGACAGGCCCAGCACCATAAGATGTCTCTCTATTGTGTGTTACTACTGGAAGTTTTCACAAGATTCTACCTCTCCCACATTTCTCTATATAGCCCTTTTATCCATTGTTGTGTAGGAAGCTCTTCAGCTAGGTTTCAGTTCTTTTTCATCAGAAATTATTTTTTATGTAGTTGGTGGTTTGGTGTCCATTGGAAGAGGTGAATTCCAAATCTTCCTATGTCACCATCTTGGGCCACCTCCTCCTAGCTTATCTTTTCTGACTGCTATTTATCATTCTCCAATTTTTCTGAATGGATTGCTGGTTAAATGGCAAAATTGGGGTAAAAAGTTCTATTCTTTTTTTTTCTCTTATTTCAAACACAAAACTGAAAAACAGAGGCAAGCTAAGAGGGCTTATATATTTGTTTTTATAATTTAATATTATATGGAGACTATATCTAAGATATCTGTAAGTAAGACTTGTTTTCATAAAATCACAAAAGGTATATTAAATATGATGAACTAAAATTATTATTGATATAAAAGACTTTCATGTCACTATAAGGATTAGATTAATAGAAAGTACTAAAAATAATTTTTAGTAGTCACTTCTAAATACTCATCTTTATGAGAAACTACTGCAAAAATAGACAATCTGTGTGCATATCTTCAAAATCAAAACACCAACCAAGTGCAAAATTTTATCTTTATACCTTATTATATCTTACTGACATTCTATAGGTAGAATATAGTTTACCCTTTATTCAGTGTTTGATGTACTCAGTTTTACCTAATTAGAACTATTCTTTATTATTTGCCACATTGACATTCTCATGTAAACCAAAATTATAATGCAAAATTGCTTCTGTTGTAAAATTTTGGTGTATTATGGGTGCAATTTCTTGCACATGTTGGGGCTTACTCAGTTTGAGAGTGAATGATCTTTTTAGCTCAAAGTAGGAAGGGTGTAGCCACCAAATAGTCCCTCAGTTATATCATAAAAACCTATATACTCCAAGGTCTGAGGAGCAGTGCTGGGAAGAATGATAAAAAGACTCTGTGAAGAGGCACTGCTACTGTGGTTAAAGAAGCGGTAGCTGTGTAGTTGTTTTATCCTTGCCAAGATTAATAGATATTGATCATCACCATTAGCTTGCCAGTCGACAGCCAATTGCAAACAATTCATGGGAGGATTACAGAGCGTTGAGCCCCCAGTCTAAGAGTATATTGTCAAATGGACAATATCACATGGCGTGAGGGAAAATTTACATAGAAAGGATACTCGGTAGGATTTAAATAAGCACCCCTGAACCTTTCTTCAGAGCTAGGAAATAATACAATGCTTTCAGTGAAAATAGATAAGATGGCTCAATTGATACATTATTGAAGCTGAATAAATATGACTGTTATATGGAAAGGTCAGCTCTAATTGAAAGGCCAGAAAAAATTAGGTCTTCAATTAAATTCACTCAAGCAAGATGCCATGTAAGTTGAGATATGGTGATTAAATGAGTTTATAAGTGAAAAATATTTCCAATGTTTACTACATTTCAGACTCTGTTTTGTTTATGTTATATACATATTTGAAAGCTCACACTTAAAAAATTGTCCAAGAATATATTTCTCAAATCTATATAAAAGCAATGAGAGCATGTCCATTGTCCAGTTAATGTACAGAAAAACAATTGAATAATATTTATCAAAGATGCCTTATAGTCAACTTATTATATCTTTAAATATAATGACATATTATAATATGTCATGTTATAATATAATGACCACTTATGGTCAGTTAATATGTGGCCACAATCAAAAGAGCAAATTCAAAATTGCTATTAAAACCTCTAGATAAAATGGACTTCATAAATATGTTACATATTTTTATTTTACACATTTTACTGATTTTAATGTCCAATTAATTCTCCTATTCAGGTATTGATTTCCCACTCAATTTTTCATGATTACTTTTCCAAAGGAAAAAAAAATTATGACATCCAATGATTAGCATTATTTTAAATTAAGTAGACAATTTATGTTAACCATAATGGAAGCTTTATTAAAACTCATATGGATTATGTTAGCGTATAGTATTTATTTTTCAGTGAAATTGATTGTTTGAGAAATACCATAGTGGTCAATATCAGTGCAGGTATTCTATGTACAACTATATATGTACACACACACACACATACACACACACACACTATATATGAAGCCCTAAGACATTCTGAGAGAGGAAAACCCTTTCCTATGCTGCAAGTGTCCTGAAGCACTGGTCCCAAGACCTTGAGGGCAGTTCTGTCTGAGGGGAAAAGATTTGAATCAACCGAGAAATGAAGAGTGGCAAAAAGCTTAAGAGCATTGTCTCAGGTATTAATGGTCTGTGGGTTGAAAGGAAAATAAATGTACTTGTGATTATAATATCAAGAGGCAATAAATGGTTTTTGGAGCACTGCTGTATGAGTTTCAGCCTCAATATAGGCCCTAATAGCTCATGTAAGTGTCTTGCAGAATGGTTACCATTCTGTTCTTGGTCCAGTTCTACACTTCTAATTTCAGAAAAGTATTTGAAAGGAGTAGGTTCCCTTGATGGTGAGAAAAGTACACATAGGTTCACATGGCTGAGGAAACTGTGATCTAACCAACTCCTCTCTAGTCATACTGCACCCCAGTACACTGAGCCTGATATGATACTCCTAGCTCATATGTGAAAAATCAAAAACATGTCCAATTTTGTCAAGTGTGCAAGTAAGTCATCTTTAAATTTTAAACTTAATTTGGAGAGGAGCAATTGAATGTCCATTATGTCTGATGTAACCTTCAGTTATTCAGGAATTATCACCTTTAACTCTGAACCTACCCTCTGGAATGGATCATTCATCTACACAGGTGATTCCTTTATATTCTAGGAGATATTATTAATTCTACTGTTTTGTTTTTTGACCCTGCTGACTTCCTTTGGTAACTTTACTTTTTGGGATTAAGTCATGTAACTATGGTGGTGGGTCTACTCTTTCTCTCCTATGTGGAATTTGCCCCCCATCTTCCTATTAGGGTAAGTTAGGAGAGTAGAAGAAGCTTTCTTCCTTCGAATCTCCTTAAGAATTGTGAATATACAAGAACTATATTTCTTTTCAGGATGGCAGAGGATGAAGATTAGCCCCTCACAAATGCCAGCTTGATGGAGTTCAATGCCCACCTGAAACAGTTTGTAAAATAAGCTTTCTGTCCTCTGCTCCTTGGTCATCTTTGATGGTAGCTTCTCATTCTTGACCTTCCATCTCATCTTTTCCCTCCCATTTGTTAGGAGCCGTTTTTCCGTTTTTTTCTTTTTTTGCCTTTATTTTTTTTAATAATTTTTTATTTATGTAAAATAGGATCATATTTATTGTTTTGCCTTCCTGGTTCACATGTACATTGATACCCAAGAGGTGCAAATGCAGTACACTGATCCTCAGACATGGCTATACACTGGAAACTGAGATGGCTTCCTTGTCACTGGGCCCTCTTCCAAGACTGATTTTATTGGTGGGAGTGGCATAGGTACTTCTTAAAACTCCCCCAGGTGCTTTTAACATGTAGCAAAATTTCAAAATCATTAATAAGTTATCAATACATGATTAACAGTTGTTTTTCTAATTTCATTTTACTCTTATATAAGACTAGTTTCACCTGGTTTCCTACAAGAGAATTAAGTCCTTTGTATCTCTTGATATCTTTGTTTCTTATGCAGGGGGAATTAAAGGAAAGGAAGAAAGCTCTTGATGTATAAGTGAGAGTAAAAAGTGGGAGAAACAAAGAACAACAGCTTAATATTTTGGAGTATTGTGCTGCCCTGAATGTAACGTGTAGATAGGAGAAATTGCCAAACATGTATAGATGACTTACCACATACCAGGCAGTGTTCTCAGCAGTTCTCAGCACACAAGTGAAGAAAACAAAGTCTCCTGCCTCTTGGAGTTTTCCCTTATGGTGAAGAGAGAATCAATGACAAATAAACAAAATAAGCAAATTAATTATTATGGGGGAGACAAGTGCCAAAAAGGAAAGAGCATTAGGAGTATAGGATAGCTTAATATTAAATAGTGTTCAGGGCAAACCTCAATAAAAAGCAAATTTAAGCAAAAACTGAATAAAGATGCACAAGTCATCCAAGGACTTATATGGTGAAAATGCATTCTGGACACTCGAAGGAACATGCTATAATTTTGAAGAAGCAACAAGGAGGCTGTTATGGATGGAGTAGAGAGAAGGATTAATGGGATGGGTTAAAAAATTTACAGGGATCCTGGTCACATAGGGTCAAGTAGGAATTTATGTTAGAATTTCCTCTGTGTGAAATGGGAGCCATTGGATGGTTTAGGACAAAGGAGCATTTTAAAGGGATCCTTATTTTGAGACTGTACAGCAATAGGGAAGAATTAGAGAAAATATTTATATGATTATCCCTAATCATGTGCAAGATGATGGTGACTCAAACCAAAGTTATGGACATAAAGATGGTGAGAAGAGGGGCACCTGGGTGGCTCAGTAGTTTAAGTGTCTGCCTTGGGCTCAGGTTATGATCCCAGGGTCCTGGGATTGAGCTCCATATCAGGTTCTCTGCTCAACAGAGAGCCTGTTTTTCCCTTTCCCCACCACTCCCCCTGCTTATACTCTCTCTCTCTCTCTCTCTCTCTCACTGTCAAACAAATAAATAAAATATTTAAAAACAAAACAAAACAAAATAAGATGATGAGAAGAGGTTGGGTTCTGAATATATTTTTCCAAATATGTATACATTGTTTTCAGGGTATATTCAAGTGTAGAAAAAAATAAATTGAAATGCCAAGTATTATTTTTAGTAATATAACTTATTAAGATCTTTAGCGAATTGTTGAATATGTTAACAACCCCAGGATGTGAGAATAAGCACATATATCCTATATAGACATATTTAATCAGACTTTACACACATTTTACAGGTTTATCAGTTAAAAATAAAATAACATTTGCCCCCAAATTTATCATGAATATTTATCCTTATTCCCTCAAGATGCAATATAAAGTGAACACCTTAGACATATCTGCAGAGATTAGAAATTTAAAACATAATTAAATCATGGTTCAACAAAATAAATTCAATGGATTTTAACAAACTTATACAAATGTTTTCTTTGCCTGCTAATAAAAGTGTTTAAAATCCTTATTCTCCCAACTTACAAAATGTAAAATGTAAATTAAAAAAAATAAGTAGATAGATAGGTGATAGATAGGAAGATAGAGATAGTAAAGATAAAAAATCAACAGTCCCAGTTTACTGAAGAAGTCTCAGAAGTGACTTACTAACATTGAAAGAATTTGGCCCTCTAAGTATCTTTTCAATATATAGGTTTATAGATTCCTGGTCATAGACAGTAGTATCCTGAAATGCTGGCGTATTGCACTTTTCAATCTGGAAGTTGCATGTCATATCTCAGGGCAATAATAAATGTTAAGGTTGTGTGCAAGTGAAAGATCTGGGGATGTTTTAAAAACTTAGTGTCTAAATTTAAGAAAAAATAAAGTGCTGGGCAGCTAAATGATTTTCTCAAGATTCTGTACTAGAAGATAACAAAGAATTTCATGTAATGCATGCCCAAGTGAAATTGGAAATACTGAATTAAAATGTAATTCAGAGTTTACAAATAGAAGTTCCAGAAATGTCTCTCCCTTATATAAAAATATTTTTTTTGTTCCTGATAGTGATTTTTTAGAACAATATGGACATTAGAAAGAAAAAAAAATAAAGGAAAAAAAAGAATAGGAAAGGAAATGTAGAAGTTATTGGCTTTAAATACTATTAAGTTTTCTCTAGTGGAAACAAGATGGGTAACAGATGGTAAGAATGGCAGTGACTAGACCCCATGTAGGAAATGAAAATGGAAAATTCATAAAAGAAAACAAGCTCAATGTAAAGAAAAATGAAGGGGGGTGGTATTTTATTTTAGCAAAACCGCAACATTTTCATCTCATTCTAGTCCCAGGAGAAATAACTGCTCTTCTTTTGAATTTAATAATATGACAGAGATGATAAGCAGAAAATACGAGAAAAGTTACAGCATTGGTCAAGACAGTTCTCCTTGTAAACTCCTAGGAGTACACCACATTTATCAAAGATTACACCTTGCTGGGACAAGGTGCAGACAACAACCACAGTTTGTTAGGTTCCAAAGTGCAGTGTGCATACTAATTACAATGATGTGTTATACTCTACAAGACCAGGTGTATACGGTACAGCACAAATAAGCATGCAAAAATGGAAACACATTACTATAAATTAAATTACCTCTTAGGGAGTGCCTAGGTGGCTCAGTGGGTTAAGCCTCTGCCTTTGGCTCAGGTTATGATCTCAGGGTCCTGGGATCGAGCCCTGTACCGGCTCTCTGCTCAGCGGGGAGACTGCTTCTCCCTCCCTCTCTGCCTACTTGTGATCTCTCTCTCTCTCTCTCTGTCAAATAGGTAAATAAAATCTTTAAAAAAAAATACCTGTTAGTCTGGGTCAACTTAATTTTCAACTTATTTATAGACATTTTAGTTACGATAATACATTGTTTTCTTCATATGTCCATGATGTGAATATAGATCAAAAATATATCTTATTCATTTTGGGACATTTGAAAAACTTTTTTTTTTCATTTTCTTATTTTTATATTCAAAGATTCCTTGAATCTTTGTATCTTTGAATCTTATATTCATATTTTTATTTGGTTTTTCATTTTCTTATTTTTATATTCAAATATTCTCATACTGGCTGTTGTAATTCCAACAAAAAGGATGTTGATTACTTAGTGTTTATTTCAGAAAACTTGCACATTTATCGCCCCCCCGACTTTGGAAGTTTTTTTTAGGGACACCTGGGTTGCTGTAATCATTAAGACAGTATGGTACTGGCACAAAAACAGACACATTCATCAAAGGAACAGAACAGAGAGCCCAGAAATGGACCCTCAACTCTATGGTCAACTAATCTTTGACAAAGCAAGAAAGAATTCAATGGAAAATAGATAGTCTCTTCAACAAATAGTATTCAGAAAATTGGATGAATGAAACTGGACTATTTCCTTATACCACACACACAAAATAGACTCAAAATGGATTAAAAACCTCAATGTGAAATAGGACATCATAATCCTTGAGGAGATATCAAAATCCTTGAGGAGAACACAGCTGGTGACCTCTTTGCCTCAGCCACAGCAACTTCTTCCTAGAAACATCACCAAAGGCAAGGGAAGCAAGGGCCAAAAATGAACTATTGGGACTTCATCAAGATCAAAAGCTTTTGCACAGCAAAGGAAACAGTCAATAAAACCCAAATACACCCAACAGAATGGGAGAAGATATGAGCATATGACATATCAGATAAAGGACTAGTATCCAAAATCTATAACAAACATATCAAACTCAACACCCAAAGAACAAATAATCCAATCAAGGAATGGACAGAAGACATGAACAGACATTTCTCCGAAGAAGACATCCAAATGGCCAACAGACCCATGAAAAAGTGTTCAACATCAGTTGGCATCAGGGAAATACAAATCAAAACCACAGTGAGATATCACCTCACACCAGTCAGAATGGCTAAAATTATCCAGCCAGGAAGTGACAGGTGTTGGCGAGGATGTAGAGAAAGGGGAACCCTCCTACATTGTTGGTGGGAATGCAAGCTGGTGCAGCCATTCCAGAAAACAGTATGGAGGTTCCTCCAAAAGTTGAAAATAGAGCTACCCTATGACCCAGCAATTCCACTACTGGGTATTGACCTTAAAAATGCAAATGTAGTTATCCGAAGGGGTACGTGCACCCAGATATCTATAGCAGTGATATCCACAACAGCCAAACTATGGAAAAGGCCTAGATGTCCATTAACAGATGAATGGATAAAGAAGTAGTGGTATATGTATACAATGGAATACTACGTAGCCATCAAAAAATCAAAATCTTGCCATTTAAAATGATATGGATGGAACTAGAGGGTATTACGCTAAGTGAAATAAGTCAGTCAGAGAAAGACAATTATCATATGGTCTCTCTGATATGAGGAATTTTAGAGGCAGGGCGGGGTGGGGTGGGTCATGGGGGAAGGGAGGGAAAATTGAAACAACATGGGACCAGGGAGAGAGACAAACCATAAGAGACTCTTAATCTGAGGAAACAAACTGAGGGCTGCTGGAGGGGAGTGGGGGGAGGAATAGGGTGGCTGGGTGATGGACACTGGGGAGAGTATGTGCTATGGTGAGTGCCGTGAGTTGTGTAAGACTGATGATTCACATATCTGTACCTCTGAAACATATAATGCATTATATATATATATATATACATATATATATATATATATATATATATATATAAAAGAATCTATGGCTGCTAAAATATTATGTTTTTTCAATCAATTTATACTCATCTCTCTCTCTCTCTCACACACACACACATACACAAACAAAATTCATAACTCTGGGTTCCAGTGATTTTCTTATCACTGGTATCTGATACTGAGATTGCAGGTACTTATAGAGTCTTCAAATATTTCAGCTATTTAATCTAAGCATTACATGATGAAAGGGAGTCTTGGTATTTCCTCTGCCAAATAGACTGTAGTCATTTAGTGCAGTAGGTAGGAGCTTAGGGGGATATAAAAAGTAATCAAACTATAATCAAATACAAATTTATTTAATAAGATAGGTAACTTAAATGCATACAAACAAAGAGTAAACTAGAGCAAGTGATTTTGGGGAGATTCAAAGGAGGTAAAGATTACTTATGCTTTCCTGGATCTGATACATTGTGATAAAGGAATTTGAGACTGGATTTGAAGAACAAATGGGATTTGAAATTTTACCTTAACCCTTAATGACTAAGGTAGAGTAACATCATGTTACAAATGTTTTCTGTTTTTCTTCAAGAGGAGATAATTATAAACTGCACCTCAAATAGCCTGTTTTGAGGCACCTGGGTGGCTTAGTTTTTAAGTGTCTGCCTTTGGCTCAGGTCATGATCTCAGGGTCCTAGGATTGAGTCCTGCATCAGGCTCCCTACTTGGCAGGAAGCCTATTTCTCCCTCTCCCACTCCTCCTGCTTGTGTTCCTTCTCTCGCTATGTCTCTCTCTGTCAAAATATAAACAAAATCTTTTTAAAAAAGCATGTATGAATAAATCCATTACACTGTTTCCTATTGAATTTTAACTATTTGATCACACTTTTATCTTTAATTTATATTCACTCCATGGGAGGAAATATTATATTGTTTTCATGTTTTCCTAGTGTTCAGTTACTTTATTCTTACTTCTGATCAGGTTGTTGTATATTCATGGATTTTCCTTAGCTTCTTAATTGCATACCTAGTAAAGTATAAACTTTTAGCCTGATATTTACACACGCCCCACATCTAGATATGTAGTACATTTTTAAAAAAGAATTTATTTATTTATTTGACAGAGAGAGATCACAGTAAGGAGAGAGTCAGGCAGAGAGAGAGAGAGAGAGAGAGTGAAGCAGGCTCCCTGCTGAGCAGAGAGCCTGACGCGAGACTCGATTGGAGGACCCTGAGATCAGGATCCGAGGACCCTGAGATCATGACCCAAGCCGAAGGCAGAGGCCCAACCCACTGAGCCACCCAGGCGCCCTGTAGTACATTTTTAAAATGATCTTCGACACCTTCTATTCATGTGCTTCAGGGTGCTGAAACTGAGGCATGAACGAAATAATTAGTTCAATTCATCTTTTAACATTTATATTCCAAAATACTAAAAAAATTAATGTATTATTAGAAAACACACCCCAAATCATAGTGTACTGTGTAAATATGACAGATTGAATGCATTTGCTCTGTTATTAATAGCTGAATTCTGCTGCCATTTGCAAAATGCACTTTGATTGATTGAGGGGCCATTTGGCAATCATTGAGAATTCACTGTTAGCAGAGATAAAGTTGCAAACTTTGGTAAACAGTAGTGTGCCCCATATTATTGATCCCTCCTTTATTCTTGATTTTGATTTTATGCAATAATTTTCACTATTAGGTGACTCAAATATCTCTTTCTCTATCCCACATTTTTCTCTGAAAAGAATTTCATTAAGTATACTCTGAATCATTTAATTCATTCTGTGAGAGATAGAAGCAGTAAGAGATACTCAGTGCCTTGTGATGCTTAGTTGATCTCATCATCACAAGAGTTGTGAATATTTTAATAATTAAGTTACTTCAAATTTTAACCTTCTTAGACTCTCCAATATATTTTCAGAAACAACTAGACTTTTGTGAATTTTATATAGTCTGAAATAGAATCATTGGACAAAACCACATTTTAAAATACACTATTTTATTTTCAGTTACAGACACACACATAATGTGTGTCTATTCACATATGTATAATATGTTTATTCAGCTGTATTTAGTCATAGACACATATTTGGTATTTACATAGCTATATTCAGTTATAGACATATTTACATGCATATATGAAATGTATAAATATATATGCATCTATAACCAAGATATATAGCCAGAGATCAGGCAAACTTGACACTTCTTTCACTGATGGACAACAGTCTTTCTTTTATTTCAACCAGTTTTGGTTGAATTACTGGCCTTTATAAATAAAATACTGCATCATCAATTAGTAAATTTAATAACTGAGGGGTGTGTGTGTATGTGTTTGTGTGTGTGTGTGTGTGTGTGTATTTAACTTTACTCTTCAGGGTACTCATTTTGACAATTGTGTTTTTCGTACACATCTGCAAGATGAAAGGATAGTATTTGGGGCTAAATTTATGCTTGTCTCAGATATATTCTGGGGTCTTCATTTCTTCTTTCCTCAATACGATTCATGGTGTCACCTCACTTTCTTCTTATTTTTGTTTTTCTTAATAGAATAGATTACTGAAAGATAAAAGTAAAATATTATGTATATAGTAGAATTCTGATTAAATTCCAATTTTAAGTTATCTATTAAACTACAGCCCTAGCAAGAAAACGTGAAACAATGGCACCTCCAAAGCTATTGATAATATGCATTGTTAAATGAATATTGTTGAATGAATATTGCTCAAAAATGACATCTAATCATTTTGACAAGGCTGTCATAGGGAGAACAATACAAGATTATAAAATCAAGGTTTTTCCTGAAGCAGAAATATCCAGGCAGATTTTAAACTGTGTGTGAAGAAATTGCCATTTCTCATTCAAGTGGACATTAAATCCTGTTCAAACCTTTTTTTACATTTAAGTTAAAACTTCAGTAAACTTTATCATTATTGCTTTTTAAAAAATGAATTACCAACAAAATTGCAAGGGGAAAAATGATAACACCAAGCTTTTACACAGGAAAACTCTCTCACATATTTTATTTTGGCAATCTACAAAAGAAAAATAAAGTATGCTATTTTACAAAATGTGAACAGGAAAAAAGCTGTATGCATTAACATGATGGCATTTTCACAAATTGCTAACATTTTTAGCAATCCTCAGCAAGATACTACAAGTGGCTAAAATAACACCAGAAAGCAAGTGCTGAAATAAAGTTAATCATTTCTGAAGATTGTTATTGTTTTCCCACTAAGTACTCTGAGTCAATCCCTTTGTATCCATTTATTTATTGTCATTAATAGAGTTTGATGGCATTTGAAACAAAGCAGAAACAGGTAACAGCAAGGCATTAAAAATATATGTACCTTTTCACATTGAAAGAAGTTATGTTTCATCTGTATGATGGTATTTAAAATAAGTTTTATTTATACATTTTACAAAACAACTCTATGATCTAGGCAAAATCTGTATTTATATTTGTTTTGATATATCCTACAGCATGTTTTTAGTTTCTCATTTTTTTTAACCCACAAAGAGTTTTTATTTGAGTTTTCTGGACCAATAGAATCAAATATTAGTAATTTTATGCTTAAAATTAATGAGAATAATTTCTTGTCTTCTACTATAATCTCTAAATAAGTTCATACTATCCACCATAAAAGCCATATTCATTTTTTTTAATTGGCAATATATTTGTAAGATATACCAAAATTACTAGAATTAGTGGTGTTTTTCATAGATGTTTTCTTGGCAACTCTGAAATACCAAGAAGCCATTATCAAAGTTAAAATCACAAAGACAAAAGTTTAAGTCCTTCTCATATATTTATTTAAGCTCTATTGTAACATTAATGAAAACTTTATATAAGTTAAATAACTCTAATATTTATTCTATTATATACATCAATTAACAATGTTGTATAGAAAGGTAACTGGGTGACTCTGTTGGTTAAGTGTCTGCCTTAGGCTCAGGTCAGTCTCCATATGGTCTGTCTCCTTCCCCTCCAACAGGCTTTCCCTCTCTCTCACACACAAAAATACATAAATTTTATTTTTTTATTTTATTTTTTAATACATAAATTTTAAAAAATCTTTAAAAAATAATACTGTATGGAAGAAATACCAGGATACTCTTTTTACATTTCTTCTTCTTTTTTTTTAATGTTTATTTATTTGACAGAGATCACAAGTAGACAGAGAGTCAGGCAGAGAGAGAGGAAGGGAAGCAGGCTCCCTGCGGAGCAGAGAGCCCGACTCAGGGCTCTAACCCAAGACCCTGAGATTATGACCTGAGCTGAAGGCAGAGGCTTTAACTCACTGAGCCACCCAGGTGCCCCGTTTTTACATTTCTTAAAAAGAAAAAAAAATCCTGGGGTGCCTGGGTGGTTTAGTTGGTTAAGCAGTTGTCTGCAGCTCAGGTAATGATCCTAGGGTCCTGGGATCAAGTGCCCTGCCAGGCCCTCTGCTCAGCAGGGAGCCTGCTTCTCCCACTCTGACTGCTGATGTGTGCTCTCTCTCTTTTTCTCTGTCAAATAAATACATAAAATCTTTTTTTTTTTAAAGATTTTATTTACTTATTTATTTGACAGACAGAGATCACAAGTAGGCAGAGAGGCAGGCAGAGAGAGAGGAGGAAACAGGCTCTCTGCTGAGCAGAGAGCACAATGAGGGGCTTGATCCCAGGACCCTGAGATCATGACCTGAGCCAAAGGCAGAGGCTTTAACCCACTGAGCCACCCAGGCGCCCCAATACATAAAATCTTAAAAAGAAAATCCTAATCAAATCACTTCGTATATATCATTTGGTATTATTTTAAGAATTTCAAGTGATTATAATTGTGATTTCAAAACTACAAAAGTTTTGAATGACTCTGAGGCTGATAGTAAATTGAAAAAGAATTAAAGGAAAGTTTAATTATATATTTGAAAGGTTATAAAATTGTATTAACTTTAATGAGTGTCATGTTACTAAATGTTTTTATGGTCCCTTAATAATATAAAGTTTAGGGGTGCCTGGGTGGCTCAGTCAGTTAGGGATCTCACTCTTGCTTTCCACTCAAGTCATGATCTTAGGGTTGTGGGATCAAGTCTTGAGTCAGGCTCTGTGCTCAGCATGGAGTATGCTTGTCCCTCTCCCTCTGCTCTTTCCCTCCTCCCTGCCCCATGCTTTCTCTCTCTCTCAAATGGATAAAGTCTTTAAAAAAATAATACAAAGATTAAGAAAGATCTAAACTGGAATTTCAGAAGCACAGTTTTCCATATCCATATGTAAGAAAATGTAAGAAATAAGTATTGTGCTAGTTGTCATTTGCCTCTCAAAATCCACTTTCCGTTCTTTTCCATCCTGTGTGCCCCGGCAGGCTTACCTGCCCAAGAGGTGTCCTGTGCTCCCTAGAATTGAGATGTGTTTGGCCAATGGGGAGCAAAAGCAGATCAGAGGTTGGAAAAGAGTAAGGCTGGCATATTTATTTCTTCATTCTTTATGACTGAAAATACAGCCTTCTTGTAGACCTCAAAGAGTAAGAAGTAGGATTTATTAATGCTTTCAGTGACAAATGATAGTGAAACTTCACAGCTAAATAAAGTGACTCAAGGGAAACACAAGATTAAAAGAGCAATCCTTCCTTCTTTTTTCTGGATAGCTTCAAAATAGATACAAGTGACTTGAGAGAAAGATTGGGTGCAGAAATTGTGTTAAGCCAGGTTTGAGATTAATGTTTAGGAAAGAATTTTGGATTTCTTGGCACATGAAATTGACTGAAAGTAGGAAGAACCCTACTGAAATACTGAGAGGAATCTACAGCCAAGAAATCACCAGCATGAACTCAAAAAGCCTTAACTGAATGTGACAGAAAACAAATGTATTTCTTCCTTACATATTTGGGAAGGGAGCTGCAAATGCTTACAAACCAAGTGCATATTCCACAGCACCTATTTTAGATATGGCTGTGAGACGTAAATAAGGAACCTCCCATAATACAGAGTCAAAAATCCTTGGACAAAAGATCTCCCCCACTGCCACTGCACATGTATAGATTAATAAGGAAAGATACCCCTCTCTCAGAGAAGGCCTTTGCCATAATGGCTGCATGGGATTCAAACATCTTATGGACCAACATTGCTAGGATAGCTGAGTTTTACATCTTCTTACTTTGTTGCTGAGAATTTTTAAAACTTTATTAATGTTATTTTATTTGAGAACCATTATTGTGTGTTGGGAGTTAGTAAAATCTTTCTCTCTGTCTTCTCCTTTTCTTATTTCTGTCAGTCTAAGAGTAGCCATATCTGAGCATGATAAAAAGACTGCTTATCAAACAGAAATCTTGAATTTCAAGCTGAATTTAGGAATTGGATGGGACTTTGGTTAAACCCCTTGAAAAGGAAGTGATTGCTCTTGAAGTGAGAGGAAATACAGGATTTGTAAACTTAGTGAGTAGAAAGGTAGACTGAGGGGTGCCTGGGTGGCTCAGTCGTTAAGTGTCTCCCTTCAGCTCAGGTTATGATCCTGGGGTCCTGGGATTGAGCTCCGCATCAGGCTCCCTGCTTGGCGAGATGCCTGCTTCTCCCTCTCCTACTCCCCCTGCTTGTGTTCCCCCTCTCACTGTGCCTCTCTCCATCAAATAAATAAATAAAATCTTAAAAAAAAAAAAAGAAAAAAAAAGAAAGGTAGACTGAGGCAGAGATATTACTCTTAATTATCAAGTCTTTTTATTTTCATTATGGTTATAGAAGACTATCTTACTGGACATCCTTCCTTTTAGGCAATACTGTGAATCTCATTCTTATTAATATAAATGTGGGAAGAAATAGTGTTCACCCCATTCGTACTGTTTATATATACATATAGTATTTATTCCTGCAAAAGACTTGTTGAAGATCATTTATATTATATTAATCATTTTTTTTAAAGATTTTATTTATTTGTTTGACAGACAGAGAGCGATCACAAGTAAGCAGAGAGGCAAGCAAAGAGAGAGGGGGAAGAAGGCTCCCCACAGAGCAGAGAGCCCGATGTGGGGCTTGATCCCAAGACCCTGAGATCATGACCTGAGCTGAAGGCAGAGACTTAACCCACCTCGAGCCACCCAGGCACCCTATACTAATCATTTTCTAAAAGCCCTTGTGATATAGTCTTCTTCAAATGTGTTGCCAAGAAAAAGTGCCTTTGCGTCTGAAAACTTATGTTTATACTAATAAATTTACCACATACAGTAGCTAAATTCAATATTAATATCAGCAATGAATCATCTCAGGTGTCTGCTTTTACTTGGCCATGGCTTATTGTTATTTCCCTTCTTATACAATTTCTTAGTAATATTGTATATTAATGCATCATATCCCGTTTTATCCTACTGTCTTGATTGGGCTTTGTTGGATTGGATTAGTGCCATTAAAAATAATCCAGAACCACAGAAATCATCTATGTAAAGACTACATTTATTTATTAGCCTAATATAAGAGAAAGCCAACTTACTCAAGAGCAAGTTTCATGAATCTCTCTGAGGGAACAGTATGATGCTTAAATAAAGGGCTAAAGCAAAGGAATGAAAATTGTCCCTCTTGGTTAGTTAAAAGGAAAATTATAAAATACCTTTTCTGGAATTAGTCAGTATCACATTCAGTCATCATTAGAAGGGACCCTAAGCAAGGACACTAAGCACTCAACAGAGTTTGGACTGAGTTTATTAAATTCTATTTCTTTATACATTTTCATTATCATGGTCATGAAAAGCAAAAAGACAGAACTTTTAGTTCACTGTTATGCAATCTTTTATGAACATTTACAAATCACATAAAATTTCCTCTACTAAACCATTAATATTATCAGCAGTATGACCTTGATCATTATGCTTAAAATCATCTAACCATCTTTGTTCCAAAACTGTTGCAGATGGATTTCTCCACAAAGTTCTCATAAATCCTAGCAGTCTATTTTCCTTCATGGTTGCTTTCTTTTCCAGTTTTACCCAATCCTAAAAGAGGACAAAGCCTTAAAAAAACCACTTTAATAAAATGAAACAATCAAGCTTCAATTTGGGTAGGAGTGAAGAATTTCTACAGGATGGGGGGTTATATTGGACTCTTCATAGAACATAACAGTATGAATCTACTCGATTATAATTGCTTTCTCTAATCTCTTTTTAATCACATCTTAACTGAAGGGATGGAAAGAGAAGTGGCAGAGATTTTCTATCTTTGTCTTGTCCTTGTCCTACTTCTCATAGTAACTGAACTGGATTAGCCTCTGGATCTCACCATGGGTCTATCAACCAATCTCACTTTTTATGTAGAATAAAATTTCTCCTTTGAGTTTGAGTACTTTCATACCACATGTCTTAGCAAGTAAAACACAAATTATACTCAAAAGCACATTAAATTTTGTGCATTTAGGCCCTACAAGTTTGGAAACTATTAAAATGATTAAACATAAGAGGAAACATTTAAAAGATCTAAAATTCCAGGCAATCAGAAGAATTGTGGGGGAAATTTGTCTGACTTCTGTCTAATATTTGTTTTCTTTATTTTTTCCTGTATGCAGGTTTAAAAAAATTCAATTCCCATTCTGCATGTAAAAAGCTTGGAAGTCACCACTTTATCCTACCAAGAAGCAAAAAGATGAATAGACTGAAAAGTCAACAACTCTTTTTGAATTTATGACAGAAATGAGGACAGAAGGAGAAACTGCTATCCCAAAGACAGGGAGAGAATGATAGGTAAATACAGGAAGAGAGTGAAGAGACTTACAAGGAGAAACCACCTCAGGAAACAGAATAGGGAGACATAAAATACCATGGCTGAATTGCGGGAGGTTCAGTGTGCTAAGCCTGAGATTTAAAAACTCCAGTGGGACTCAGTTATTGGTGGGCTCTCACACTTTAGTGAGTTTTACCTCAATGAGCTCAACAAAGTTTTCATAGTAAATACAGGAGAAAAAGTTCCTCCTGCTACAGGAAAGGGAAAAAGAAAGGAATAGTTTTAATTAGGCCAGAGCACTATGGTTTTCTTAAGAAAACCTTCTTAAGCCCTCAGAAGCTATTTTACCAGAGCCTAACCTGCTGAGGTTTTATCAGAGCTGAAGTGATCTAGAAGAAGGAAAGTACCCCAATCCAGCGATCCCTAGACATCTAGGTGGGGGAAACAGAAATATTCAATTCCAGCCAACTCTAGCCTTTCATGTAGGGAAAGAAATAATCAAATTTCAGTCCCAAACAGCCTTCCACAGTGGGAATAAAAATAGCCCACTCCAACCCACTCTAGTCATCCTATCCTACCTACATGTAGGGGAAAGAACTGAGAAAAACTTTTGAGGTTCACAGTCCAGGCATAGACTCACACAAAAAAATGAAGATATAATCATAGGACTATAGAAGCTTCCCCTCCCTCTTACTTTAAAATTTTATTACTAATGGGTCATTAAAATATATGTGTGTGTATGTATGTGTGTGTGTGTATATATATATATATGTATATATATATATATATATATATTCATTTGATAGAGAAAAACACAGCAAGAGAGGGAACACAAGCAGGGGGAATGGAAGAGGGAGAAGCAGGCTTCCCGCTGAGCAGGGATCCTGATGCAGGGCTAGATCTCAGGATCCTGGATCATGACCTGAGCCAAAGGCAGATGCTTAATGACTGAGCCACCCGGGTGCCCCACTAATGGCTTATTTTTTAAAGCACTTCCTTTTACTCAATGTATCATGTCTAGCTCTTAAGAAAATATTATAAGGAACACCTAAAGACAATAAATGTAATTTGAGGAGAGAGAAAGTATAGACATTAGAATCAGACATGGCTGGTATATTGGAATTATCAGACTGGTAACTAAAAACAATAATAATTAGCATGCTAAAAGCTCTAAGGTATAAGTAAACAGAATATGGGAAAACATAGGCAATATAAACAGAAAGATACAAATCTTAAAAAAGAACAAAGTAGAAACCCTAGAGATCAAGGGTTTCTTGATTTCTTTATTTCTGAATGGATTTAAATCCATATAAAGAAATAATGGGCTTATTATTTTAATGGACTTATTATTAGACTAGACATGGATGAGGAGAGAATATCTGAATTTAAGGATATCTCTATAGAACGCTTGAAAAATAAAAATCTAAGAGAACAAAGACTGAGAAAGAAAATAGATCAGAATATACAAGGACTGTAGGACAATGACAAAAGGTGTAACATTCATGTAGCGGGAGTATTAGAAGAAGAAAAGAGAAAAGGAGCCGAAGAACTATTTGAGACAATGATCTCAGAATTTTCCCCTGAGTAATGTCAACATGCTAATCTAGGGAGCTCAGAAAACACAAAGGAAAATAAATGCCAAGAAAATTACACCCAGGTAGAGCATTTTTAAACTACAGAAAATTAAAGAAAGAAATCCTGAAAGAAGCCAGGAAAAAAGAAACACTGTAACTGTAGAGAAACAATGGTAAGAATTACATTGGACTTCTCAGAAACCATCCAAACAAGAAGAGAGCAAATGAGAAATGTTTAAAAGTTTGAGAGAAAGAAATCCACCAACCTAGAAATTTGTAACATGCAAATTTACCCTTCAAAAATGAAGAAATACTTTCTCAAACAAAAACTTGAATGCCTCTCTCTCAGAAACGGGCAGATAGAGGAGAAAGAAAATCAGTAGGATATAACTGAACTCAACAATACCATCAATCAACAGGATAAAATGATACCTATAGACTACTTCATCCAACAACAGCAGAAACACAGAAACAAAAGAAACAGCAAGTATTGATGACAATACGGAGAAAAAGGAACCCTTGTGCACTGGTGGTGAAAATGCAACCTGGTGTAGTCACTGTGGAAAACGGTATAGAGTTTCCTCAAAAAATTAGAAATAGAACTACCACTTGTACTGCTGGGTATTTAGGATCTTTTATTTTATCTTAATAGTAAAAGCCTAGGGCACCTGGGTGGCTCAGTGGGTTAAGCCTCTGCCTTCGGCTCAGGTCATGATCTTAGGGTCCTGGGATCTAGTCTTTCATCGGGTTCAATGCGCGGCAGGGAGCCTGCTTCCTTCTCTCTCTCCCTCTCTCTCTGCCTAGTTGTGATCTCTCTCTTTCAAATAAATAAATAAAATCTTTTAAAAAAAATAGTAAAAGCCCAGATTCTAGAGAATTGGTGGGAGGAAGTAAGAAGAGACTGAAAAGTAGGATAAACCTGCACTGTCTTTGGTAAAGACTAAGTGTGGAATCCCATTGTTTCCCTCACATCATTTATTCTAAATTTTGAGTTTGTTTTTAAATTAAATTTCTTTAAAATTTAAAAAAAAAATTAAAAATATTATGTAATGAAATTGAAAAAAGATGACCAATGATCCTTAATGAAAAAAAAAATATGCAGTCTGCACTTTACTCTGTAGTGATAAGTACAGTTATACAAAATGAGATACTGGGAACTTGATATAATTCATAACATAGCATATTTAGTTGATTAAGGAAAACTTACATATTATAAAATGAACATTTATGGTTCAAAAAATGATTGAGACAAATTTAAGACTCAGAAGATTAGAACAGGATTCATCATAATTAAGTAATTAATTAAATGTATGGATTCTGATATTACATGAAATTGAATAGAAAAGTAGAGAATAGAAAAGTAGAAAGCATGACTATGAATGTGTAGGTTTAACTCAATATTAAGTCATTGTATTTTGTTAAGATAGATGAAATGGAATCAAATGGAATAAGATATTCAAGTGTTTCTTCCCTATAATTTCTGGTTAGAAAAAACACTGTCTTAAAAGAAAATCACCATCAAGAAAAACTCAATCTCCCAAGAATTTAGAAATATACATATTAAAATGCCAAGATTAATGCCAAGATTTGGAAATCAAGTTGAAACAGCTGAACTAATCTGAAATAATTGAGTAAAAATCACCCATCAATAAGTATTTACATAGCCTCACAGAGAAAGTATAAATGATTATAGAAGAAAAAATAATTTACTACAGATATTTAAAGACATAAATAGTAAAACCAAGAGGAATCACTAAAATACTTTAAAATGCATGCAGGAATTATAGTTTTATTAACAATATATTGTTATTTTGTAACTGTGAATATCTATATATCCATATATCTATATTTAATATCTATGTATCCGTATTGAATAAAATAATAAAAACAAAATTCTAAATATATATTTTTGTATCTCTGCTGCTGAAATAAGCCAGAGTTACATGTTCACTTTAGCGCTCAAATTCTTATTTCTTTTTTTTTAAAGGTTTAAAAAGAGATTTTAATTATTTATTTATTTGTCAGAGAAAGAGTGAGCACAAGCAGGGGGAGTAGCAGGCAGAGGGAGAAGAGACTCCCCACCAAGAAAGGAGCTGGAAGTGGTACTGGATCCTAGGACCCTGGGATCAGGACCCGAGCGGAAGGCAGATGCTTAACTGACTGAGCCACCCAGGCACCCCTCAGATTCTTATTTCTAAAATTAGTTTTTATTAAAAGGAACCAGTTCTCCTTAGAAAAATGGTTGATTTCATGTCTGAGATGAGTTATTCTGAAATAACTTATTTCAAAAAGCAAAGCAGGTTTCAAAGACTAATGAAATCATGTTGAAAGGACGTAAAAGCTAATCTAAAACAGGCTCCCACTGGCCAATTCTCAAACTGGGGGAATATTAGCTGATATCAATTGACATATAGTAAATCTGAAAAGTCATGAATCCATGATGATCAAAAGAGAAATTAACATATTAGTAATGGTGAGTAAGTCAAAACTGTCCTATTAGGTTTTGTTACTCAACCTCCTTTGTATTATTTATTCATTCATTTTATCAACCTGAAAATTAGTAAATTAAATACACTATTAAGTAAAGAAATTTTCTGCCCTCAGGTAAAGGCATATAAAATAACCAAATTCAACTAGATATAATTTAGATATCTTCAAGTATCTATAAACATATGATTCAGTTGGTTACAGTGTTTTGAAAAATGCATTTGTTAGGATCCTCTATAATCAAAAATGTAGAATTTAAAAAGATAAATACATTACTTGTTTTAGTCCTTTATCAACTTTAATAATCACTTTGGACTTCTACTCCCCCACAGAAAAGTCACAGAAAGAATCTAGAAAATTTGGCTTAATGATTACTTCTTTCTTGAAGTAATAAAAATTTGACATTAAAATTGCTATAAAATTGAGATCTTTCCAAACGTCATTATAATCTTACAGACTGTGATTCATAAGACCATGGTGTGCAACTTGTAGGATATTGTTAGAAGGAAGCTCAAAAAAATTACAACACTTGGAAAACACCTTCTTGTCACTGTCAAATATTACCTTTGAAGTTTCCTTTTCAGTTTAAGTGGCTGCTAGGTCCATACTGGATTTGATATCAACAGACATATTCTAGATGGAAGATTGGAACTATGAAAAGGAAATACGGAGAAAGCACTGGTAATAGCCAGTGCCTTGTGGAAATTTCTGGGCCATCCTCCCGAAGATACATGCATTTGATTGCAAATTGTTCTACAAAACAGAAGAGGTCTGGGGTGCCTGGGTGGCTCAGTGGGTTAAAGCCTCTGCCTTAGGCTCAGGTCGTGTCCCAGGGTCCTGGGATCCAGCACCGCATTGGGCTCTCTGCTCAGGGATTCTGCTTCTCCCTCTCTCTCTGCCTGCCTCTCTGCCTGCTTGTGATCTCTATCTGTCAAATAAATAAATAAAATCTTAAAAAAAAAAAAAAGCAGAGGTCCTTAGACAAACCATCAAAATGACATGAATTTGAATTTTCTACATATCACAGATTCTATTTCTGATCAAAAGTCCAGAGGAGAACCTCTATATTTAATCACTTTGTGACAGTTTTGGCCTAGAAGTTTCAAAAGGGTTTAAATTTTATCTATTTCTGGATAAGTGAACACCACAACAAAGTGAGGAGAAAGACACAGAGCTGAAAGTCATCTTGCATGAATTGGAAACTACTAAGCTGACACTGACTATAGAATTAATCGGGCTTTATCTGGCTTACATCCATGCTTACCTGCTTACCTGCCTGTCATCACTTCCACCTCCCTCAGTTATCTCTAATACTGATGGTAAAAAAACAAACAAACAAACAAACAAAAAAAACCCCCCACAAAACCAAAAACCAAAAGCCAAAAAACTAAATGACAAGCAATATTTGGGAAGGTGTAATAAATTCAACATCGTGAACGTGTGGGTATAAAAATGTAGATCTATACAACTACAAAAAGAGGACTATGATAAATTCAGACCTCTATAATCCAATGAACTTTACATAACATATTCTAAAATTTAAAATTTAACTAGCAAAAAAAGTCCTTGACAACATACTCACTCAGTGTCAGAGTCCAATTTATTCTTCTAAATGAATACCATGACTCTTTTTCTTTTCAAATGTTTACATGAATTTCATTTCAAATATGTATCCTACCTTGTTACTAACTCTTCTGGTTTTAAAATATATAATGGATGCAAGTTATTACTTTTTTTCAAGTTTGTTTTCATGTAAAACAACTCCTGGATGGGGAAGGTGTGTTGAGTTGTGCATGTGTATAAACTGAATCTACAAAATAGATGGGCTAAGAACGGAAGTTGTTTGTTGTTGGATTCTGGCTAGTATTTACTTCCATCTTTTCTTCCTACACAGAGATGTAGAAATCAGAAAAATCTCTATTTTAATCAATTAAGTGAATAAAAAATGTATACCTTTGTGGTCTAAGAATGGGGCAGAAATGAAAACAGATGAAATGGGTTAAAGTTTTAGACCAACCTTGAGTCCAGGAGCCAGCAGAAGTGGCCCAGAATTTGGATATTGTTGAGTAATGGGAGAATAAAGTTGTCTATATAGCCCAGAATCAGAGCTGGGTTCATTACATGAATGTAAGTGCTGGGATGGAACTCCAACTCTTCAGTGAATAAAAAGAAACTGAAAAATCCTTCTGAAGATCACTGCCTGAGATTTCACTTTACATGAAGCTTCAGATCTAGAAACAGCTGAGGATCTCCAAAGAGTTAGGTGGCAAAGACTCTGAGAGAGGCCACATTTGCGCTAGTGACCGGATTTGCAGTGCTTAGAGTTTTTTGGTGGACAGAAATGACAAATCACCAATATAAGGATTAAGTAATGAATTACGATAATTTTTGTTTGGGAGATTTTGTTTCTGATTCATGCCTAAACTAAATATATCTGTTAATTCACAAACATGAACACTGTTACACTTCCCATGTGATAGTACTAAATGTATCAGATGTTTGACTACCAAATATTCGCTCATTTTGTTTGCCAGTGATTATGTTTCATAGTAAATATTTATCATTATATCTCAATATATAGCATTTTATGATTTTGAATTAATTACTACTATTTCGGAATTTAGAATTCACAGAAATCTTTTTAGTATTTCAAGACTTGTTGGGTACTTTTTATACTCACCTCTTTCTTAATGTCAGGCTGCAAATTCCAAGAGCTTCCTCTGCAAAGAATGAACATTGGGCAGAGATGAATGTATTTTTTATTATGATATGCAAAATAATCCTTGGTATCTACTATGGGGAAAAATCTGTAATACTCTTTGAAAAAGTTATTTAGGTGAAATAACATGGAATGACATTTTGTGTCATTTTGATAAAATAAGGCAAGTTTATTTTATATGTCAGTGGAATATGCTAATCATCTATGTAGTTTTCCAGCTTATTAAGTAAAATAGTGGAGATTATTTTGATGCTGCCACAAAAATTTACTTAAGATAGAAACTATTGCCTTTTTTAAATCAAATATGCCACTTTTTTTGGATACTTTTTCTTCAAAACTTTGTCATTGCAAGGTTGATATTTTGCAATAAATTATGAAGTTATTTAAAGGGAAATTGATTGGAATACAGGTAGTCTAACTTTAAAATAAAATTGCTAAATTTCAATTTTTGAAAACACAGAGAATGTTACGTTAGACTACAAAATAATTAAAATTATTCTCACTTTGAAAAAAGTTAAAAACCAAACAAATCACTAATGGAGTCTTCTTGTGATACATGAATAAATATGCAATACCATTAAAATACAAACTCTCTCTTTAGTGTTTAAAATAAGTAACCCAAAGGAAAATTTGTCAAAATCAATATTGGGTTTCACAAATGAAATAAATACAGTTGGCCAAGATTGCAATAATGTGATGGTTTTCTAAAATTCATAAGAATTAGAACAATACCGGGCACCAGGGTGGCTCAGTGGGTTAAAGTCTCTGCCTTCAGCCCAGGTCATGATCCCAGGGCCCTGGAATCAAGCCGCATCAGGCTCTCTGCTCAGTAGGAAGCCTGCTTCCCCTCCCGCCTCTCACTCTGCCTGCCTCTCTGACTACTTGTGATCTCTGTCTGTCAAATAAATAAATAAAATTAAAAAAAAAAAAGGAATCAGAACAATACTAAGATATACTTCATTAAAAAAACATTTATTTATTTGAGAGAGAAAGCATGAGTCTGAGCAGGGAGAGGAACATAGCGGGAGGGGGAGGGAAAACAGACTCCCAGCTGAGCAGGGAGCCCAATATGAAGCTAGATCTTAGGATACTGAGATCAGGACCTCAGCTGAAATCAGGAGTCCAACACTTGAGTCCAAGAGCCACCCAGGTGCCCCACTAAGATATGCTTTTTAACTGCATTTGGCAAAAAGGAAATAAACATTGCACTGTGAAAAAAAATCAATAAAAGCCAGAACTACCCAGAATACTTTGGGTAGTTCTTTCATGAATACTTTCATGTGTTGTTGTTTGAATTTTAAAGTATTATAAACTTTTAGAGATTAATTTGGCAGCTTCCACATCTAAAATGTGTAATTCCTTCATTCCAACAATTTTACTTTTAAGAATTCTGTCCCAGAGAAATACTGTCATTGCTTTTATTTATTACATCATGTAATTTAAAGAAAGCACTTAAGTTATTGTGGCTTGGCTGTGAGTGTGCTTTAGCATTTTCACATTGAAATGTGTACTGTGTGCTGTACATTGTATTGTACTGGTATAAAACACTGAGAGAATAAGTTTAGTTACAAAGTCATTCCAAGACCTTACTAAAGCACTAGAAGTGTGCTCTGTGAAGATCCATGGCAGAGATACAATTTAAATAAACTGTATGACATTTTAATGTGTATTAGAGTTATGATTTTATCTTTGTAGGTAACCAAATTTTCTATATATGAAATACTGGACTTATATAGTATTTTAAAAGAATGCCTGAAGAAACTGAAAAGTGACAGAAGAATGGGCTTTGAGCACATTAAGAGGTGTTTTGGTTTTCTTGAAGAGCTGTGAAACCCAGGGTTTTAATGTGACATAGTATCCATCCCTTAGAGTATAACAGTTTTTCAGGCTTCAATGTTTCTTTCTATCCAATTAAAGCTTTCTAGAAATCTGGAAAGAAAATGGAAAGCTTAAATGACTTATCATGGATAAAAAGATTAATTATTTTAAAATCCTAATGCATTCTATATATTAAGGAATAGGCTTTTGAGAATTTGGAATATGACTATCTCTTAGTGCTCATTACATTTGTGCCAGAATTAGATTTTAACACAGACTGAAATTCTGAATTCCTTGAAACGAAGTCATGGTACAAGTTTCATCTTCATGACTTCTGCTACTAACTCTTCATTAACAATCTTTACCACCATTTTACCAAGTTTTCTATAGAAGGGGAGGAATTTACAAAATGTCCTGCTCCCCCCTTTTTTTAATGGTTAGGATCGACTTTCCCTTCAATGATGTGGCAAAGGTTTATTATTTTATAATACTCTTATTGTCTTAATGTTAAGCAGAACATATTTAATTTTGTTGAAAATCTGTTGCATTCATTTGGTCAGATTCAAACATAGAATGCCTCCCCCATCCCTTTTCTTAACACCAATCTAATATTGAAGATTTAACAGGGTTTTTTGTTTGTTTGTTTGTTTTTAGTTTCTTTATGCTGTTTACCACTACAGCTATTTATGGCATTTCAAGCAAAGGCTTGAGGTTGGTGCTCAAGCACCAACTGTTCTCATTCGGAAGATATTAATGGTGAAAGTCTTTCCACTGAGAGCCCATACTGGTTTCTAACCTTGATCTTATTTATTATGACACAAATATAATCTTGTCAGAAGAAAAATAACTTACATTTTATATATTTAAAAAGGTCTGTTTCAGATGTTTTAGGCTTCGTGCTGTGCTTTATCATAGATTTCTTTTATAACCATACTTTTATTTATTGAGATTATTACACAAATAAAAATATAAGGGTTATTTATAGTATAATCTGAAAGCTAGTATGTATGATTTCCACTTTACATTCTCATATTTGCAACTTTGCACAAGTTCATGCTAATAATTATTTAACAACTTCAATATAATTCCTAATCAAAACCATAAGGATTAGCTTTCTCATACATTTAAAATTTGACACACACACACCATATTTTCTTACTCTAAATATTATTCATTGTGCACATATCTTGTGTACTGATGTATTTCAGTTTCATAAAACTTCTGCATATGTCATGAAACATATCCCCAAAGACCCTACATTCTAGAGATCAGCAATTACTAAAACTTATTGTGAGAAGGTTATGATTTTGCTTTATTGCACTGTGCTTCTAATATTTTGCAAGGATATTTTCATTTCACTAAGAAAAACAATTCCAGATTACTATGTACTACCAAATCAGTTTTTCTTTAGCTATCATTTAATATCTTCACACCTCACCAGATTATAACAACAGAGTGCTTTAAGATTTTGACCTTCCTTTTCCTTTGTTCTCTTAAAAAGAGCATCACAAAATGCATCACGTTGGAGGTGATGATTACATAAGGTCATATAAAATAACTTTTGTTATTTTTATTATCATTACCCTGAGGGTTACCAGGAAGAAAAATGTGTTATCACACATTTGTTACTTTGGTTACAACTTCAAATGTTCTGTTTTATAAAACTTGTTTACCCTTTTGCCATCAAATTTTAAATCTCCATTTAAGTGAGTTTGACATAAACTGTAATATCCCTCATTTTCCTCATATCACTGTCACATAGGTAGTTGGAACATTCTAATAAAATCTTCAAACAACTAAAGCATATTGAAGAATGTTAAACTAACTGAAAATTTCATAATTACATCATTTGGATGATAAACATATAAGAGAGTTATTGTAAATTATGTCATTTCACAAAAAAGTGGTTTGTTTAGAATATTAAACATTAAATTATCTATCTTGTCAAATAGAAATCAGTTTTAATTTCAACCTTATTTATTAATTACATTAACAATTATAATGATTTGATTGAATTAGTTCAAACACTAGAATGTTAGAAAATATTTAGGAAACAAAATAGAGACTTCTATGTTTTGGGTAAAGAACAATATTTCAGCTTCTTCATCTATAAAATAGGACTATGATGCACTTAAGTGGGATGGTGTGAAGATAAATTAAATCCGTATATGTAGAACACATAGCACGTGTGCAGATGCTGCTCTCACTTCCCTCATTTGTTAAGCACATCAATATAGTTTACTTTAGAAAGACTTTTCATTCACTAAGCTCTATGACCTATGGATATCTTCAGCAAACACTTATTGTCTTTGTACAAAACAATATGCAGAAACAAAATAAAAGTGCAAATATGGCCATTACATGTATTTATACCATTCACAATCTTTGGGAGAACAGACTTCTAAAAAGACAAAATACAATCCCAACTGTGCTATTAACAAACAGATGTGGAATTAAATGGAAGCAGAATGTAGCTTCTCAGAAAAGTTGGCATGAAATCTGTACCTTTAAGGATGAGTAAAATTTTTCAGGTCGAGAATAAGGTTGTTTTTGTTTTTAAGTATTCCAAACAAAGGAAAAGCATGTACAAAATATAGTTTTAAAGGATTAAATTAATATTAATATATAGTCTTCACAACAATCTGTGAAGTAGGAAATACAGTTACACTTGTTTTATAGCTGACAAAATTGAGGCAGAGTTTAAGTAACCTTTTTAGGGTTTCACGGATAGGAACATGAATTATTTAATTATTTCAGTGTTTACATAATGTTTACCCAAGAATATCATCTTTTTGGAAATTTTACATATGCTAAGTGCATTTTTAATCATCTGTATTCAACAAAAATTAAAAAAAAAAACATTAAGATTAAATATCCATGAGGATAAACAGACATTTCCTTGTACAAATATCTAGATGAAATTTTCATGGAAATCAGTGCTTGATACTTATACTTTTAACTATGATCCTCACCTCTATCATATTCTAAGAACAAAGTTTAGATATAACTGAAAATTAAATTTATATTTTTGATTTTTATTCTATTTAATTCCTGCTAATTTATTATATAGAATATTATCAATGTCTACATTTTGTAGTTTTTAAATGAATATACAGTTCTTTCATATTTTACTATAACAGAACTTATTAATTTAAACCTATATATTTTTTATATTACTTCTAAGTTGATAATGTTGACAAATCAAATAAAATTGCATATATTTCATTGTAATTTGCTTTATTTAGAATTAAAAAATGGAATGACTATATAAAATTGTCAAGTCTTCATACTCCTAATACATATCACATTTAATTCCTAGATGCATTAGATAATTTACTCTTCCTTCAGAAGAAAATGTAGCTTTTATAATATTTCTATAATACCTGTATTATCATTTAAAATAACCTTTGGCAATTGTTGGACAGAATAACTAACAGTCTAAAAACAAATAGAAATATTATTTAATATTTATTATGAATAATACCTTGTATAATAACCGTGTATTTCTTTTGTAAATTTTTCTTGGTAGATTTTGATTATTATTCTATTATTATATTGGTCTTGACTTTGACTGATTTACTACTTTTTTTTTTAAGATTTTATTTATTTATTTGAGAGAGAGACAGTGAGAGAGAGCATGAGCGAGGAGGTCAGAGAGAGAAGCAGACTCCCCATGGAGCTGGGAGCCCGATGCGGGACTCGATCCCGGGACTCCTAGGATCATGACCTGAGCCAAAGGCAGTCGTCCAACCAACTGAGCCACCCAGGCGTCCCTGATTTACTACTTTTAATTTATGTACAAATACATTATATTATCCCTTTTCAGATATACTGAATTCTTTCAATTTATCGTTTGTTGTCTAATTATACTTTATTTTATACACATAAATTTTAATATATGAAAATGTAATCAGAGAGATTAACTTTTATTATTTGATTTTTGGCTTCTCTTTTATATTTTAAAAATACTATTCACAATCCAAAATTATATGAATATTCATCTTTATCTCAATAACAATGTTGGAAATAATATTGTCTCTTGTCCTTATACCACTTTGAATAATCTATTTCCCATCAAATTATCTCATTTTCCTTCTATCTACGTATAGCTCATAATCTAGACCCTACTCAGCAATACCTCCTCTTCTTCTCTTAAATTCAATGACCATCCTTCATTCTTCTATTTACTAATCTAAGGTCTACCTCATCCAAATTGATTATCTTTCTGAAAGTCTTAAAGTATTTAATGTTGGTGTTACTCACTACAAAATTATACTAAGACCATTTAACTTTTAAAATATATATCTTAATCTTATCACTAAACTATAACATGTTAGAACTCATGACTTCCTGTTAGATATTGTATAGCTTCATAGTTAAGCACAAAGACTTTGTAGATTCCATGGTTTTGCAATGTGCCTCTATAACACAGTGGCTGTGAAAACTCAGCAACTTATTAAACCTCTTTTGTTTCAGGTTACTCCTTGGCAACTGAGAATAATAATAATGAATATAATAATAATAATAATAAATATAATAATAAATATAAAATATAAAATATATTATAATATATTTTATATATTATATATTATAATAAATATAAAATTATATAAGTATATAATATATTATATATAATATATTATATATAATATATTATATATAATAAATATATAATACATATAAAAATAATAAATGAGCTAATAAGTATAAATTTTTAAGAACTGTCCTTGACATAAAGTAAGCAAAGGATTAGCCATTATTATATCAGATACTAACTGCATACTCTTAGTGCAATATTTAACTTATACCAGGGCTTAACACAATTTTGTTCAGTGACTAAAACCTATGTTGAAGCTTCAATGTTTTTTCTTCCAAAATCCATGTACAAAAAGTATTGATAAATACATACAATTTTCCCACTAAGATCAGGAATAAGGTAAGGATATTTTCACGCATTATCCTTTGCAACCTCATACTGGAAGCCTAGCTAATGCAATAAGACTAGAAAGGAAATAAAAGAATTTAAGATTAGGGGGAAAAAGTTACTTAAACTTCTTCTCTGTGAAAGAGAATGTCAAACCACAGACTACAAGAAACTATATGCAAGAGATATATGTGTTAAAGGACTGTTATTCACAATATACAAATAACTCTTTTTTGTTTATTTGTTTCAAGTTTTTATTTAAATTGCAGTTAGTTACTATAACATTAGTTTCAGGTACGAAGAATTCTTCAAACTTGAACATAAGAAAAAGACAAACTTGATTTAAAAAATAGGCAAAAGACATGAAGGGACACCTTACTATAGAAGATAAATGTAAACATCTGGCAAGTAAGCATATGAATAGATGTTTCACATTGTGTTATTGAGAAATGAGAATTGAAACAACAATAGGATACCAATACATACATATTAGAATGGCCAAAATCTGGAACATCGACATCAAATGCTGGTGAGGGTGTAGAGCAACAAGAATGCTCATGCGTTGCTGGTGGGGATGCAAAATCGTACAGCCACTTTGGAAGGCAGTTTGTCAGTCTTACAAAATTAAACATAGTCTTTTACTATAAGATCCAGCAATTGCACTCCGAAATACTTACATAGAGGAGTTAAAGCTTATATTTACACAAAGTTCTACACACAGATGTGTGTATCAGCTTAGTTCATAAATGCCAAAACTTGGAAGCAACCAAGATGTACATCAGTAGGTGAATGGACAAATAAACTGTGATATATCTGGGCACTAAAATAGTGTTTATTGGTAGAAAGAGTTAATAAATCATGAAAAGATATGATGGAACTTAAATGCATATAACCAAGTGAAAGCAGCAAATCTAAAAAGGCTATATAGTGTGTGACCACAACTATATGGCATTCTGAAAAGCAAAACTATGGAGGCTATAAAAAGATCAGTGGTTGCTAGGGATTAGTGAGGAAGGAAGTATGAACAGATGAAGTAGAGGATTTAGAGCAGTGAAACTGTCCTGCATCATAATATAAGGATGGATATATGTCAATACAAAATTGTCAAAACCCATCAAGTGTACAATGCCAAGAGTGAACCCAACTATTAACTTTGGGTAATAAAGATGTGTTAATGTAGAATCATGAATTGTAACAAATGTACCACTTTGGTGAAGGATACTGATAGTGGAGTCAACTGTGTATATATAGAGAAGGGGAGCAGGGAGTATATGAGAATTCTCTGTATTTCCTGCTCAATTTTGCTGTAAATCTAAAATTTCTTTAATGTCTATTTAAAAGGAAAAGAATACATGTGTGTGTGTGCACACATGAAACTATATTAAAAATGAAGTAAAAGTTTTGAAATCTATAGGCATCATTATGACATAGTTACTTTTCTTATATTTGGTTGGATAACTAATAATTATTTTTGTGTCTAACTTTTATAGCTAAAGCAGTTATGAAAAATAGATACATTTCTATTCAGTCTGATCATAAAAGAGCTTATTTTATTTTACATTTTTAACATCTTAATTTTGTTTTATTTTTTTCAGTGTTCCAAGATTCACTGTTTATGCACCACACCCAGTGCTCCATGCAGTATGTGCCCTCCTTAATACTCACCACCAGGCTCACCTATCCCTGCACCCTCCTCCCCTCCAAAACCCTCAGTATGTTTCTCAGAGTCCACAGTTTCTCATCCTTCATCTCCCCCTCCACTTTACCCCAATTCACTTTTCCTTTCCCTCTCCTAATGTCCTCCATGTTATTCTTTGCACTCCACAAGTAGGTGAAACCATATGAAATTGACTTTCTTTGCTTGACTTATTTCACTCAGCATAATCGCCTCCAGTCCCATCCATGTTGATACAAAAATTGGGTATTCATCCTTTTTGATGGCAGTGTAATATTCCATTGTATATATGTGCCATGTCTTCTTTATCCATTCATCTGTTGAAAGGTATCTTGGCTCTTTCTACAGTTTGTCAATTGTATACAATGCTGCTATGAACATTGGGGTACATACGGCATTCTTTTCACTACATCTGTATCATTGGGGTAAATACCCAGTAAGGCAATTGTAGGGTCATAGGGTATTGCTGTGGGAGTTTCAAATTATAAGCTGGTTCAGTGCCAAAAATCTCTAAATACAGTAAAATAACCATTTGTCTTTCTTCAGTATATTTTCTCTACACTGTTTGCTTAAGGAAAAATGCCAGATCCTCCTAGTTTTGAAAGTAAAACAGATTTTGAAAACAAATTTTTTAGAAGCATGCATTTCAAGCTGGTTTAGTAATAGAATCCCTATTTTTCACATAACATTAATTATACTTTTTACTTTTTAAATCAGTAATGAATATATATAAGAATGAAGTGTGGACCAAGTCACAAATGGTTGATTTAACATTTTTTGATGTAGTACTTACTGATTTCTGTTTTGAAGATGAAAGGGAAGATTTAAGTATCAAGATTATCAGAAAAAAACAAAACATTTAATAACTACACGTGGAAAAACCTGGGATATATTTAAGAATTTATGTCTACTTTGTAAATTACCCTTTTAACAAGAAACTATTGAAAATACAGTTTGCAATTATCTAGTAATTTTTGAAAAATTTACGCATGTACTATGCGTCCAACACTGTTGCAGCCAAGATGTTTACATCAGGCAAGAGTGCAGAGATTCTCACACCTAATAGAGCTTACTCTGTTGCAGAATGACATAAAAATAGTGATAAGCATAATGATTGACTAAATTTTATAGTATACTAGAAGGTGATTGGTGTGGTGTCTATAAAGTTTTCACAGTTTTATTACCCAACATTTTACTCATAGATATGGAAGAATGTAAAACCATGTACCAATGATCAATGCCTATATTCCTTTCCTCATTTGGAAATTCTTATTCTAGTAAACTATTTAAAACTTTAAGAACAACAAAATAAATTATCTACCAACATAACTCAATTATTTTTGTTACTTTTAATAGGCAGTTTTTATTTCTCAGTCTCAAGAACATCATTTTAAAATATCATAAATATAACATGGCTATGAAATGTGAGAATTTTGCCTTTACAAGATAGGGCCTTTTCTATTTTCAAGAGCAAATAAACTTTATTAAAAAAAACTATTACTATTTTGTTAAAATATAGATAATACTACCAGAGAATATTTTTTTTTTTAGATTTTTATTTATTTATTTGACAGAGATCACAAGTAGTCAGAGAAGCAGGCAGAGAGAGAGGAGGAAGCAGGCTCCCCTCTGAGCAGGGAGCCCAATGCAGGGCTCAATCCCAGGACCCTGGGATCATGACCTGAGCTGAAGGTAGAGGCTTTAACCCACTGAGCAACCCAGGAGCCCCAACTACAAGAGAATATTTTAATGCAATGTGTTATTCACCTATTTCCTTGTCCCACCTGTATTTTCAATGCTTTATATTGGAAGTAAGGCTTTCAAACTTTTTTTTTTTTTTTTTAAAGATTTTATTTATTTATTTGACAGAGAGAAATCACAAGTAGGCAGAGAGGCAGGCAGAGAGAGAGGAGGAAGCAGGCTCCCTGCTGAGCAGAAAGCCCGATGTGGGGCTTGAACCCAGGACCTGGGATCATGACCTGAGCCGAAGGCAGTGGCTTAACCCACTGAGCCACCCAGGCGCCCCGGCTTTCAAACTTTTATTTAGTTAGCTAAAAATATATATCCAGTGTCATTTTTTTGTTTTGTTTTGTTTTATCTCCTTAAACTTTTTTTTTTTCTTTCGGAGATACAGATTTGTTCAAATCCAATTTTTCAATATATATAAGCACTTTTCATGAAAAGACCTAACCTCCATTACCTCAATAACTCAGAGCCAGCAATGCCAAGAGACACTGGACATTGGATGCTGCCACTAGATCCACTACCAATTTCATCTCTGCAAATGACATTTAGCTCTTGACACACAATTCATCTACATAATGTGGTTCCTTCATCACTTTGTTTCTATTTAAAGTCAGAATGAGTGTATCTTACTGACAAAATCATTGTCAAGGTGTCAGTGAAGTTAGCAAAGTGAATACCATGATTAATTCATTTATTAATTATATCATAATGTTGCATATGCTGAAAATATAGAAATGATTTTTAAGCAATATAAAAATCTGCCATATTGATTTATCAATATATCATTGATTTATCAATCAATATATATCAAGACAGGGGCACCTGGGTGGCTCAGTGGGTTAAGCCTCTGCCTTCAGCTCAGGTCATGATCTCAGGGTCCTAGAATCGAGCCCCGCAATGGGCTCTCTGTTCAGTGGGAAGCCTCTTCTGCCTGCATCTCTGTCTATTTGTGATCATGCTATCAAATTTAAATAGATAAAATCTTAAAAAAAAAATATATATATATATATATCAAGACAATTTGAGACTTACTCCTGAAGTAAGATATAAAGACAAAGGCATGCGCACAAAGTGTTACTTATTATATACATATGTATATATAGCCACATGTTACATCATAACATACATACCCTACACACACACACACACACACACACACACACACACACTATATATATATATATATATAATATATTTTACATATATATAATTTTTCATGAAGTTGTCAAAGCAGATAAGAAATTTGTGCCACTTCTAGTTATAGGAGAAGTAGGAAAATCAAACCAGGTAGATGAGTTTATTTTGGAACATTTATACAACCTATCTAAGTAAGTAAAAATACCCATATGAGTTTGGATTAATTTAACAAATATAAAATTCACAGAAAATAAAAGGCCTTAAAATTATTTTTGACACAA
The DNA here is from genome assembly GCF_002288905.1 of Enhydra lutris kenyoni. Classification (NCBI taxonomy): domain Eukaryota; kingdom Metazoa; phylum Chordata; class Mammalia; order Carnivora; family Mustelidae; genus Enhydra; species Enhydra lutris. Next base: position 91,085,680 of record NW_019154086.1, on the reverse strand, counting down.
AATGATTATGTTGTAGTTACATTATAGAGTGAAATAGAATGAGTATTGCAGGTTAGTCAACTGCATTGACTAAGGATAGAATCTTGAATGTGGCACCATTTGAAAAGCTGCAGAAGAGAATGATGTATTAAAAATATTCAGCATGGTAAGTGAAGGGAGAAGGGCAAGACACCTGGAAAGAAAATAGATACTTTAAAGAAACAAAACAAAACAAAACAAAACAAAACAATTGATTAAACAACAAAAAAAGGTTAATAGTGTTAAAAATATTCAGAAGAGTACAAATATATAAGGACAGGAAAATTTTAATTTTTATTTTTCCACTGCTATGATATGGATAAAAACATTTTAATGGAACAAAAAGGCAAAAACAATGCCTTTTTGTAGAGGAAGTAGAGGAAGCAAATATAATCTTCCTAGAATTATGTATGTGAGGGTAAGCAGAGTGGTAGACCAGTTGCCAGACTAAAGAAAGGGTAGCTTAAGTATTTGTTGGAATGTATTTTGAAAAGTGATATTCTTGCATAACTTATATGTGTAAAGTGTCCATACAGAGAGTGAAGTTCAAGGCATAAGACAAATATGGACTAACATCTGGAGAAATGTCCTGGTAGAAATGAGAAGAGAAAGTGCTTCAAGATAGAAAAGGAGAAAAGAAATTTCTGATTATTTTGGGGAAAAACTTTATAGAAATGAAATAATCAAATATATTTATATTTTAAGAAGTACATACTTTCCAAGTGGAGAATGGGGGTAGAGAGAAAAGTGTGCCTGCTTGCCTGGAGGAGATACACATGTCATACCAATATTTCATCAAAGTCTGTTTCCTATTTTTATTTCTTTGGGCATAATTCCTCTGTATTTACCCATTTTCAGCTTTTCCTCCTAAAGAACTCCTATTTATTTTATAAAAGAGGAATAAGGCATCATCTCCTCTGAAGATCACCCCCCCATATTCTTAACATTTCAAATTAATGGAATCTCACTCCTCATTTGTTCTGATCTTCACTCTGTTGTATGTATCTACCAACATATGCATTTATTTTGGGATATGTCATTGCCAGGAATCTGAACTAATTGAGATTGGGTTAATTGAGAAAAACAAATGAAGAAAAATTGGTTGACTCTCCAATTCTCTGCACCCCAATTTGCACTCACAGTCTAAGGGATTACCCTTATTACTGATTGATGTTTTCTAATTTGTATAAGTAAGTCACTATTACAGATTTTTTTCCCTTTAAGAAAGACATCACCGGCCTTAGACAAACTTTAGTCTCTCCATTCTTCAATTCCTAACCCCTCGGATGTAGAACTTTCCTGAACAAACCAGGAGAATATATTTTACCTGCAAATAGCTTGGTCCCAAGAATAAACGTGAATCAAGAATGGGAGCTTCCTATGCTCCACATGGGCATCATCTACTACAGTATTCACCTGCCCCTCAAATCACTGCTGAGGCTTACATGACCTGGGGTGTAGGTACACCTTTCATAGCAGACCAAGGTCAAAATCCATTGTCCTTCAATTTACCTCTCTATATGACAGCAGTCCAGTGCAGGTCAAAGAATCCAAGGTCAAATGCCTTTACCCATCTTTATGGGTAGATCCTAGTAAATGAAAAGTTGTAAGTAAGCGATTTCTGTACAATTTCTCCTCTTGCTGCCTAAGTTTTCATCTGTAAAGTAAAGAGGAATTTGTCCGATAAGAGTGAGATAAGAGATAAGTTTTCGATTGTTTGCTGACAGCAATAACATATTGGGGGGAGGGGTTCCTGGGTGGCTCAGTTGAGCAGTTGAGTGACTTACTCTTCATTTTGGCTCAGGTCATGATCTCATGGGTCATGAGTTTGAGTCCTTCCTTGGGCTGCTTGCTCAGTGGGGGAGTAGGGTTGAAGATCTCTCTTCTCTTCCCCCTCCCCCCACTAGTGTGCCAATACACATGTCCTCTCTTTCTCTTTCTCTCAAAAAAATAAATAAGTCTTAAAAAAAAAAAAACTGAACAGAGAAATGTAAGCCATTACCAATTACATTTCCTGTTTAATTTTTAATATTTCCCTGCCATGTGTTAAATGTTGGCATCTCCCCCAAAAAGGGAAAGAGAAGTATCTCTTCATGAAACTTGTAGCATACAGAAGTACAATGTTGAGTAATGCTCTAACAGACCTATCATAAAAAAAATATATATATATTAAAGTAGTGCCTTAAGCAGAAAGGCTATGGTTCCAGGGGAAATACAGAAATAAAGAAAGAAATGAAGAACAATGGGGATGGTAACTACACAGTTAAATCTAAATTAATATTTACTTAAAATTAAAAAAAAAGAAAAAGTAATGTCTTTTATAGAAGTTTATAGAGAAGAACAATTGAGTTAATTTAAAAAATTACATAAAAGTTGAGAGGGGCAAAATGTTTTAAGGGACTAATAATATCTGAGAAGTGGTAAAATTTCTCATTTAAATGAGGGTCTAATATATCAAGGATTCATGTTGCTAGGGTAACACTCCAAGAGTAGTTGAAGAGTGTATGTTAGTACCAACAGCAATCCCAAAGGAATTAATAGAGGAGGGAAGAAATATAAAATAGTTAAGACAAAAAAAAAAAAAAGTTAAGACTGAGACATCAAGCCAAAAGAAGAAAGATAACAATGTATGTCAATAAAAACAAAACTTGTCTGTCTCAAAGTATCTTTGATTAAAGCAGATGATAGAACTAATATAGACTGTCCATTGTTCCTTACAGACATCTTCTTTTGCTTAATCTCTGTTTTCTCTGTGGAGATTCTTTACCACATGATAATGAGATTGATGGAAATTATCAAAAGACACATTTACATGATATGTTTTTAATGCCAAGTGATAGAGACATTCAAATATTTTGACTCAAAGCAGAATGACTCTAGATAGTCAGAATTCAATTGTTCAATGATATCCAGATTCACCAGTTCTCATTAGGGAAAAAAAAAAAAAATCTGTCAAAATGAAAATTGGACCATGCATGGTATTCCAGTAAGGTCATTCTCTCATTCACCCCGACTTAAGATTCTGCCCTGATATTACTCACTCATCACACACAAATAAGTGGCACAAAATGATTGAACACATTCCCGAGACTCCACTCTGTGCCTGAGGGAATCAAAGGTTAGTCATTAGGCCATCCCTTGGCAGATTTCAATCCTGAGTGTGGTTTATTCCATCAAGCTTCTCTACCTTTCTCTGAGTTGTGTTTTAAATTGTTGATAGATTCTTTGATTTTCTCTTTGCCAGCTTATAAATTTCCTTTATAAAAACCTATTAATTTTACCCTTAAGACTATTTTATATCCACACTTCCATTTTGTGAAATTACCTTAGTTCTTCTAAACTTGGCCTACTTGCAGATCTCCTCTTCCTCCATCCTCTCATTTACGGCCAGAAATCTTGCTTACATCTGTTCTGTTTGTCTTATCTCATTATATCTCATCTCATCTTATCTTCTTGTCAGAAAAATCAGTTCAAAACTTACTTTCTCCTATGATTCTCTTTATAACCAGCTTTCAAATTTTTGTATTTTTACTTCTCACTACACTCCTCCATCTTACCTATGATCTGTGTAAAGAGGGTAATAGAGAATATGCTTCCTTTACTAGTTGGACATCTGTTGCTATAAGAGATGAACTTGCAAACATCAATGGTTTAACAATCAGATTATTTCTCGCTCATATAACTATCTGTCATGGATATTAACTAAAATGGCATTTAACTAAATAGAAGAATCATGCAATCAGGATCACTCCATTATTGGGTTCCATTCTCTCTATGGCTTTGGAGTCTTTTGCTTCTAGCAAGAATATGGAGGAGAGTAGGAAGGTAGCTTTATGCAAAGGCCTAGAAATGCTCTCCTGGTTAAAGCTCAGTAATATGGACACGCTCAGCTGCCAAACAGGTTGGAGTGTAGTTGACTCTTGCTGGGTACCAAGGAGGAATAAGAGATGATTTCTGTGAACACATGGCATTTTTACCACAATTATTTTCTTTCCATAAAATATTCTTCTTCCTAAATCTCTTCCTAATATTCATTTACTATGATTCAGCATCTAATCTCATCACTTTCATCAAATTTATTTGATATATCTAACAAATTAATAAAAAATTAACTTTATACACATATCTTTCCTAATAAATTATATTATTTCTTAGGTTAAGTATTATATTTTAGTTAGTATTCAATCCCACAAATCATTTAGTTTGTGTTTATATATAGCAAATACACAATAAACATGATTATTGAATTGATTACTGGTTATTTCTCCTTAAAACTAGAAATACCTGTTTCAACTGATAATTTTTATATGTTTGTTAATGCCTAAATAATTAATAAACTACAACAAAAATTCAATGCACCCTGAACAAAAATATTCTCTTAATTATAATATGTTTTTCCTCCCACAAATGAATTGGCTACTAAACATTTCATAAGGCGTTTTAAAAAATTCCCATTCATTCTTGTTCCAGTTTTTTAATTAGTTCCTGCCACTTTTGTTTTCTTCAGTTAATTTAACTCTCAGCATATTGCAGCAATTATTGCTGCCTACTCAAGCACATTTGTAAAATTGCTACATATTATGAATATTCATACAGATACATTAAAGTTAACGTAAAATTGGCCAGCATAGGACTTGTACCAGAGCATTTACCATTAGAATGGTGTCTCATACATAAAACATAATGATTGACTATCACACACACACACAATTTATTATGCATAAAGATAACTAAAATTTATTAATATAAACTTGTAATATTAACATAGTCTTTCAAAGAGAGTTTTGAGAAAATATATTTTAATTAATGCCATGACATTAACTTTTAAATGAATGTTGTTAATTATTCCTCAGATGGCTCCATTTACTTTTGTGTAATAGAATGCAAAACACAGTGAAACTGAGAACATTCTCAGATAAAGGAGTATTTAACAAAACTAGAAACTTGACTCAAAATGTGAGTAGGTATTTTGAAGATGTTATGGAAGATATCTTAAGTAAGATTATTAGGAGACAGCTAATTAAATTTATTTTATGGAAGATATGTTATTGATAGAAGAATCATGACATCTAGTAAATAAAATCAAATCTATATTCATTTTTGAAAGGTTAATTTCTACCAAAATGTATAGATGGTTAGAATAATAAGGGAATTTGGTGTGTATAAGAGAATTCACTATAATAATTAATAGCAAATAATTCTAGTGTTAACAAGCTAGAAATTATGTGGTATGGACTTTCAGGAAAGGAAGTTTGAGAACAGAATACAGATGGCCATATATCATATGTTAAGGTATTTTGTTTGTTGGCCAACAAACATTTGAAAGTAGATATCATTATAAAACATTAAGCATAGAGATAAAATGACCACATTTGTAACAAAAGCACCATCTGTGGAAGATACAGAAGTCAGAAAATATTGAAAGGTCTACAAATATAGCAACATTAATACATGTTAAAAATAATAAATCGCTGTCAGTGGGAAATAAGCAGAAAATTGTACTACAGATTGAAAAGAATAACTGTGAGTTGACAATAATCTGAAATTTGATAGCAGGATCAGCACTGATATTTTTGTTATGATTTATTTATTTAGTTTAGAGAAACTTTCTTTTTAAAAAAATATTTACATTCAATGAATTAACATATAGTGTATTATTAGTTTCAGAGGTAGAGCTCAGTGATTCATCAGTTTTATATAACAACCAGTGCTCATTACATCACTTACCCTCTTTAAAGCCCATCACCCAGTTACTCCACCCCCCACTCCCCGCCCCTCCAGTAACCTCCAGTTTGTTTCCTATAATTAAGAGTCTCCTGTGGTGCCAGGTAGCTCAGTTAGTTAAGCGACTGCCTTTAACTCAGTTCACGATCCCAGGGTCTTGGGATCAAGCATCACATTGGGCTTTCTGCTTTGCAGGAATCCTGTTTCTCCCTCTGTCCCCACCTGACTCCCTCTCTCTCTGCCTGCTGTTCCCCATGCTTGTGCTCTTTCTCTGTCAAATAAATAAATGAAATCTTCAAAAAAATAGATAAAAAGAGTCTCACTCTAAAAAAAGTTTGTCTCCCTCTCTGATTTTATCATTTTATTTTTTCCTCTCTTCCCCTATGCCCCTCTGTTTTGTTTCTTAAATTACACATATTATTGAAATCATATGATCATTGTTTTCTCTGATTGACTTATTTCTTTTAGAATAATACCCTCTAGTTCCAACCACGTCACTGCAAATGGCAAGATTTCTCTCTCTTTTTTTGATGGCTGAGTAGTATTCCAACTCTCTGTGTGTGTGTGTGTGTGTGTGTGTGTGTGTGTGTGTGCGCGCGCTCTATCTCTTCTTTATCCATTCATCTGTCAATGGGCATCTAGGTTCTTTCTATAATTTGGCTATTGTGGACATTGCTGTTATCTTAAGCAGGTTCTATGGCCAGCCCAGAGCCCAATGTGGTGCTTGATCTCATGACCCTGAGATCGTGACCTGAGCCAAAATTAAGAGTTGAACATTTAACCAAACTGAGCTACCCATGCATCCTTTTAACTAGATGAAAAATTAGAAATTAAAAATAAGTTTGGTAAACTCTTGTTAGTCTTGCTGAAGTAACCATATCATTAAGATTGGAATGTTTGGAAGTTTGTCAGAAATACAGGACTTTTGCCATTGAGAGAACTAAACTAAGATTAGAAGTATAGTTGTAAGAGAGTTTAACATAACATTTAATTTATAAAGTATTAGTATGGTTGGAATTGAAGGGCTAAGTTTATACAAGAAAAACCTTAGAATGGAATTCATGGGAAACTGACCTTTTATATAAAATTGAGAGGAAAATAAAAGGGTATAAATAAACTAGTGCATCCATACTATGGGACATTATTCAGTACTAAAAAGAAATGAGCTATCAAGCCATAAAACAAAAACATAAACAAAGCTTAAATTCCTATTACTAACTGAAAGAAGCCAATCTGAAAAGGTTAAATACTGTATGATTCCAACTATATGGCATTCTGGGAAAGGCAAAATTATAAAGACAGTAAAAAGATCAGTGGTTTCCAAGTAGATGGAAAGAGATGAATGGGTGAGCACAAAGGGTTTTTAGAGCAGTGAAAATACTCTGTATGGTATTATAATGAAGGATATATGTTATTATACATTTGTCCAAAGCGATAGAACATACAACACTAAGAGAAAACCCTAAGGTAACCTTGGGCTTTGGTGATTATAACATATAATTGTAGGTTCATCCTTGTCTAGAAAAAAAAGAAAAAAAATACCCTTTGGGTGAGTGATGTTCACAATGGAAGAGGGTCTGTGCACGTGTGGGATAAGGGAATATATGGGAAATCTCTGTACCTCCCTCTCAGTTTTATTGTAAACCTAAAACTGCTTTAAAAAATAAAGTCTTAAGGAATTTTAAAAGCATGTACACTGAACATCTGGGTCATCACCTCTGAATACGGAAATGGAAGTGAGGGTATCCAAGGGAGACATTTCAAATGTGGAAAAATAAAAGAGCAGTGGTTCTATTTTCCCTTTTAAATTCACCTGTTACTTCTGTAACACAAATGACACAAATGCAAAAGGTTTTTAAAATGTTCCAAAGCATATAATGGCATTGAGTAAAATAGCTGAGGATCAAGTTTTAGAATCAGACTATGTGGCTACAAATTGCAGTTTCAACTGTCTTAATTTTGCTTCTGCAGGCAAATGATTAGCTTCTATAAATTTTTGTCTTTTCAACTATAAAATGAAGACAATAATCACATTTATTTCATGCAGATAACCTGAATATTAAATGAGTAAGATAAATATTCAAAATGCCCATTATGTTTATTTATAATATATAAAGTAATTTTATATAAGTATTTGAGATGTTAACATTATTGTAATATATAAAGTATAATTCTGAAATTTTAAGCCTATCATCATTTGAAAAACTCTTTTTGAAGTTGTCCTTCAAGACCCACATACGTATCTGCTCTCAGTGTTATTATATCATATTAAATATTTATAACTGCAGTGATGGAGAGCTTAAGGAATTTCCCCCATCACATAGTTGGTGAGTAGGGGACAGGATTTGAATCCAGTGCCTCTGATGCCATAACCTAGATTTGACCAATACACACTCAAGCACATATGTATACAAGTATACATATACTTGTATTGCTCTGCCTCAAATTATCTTATCTATCTATCTATCTATCTATCTATCTATCTATGTACCTACCTACCATATTTGCCCTTTGTATATCTCAACTAAATGCCACAAACCTGGCTTAAAAAAATCATTTATCTAGAATCATAATAGCCTATTTATGTATTCATAATACTCACCATAAGCTGTAAATTTCTTACATTATCCTTATTTATTTAATTCTTTAACTCTTCAACTTAAACATGTCTTTATTTAAAAAATGAAGGAAGGATATCTCATCATTATGCATATAAATTCATCACAGAGAAGACATTTGGTATGTTTTGTTCCAGGAATAAACACAAGTACACAAGAAGGAGGTAGAATTATTATTTTAGGGGACTGCATTATCATCTGCATTTAGCTTCCTAGCTTGACTTCTTTTGTCATGAGACAATGGAGATCAGCCTATGAAAAGATCTGGGTATTATATCTCCACCTCATTATTTGGTATTCAACTTTTGACTTACCTGGGCCATTAAAGTGAGACTGGTCTGACAGTATGCCATTCTCAGCCTGGTTCTTAAGAGATTGTAATTTTTCAATTTCAAGTGAATGGTATCTCCATAACCTTGAATCTTTTTAAGGACATATATTTTGAAGTCAAGTTAGAATTCAGGATTTTGGCTTGAGGAACTAGAACTGTGGGGTAACCAGCAATTGAGTTGAGAAGGCTATCAGAGAAGGTGGTTTCTGGGAGGTGCTATGGAGCTCCAATGTAATAATGTTACAGTCAGTTTTTTATCAAGAAAGGATACTATATTTTGTCAAATGTTTTTCTGCATCTATTGAGAGGATAGTATGGTTCTTATCCTTTCTTTTATTAATGTGGTGTATCACATTGATTGATTTCTGGATGTTGAATAAATACCACTTTGTTGTGGTAAATAATATCTTTAATATACTGTTGGATCCTATTAGCTGGTATCTTGGTGAGAATTTTTACATCCATGTTCATCAAGTAGGGATAGATGGAACATACCTCAACATTGTAAAAGTTATATATGAAAGACCCACAGTGAATATAATCTTCAACAGGGAAAAACAGAGCTTTGCCCCTAAGGCCAGGAACATGGCAAGGATGTCTACTCTCACCACTGTCATTTACCATAATACTGGAAGTCCTAGCCTTAACAATCAGAAAGCAAAATAAATAAAAGGCATCTAATTTGGCAAAGAAGAAGTCAAATTTTCACTCTTTGCAGATGACATGAAACACTGTAGAAAACCCCAAGACTCCACCAAAAAATTGGTAGGATAGGCACCTGGGTGGCTCAGTTGGCTAAGTTTCTGCCTACAGCTCAGATTATGATCCAAGGTCCTGGGATCAAGTCCCACATCAGTTCTCCCTCTGCTTCTGTCTCCCTCTCTTTATCTGCGATAAATAAAGAAAATATTTTAAAAAATTGGTAGAGCTGATATAAAAATTCAGCAAAGTCATAGGATATAAAATCAACTCACAGAAGTCTGTTGCATTTCTATACATCATCAATGAAGCCACAGAAAGAGAAATCAAGGAATTGATTCCATTTACAATTGCACCCAAAACTCATAAGATATCTAGGAATAAACCTAACTAGATAGATAAGAAATATGTACTTAGAAAACTAGAGAATACTCAAGAAAGAAATTGAGGAAGACATAAAGAAATGGAAAAACATTCCATACTCATGGATTGGAAGAACATATGTTAAAATGTCTGTGCTAACCAAAGCAATCTACACATTCAATACAATCCTTATCAAAATACAATCAACATTTTTCACAGAGCTGGAACAAACAATCCTAAAATTTGTATGGAACCAGAAAGGACCCAGAGTAGCCAAGAAATGTTGAAAAAGAAAACCAAAGCTGGAGGCATGACAATTTCAGACTTCAAGCTCTATTATAAAGCTGTAATCATCAAGACAACATGGTACTGGCAGAAAAACAGACACACATATCAGTGGGACAGAATAGAGAACCCAGGGTTGACTAAACTTTGACAAAGCAGGAAAGAATATCCAATGGAAAAAAGACAGTCTCTTCAACAAATGGTGTTGGGAAAATTGGACAGCAATGTATAAAGAATGAAACCAGACCAATTTCTTATACCATACACAAAAATAAACTCAAGATAGATGAAAGAGCTAAATGTGAGACAAGAATCCATCAGAATCCCAGAGAACACAGGTAGCAACCTCTTTGGCCTCTGTTACAGCAACTTCGTCTTGCAAGACACATTTCCAAAGGAAAGGGAAACAAAAGCAAAAATGAACCATTGGGACTTCATCCCAAAAGAATAAAAGGCTTTTTTGCACAGCAAAGGAAACAATCAACATAACTAAAAGGCAACCTACAGAATGGGAGAAGATATTAAAAAATGAAATATATGAGAAAAAGGACTAGTATCCAAACTCTATAAAGAACTTACCAGATTCAACACCCAAAAAGCAAACAAAAAATCCTGTCAAGAAATGGGCAGAAGACATGAACAGATATTTCTCCAAAGAAGACATACATATGGCCAACAGACACATGAAAAGATGTTCCACATCACTTCACACCAGGGAAATACAAATAAAAACTACAAAGAGATACCTCACACCTGTCAGAATGGCTAAAATAAAGAACTCAGGAAACAACAGATATTGGCAGGGATGTGGAAAAAGGGGAACCCTCTTGCACTGTTGGTAGGAGCTGGTTCTGCCACTCTAGAAAACAGTGTGGAGGTTCTTCAAGAAGTTAAAAATAGAACTATCCCATGATTCAGCAATTGCACCACTAGGTATTTTTCCAAAGGCTACACACATAGTGATTTGAAGGGGCACACACACCCCAATGTTTATAGCAGCAGTGTGCACAATAGCCAAACTATGGAAAGAGCCCAGATCTCCAGTGACAGATGACTGGATAAAGAAGATGTGGTATATACACACACATGCACACACACACATACTGGAATATTACTCAACCATTAAAAAAGAATGAAATCTTGCTATTCACAATGATGTGGATGGAACTAAAAGTATTCTGCTAAGCACAATAAATGAGAGAAAGACAAACACCATATAATTTTACTCACATGTGGAATTTAAGAAACAAAACATGAACATAAGGGAAGGAAGAAAAAATAAAATAAGGTAAAAACAGAGAGGGAAGCAAACCATAAAACACTTTAAACTCTAGGAAAGAAACTGACGGTTGCTTGAGGGATGGTGGGTGGGGGACAGGGTAATTGGGTGATGGATTAAGGAGAGCACATGATGTCATGAGCACTGGGTGTAATATGAACTGATGAATCACTAAATTCTATCCCTGAAACTAGTAATGCACTATATGTTACCTAAGTTGAATTTAAAATGGTCCATGTATACAATGGAGTATTATGCCTCCATCAGAAAGGATGAATACCCAACTTTTGTATCAACATGGACGGGACTGGAAGAGATTATGCTGAGTGAAATAAGTCAAGTATCATATGGTTTCACTTACTTGTGGAGCATAAGGAATAACATGGAGGACATTGGGTGAAGGAGAGGAGAAGTGAGTTGGGGGAAATCAGGGTGCGGGGAGGCAAACCATGAGAGACTGTGGACTCTGAGAAACAAACTAAGGGTTTTGAAAGGGGGTGGAGGGATGGGTGAGCCTGGTGGTGGGTATTATGGAGGGCATGTATTGCATGGAGCACTGAGTGTGGTGCATAAACAATGAATTTTGGAACACTGAAAAATAAAATAAAATAAAATGGAAAAAATAAAAATAAATTTAAAATAAATACTGTGTAGTACTGTAAATATGAAATGAAAAAAAGATGTTGCAGTCCATATGCCTATTATATACCAAATGGAAAGGTGGAGAAGGCCATAGTTTATTTATAAGTAGTTTGACATATTTGAGAAAGAATTTCTCACCATGAATTTTCAACTTCATCACCTAACAGTTTTACTATTCTTTACTAATCTCTAGAACATGACTTAGCAAACCATAACTCTAATAGTGTATAATCATTATAACTGTTGTAAAGTGACATTTCTTACGACATTGCTGCTAAGAGATGGAGCAAGATTTTGGCTTAGGTCTTTTCCTTTCAGTTTTGTGTTTTCTCTAAATCTCCAGGAATTTTTGTGATATGAATTGCTTATGGTTGTTATTGTTTTTGTTGTTCTTTCTGTCCCCCACACGAGTGCCCATTAGTCTTTGGAAAACACTGAGCTTCTTGGGAGACTTCTATGATCATCACGGTGAGCTTTACATGACTTAAACTGATGCTATGCAAACTGCTTCATTGACTACTCCTTTTAGTTTCTTATAGTTATTTTTCACAGTGATTTTCCATGAAAATAGTGACCTTTTTCCTGTACCTCAGCTGATGAACTTGGGTGAATTAGCTCAGTCAACAAGTGTCCCTGGTTCTATTTCCTGAGACTGGGCCATTTTAAAGTCTTCCTCTGCATTTTCTCATTTATAAACACTGTAATTAATGACAATTCTCATTTACAAACACTGTAATTAATGACCAGAAACAAGGATATAATACACTTAGAAGTCTGGACTTGGGCTTTCTCCACTTCATAGGTTGAAGCCATCTATATTGGACCTAGTTGAAAGTACATTTAAGTTTTGATGAAGTATAATATTCCAGAAAAAGAACAAACCACTCCCCTGCCAGGACTTTGGGAGTTTAGACGTAGAAGAGGTATGCTGTTGGTGGGAATATAAAATGGTATAACCCCTACGGAAGATGGTATGGAGGTTCCTAAAAAATAAACTAGAACCATTATATGATCCAGGAAACCCAGTGATGGGTACTTACCCAAAAGAACCGAAATCAGAAACTCAAAGAGATACCTGCACTCCTATATTCATTGTAGCATTGTTTCACAATTGCCAAGATGTGGAAATAACCTAAATGTTCATTGATTCATGAATGAATAAAAGAATGTTATGGGGCGCCTGGGTGGCTCAGTGGGTTAAGCCGCTGCCTTCGGCTCAGGTCATGATCTCAGGGTCCTGGGATCGAGTCCCGCATCGGGCTCTCTGCTCAGCGGGGAGCCTGCTTCCTCCTCTCTCTCAGCCTGCCTCTCTGCCTGCTTGTGATCTCTCTCTGTCAAATAAATAAATAAAATCTTTAAAAAAAAAAAAGAATGTTGTGTATACATACAATAAAATATTATTAAGTCTTAAGGAAATCATGTCATATACAACAACATGGATGAACCTTAAGGATATTATGCTAAGAAAAATAAGTCAATCACAAAGGACAAACACTACATGATTTTATTTACATGAAGTATCTCTAAGAGTCAAACTCATAGGCTCAGAGAGTAGAATGGATGTTGTCAGGGGCTAGAGGGATGGAGAAAGGGAGTGCTGTTAATGTTAATGTCAATGGTCATGTTGTATAACATTTCAGTTTTGCAAGATGAATAATTTGAAGAAATCTGCTGTACAACATTGTGCCTATTGTTAATAATACTATATTATGCACTTAAAAATTGTTGTGGGTGCATTTCATCTTAAGTATTCTTACAACAATAATAAAAAGAGAGTGTGTATTTAAGCTGACAAGCTTGTTTGCAATTTTAGCTCCTTCCACTCCTTTGTTTCTTAAGCACTTAATTTTGTACTGTTTCCTCAGTTTGGAGAGAGAAGATGGTAACTTGCTACCTTGATCAAATTGTACCATCCCTGCCTTGGAAATCGCCCGGTGTGATCCCAACTAAGTAATGGGCAGGTAGTATTTAGAATTAAATTTACTGTATTTAAGAGGAAAGTAAAAAAAAAAAAAAATCTTATAGGGACAGACCAAAAAATGTTTCACATTATGGTTTGTATACATGGTAGTATGTTTAAAAGCATTTTAATTAACTTTATATCACTGTAAATACAAAAATAACTCACTCAGCTTTGTACTCCCCTCTTCTGATCTAGGGCATTTATTTATCTGTAGTTTCATTTTAAAGGTGTTGGTGAACTTGAGGATAGAAGAGGATATGTTAGTGGAATATCTTTTATTTTAGTTGACACTTTCTTTGGACTCAAAAAGCAGGCCTTGAGGCAATAAATTCATACTTTGACCTTTGATGAAAACTCAGTCAAAGCCCAAATATAGTAAAAAAGGAAAAATCATAATGGAAGAAGTATAGCCTTAAGCACAGTTAGAGAATCCCTAGAGACTCCACAGTATCTATAACACCTGAGAGGGCTAGAGATGACTTTGTGTCCCTGTTTATTGACACTTGGAAATTGTCATCAATTCAACACTTAATAATAGAAGGATGATTGTGCTGGTTCCTACCATAAAAGATTTTTTTAAACTAAACCACTCTTTCCTTCTTCTGCCTTTGAGCAGAAGAAAGGCACTCTTTCCTTATCCTGTCAATCACATCCTTTGTTGAACTATTTCCAGCATATATTGAACTGTGAAAATATCATTTAAGGGAAAATACGTTGATAAATTGTTGTTAGGCTATCTTTTATTTCTAACACTTTTTTAAAAGGATACCAACCGATGAAGTTTTAAGATTAAGGAATTTCCTCCATAGAGAATAAAATTCTTGCTTATAGATAGTGCTGCTTTATTTATTCATAATGTACTCTAGTTGTGCTTATACAACACTTGATTGAGACTTTGTGATAAAATGTTTTACTCACAGAAGAAATAACTTCTATAAAATAAATCTGTTTCATGGAGTTTAGGCCTAGATTTTTTTCAGTGATTTTTATTATATAATTTACTTATGGGTATTTTCTTTTACAGAATAAGCACATTTTTACGTTTTGATTTGGGAAGAAGAAAAAAATGATATTTAATACTAGATACATATTTATATATATATTTATATGTATGCATGTATATATGAATTGTCAGCTTTTAGAACAAGGCATAAACTAAATATTAGAACATTTAATATTTTTGATACAAAATGAGTTAAGGATATTTAACTGATGCAAACTATGTACAATTATTTTAAAAAATTACTTGACAAAGGGGCGCCTGGGTGGCTCAGTAGGTTAAACCTCTGCCTTCAGCTCAGGTCATGATCCCAGGGTCCTGGGATAGAACCCCACATCGGGCTCTCTGATCAGTGGAGAGCCTGCTTCCCCCTCTCTCTCTCTCTGCCTGCCTCTTTGCCTACTTGTGATCTCTGTCAAATAAATAATAAAATTTTAAAAAAGTACTTGACATGGATATTTAGTAGGACAAGTAAGTATATGTATATAATTAATATTTATGTACCTATAAGGCATATATCACTTATGCAGTCACAGGTTCATTTTCTAGACTTAATGTGATAGTGAGAGTTATTTAAGAATAGAGGCTCTCTCTATTTACATTATTGTCACCCCTGGGACCCCCATGTGTGGTACTGTCATTATTTTCAGCACATAGTCTATTGTAGGAGCATGCTGCTGGCTCCATGGTGTATTCTCATAGTATGAAAGCTATCTGTGTGTGTGCAGATCCCAGGGACAAGCACCTAATGGATATTTGCTGCCATCACTTGCTCTGTATCCCAGTGCCGTCTTCAGCCCATCTCTGCACATAGCAATGAATTTTATTTAAATTCTGCAAATTAATTTCCTTCTTTTCTTCCAAGCAAGTTTTGTTTCACTGTTCATATTTGTTTTTAACATTATTTGAATAAACACTGAATGTCTGTTTTCATAATCTTTTCCTACTTGTATGTCTTTACATAAATAAATATAATTTTATGACATGTATCAAAAATTTCCAGAATTTCCAGAAAGTAAATAGTGTCCAGATCTTTACTAATTTCAATAATTCATAGATGTTATAGCAAGAGGTTATTATGTAAATATCATGCTCAGATTCCCATTTTAAACTAGAGGACTCCATGAATTTCTTTTTTTGTTTAACAAAATTAACCAGCTAAAGACCTTAAGTAATATAATAAAATTCACTCAATATTAGAGTGCAATATTGTTCACTATTTTTTAGGTTAAATAATAATTTTTGAAGAACTTTTTTGCACATCAAATCAATCCATTTTTGTTATAATTCAGTCTTAAATTATGAATATAGAAGGATCCCATATTGCATTAATTGTTATTTAATGTTTGAAAAAAATAATTATCTATTTGAATATGTTGATTTTCATTATAATTGCAAATAATAATATCTATAAACTAAAAGGCTAAAAATATCTTTTGTGACATTTAATTGATATTTCTACAGCTTACAAAATATGATACACAACATTTTTTCTAAATAATCAGAAACATTTATTCATAGGCTCTAGTTTTGAGCATTTTGGTTAAAATTTTTATATCAAAACAATGAAATATTCCCAAATCATCCCACTAGAACTCAACTGTCCTTATGTTAAGAGAAGGGCAAGTATATGCTATGTTATGAAAGGGATGGGGGTAGGAATGCTGTATTAGAACCCTAGGCAAGCTAGATTGGGGCCATGTTGGGAAGATAATTAAATTTTATTTTAAGGGATTTAAATTTCAAGTTAAATGTTTTAGGAAGCTAGCATGATTTTTTTTGAGTGATGAAGTTGCAAGACAGACCTCTGCATTAGATATGTAAATGTGGAGGAAAATTACATAGAAAGTTGTAATACACAGTCTAGCAACAGAGAACTGAATAATCCGCTAATAATGAAGGCATGTCCCAAAACAGTGGGATTAAAAATTCAAGGGTCTGCTCTTTAAAATGATGCAATACCTGTTCTCTGTTGTATCATAGAGCTTGCCCTTGACTGTAAAACAGTCTTTTGATGTTAACTCGAATGACTGGCCATGTGAAATTAATATGCAAATAATACAAAAGTATGCAAATAATCAAATAAAAGCTAAAATATACTGAGCACTATGCAGCAGCCTAAATAATTTACATTTGTTATTTCATCTAATTTTCACCAAAAAATCTTTGATAAAATATCTTGTCTTTTTTTTAGAGATTAAATAAAATAAATAGAAATTTATAAAAGTCAAGTTGTTTATCAAAGGTACTCCTACACATGAATTGCAACACCCATACCTGGTTCCACCTGCTGTCAAAGCTCATCCTCTGTCACTGTCTGCTAAGCTACCTCCTATAATTTCCCAAGATTTTGAATGGCCCAAATAACATAGGCTGTAATTTCAATCCACATCATTTCAGTTTTGGGCACTTCAAAGAACAGTGAGAATTGACTCTGCCTGATTTATAAATTCAATACGTCCTTGCTTTTATTTCAATATTTTTTTGAAAAATTAGCCTTCTCTCTTTTGTTACCAATTATACAGGACATATTGAAAGACCAATGAATTCATTGGCCTTATCAACACTAAACACAGTATAATTTTAAAGAGAATAAACTAAAACAAAACTCTGAATTGAGGTTAAAGTAATTAAGTAAAGAAAATAACATTCTTACTGTAAATCAAACCAGAACAATATATCCATGCCCAATGTAGGAAGGACAAGAAGGTATCATATTGGATCAGAGATACAGAGGTTTAAAACAGCTCGTATATCATATCTAGGTTGTATAAGTAACAGGAAATAAAGATATAAAAGTCCTCTTTTAGCTGGCCGGTTAGCTCAGTTAGTTAGAGCATGGTACTGATTAAAGTCCTCTTTTCCGGTGGTACTAATGTAATCTAAAGGCAGGTGTGAAACCTCACATTCATTCTCTGAAGAAGTCAGAATCACTAAATCATTGGAAAAAAATCACCTCATTTATGAGATTAAACCTCATTTACACTAAAACTGTTTATGTCACTAAAACCTCCTTGATTAACTTTAACTTTTCATTTTTCATACATATCCATCAGCTTCTTGCTTTCTTGAGTCTCAACGGTTGTCATAATCCAGAAATGTATTTTCTTCTGAGAAGGCATTGGAATCTAGAACAGTTTTTCAGGAGGGATTCCTAGAAGGGAGACACATGGGAGTCATACTCATACACCTAGGTCTTTAGTACTGTTGTTTTTTGCTTTTGTTTTTGTTTTTTAGATTTATTTATTTATTTGTCAGAGAGAGAGAGAGAAGAGAGCGAGAGAGAGCACAGGTAGGCAGAAAGGCAGGCAGAGGGAGGGGGAAAAACAGGTTCCCGGGTGAGCAGGGAGCCCGATGTGGGGCTCCATCCCAAAACCCTGGGATCATGACCTGAGCTAAAAGCAGATGCTTAACGACTGAGCCACTCAGGCTCCCCTTTAGTGCTTTAATATAACAAAAACATTTTTATTATTCTTCACCCTTTTTTTTTTTTGAACATGGGACTGATTTTTCTGATAGATAAACATCTTACAGACATATAAAGCTGAAATGACTTCCTTTAGCACATCATTACACCAGCTTCTGGACAGTTTGAAGAGAGAGAATTACATTCTACCCCACGTAAGATTAGTTAGCATCTGCTTTGGCATCTAGAATCTCCATTTCCTATTCTTTGCTGTAATTTTTATTATTTTTCACCTATATAATTCCAGTTTCCTTATCTATATGACTAAAATCAGTATTTCAGAGCAGTGTTATAATTAAATGGATGAATAAATTATATAATGGAGTAGTTAGTTCATCACTGTGTTTCTTATGAAATCCCAGATATGTTTTTAATATTTATGGATCAGAAATACTCAAACAGTTGTGAAATGGTTTCATTTAGGTTTGAAGAAATGTATGTGTTCAGTAAATGTTAGCTATCATTTCTCTTCTGTATATGCTCTCAAAGAAATTATGCAGTCAAAATAAAAAAGATCCCATAAAAAATGTACAGATGGTGCAGAATAAGTGCTAAACTACAAAAGGAAATGTAAATGATATATAAAGCAACAAAGTATCACTATAGAAATCAAAATTTAATAGAAGCAACAGAAAAGATGAAAATTAACAAAATTAAGCTATAAGAAAATGGTATAAACCAAAACATACAAATGTAATTAAAAACTTATTTGAAAGTAGGTAAAAAAAAAAAGGAAAAAAGAGAAAAAGAGTGATGTCTCTTAAAAGGACAGAATTACAAATATAAGAAAACTGATATTGAAAAAAACAAGAAAATGTTCCTGAAAGAAAGACCTAAAGATTGACAAGGAACATTCAATTCTATCTTAAAAAGATATACATATTAATAACTTATTTTAAAGAAGTATAATCATTCACCTATATAAAAGAAGAAAATAAATAACCTCCACAGGTAGATTAACTGTAAATTACAATACTAGCTTCATGTTTCTCCAAAATTACATTCAATATTAGAACAAATCAAATAAGGTATAGATCATAATTTTCTTTATTTTATTTCATGACACCAAAGGACCAAACTCAGAACTTCTAGGGAGAGTAGAGAAGGTCACTGAAACAAATTGTGCTTATTTATCATAAAGCAAGAGTCAAATAGTTTTCCAGTTAGAAACACTGATGAACTAACCAGCCCAATTTTGAAGGTGTGGGGAAGGTGGTGTATCACAGAAGTAGCAACAGGGAAATTCAATCATATATTGGAGATAAATATTACAAACAAAATCTTGGAGAAAATAAAGTTAACTAAACCAAAATTTTTGGTGTGCAAAGTCAATGGACCAAATTAAGTACACTTGACAGGATCAATGCAGTAAAATATCTCTGATTTAGGATAAGTTCTGCTTTAAAATGTTAGAGGATTTTTTAATATAATAATTTTCATCCCAGTTCATATACTCATCAAATGAAAAATGTTCACATGAGTCAATAACTCAGCCAATATTGCTTCCATGAATGCCTCAATCAAAGAAACATATCCATAAGAATGCAAACAAACCAAGTAACAGAACCAATTGATTATGTTATCTATACAATAGAACAGGATTCAAAAATAAGGCCCCAGAGAGGACACCACTTCTAAAACATTTGTTACTGCTCTTACAGAATTTACTTCGTGGCAATGGATTAGTAATTTAGATAAACTTTTTTTTTTTTTGAGATTACATAAGATTAGGAGATAGAAAAGGTGGCAGTCTAGAACTTAAAAGTCAAATCTAGTTTGCCATCTTATTTTTATTTCCCTGAGCTACTCTGTTCACAGTGGTAAAATTCAGATTGTTATAACTGGAGGGCATACTGGTTTGTGGAAAAGCAAAGAGCTTTCTTTTGCCTATGCCAAGTTAAGGATGCGTAGTAAACATCAACACAAGAATTCAAGTGGATAGGCTGTGGTTGTTAAACAACTAATGTCTCTGTAATTAACACATTTTATTTTTCAGAATGTGATGCCTCTATATAATAGTTTTAGATTAAGTATTTTGCTTTCATGGAGGTTTCATTTCAATTCACAGCATTTCATAGAGGTTTCACTCCAATTCACAGCAATTGGTTAAGCGACCAGCTCTTGTTTCGGCTGAGGTCATGACCTCAGGGTCCTGAGATCGAGCCCTGCATGGGGATCCAGGCTCAGCAAAGTCTGTTTGAGATTCCCTCTCCATCTCCTTCTCTGTCTGCTTCCCACCACCCCCACTCGTGCTTTCCATTTAAAATAAATAAATAAATAAATAAATAAATGAATAAATAAAATCTTTAAATTAACAATATTTCCTGATTTCACAAAGTTAAGATTGTTTATGGACCTAGCAAGTTGACTCAGCATATTTAACAATAACAACAGATAACTGTTTCTCCTTGCTTTTATCATTTATTTTTAGTGTGACTTGAAACTAATGGGAAAAATTTAAAATAAAAAATCAGAAAATATCAACCCAAATTACTACTAAACAGAGCACTTCATGAGATTACACACTGATGATAGGCATTAATCATATTACCTTTAAAAGTTTTATTTCTGGGGTGCCTGGGTGGCTCAGATGGTTGGGCATCTGCCTTTGGCTCGCGTCATGATCCCAGGGCTCTGGGATTGGGCCCCATACCGTGATCCAGGCTCAGCAGGGAGTCTGCTTCTCCTCTTCTCCCTGTCTATCCCCTTGCTTTTGCTCTGTCCTCCTTTCTCTCAAAGGAATAAATAAAATATAAAATAAATAAAATAAAATAAAATAAAATAAAAGTATAATTTCACTGTTGCTGGGTAGATCAGTCAGTTAAGTAACCGACGATCTCAGCTCAGGTCTTAATTCTGGGGTCATAAGTTCAAGCATGTGTTGGGGCTTAATTTAAAATAAATTACTTCAAAACTATTTGTCCGACTATTTATTTTTCTGCAGTAGATTTTTAAAATTAATTCATAGTATTGTTTCTCACACTTTTTGGTCAAGACAATTTTAAATTATTAAGAATTAGTGAAAACCTAAAATAACTTTTATATGGATTATATTTATCAATATTTATCATATTAAAATTAAGCTGATTTTATAAAATATATCAGTTTAACAAATAGCAGTGATACAACCATTATATGTTAATATAAATAATATGTATGAATATTGTTGTATTTTCCAATGCAAATATTAGTGACAAGAGTAACATCATTTTATATTTCATATTGTCAGGCTTAATGGAAAACAACTGGATTATTAAATCTATTCTATTTTAATTTTTTTCAATGTCACAAGTCACATAGTGCCTCTAGAAAACCTTACATTTTTCTCTTGAGAGAACTAGAGTGAATAATGTCTTAGAATCATTATGCAAATAGTGTTGAACTTGGAAAACCCCTAAGTCCCTAGACTACTTTTGAGACCTTTTATTCATAATAATATATCATTCTCCTTTTACTATTTTCTTCTTTATCCATTTTTCTTTCCTCACTTTTTAAAAACTTACTGTCAGCTTTCTAGTCTCACCCATGCTTGAAATAATGCAACCAACTTCGAGTTAACACCTTAAACCTTTCCATGCACCTTGCTAGAAATGACTTGAAAATGGGAATTCATCATCTGTGGCTGTGGAGCCGAAGGATATTTTTTTGGATAACCCAGAGAACCTAATGGAGAACACTTTTAGGAAGGCTGCTGACTTCTACCTTGTGTGTGTGTGTGTGTGTGTGTGTGTGTTCTCTAAATAATGGCATATTGCTAAGAAATGCCCATACCAGTTATTATAATAATTTAATGGTCTAACTTGTATTCAAGAGGGAGGGTAGATTTACAACTACATGCATAGATGTTCCATGAACAAACAACATGGGACGCCTGGGTGGCTCAGTTGGTTAAGCAGCTGCCTTCGGCTCAGGTCATGATCCCAGCGTCCTGGGATCGAGTCCCACATCGGGCTCCTTGCTCATCAGGGAGCCTGCTTCTCCCTCTGCCTCTGCCTGCCATTCTGTCTGCCTGTGCTTGCTCTCTCTCCCTCTCTCTCTCTGACAAATAAATAAATAAAATCTTTAAAAAAAAAAAACAAAAAAAACCAAAAAAAAAATAAACAACAGAATGCTGTAGTAATTATTCCTGAACCATCTCTCTCATTCTGTCTCCATTACCACTAGTATCTATCACTCATAAAAGAGTTATGAGTACCAGATTTCAACAGGCAAGTAAGAAATATACTATATTGAGAATTGTTTTAGAACTGCACAGCCTTGAGGCCATACAGAAGGAATCAGGATATACAAATTTAGTCAGTTCTACAGAAGTGTTTTTATGAAACCACAAACTTGTTCCTACATGATTGATATATTAGTGAAAACTCTAAATGTAATGGGAATTCTGCGTTTGCTTATGTATGTTATAATTTGTGAGAAATACCGGGTGAGCACAGAAAACTGCACCCAGCTGAACCAAACTGTGTAAGAAAAGAAAAATGCATACAACTCAAACACCCACCAGCTGCTTCACTTCACCATATGTGCTACCCTATAAGGTTTGTTTGCTGTGCTTTTGCATTTATGAATATATATATATATTTTCAATATTGCAAACATGCTTAAGTATCCTGATTCAAGCTACTGAGAAGTAGGGAAGTGGTAAGCAACAGGAAATGCAGTTTGTTTTATAATGGCAAAAAATGCAAAACAAAAATTGACCTTACCTAAAATACTTTGCCGTGCGATTTACATAAATCTGTATAGAACTGTGGTGTGTATGTGCACGTGTGTATCTGCAGGCTGGTGCTGTGTATATTTGTTTTTCTTATATAAGTGCTCTCGAACGTTATTTTAACACACATAACAGATGACATTTTTATGCAAGACAACTTTTATGTTTGCTTTCTGCCATTTTAGTGGCAATCAGACAGAAAAAAGTGGGCCGCTGGGGCTGTCAGCATTTCCGGTAAAGAAACAGTGGCCCCACTCCTTTGCTGCCCACTGATGCAATGCTGACTACTATCATGTGAAATTACGGTTAGAACCAGTGCTCTTCTACATATGAAGAGATAAAACCAAACTGTGTTGTGATTTTCATTAGAAACAAGTGAAAAATTCGTACTTTCCGATAGTTTTTTATTACTATTTCCAGCTGGTTTCTTGAAAAATAAAACAAGGAAATCAGTGAGCTGTCAGTAAAGAGAGGTGAGGAGACTGAGCATTCTTGACGTATTCTGCTCACCGTTGCAGCTGCCCGTTGCCCTCTTGGCTTGAAGGTATCCCGAAGAATATTGGATTGCCTGGCATATAATAAGTATCTCATTGATTTATGCTAATGTTGATCATTTCTTATTCTGCAAATGAAAATGCCCTCTGAGCACGCTCCACAAAGAAAGAGGGGAAAAAATGAAGGTGAATTAGCAAATTGGGAAAACGAGAGTTCATCGGTATGAAGGATCCTGACCACGACTCCCTTCTTTTAGCATGAGTCCACTGTTGACCAAAAGAACACACAGTGGTACTCCCTCTGCGAAGGAAAGCCCAGTGTTCATGAGTTCAGTTCTCCGGAATTTAGCTTTTCATTTCTCCCTTATGTACTTCATCTGACTTGTTTCTTTCTCCTGATCATGATTCTCTCTTCTTCTCCCTGCCCATGGCTGGGTGCACAATAATTAAAAATACATATTTGTCAAATGAAGAACCAGACATTCCAATTGCCTGTTCCCTGTCCTTAGCATGGAGCCCAATGATTATTGTTATTTTAAAAAGTTATAACTCCTGGCTTTCACATTTTGCTTTCTGGCAGGGTATACCACGGCATTTTCTGCAACCAATGAAAGTTAACATTTAGCAAACATTGATACCTCCTGGCATTAGCTTTGCTGCATCACTAAGTTCCTTTGGTTGAACCCAATTCGTTCCGATAACACCAAACAGTGAAGATGCATGAAAAGTTCCAACCCTCTGCTTATCTGAACCTGTGCTATGTCCTTTGCAACATAAATATTAAACTACCCTAGAAGTCATTTTAGTAGTTGTAGGTCATAAGTTAAACAGCTACAGGTTAAAATTAATAAATGTCTAGAGGCATGGTAGATGAAATAATGGATAATATCACCTTGAATTTTGAGTAGGTTTCAAAAGAGAATTCAGAAAATGTGGATACTACTGCTAATATAATACTTCCATTTCGGACTAAATCTTGCAGTTAACCTTATCTCAGGGCAGGCTTTACTTCAGTCATGTTTTTCTCTCCATTTAATTTATTTAATCACTAAATTAAGCTAAATTTGGGCTTTTACTTTTTTTGTCAATAACTCAATAGCTTGAGCTCTTATAGAGAAGACTGTTTAATGATGGCACAAGAACAAATTAAAATGGTTGACAAATCCCAGGCAGAAGAATATGGCACTCTAGTAACTTTTCACGTGTGTTTCCAGTTTATCACGGGATGTAGTGAAAGACAGGTTGGTAAGCAAACCTTTAGATAACTAAAGCTTATTCTATATAAGAACTGGAAACTCCAACACTTTTGCTACATCACCAGAGTGAGTGACACCGCTGTGTCATATTTATTTAAAAAATAATAATAATAATAATAAAGAAGATTTAAAGGCTCAAGTATCACTTTGGGGCAAAAGTATAACAGTTCTGTTGTCTAATGAAGACACTATGTTTTCTAAATCTTACATTTTTCAGTAAGGCAGAACATTCAATAACACAGTGAGGACATGCTGCCTAAATTGCATAATCTCAATCTCACTATATAAGAATAACCAGCCTAATTATTTTGGAACCCAATCCAGAAATCAAATAGATACTCTGCAAAGATATGCGGATATGCCTCGGCAATTCATTTTCCTCCTCCTATTAAGAAAAGACGTACTTAAAGTTTGACTCAGCAAGTCAACACTGGCAAAGCCTGGTCCCTATATTTCATTCTAATTGTTTTACCTTTACAGTAGATACATTTCTTTCTACCATTGCCCCTTTGGCAGGTCACTTGTCTCATCAGTCACTTAGACATAACTGTGCTTGTTAAGCAATCATCAGAGTAAAATCAATACTAAGCTTTATGCTCCCTGTACTGTAAAAGGGAAAGTGTATAGAACTAATCAACACAAAACTTGGTGATGTTTTGACCTTAACTCTAAAGGTTTATCAGGACAAGGCAAGTTGCCTAAGAGTTGTGCAGTACTAGATTTCCACTGTCCTTATTTATGCCTCTCAATGCTCCACTATTTGTCATCCACTCATATTTATTGTGCATTCCCAGGTGCCTGACATGGCAATAAGTGGTTTGAGATTTAGAGTTCTTATTTGCTCTTTGCCCTTAAAAGTCAGCTTAATGAGGCCAACAAATACAAGCAAATAGCTTATATTGCTAGGTTCGTATGCTTAGAATTGCAAGTAAGTAAACAAGAACAAAAGCAAAGAAAACATTTACAAACCAGGGATGAGGACTGGCTGAGATTTTTAGTTAAGTGTGAACCAGCTGAGGACAATAAATAGGCTTTGACATATTTGAAACTGCAGAGTAGACCTGAACACATAAGATATATTTTAGATAGAATAGACAATTCATTCACATTTAATCTAGCAGGACAACAACAACAAAAACCAACTAAACAGCCAACCTCATAAACCTTAAACATTTTTTAAGTTAAGTTATATATGATAAATAAAACCAGATATCTCAGACTCAAGAACTACATCGAACACTGCTATTATCTTATCTTGTATCAAATATCCATCTGTAAAATTAAAGTACAATTGATTCACTTATAGAAACATTTGAGGTGAAGTAGAAAGTTAGAAACAAGGAGAATACTGGCACTCAATTTTTCTCTAGACAGCTTGATGGGATTAAATTCTTTTGATGATCTTGAGGGGTGATTTTGGTGTTTGCTGTTCCTTGATCTCTGCCATTTCCCATTAATGAAACTCAACCCAGTATCATTATTATTATTTTGAATTTTGTGACATTGACACACACATGTGTATAATACATATATAAATATATATAACATACATACACAAAGACAAATATATGTGTATGTAAATATAGCTTCTGAGAGAATTATATGAACTTAATTTGAATTATATTTAATTATCTGTAGTCTCAAAACAAACATATTACAATAATACTACCAATTAGTTTTATGATCTTGGAAAAATTATCCAACTTTCCTAAACCTCCATTACATCATTTCTACATAGTAATTTTCAGAGTATCTTTCTCCCATTGTTGTTTTGAGGATTGAAAGCATTGATTCTAATAAATGAAACCAGAACAGTGTTTGGCACATTGTAAATAAATCGTCTTGGTCTCTTAGGTGTGTGTTTGTTTGTTTGTTTAAAGACCATAAACTAGGTAACATAAAAACAATAGAAATACATTTTTCACAGTTTCGGAGGCTGGGAAGTCCAATATCAATGTGAGGGAAGATTTGGTATTTGGTGGAGGCTCTCTTCCCAGACTTCTATCTTTTCACTAACCTCATGTAGTGGAAGGGGAGAGGTCTCTTTTAGATAAATCCACTGATCCCATGCATGAGGGCTCTGTTCCCATGAACCAACCACCTCCTTATACCACCACACTGGTCATTATTGCTTCAACATACAAATTTTGGAGAGACAAATATATTCAGTCCGTGATAACTCTCAGTAAATGTTAACATTGTGTGATATAATTTGGTCATTGCTTTTGTATCATATTATTCTATAGGATCCTAGGCTACCATTTATTATATGATAAAACTATATGATATATCACTACATATCAACAGGTATTTTCCATGATAGTATCATGATTTACAGTAGGTTTGGAAGAAGTAGTACTATTGCAA
Organism: Enhydra lutris kenyoni; assembly: GCF_002288905.1. Lineage (NCBI taxonomy): Eukaryota > Metazoa > Chordata > Mammalia > Carnivora > Mustelidae > Enhydra > Enhydra lutris. Next base: position 91,058,461 of record NW_019154086.1, on the reverse strand, counting down.
TGGCAGGTTGTAGGGTTAGAGGAAAAAAAAAATCCTTGGTAGTCTAAAAACTGACAATTATCTTACTCTGTCATTTAACACAAGGCACTGTGACCAATCTTGTTATATCTGCATGCCTGATGCTTTCCCTAGTGCCCAGGAAATTTACGATAAACTGCATGGACTGTTCAACCTCTATGCTGCCACCAAGATCATCCAACCTCCGCTATTTCTTAACCCTTTCTTGTCTATTCCAATAATCCTAAAGTCATCACTTTACATCATATTTGCTTTTACCTTTCTCTTAGTTCAGGTTGTTAAAACAAAATAATCATAAGACTTGACGGTCTAAAACAGAAAAATCTTTTTCACAATGCAGGAGGCTAGAAGTCTGAAATCAGAATGCCAGTGTGGTCAGGTTCTGATGAGAGCCCTTTTCTGGACTGCAATCAGCTGACTACTTACCCTCACACAGTGAAGAGAGGTAGCTATTTCTCTCACTTCTTTTTATAAGGCCACTGGTCCCACTTAGGAGGGTTCTACCTCATAACCTAATTACTTCCCAAAAGTCCCACCTTCAAATACCCTCCCATTAAGATTAGGATTTTAGCACATGATTTTTTTGGGGAAAAACATTCAGTTCACTGCAACCCCAAAATACTTCTCAATACAATGCTGCATTATAGTCATTACATGGTGATATTTACTCCTACTTATAATTGTATGAATGTATCCATTTTATATTTTTTCCATATTATATACAATTCTCCAGTGAATAGAATACACATCTCACTATATAGAGTAGCTGAAATTTCCATCGACTGTATTCCTAAGAGTGGTTTAGGTGAAACATAAATATTCAAATTTTCAATTTTACTCTGCATTGGCAAATTGCTTTCTAGAGTAGTTGTAATATTTCCATCCCTAACTTTAATGTAAATTATGTCAGGCTTTAACAATCTGAGAGTTGTTTCTCAGTAAACTCCAGTTAAAATCAAGCAGAAATAATTTTGTGAATAAAGATGAGGTATGTTAGAGTGAATTAATGCAAAGTTTTAATATCAGGATTATAAATACAGATTTTTCTGCTAGGTTTCTGACTTATATGATTTAAAATTTTTTGATATAAATATATGAGAACATATTGTTTTCAATATGAAAATGAAAAAGACAGATCCAAGAGTTCATAAAGATATATAGCAAACATTAAACAGGAAATTAAAATAATCTGGATAAAGCTGGGTCTGGTGTAAATGAACACTTGTTGAATATGAAGAGTCAGTTGGACTTGGTGTTGGGGTTGGTGCAAGACATTTTGATATTGAGGACTAACATTTATCAATATCTATCACATGCCAGTGAGGTCAGCTGATTTTATATGGTACTTTATTTCCATCTTATTATATATCTTATCTCTTAAATCTTATTTCTTCAGATAAGGAAACTGAAGCTTAGATATATAAGAATATAAAGAAGAAGAAAAGAAGAAATAAAATAGTTTTCCTAGAACAGTGTCTGTATGGTATCAGATAAATGCTGTTGCCATTGACAGGGATGAAGATTTGGAGGAAAGGTTCAAGTTTGGATATATTGAATTTAGTTGCTGAGAAGATATGTTTTGTTGGTTATCAGAACATCTATTCAATTTCACATTGAATGAGTTTCTCTAAAGGATTTAGATATGCCTATTCAGCTCTGAGCATTCTTATTGGAGCAGAAGTAAAATCATATTTACTTTAAGAAAGATTATACTCAGTTCAGTCTTTCTTATCAAAATATTAACAACCATCTAACTAGAAAGCTGAGTGAGGAAAAAAATGAAGCAACAGCATATGTTCAAAAATCAAAAGAATATTTAATATTTAAATGTATAATGCTCTCAAAAATACTAATTAATGCATTTTGGGTTTACTTATATTTTATGATTCATATCCCTGATTTCAATGCAAAAAGCTGACTTTCAGAGAACAGATTCTCACTACATATTATGTCTATAATTGATACTACTCTCTCCACACTGTTAACTTTTTAAAGCCAAAATGTTATTTTCTAGGATCATTAATAATACAACATATCTGATTGCATTTTACAGTTCAGTTAGCATGAAAAATTCACTAAAAACTGCAAACTGGGGTAATCTGCTGGAGCTTATTTTCCTTTCTATATCTGATATATATAATCTCAAAGGTTCACATATTTATCCAGCCATCTATTTTTATTGCTAGTAATTCTTGGCACAGAAACCATCACTTGAACAACATTTCTACTTTAAAAATATATATGCATATATACAATTTTTTTAGTTTTTGTTTGACTCAAATTTTTATGGATAATTACACAATTTCCACATACACTGGATTCTCTAGGCATTCTGAAACTGAACATCTTAACGTTTGCTAATTCTTAGATGTGTGTTTCACTTTATCTGTATCATTTAAATTGATGATTTCTCACTGCATAACAATAAACTTAATATATTCCATATTTTTTCATTCTATCATTCAACAGATTTATTGGGCCTATGCTTTACACTAAACAACTTCCTGGGCACAGAAAATACACAAATGAATAAAACTCTTTACTTAATGGGCTAAATGTTTAATAGAATAGATATATAAACCATGAATTATGATGCAATATCATACTTTTTGAATCAGAAATAAACACAGAGTGGAAGAGAGACTTCAGTTTCTCTCTAAAGGAATAAAAGGAAAGGTGTGAAGCAGGATACTCTCTGAGACAGTAATGACACCATTTTTGTATCATCCCCTTCTCTCCAGGGTCCACTGTGTTGCCTCAGACATGCAGTCTCAGGCCAGGTCCCAACACACCCTGACAAGCAAAATACTTCACCTGTAGAGCGTGAAGCATGAGGACTGTGGATTGAAAGAACCCAGATGTCATAATAGATTAAGGCTGACTGTACCAGCCATTACACAAGATGTGTCAGTTAGAGGTGGGGGAGACTTGTGAAAATTGCCTGGAAATCAGAACGTAAAATGTACTATTATTGGGAAATTAAGATAAAAGAATAAATACCAGTGTTAATGTCTTATAAGCAATAAGGACAGGCTCCTCTGAGGTGTGTTATCCGGAAACATACTGGGACATCATACTCAGAGGCTGAATGAATATGTCAGCAGGATGTAGGAAAGGAAAAATGACCCCTTCAAACTGCAAGAAATTTGATTTACTCTGAAGTCATTAAAGGATACTAAAAACATATAAAGATTTTTGTTATATAAACTCTATTTGAATTTGATTGTATAAGATTAATAAACAAATAGAAAATTAAGACTGAAAAGAAGGGAAACTGAAATATGTATGGAATTTTAAGAATAAACATTTGCTGTTCCTTAGCAAAGGAATGGCAAATAGTGAATAATTGATTCATTACTGTTTGTTATTTTAAACTTTTTTAGTAAATAAAGGGTTATTTTCTTATTTTTGCATGTGTGGATTTTGGGGAGAAGTAAATGGAAGATGGTGAAGAAATCAAAGTGATGTTTGTGTGAGGCTTTTCCTTAATATAAGACTATGTAGAAGAATGTAAAATACATTTAAAGCTTGTCTTTTATTTCTACTATTTTATTTCTATTCAAGGAGAATTTATTTGTGGATTTTAGAAAGAGAACCATGGAAAATAGTTGTGCTTGTAGAAAAAAAAAAGTATAAAACCTTTGGCTATCTGGTAGAAATGGATTTATTATAAAATAAGATCTTCAGACTGAGAATCAGGAGTCCTGGGTTTGAATTCAGACTCAATCCCTAATTAGTTTTTTTATTATATTCAGGTCTCATAATGAGAAAAGCAAGAAGTCTAGATCCAATCACTTTTGTTTTTGTTTTAATAAAACTATAGTTTCATAGTACACAATTTGAGGGCTATTTGCATTCTGACACTGTTTCAGAAGAGACCAAAAGGGATTGAGAAACAAAAGAGTAAATCTTTAATAATTGAGTTCAGAAACTATAACAGGTCGCAGGGTATAAATTTTAGGTGGTTGGCCTTCCAGGTGCCCAGAAAATAACACCATATAGATGGCTTCTGGGTCCTGCTTACTTATTAAGGTCATTCATAATAATAAGATAAAGCACAGATCATAAGTCAGACCAATGCAGCTGCTCACAGTTGGAAGTCGTTTTCAGGGACGTATTTAATACAAATCCCTCTTCAGTTAAAGCCAGTAATGCAAATTACATTGTCGAAAACCTCCTTTTTAATAAATAGCCAAACTGTTATTATTATGACACTAAGGAGAATAAACACTAAGCTTTTATCACAGTCTTCTGAATTGAAAAAAAAAAAAACAACAACAACACACAGAAATGTCTAGAGAATAATGACTCAAACAACTGTGAAACAACCATCAGTATTAATTAACTCATAATATTTCCATTATATCCCTTTAGATATTAAAAGAACAAATTTACATATAAAATATATGCTCATTTTACTTCAATCTCCCTATTACATCCTTTTCTTACCAGAGACAACTCCTATCAGTAATGTTGTGTATAGCAATTCAGTCTTTATTTTTATATTTAACTATAAATGTCTGTAAGTAGACTCAGACACAATGGAAATTTGGTACATGATATAGTAGGTCTCACAAATTAGAGGGAGAAAAATGTTCTCTGCAATAAATCACTTTGGATCAATACTCCTAGTGTTGGGATAATCACTATCAGATAATCATTAATTCAAACTGCATTATAATCATTTATTTGAAAAACAAAACTTTAAAACTATTCAAAATAAAAAAGTAAAAACATTAGATATAACTTATTTCTGCATTTGTAGTTCAAAAAAATTTCTTAGACAATTCATGGAAAACAAAACTCAACAAATATTGATAAATGTGATCATGTGAAAATTTAAAACAATACAGCTTTCAACATTAGTTTTATAAAAAATATTCACAAATATTGAAAACAAATGATAGGAAGAAAGTCACGTAATGCTGTTTCTTTGAATATTTAATAATGTCTTTATGTAGAATAAAACTTCTCCTTTTTCATTATGTAGTAGAAAGAACTATGGAACCAGTGAATTTCTTAATCTCTCAATTCTAGCTTCCTCATTAACAAAGACTGTCTAAAAACATCAATCTCACCAATTCTTATGAGATTTAAGTGAGAGAATATGTGCACGGTGCTTGATATATCTTAGTTCTCTCTCACCCAGATAGAGGCAAAATATTGCTAAGAGATATAACTTCTATCACTTAGAAATTTTTGAACAATCAATACTTATTTTCTGCTCCTTTAAGTTTGTGTCTATTCTTGAATCTGGGTTCCTAGTTAAAAATCAATGTAATTTTTCAGGCTTGACCACAGGCAATTACGAAATGTTTTTCCATGATGGCCTTCAATGGAGGAAAGTTGTCCTCTTCATCGTGACTTGGAGACAGCCAATGCCTTGCAATTTTTGAAGGTAGTTTCAGTCTAGGAGGCAGACTCCCCTGGCCATATGGTCATGCTCTTCCCTTAACTGCATTCTTACTTAGTCTGATCACCTCCATTCGTGACTCTCTTTGTCTAAGGCCTTGGGCACAGGTCCTCTTTAGTTCTTTCAGACACAGCCTCCTGGAGTGAGCACAGGACAGATGAGGGAAATCCCCTGATGTCTTACTTTCCTTCATACTGACAACTTTTCTACTTCTAGTCCTTCTCCCCCTCCTTTCCCTACCTGAGTCCATAAAACTACCAGAGCCTTCTGTTTGGAGCTCCCTTTACAGTAAGATGACCATGTGTTTACTGCTTTATCTGACTTCAGTGTAGCACTGTTCTTTGGGGGAAATTGGAATAGGGGGTATCAGGGGCTTTCTTGGGTTTAAACTCTGGCTTATACTATTACGTTAAGTGATTAAAGGCTTAACTCTTCCAGAGTTTTTTAGTGTTCTTTTTCTTCTTATTTTCTAACCTCTCAAGTCAGGACTAATGAAGTAATAAGAAAACTTCTAATTGCTCTTTTTATAATAAATTTGAGAATCTCATTGTTGGGCTATGGGAAAATGAAATCCAAAAATATTAATTATATTGATAGGACAGAAGACATTATTCAAGAGTGGAAAAACCTCTCCCTCCTCATCTATGTAATTATTAGACTATCTACCTGCCTATGCCTCATCATCTATATACTTCTATCTATCCACATATACATATATAATTATATAAGTCTTTTCCTTTAATTTATCCACTTATATGTAATTTCTGAAACTGCCAAGGTTTTGTAAAGAATTTAAATGATTAGATCTTAAACCTTATTATTGTTTATAGCACTAATACATATAACACACACTATACATATATAAATTTGGAAAGAAAACCTATGTGATTTGGAAGCAAAAAACTTTGGTGAGAATCCTATATTATCTGTCCCACTTTGGAAAGTTTGCATAGCCTTCCTGACTCATAGTTTCTTTATCTGAGAAACCAGAGTAATGATATCACCTACTTTTATAACTGAAGAATTAAATAAGAAAATGCATACAAAGTACATCATCATAGATGCTCACAGTGTTATTTTCATGTTATGCCATAAATCCAAACATAAATCTGTTACTAAAACAAAGAATTATCAAGAGTATAATGAACATTTTATGTAACATTTTATTTCCTTATAAGTTACTTCACATCATCAACTCTAGATGCCCTAGTTGACTTGACCACCATTGTGGACTCAATTCTGTGTAAAATTGAAACTCTAGAGAGATGGAAGGGCAAGAGTTCAAAAAAAGGCAAGTTACTGAATTGTTCAAACCCTGGGCAAATTATAAAGAGCTTCAATTAATGGTTTGTTTGTGACAGCAATACCAATGACTAAAATAGGCAAGTTAACATATAACCATGTTTATTGTTCTCAAACTGTGTGCGGAGGCATCCTGGGTCATTGCAAAAGAAGCATAGGATATATAAACTTTTGAGAGAATTACAATGACTTTTGTCAGAAAGCAGGCATTAAACTGTTATTAAGTTGTTTGGACCTAAGGTACTTCTATTACGAATTTCTTTTTGCCAAGGAGAACTATGAAAAAGTTACCGAGGGCACCTGGGTGGTTCAATGGGTTAAGCCACTGCCTTCGGCTCAGGTCATGATCTCAGGGTTCTGGGATCAAGTCCCGCATCCGGCTCTCTGCTCAGCAGGAAGCCTGCTTCCCTCTCTCTCTCTCTGCCTGCCTCTCTGTCTACTTGTGATCTCTGTCAAATAAATAAATAAAATCTAAAAAAAAAAAAAAAAAAAGAAAAAAAGAAAAAGTTACCGAAATGCTGAAAGTGCTCTGAATCAAGAAAATTCAATATGAAAAGGATAATAAGAAATAGCTATCTTGGGCTTCCAGATGGCTCAGTTGGTTAAGCATTAGACTCTTGATTTCGGCTCAGGTTATGATCTCAGGGTCATAAGACAGAGCTCCGTATTAGGCTCCATGCTCAGTACAGAGTCTGCTTGAAATTCTCTCTCCAGAGTTCTCCTTTTACAAATGTTTTTCCAAAGAGTTATAAAAATGAATCATTTTGTAATATTTCCATCTGTTTTCCCTATTGCATTTATTTTCCGCATATGAAAATTTGAGGAAAATAAATAATAGCTTTATGGTGCTACTGCATTGTGATCAAAATGATACCCCTTAAAATGCTTCTTCAAAATAAATTACAGAAAATATTAAGTGGCCCAGTCACTTCTATACATTGTCATCTTTTTATTCCGGCCCAATTACTGCGCCCAAAAGAAAGTTCTCTTTAACTTCTGTAGTTATTTTATCTATTCTTTTTTTAATGCATTTAATATACTCTCTAGTCATGTACCTACTTTGTGATTTGCTTTCTCCTCAAGTAGTTGTAATAGATGACTACTGTGCAGTTTTCTATATGTCACTATCTAGTGTTTCTTCAAAAAAAAAAAAAAAAGAAAGAAAAAGAAAAAGAAAATCTCTAGTAATTTGCAAATGGCAATTAGATAAAGGATTTACCCTTTTAGGATTTTGCTCTAACTCCCTAAACCAAGATGAGTTGATGTTGATTTTTTTGATATCTCAACACCCTTCTTGAATGATACCAAATTTGCTATCTAAAGTTATGCTTCCAATTCTAAGAACACAAGTAACAGGTGCTCTCTTGCCCCTGCCCCCCAAATCAACTTACAGTCACACATCCCTTGTTAGTTTACTCATACCTAATTATCATCTTGGTCTGTCTGCTGCTTGCTCTCTGTTCTCTGGCAGGGTTAGTCCCAGGCAGTTTAGTATTACACATGTATGCTCATAATAACTTTCTTGTTAAAAATACATAACCAGAAATACTTATTCAGAGAGCATGATATAGGACCCAGGGTTCCACACAAAGTTATTTTGGACACCTTTTGAGGAACTCTCCACTATCGAGGTCAAGTTCTGTCACTAAAAATGCTCCCAGTGTTTTCTATGCTGGCTAAACAAAGTCTTAGTTGCCACAGCAGTCCACCAATTAAGACCAAACCAATCACCACAGGACAGGTAGAGCAAATATAACAAAGGACAAAGATGATATGGCTTTTTTAAAGCAATGTGGTAGAAGAAGAGACAATTGATCCTCTAACTTTTATCCTGTTCTTTCTTGTATACCTTGATTCTAATTTCTGTTTTAGTATTTTCAAGGAGATAGCAAAACAACATTAATTCCAATTATGGAGAAAACTAGCACTGTTTACTTCCATAACATAATTCTTAATCAACTGAACTTGTTATCCAAAATGCACTAATGAAATCATAAGTGTGGTAGGGTTTTTCAAATGTAACATGTTAAATATTAGTAATATTATAATTACTAATTTCATTTTGCCATCAATGTAACTTCTTGTTATTGTTTCCTTCGGGAAACTCCTCATGAAAGGGACCTGAATTGCATTTAAATTTTTGTTTATTAACTGATGCTTTAAACATCTTGCAGAATTTAACCTATTTACATTACGGTAGAGTTTACTCTCCATATTCAAACTCAACAGTGTAAGACTGAGATGCCCCTTTTGCTTCTGTGAGCTGATATCGACAGCAATACAATTTAAGAAAATAATATAGGTATATGAACAGTTATTGTTAATATATCTAACGCTGATAGTTAATAATAATACTAATAATACCACTAATCCACAGAAGGCTGAAGATAAAACAGAGATGTATTTGCCCATCAAGGAGAAGATATGCAGATCCCCAAAGTTCTAACTGATTTAACAGAAAACTATCAAGACCTGATATTTGGAATGACTATTTTTCTAGCCATCCCAAAATTGATTAGCAACAATTGGAATGGATAATATTAAGCACTTAAAGATATGCCAGGGGAAATCCTGGAGAGGTTTCTGCATTTAATAAGAGTGAATAATATGGATAATTTTTTATTATATAACAGTTTTGTAGCACCTCTCTCACCTGTTTACACAAGGAAATGAGGAGAAGATAGTAACTCTAATATCTTTTTAAACATTGACAAAATATAATAAATTATTTTCCTTGAGATATAATTCACAGAATTTATAAGGTTTGCTTAAGAGAACAGAATTGACTAACAGTACAATATGAACAGTAATACATAAAACAAACAAACCTTCTGTTATCTACAAAACTGCTAACTCCTATTTGATTTCTTAGAGACTTATACATTTCAAAGTCATGTTTTGTTTTAGAAGATATGATCAAATATATTTTCACAGGAATAGGAACAAGTTTGCACCCCAGATCTTGTGAATACATATAGAAATGCTTAATCATTTAAGGCAAATCACAACTTTATCTGTGAGTATAAAATCAACATATGGCTTTGTCTTAAATTGTGAAATTCTGTGTCATTTCTATATTGCCTTTACTTTTTATCTGGAATGTTAATGAAATCTAAGAGACCAATGTTGGCTTACACAACCATTTCAAATATCTGGAAGCTTCATAATTAAAGGCTGTCTACCTCTCTTCTAACTTTTCTCTATGATCATTAGCAGTTGTTCAGAATGTTGCTTGGGGGCTGATCAGGAGTCTTGAGAATCCTTGTTTGGGCAGAGGTGTACATTGCCAGCCACACTGTAAGGCAAGGGCACGAGACACTAAAAAAAGTTGTCTGAAATCCAAAGCCTGCAAAAATATAGGTCTTAGGGGGACATATTAAGTATTTTCTTAAAATAGGAAGGAACTGTTCCTTATCTGATTTAAAAAAAAAAAAAAAAAAAGAGCTGGGCATTTCCAATGAGAAAGGAGTATGTTTCCTACCTGAGATATCTATTCTTTTCTTCCTAGAACATTTTTAAAAAAACATGACCTGGGAAACTGGACAGATAGTTCTCCGGAGACTATCAATTACTCTAGGAAGAAACATATGACAGGGAACTGTCCTGGAAAAATAAGGGAAACTCACAATCAGTTTCAAACTTATTTTTGTATGGTAACAAATGTTACCACAAAGAGAAATAAAAGTATTATTCTCTTAACTTATCAAATTTGCATTCCAGCTATGATATTTGATCCTTAATCTGTCAGAGGAGTATAGGATAAATTATATTTACTCTGATGTCACTAAGTGATCAGATTGCAGCAGACTGGTCTACTTCTGTGAGTTTCAAATTCTCATAAGGACAATATAGATAATCTACTTCAGAGGAATGTGAGATACAAAGGTGAAAATATATGTGTTTTCATAGAATAAATTGTAAACATACAGCTGTTGAATTTCTTTCTGCCTGAATGGACTTTGCAAGTCCCTCTTGGAATTATGTTCTGAATTTGGAAGCTTTACCATTAGTCTGAGAGAGATATTGATTCACTACCATCCGTAGTTAAAATAAAATTCACCAGAGGAAAGAAGCACCTTGCTATACATGCAACAGTCCAAACAACTGAATTTCCAATAGTTTGTAATGCAGACTGCCATATGAGTAATTGGAAATACACCACATTTTAATTCATGAAGGGGTGATTCTTAATTTTTTGTGGCGTATATTTCAATGTGAGAATTTGATGAAAATGTAGACAGTCTATTTGAAAATATGCTTTTCTATATTTATATAGATAATCTGTTTTGAGGTTCCAATTTCAAGACACCTCTGAAACCCACCTGCCAATAGTAATAACTTTTCTACAAAGGTATAGTGGATACATAGCCTCATATCTATTCTAGGTTCCATTATTTAAATGGGAATCAGGGTTGGTCTTTTATTCTAATTCTTTTAAATTGGTGACTTTGAAGTGAGGTCCTGTTAATCATGTGCTGGGCTCATAGGAGTACTCTGAAACGCTAATGATCATAAAATTTTCAAAGAACTTCAGAAAGTATCATTCTAACCTTTTATATAACTAATTAGACTTTTACTTCTCTGGAGTCCACTATGATTCTGTTGTTATAGTAATTAAATTATACTCTGGAAACAGACAAACAAATAATCCCCAAAGCTTACAGTATCTTGCTTGATTTGATACAATTTAATAGGAGAATACACACATTTAAAATAGAAGTACTCCATTTCACTGCTTAATTTTCTTTTAATTTCACTTAAATAAGTTTTCACCCACTAGAATAAACTAATTCAACCATGTTCAACAACTTTACATTTCTCATAATCTCAGTGTATTGCTGTTGTTGCTTTCTTAACTGGGAAAATTAAAAATTTACATCAAATCGGAAATTATGTTTGAATCCACATTATATTGCTATTAAGAAGAGAGTACTTGGGGAACCTAAGGACATATTCTAAAGTGAATTTTCAATAAAGAAAACACTACTTGAACTATATCGTTTTATTTAAAGCCAAGTGATAGAGTTGCTAAAAACTGTAGGATTCTATCTCCAAAGTTCAAACCCATGCTCTTGTGACTGAGACATTTTGAAACCTTCCCTGTGCAAGTTTGTCAATGGGAAAGAATGAGAATAATAATGTTGTTAAACTGAAAGAACCGTTGTAAAATGTAAATGAAAAATGCATGTGTACATTTGTGCGTGTATCATTTAATAAATTTAGCTAGTCATCACAAACATTCACAAAATAAGTAAGTCACAAAAACCTTATATAAAAATATGAGGTTTTTATATAAGGTTTTAAAACTTACACTCTAATGCTTTTTCTTTAAAAATGAAATTCACAAGGATACAATCAAAATCTTCACTTTGCTAACAAAAAATGAGATCAATTTATATAGTTTTTAAACTTTTCTTCAATTTGTTTTGTTTTCCTTTGGTATATTATGGAAACCTCCTCATGTTGGTACATACATAGAATTTAGAGAAAGCTTTTAGTTTTCTGATATCCAACCCACAACTAATCTTCTAAGGGAATGATTTGTAGTGATTTCAAGCAGTTTATTTTCTACACCATATCCAATATCATCATACAAGTAGGTGTATTCAGTGAGTTGAAGGGATTTTTTTTTCCTAGTTGTTTTGTGCTCTAAAATAGAATATCAATATTTTTCTAAGGCAGGCCATCCAAACATGGTTTTGTTTGTTCTTTACTGTTTTGATTTTAGGATGTAACAAGTGAACGTAACAGAAAAGTATATTTTGAAATATTAACAATTATCTTTCTCTGGTATTTAGTTTTATTTTCTGATTTTCATTACGCTACTCTGAGCTTCCTATTTCAGAGAAATGATGTGACGTCAGACATTGAGGGGGCGTGGAAACCAGGCATGGTCTAGGTTTTACTCTTCAGAAGTCTAGATTCTCTCAGAAACACAAGAACAAAAAAAAAACTTTTATAAAACATGGAAAGGTAAAAGTTCAGTAAGAGCAAGGTTTCCCTGCGCACTCTCCTTCTTCTTCCTGGTCCCTCCACACTCTTAATTCAGAGAAATAGTGGACTGGGAAGGGGAGAGAGAGGACATGCAGATAGACACGTGGCCTCAGAGAGACACATGGTAGTTTCTTGAACTCCATCCTGACCTGAAAGATAACAAAGATCCCCACACCCTCTAAAGTGGAAGGACAAGTGAAAATCTATCAGGTTGAAAGAACAATACAATGGAGACCAAGGTTATGTTGACCCTAGAAAGAGCCCTAAGGAAATGGGAATAGTGATATTAGGTGAATTAAGGTTTCAATACTCAAGGAAATGAGGACTTGAAATAGTAATACACTTTTTAAAAACAAAATCATGCTTCTTATTCTCTAGGCCTTTGGAGTAAGACCTTTCCTATTATATAAGCTATTTAATCTGCTTCTTCTAAGTGAACTGGAATCCTAATATGTTATTTGTGACATTTATTTAAGTGGAGTCAGCCTAAGTACTGTGCCGTTTTGGCTATAGCTCATTATACTCACAGACGGGATTCACAAGTTTATAAATAATCAACAGCATCTTTGCAAAAGACACTATCGTACTATAAAGTGTCCTAGATTTAGCAGAAAAATAAGGGTGAAGAAGATCTATAGATTTGAAGCACAACAAAAAAAAGTTCATTTACTTCTACTTTAGAAAATAAATTTAATTTAAGAAACTCATTTTAAGTGTCAATAAGTGCAACAACCTGTTTCTTTAATTTTTCTAGGTTTGATTTTGAATATTGGTAATGACCGTATGTGGTGTTTTAGTTTTATATACTAAGTTATTTGTATACTTAACTGCACACAATAATTATTTTCATTATGACTAAAACCAGACACTAAATTTTCTATAAGATTTTGTAGAAATTATTTCTGCAGAATTTGCCATCAGTATGATGATGATGTTTATATTGATAATAGTACCCTTCCAGATACTCACCTAGCGGTCAATTATCAATGTGAACTTAAACTAGCAATTTGTTAAGTGTATATTCTTTTGTGTTGATTTCCCGGTAAGTTGAAGGGTACAGAATGACTAACTTAGTGGATTTTAAGAGCCAGTGAACCAGCCAATGCCATTTAAGCCTGAATTCCCCTCATGCACCTGGAAGGCTTTGCCTCACCTCCTCCAGACAAAGTGCTGAGAACACAAAGCTCAGGCTGCATCTATGTCCTAACAAAGTCCTTTGTAGCTGAACCAAGAATCTTATGTCTTCTCTAGGTATCCATGACTCTTTGGCCAGTTAAGTGTTAGCCTGCAAATAGCATAAAACCTCAGATGCTTAAAACTTCTTGCCACTGCATATATCCGCATTTTATCTAATAACAATCCCCTTGTTTTTCTCTGAGTAACAGTCTTCCTATCATTTCCTGTATATATTCCTCAGGAGAACATGCACCTCAGCTGTGGACATTGAGAGCACTGGAATTTACTGAACATAGAAATTTATTATTTTTTTTAATATTTTTATTTATTTATTTGACAGAGAGAGATCACAAATAGGCAGAGAGAGGAAGGGAAGCAGGCTCCCTGCTGAGCAGAGAGCCCGAAGCGGGACTCGATCCCAGGACCCTGAGATCATGACCCGAGCCGAAGGCAGCGGCTTAACCCACTGAGCCACCCAGGCGCCCTGAACATAGAAATTTAGTTAATAAAAAGATCATGACATGACTTGAACTATGGAAAGTGAGGTTTAGACCTCTGTACAAATACTTTGGCAAGTATATAATTTTTTGTTCAATTAGGCCTTTATTAATAGTGGTTACTATGAGGCATCTTAATTTCCTGTGCTTCTAGTTCTTTATAAAATAAGGATAATGTTAGTTTCTACTTCATGGAATAATTGTGAAGATGAAATGCGTTAATTCATGTAAATTCTTTTACAAGAGTGCCTGGCAAATTGGAAACACTCAAAGATTGACTATTACAATTATAATTGTACCTCTGAGATGGTAAGCCAAGTGTAGTTGGCAGTCACCATGATACCACATGGATCTTGACAATAAGTGGAGTAGAAATGGAGAAGAAGCTGTCCTGAGGAAATTATTTGAATCTCAAATTTCATTTCTGCTGGAAGCTCATGGATTCTGAATTAAGTATACCAATAAATCCCACTCATTTTTTTTTCAAATCACTTTTGGCTTAGATATTGTGTTACTTGTATCTAAAAAAAATTCGATACTAGGAAAACATGAAAATAAACCTTACAATTCAGAATAACCTGAGTTATAGTAGCGTGATTAAGAAAGTAAGGACCCCTATATTTTGTTCTGGAATAAGTGAAACATTGCTCTGACTTGCTCTTCTGAAGTTGTATCATGTATCATTCACTTTTACTGCAAAGCAAACAATTGCAAATCTAAGTGGCTTCGAGTAACATCTCTTACTCACATTTGAGATTGATGATCAAGGATAAGCATTGGTTCACTTTAGCTTAAACTGTCTCAGATTATCTCTGTTCCAAAACTCAACCTGAAGAAGAAGCCCTTATAAGAAACATGCCCTTTTCTTGTGGCAAAGGGCAAGAGGTAAAGAGGGTGTGTAGAACCACCCAATTCCAGGGCTATCTTCTGCTCTTATGTGATGTATAACACAAAACACAAAAATGGCTTAGAGTTTAATGGCTCAAATCTCATGGGCTAAAGCAAGTCATAAGACTGAGACATCATCAATGGGACAGGGGAGTATAACTTCACCAAAAGCACAGGGAAGTCATTCCATGGTGGTGAGTTGATAACCCTCCAAAGAGGTATAGGGAATGGATGAATACAATAATATCTGGAATATTAAAGTATTTGTTAGGAAAAAAAAAGATTTGGGGATATAATACTTTTTACTTTCAAATCAATTACATTATATTAAAAAGTTGGTCATACCAGACTTAAGCTATCCTATTCAGAAGCAGATGGAGTTGGTAGGAAGTCCTTTCTATCTATTGCTTGCAATTTAAAATGGATGGAACAATAATTTTCTAGACTAAGATCAGTTTGACTTGTAGGAGGGGAGTATAAAATTAGAGATAGACTGGAACTTAGAAGAAATTTTTTCTTTTCTATTCTTTAAAACTTCTCTTTTAAATGGTGAAAAGTACTATTTTTCTCTGTTTTAAAGAGGCAGCTATGAGGCAAGGGTAGATTGAATCTACAGACTGAATCATTATTATGAATTGTCCAGAGGTTGAAGCCAGGTGAAACTTAGCAGAATGATTAATCTGATAGCTAATAGTTATTGAGCATTTAATATTTGTTAGGCAGTGTGGTGTTCTAAACACTTTAAATACATTCAATAATTTATTCAGTATTGCAACTTCATAAGGTAAGCACTATTAACATCCTCCTTGTGTGGGTAAGGAGGAGCTTGCTTAAGTAACTGGCACAAAGTACGCGTACCCAGCTGGGAAATGATGAAGCTGGGATTCAAGCCTAGCAGTAAAGCTCCTAATCTAAATTATTAAGCAGTGAATATACCACTATCTTGCAAGACAAAGTATCAACAACTTGCTACTATGTTTCTAAAGTCCTCAAACAGGTTCTGAATTTCAAGATTGTATTTTCACTTTACAAGAAATTTTGGAAAATCAAGAACTAAAGGGAAAACTGAGAAACTCCCCCTTCCCCCGCCTCCATGTTTCCATTGTATGAGTTAAGAAAGACCACATCTGTGGCCATTACCCACTTCCAGGGATTATGCTACATTAGGAGGGGCTCAGGGGGCTCATGTCAGGAGCTCAAGAGAGGTGACCCTCCTCCAACTTCCTCACCTTCATGTCCAGAAATCCGGGACCTTCACTGAGCCATTCTCCTCAAAGCACACTCTCTCCTTCACACCACAACTATGGGAATGAAGAAGGTCTTGGAACTGCTTCTGGGAAATCCATCTCTAATCCTGCGACTCTTCTTATCACTAGTTGCCCAGGACCATCAAGATTATACACAGTAATCTCTCTATTCTGGTTTCTTTTGATTACAATGGAAGTGTAGTCACCCAAGCAATCAGTGATCTTTATATTCCCATATAATTTTGTTTTTCCTCTGGACTGGATCAGTACTTAAAAATTTTGATCCAGAGGTGCCTGGGTGGCTCAGCAATTAAACGGCTGCCTTTGGTCAGTTCATGATTCCAGGGATCTGGGATGGAGCTGGATGTGGGCTCCTTGCTCAGTAGGAAACCTGCTTCTCCCTCTCCCACTCCCTTTGCTTGTGTTCCCTCTCTCGCTGTGTCTCTCTGTCAAATAAATAAAATCTTAAAAAAAAGAAAAATTTTTGATCCTATGGTTGCTCTGGAACTCACAGTCTTTAATAAAATCCTCCTATCTCCTCTCTGCAATTTAATCTTCCATTTGTAAACTTCTCCATGAAATTAAAATCCTGGAATAATTGTTGATCTCAATTTCTCTTCTACCATTTTCTCTTGAACTCACTCTGTTGAGACTTTCCTACCATACAAACACCCTAGGGAAATCAATCTGCTCAAGATTAACTGTATCTTCTACATTGATATGGTCAATTCTTAATTTTCATATTGCTTGACTTATCAGTAATTTTGACACTGCTCATCTTTGAAAGTTTTTTTATTTGGCTTATAGCCTCTTGCTTTTCTCTCTCTCTCTCTCTCCCTCTATCTCTCTCTATTTTATTTTTTAATGAATTATCCCTTCTATCTATTTTGTGTTTCTGTTTTATCCCCACAATATTAGTCTTTGCATCAGATACAGTAATATGACTTTAAATACTATCATTATACCATTAACTCTAAAATTTGTATCTCTAGAGCAGACATCTTCTCTAAACTATAGACTTGTGAATGCAGATCACTAGTCAACATTTCATTTCAATTTCCAAAAGTTATATATTATATGGTATATTCAAAGTATCTTCTCCTAAAATTTGCTTGTGGACAGTTTTCCCATCTTAGTTCATGGGAATTCCAACTCACTCAAAATACTAACTCTGAATTCTAACAAACACTAACCAAACTTCAAACTGACAAAAAGTTGATATCAAAATATTAATATTGGGCACAATACACTATATGATAAAATGTTTTATGAGATCTAAATAGTTATTACTTAAGCATAAAAGGAAAAAATCATGAAGAAGATAACAACATGAGCATTTATATATTTCACTTAGCCTCTACACTGACATGTTAAGTGGAAAATGAGAAAGAGAAAAAGAAAGAGAGAGGGAGAAAGGGAGAAAAGGAAAGAGGAGAGAGAAGCAGAGAGGAAAGGAGAGAGTGGTAGAAAGAGGGAAAAAGGACAGAGAGGAAAGAGATATGATTTAAACAACATAAGCTTAATTTGGTAGTCTTATATAAACATACTTCTTCCAGCAGATATATTTTTAAAAACCTGATCACTAACTATACTAAAGAAAGAGATTTGTAAAATACAAAAGAAATATACAAAATATAGCTTATGATCATATTTCTCTAAATACAGTAAAATAATAACAAGCAATGCCAAAAGCTTTAAGGAAATTCGTATTTTTTCAAGAATTGGAAAATATACGTGGTCAAAAAGAAAACCACATTGCGTATTATAAAATATTCAAAACTGAACAACAAATACAATACTACATTCCCTAACTACACAATTAATGCACTTGGATAATGTACTTGGATGAAACTTATAACTTCAATATATAAGTTGGAATCAGACATTTTTTGAATTACAAAAAAAAGACAATCTAGTTAAAAAAAAATTAGAAAAGTAGGGAAACCAAGTAACACAGCATGAATGGGACAACAAAGAGAAGAGCAAGAAATAACAGCAACAACAAAGAAAAAGTTTGAAGCAGTATTTAAAAAAAAAAAAAACTAATACTGGGGAGACAAGATGGCGGGGAAGTAGGAGGAGGCGCCTTTTCAACCTGTACCCTAAAGTGAGCTGATTACCTACCAAAGAACTCCGATCACCCATGAAATCAGCCTGAGATCAGAATTACACACATCTGGATCTCTACAGGGGCAGAAGACGCCAGTGGGCAGGTAAAGTGGAGTAGGAACGGTGGACTGATATCGGAAGATAAACAAAAGGGGGAGGGATCCACCAGAGGTGACCAGTTGGAAAGTAATACCCCTAATACGAACGAGAGTGCCCTGCATCTGGGGACCAGCATTAAATTGGAGACTGGTTGAAAGCACTCCAAAAGAGCAAAAGATCGCGGGGGGGGGGGGGGGTTGTGGGAATTGGTGCGGCTAGGGACAGGGGCTTAAGTCCCCGGTCCCAGGACAGCATCCCCTGGCGCTGAGCCAGAGAGAGTACGGTGGAGAAATCAGGTCTTGGTCCCTGAGCCGCTAGCGCGCCCGAGATTGCATGGGTTCTGGCCCCTGTGAGGGGATGGGAGCCACGCCGGATGGCAGAACGCGCGAGCCCTGCTACAGAGCCTGAGATGCGCGCGCCCCTCATTCTCCCCTGAGAGAGGTACAAAGGCCCAGCCCGAGCTCTTTGACACGCGCCATTGTTTCAGAGCCTGAGAAGCGCGTCCCAGACTCTCCCCTGAGAGAGGTGCGCAAAGGCCCAGCCTGGTGCTTTCGGACCTGCGCCCCGTTCTCAGAGCCTGAGATGCGCGCACATCCCACAGCCTCCCCTGAAAAAGGTGCGCGGAAGCCAGGTGCTCTTAGACCCAGAAAGACCCTGCACTCCCAGCCCGGGTCAGCGGGAAAATCTCAGTGTGGGATTGCTGCTTGGAACCTCTCTGGTGGTCTGGAGCTGCCCAGACAGCTGCCGCTGCTTTGGTTTTGGGTACAAGCAGAAGATCCTGCGTCCCCAGGGACCACGACTCGGAACCTGCTCTGCCTGCGGCCAAGGGGGGATTTATATGGGCTCTGCAACACCCACAGAAGAACAGACTGAGGCTTCTCTCTGAGAGGGAGGTCAGGGTGCAGTTTGCTTTCCTCTAAACCTACAAAAACCATCAAAAGCGGTCAAGGCGAGAGGGAAAAAAAAAAAAAAAAAGGTGAACAAACATAAAAACCTCCAGAGAACAAAAGCCTGAAAAAACCAGTTTTCTCAGAGCCCACCCCCTTGAGGGGGACTGGAGGACTTAACTCAGGGAACGTCATTGACTGAAAACCCACGTAGCAGGACCCTCCCCCAGAAAAACAACCAGGAAAGAAAAAAAAAAAAAGACTACAAGTGAACCACCACAACTACTTCATAGGACAACTTTTATTTTTAATTTTTCCCACTATTCTGGCTCATTTTTTTTATATAGATAATTTTTTAACCTATTTACCATCACAGCAAGCTGTCCAGTACATCAAATTCCATAACCTTCTAACCTGAACTTTTTGATACATACACCTGTGTTTTTCTTTTGCATTTCTATTTTTTGAATTTTTTTAATTTTAGTTTAGTTTAGTCTAGTTTATTCCTTTTTTATTTTTATTTTCTAATATTCATATAGAGTTAAACTTCAAAGTAATCCCCTTTCCCCAATCAATACTACCCCTATAGGTAAACCAATTTTTAATCCCCCTTTAGCCTAGGAAAGTTGAGTCCTTTAACAAAGATATCAAGATACATCCAGGAAGAATCAAAACAACCTTCCTCGCCCACACTGAGAATTTATAACCACTCTCCAATCTTTTTCTTCCAACAGTGTTTCTGTATTTTTGTGTTTGTCCTGATAGTATATAAATCTTACACTTGGGGTTTTTTTCAACAAGGTTCTTCCTTTATTTGCATATATATATTTTTTCTCTTGTTATATACTTTTATCAGTCTTTTTGTTTGTCTGTTTTTGTTTGTATACCTCATAAATCTTACCTTGGCCCATTTGGGCTGAACCTTCTCTTTCATCTTCCCTTTCTTTCCTGTCTCTCTCTCTCTCTCTCTCTCTCTCTCTCTTTTTTCTTTTCTTTTTTCTCTCATTTGGGTGGGGAATCCTGATTGCTCAGAAGTGTTCCAGGGTGTACCCAGACTGCACCACGGTCGATACAACCAGCTACATCTGTTCAGTTATCTCTCACCAAAATGACTAGGAGGGGAATGCCCAACAGAAGAAAAATACAGAGGATGGACCTTCTGCAACAGAGCTAATGGCTATCAACATAGGCAATATGTCGGAAAGAGAATTCAGGCTAACAATTATCCAGGCAATAGCTAGGTTGGAGAAAGCCATGGATGACCAAATGGAATTGATTAGGGCTGAGCTGAAAGCGACCAGACAGGATGTTCACAATGTTAGGGCAGAGCTAAAAGCTACCAGGGCTGAGGTTCACAATGCTCTCAATGAGTTCCAATCTAATCTAAATTCTCTCGAAGCTAGGGTAACTGAAACAGAAGATAGAATTAGTGATCTGGAGGACAAACAGATAGAAAGGATCAAGAGGAAGCCTGGAAAAAAACATCTTAGAAACCATGAAAACAGAATCGGGGAAATAAATGATGCTATGAAATGTTCCAACATCAGAATTATTGGAATCCCTGAAGGGGAGTGAAAGAAAGAAGTCTAGAAGATATAGTGGAACAAGTTCTTCATGAAAATTTTCCCAATCTCGCGAATGGAACCAGCATTCATGTACTAGAGGCCGAATGGTCTCCACCCAAGATTATAGATTCCAGAAAAACATCAAGGCACCTGATAGTCAAATTGAGGAATCACAACTGTAGGTATAATCTCTTGAAAGCCGCTAGGACAAAGAGGCTCCTTACTTACAGAGGAAAGCCCATCAGAATAACGTCAGACCTGTCCACAGAGACCTGGCAAGCCAGAAAGGGCTGGCAAGATATATTTGGGGCACTAAATGAGAAGAACATGCAGCCAAGAATACTTTATCCAGCAAGACTGACATTCAAAATGAATGGAGAGATAAAGAGTTTCCAAGACTGGCAAGGCTTAAAATACTATGCAACCACCAAGCCAACTCTGCAGGAAATATTAAGGGGGGTTCTATAAAAGAGGAAAAATCCTAAGAATAGCATTGAACAGAAATATAGAGAGAATCTACAGAAAGAAAGACTTCAAAGGTAACACGATGTCAATAAAAACATATCTATCAATAATCACTCTCAATGTGAATGGCCTAAATGCTCCCATAAAACGGCACAGGGTTGCAGATTGGATAAAACGACAGGACCCATCCATATGTTGTCTACAAGAGACCCATTTTGAACCTAAAGATACACCCAGACTGAAAGTTAAGGGATGGAGAAGCATCTTTCATGCCAATGGCCTCAAAAGAAGGCTGGGGTAGCGATTCTCATATCAGATAAATTAGATTTTAAACTAAAGACTGTAGTCAGAGATACAGAAGGACACTACATCATTCTTAAAGGGACTATCCACCAAGATGATCTAACAATTGTAAATATCAATGCCCCCAATATGGGAGCAGCCAATTACATAAGAAAACTGTTAATCAAGATAAAGACCCATATTGATATGAATACATTAATAGTAGGAGATCTTAACACGCCTCTCTCAGAAATAGACAGATCATCGAAGCAGAAAATCAATAAAGAAACAAGAGCATTGAATGACACATTGGACCAGATGGACCTCATAGATATATACAGAACATTCCACCCTAAAACAACAGAATACTCATTCTTCTCAAGTGCACATGGAAGCTTCTTAAGAATAGACCACATACTGGGTCACAAATCAGGACTCAACTGATACAAAAAGACTGAGATTATTCCCTGCATATTCTCAGATTACAATGCTTTGAAACTGGAGCTCAAGCACAAGGAAAAGTTAAGAAGGAACTCAAACACCTGGAAGCTAAAGACCACCTTGCTTAAGAATGCTTGGATCAACCAGGAGATCAAAGAAGAACTTAAACAATTCATGGAAACCAATGAGAATGAAGATGCTTCGGTCCAAAACCTATGGGATACAGCAAAGGCAGTCCTAAATACATAGCCACCCAAGCCTCCCTCAAAAAAATTGAAAAATCCAGAACACACCAGCTGTCTCTACACCTTAAAGAACTGGAGAATCAACAACAAATCAAACCAACTCCACACATAAGAAGGGAAATAATCAAGATTAGAGCTGAGATCAATGAGGTAGAAACTAGAGATACAGTAGAACGTATCAATGAAACTAGAAGCTGTTTTTTTTGAAAGAATCAATAAGATTGATAAACCATTGGCCACACTAATCCAAAAGAAAAGAGAGAAAGCCCAAATTAATAAAATTATGAATGAAAAGGGAGAGATCACAACTAACACCAAGGAAGTAGAAACAATCATCAGAAGTTATTATCAACAGTTATATGCCAATAAGCTAAGCAACCTAGATGAAATGGATGCATTCCTGGAAAACTATAAACTCCCAAAATTGAACCAGGAAGAAATTGACAACCTAAATAGACCGATATCTAGTAACGAGATTGAAGCAGTGATCAAAAACCTCCCAAAAAACAAGAGCCCAGGACCTGACGGATTCCCTGGGGAATTCTACCAAACTTTCAAAGAAGAAATAACACCTATTCTCCTGAAGCTGTTTCAAAAAATTGAAGCAGAAGGAAAACTTCCAGACTCTTTCTATGAAGCCAGCATTACCCTGATCCTCAAACCAGGCAAAGACCCTACCAAAAAGGAGAATTTCAGACCAATGTCACTGATGAATATGGATGCTAAGATTCTCAAAAAGATCCTAGCAAACAGGATCCAACAGCACATTAAAAAGATTATCCACCATGACCAGGTGGGATTCATTCCTGGGCTACAAGGATGGTTCAACATTTGCAAATCAATCAATGTGATAGAACAAATTAATAAGAAAAGAGAGAAGAACCACATGGTCCTCTCAATTGATGCAGAAAAAGCATTTGACAAAATCCAGTATCAATTCCTGATTAAAACGCTTCAAAGTATAGGGATAGAGGGAACATTCCTGTGAACTTCATCAAATCTATCTATGAAAAACCCACAGCAAATATCATCCTCAATGGGAAAAAGCTTGCAGCCTTCCCGTTGAGATCAGGAACACGACAAGGATGCCCACTCTCACCACTCTTGTTCAACACAGTATTAGAAGTCCTAGCAACAGCAATCAGACAACAAAGAGAAATAAAAGGTATCCAAATTGGCAATGAAGAAGTCAAACTCTCTCTCTTCGCAGATGACATGATTCTTTAAATGGAAAACCCAAAAAACTCCACCCCCAAACTACTAGAACTCATACAGCAATTCAGTAACGTGGCAGGATATAAAGTCAATGTACAGAAATCAGTGGCTTTCTTATACACTAACAATGAAAATACAGAAAGGGAAGTTAGAGAATCGATTCCATTTACTATAGCACCAAGAACCATAAGATACCTGGGAATAAACCTAACCAAAGAGGTAAAGGATCTGTACTTGAGGCACTACAGAACACTCATGAAAGAAATTGAAGAAGACACAAAAAGATGGAAGACCATTCCATGCTCTTGGATTGGAAGAATAAACATTGTTAAAATGTCTATACTGCCTAGAGCAATCTATACTTTTAATGCCATTCCAATCAAAATTCCACTGGTATTCTTCAAAGAGCTGGAGCAAATAATCCAAAAATTTGTATGGAACCAGAAGAGACCCCGAATCACTAAGGAAATGTTGAAAAACAAAAACAAAACTGGGGGCATCACGTTACCTGATTTCAAGCTTTACTACAAAGCTGTGATCACCAAGACAGCATGGTACTGGCATAAAAACAGACACATAGACCAGTGGAACAGAGTGGAGAGCCCAGATATGGACCCTCAACTCTATGGTCAGTTAATCTTCGACAAAACAGGAAAAAATATACAGTGGAGAAAAGACAGTCTCTTCAATAAATGGTGCTGGGAAAATTGGACAGCTATATGTAGAAGAATGAAACTTGACCATTCTCTTACACCGTACACAAAGATACACTCAAAATGGATAAAAGACCTCAACGTGAGACAGGAATCCATCAGAATCCTAGAGGAGAACATAGGCAGTAATCTCTTCGATATCAGCCACAGCAACTTCTTCCAAGATATGTCTCCAAAGGCAAAGGAAACAAAAGCCAAAATAAACTTTTGGGACTTCATCAAAATCAAAAGCTTCTGCACAGCAAAGGAAACAGTCAACAAAACAAAGAGGCAACCCACGGAATGGGAGAAGATATTTGCAAATGACAGTACAGACAAAAGGTTGATATCCAGGATCTATAAAGAACTCCTCAAACTCAACACACACAAAACAGATAATCATATCAAGAAATGGGCAGAAGATATGAACAGACACTTCTCCAACGAAGACATACAAATGGCTATCAGACACATGAAAAAATGTTCATCATCACTAGCCATCAGGGAGATTCAAATTAAAACCACATTGAGATATCACCTTACACCAGTTAGAATGGCCAAAATTAGCAAGACAGGAAACAACATGTGTTGGAGGGGATGTGGAGAAAGGGGAACCCTCTTGCACTGTTGGTGGGAATGCAAGTTGGTGTAGCCTCTTTGG
Source organism: Enhydra lutris kenyoni (assembly GCF_002288905.1). Lineage (NCBI taxonomy): Eukaryota > Metazoa > Chordata > Mammalia > Carnivora > Mustelidae > Enhydra > Enhydra lutris. The sequence continues at coordinate 91,033,265 of NW_019154086.1, read as the reverse complement.
AGAACAGTGTGGAGATTCCTCAAGAAATTAAAAATAGAGCTTCCCTATGACCCTGCAATTACACTACTGGGTATTTACCCCAAAGATACAGATGTAGTGAAAAGAAGGGCCATCTGTACCCCAATGTTTATAGCAGCAAGGGCCATGGTCGCCAAACTGTGGAAAGAACCAAGATGCCCTTCAACGGACGAATGGATAAGGAAGATGTGGCCCATATACACTATGGAGTATTATGCCTCCACCAGAAAGGATGAATACCCAACTTTTGTAGCAACATGGACAGGACGGGAAGAGATCATGCTGAGTGAAATAAGTCAAGCAGAGAGAGTCAATTATCATATGGCTTCAGTTATTTGTGGAACATAACAAATAGCATGGAGGACATGGGGAATTAGGAGAAGGGAGTTGGGGGAAATTGGAAGGGGAGGTGAACAATGAGAGACTATGGACTCTGAAAAACAATCTGAAGGGTTTGAAGAGGTGGGGGGGTGGGAGGTTGGTGGAACCAGGTGGTTGGTATTAGAGAGGGCATGGATTGCATGGAGCACTGGGTGTGGTACAAAAACAATGAATACTGTTATGCTGAAAATAAATTAAAAAAATGATTTAAGAAAAAAACAAAAAAAAACTAATACCAAGAGCAAACCTCAGCCAAGCATGTTCAACATAAAATTGAAAACACACTTAATAATGTGACAAAAAAGGGAGACAAACTAAATAAGAAAGAGGTTAAAGTAATGTATTAATTTTGTCCTGATACTGTATAAAATACATTTTAATCTGTGGAAAGTACTAATTACCAAATTGACATTTTAAAAATATGCCTGAAAAAATTAAGGAATATGAAACATAACATCATAATTTTTCCACAATAAAGCCACAATAATGATACTACCTCAAGATAATTTAAACATTGGGTTTTAGGAACTCTTCAAGAAGCATATAAAGTCTTTTTTTTTAATCTTTTTTTTTTTTTAGTTTTTATTTATTCATTTGACAAACAGATATCACAAGTAGGCAGAGAGACAGGCAGAGAGAAAGAGAGAGGGGAAAGCAGGCTCCCCGCCTAGTAGAGAGCCCAAAGTGGGGCTCGATCTCAGGTCCCTGGGATCATGACCTGAGCCAAAGGCAGAGGCTTTAACCCACTGAGCCACCCAGGTGCCCCAAAAAGCATATAAAGTCTAATACATTCTTTCTTATCAAATGGAGAGGGCAATGTTGTAGTATGAACTTCAGCAACACATAAGGACTCAGAAAACATAATTTAAATCTATTTTATTAAAATGTAAATGCAAATATCTTAGCTAAATATACAAAATGAATTTGATATTATTTTACTATATAATAAAATAATTTTAGGTAACTTTAATTAGATTTAACATTTTTGTATGAATATGTAATAAATCCTACAAAAAAATCATAGTGGGGGCACCTGGGTGGCTCAGTTGGTTAAGCAACTGCCTTTGGCTCAGGTCATGATCCTGAAGTCCCAGGATCAAGTCCCACATTGGGCCATCTGCTCAGCAGGGAGTCAGTCCCTCTGCCCCTCGTCCCTCTCATGCTTTCTCTCTCAAATAAATAAAATCTTAAAAAAAAAAAATCATAGTGGGAAAATGTTAGGAGCATTTCCTTTGTAAGGATATATAAGAAAATAAAGCCAACTATACAGTATTTTATTCAAAAGTAGAATATAGTCCTTAGGCAATGGAAAAGAAAAGTAATAAAAAGCAAAATAATAAAAAGTAACGAAACAAAATCACTCTTGGCCAATGTTAAAATGTGCACAGGTAACACTTGGAGCCTCTACAGAAAATATTTAAAGTAGGATATGAGCACTATGAGACCAATCATGAAAAATTTTCAAACCAACCATGCCACATTCATTTTGTGGATACACTTTGTGCTGTGCTTTCTGTTGTTGACCTGACACCACTATAATGCTACTGAACCCCGGGAACTGCATTTCCTAGAATGACCTTCCCTCAAGTTCAAGTGCACCAATGACTGGCACAGACTCAGAAGCTGGAAGTAAAGTGGCAACCAGCAGTTTTAGACTGCCAAAACATCAATTTCTGGAGTCTACCTAGGATCAGCAAGCATCTCTGGCTGCCCTTCTTCTAGATCTTTCCCATGTTTGGTGACTCTCCACCTCCACGCTTATTCCAGTGATTCAGTTTAACTTTGATCATTCATTTTTTTTTGTTGTTGTTGTTTTGTTTTTCCCCAAAGATTACTTTCTTTAGAGCAGTTTTAGGTTAACAGCAAAACTGAGCGAGATGTACAGAGAAAGATTTTTTTCACCGATTATCTGGCTATAGCTCCTCACCCTCCTGCCCTGTTTTCTACATTAAATCCATTTGCATATCATCTGTTAGTGCTTCTATTTTTTCTGACTGATACACATACATACATAATGACATTATAAATAAATGGTCTGGAAAGATACATATCAACATCAAGATACTGGTTATTTCAAGGCACAGGGGAAGAGAGCAGAATTAGCAATGGATACAATGGCAAATCCCAACTGTCTTACTTTTATTTTATTTATTAAGAAATAAAATCTGAGGAAGGTATAGCCAATGAACTAACACTTGTTACAGATAGATTATATTAGGTAAATCAGTGTGTGTTAAAAAAAATAAAACTTTTATACATTATTCCAGATTTTTTAAATATTTCCTTAAATAAAAAGATGTAAACATCTTTTTACCTGAGATGCTTTCCAATATTTCTTTTTAAGTCATCAGATTCCCTGTTTAACATACTCAATTATGGCCAGAAAAGTATAATTATATTTATGAATATGACTGATATAAAACACTAAAATTATCATCATCTGGGCTGACATTAGGTGTCTAGACACTTTGCCGTTAAAATGATATATTATTAGTCTTAGAGGATTTCATGAATGAACTTGATTTCCATTTCAAATTCAAATTTTTAGTCAACCATAACATATTACAGCACTGTTTGCTATATCATCTCTTTGAAGTGCTATTTAAGAACTATCTTTGAAGAAACTTGAAATTTGAGTCTTAGTTGAGAGAGGGAATGGGTGCATCCTCATGCTTCTCCCAAATTGATATCACTAGGTTCCCTCACCATGCTCACTTTATAGTGCAAATGAAGATGAGAAACCTGTTCAAATGCTAAGATGGCCTAATTATACCACAGCTGTCTAATAAACTCTTCACAAAAGAAGGAACATGAACATTAGTTTGAAAAAGTTCACTTAGGGGCAGCTGACTGCTTCAGATGGTAGGTAGAGCAGGCAACTTTGATCGTGGTGTTCTAAATTCAAGCCCAATGTTGGGTATATACCTTACCTTAAAAAAAATAAATAAATAAAACAAAGTTCATTTATAGTTTTCAAAAAAATGATAAAATATTTTTATGAGTCTTACAATTATTATGGTTTTATTGAAACAAGAAGTATTAACACAGAGGGCATTAAAAACCACTTGAAACCTATGTATACTATGGTAGTTTTGGTCTTAATCCTAGTAAAACTCCTACCCGCCTACTGCCATTTCTTTGGTTGCTTACAATTAGCTTCCATGTCTTCTATAGGTTCCCCAAAGAAAGAAGCCCTATATATTATTTTGTTCCCTAAAATTGCAAATAAACTTTATCTCATTTTTAAATGCTTCCAGATGAAAGACTTGAAACACCTTGAGAGCTGTTTAAGAGCTTTCAATTCTTAGCCATATATTAAGCCCATCCTGTGAACCCCATGTAAGATCCACACACAATCATACTTTGTATAAACACAGAGGTAACTCAAAACTATTCATAAATTTACTTTTGTAAGTATTTGGAAGAACTGCAAATAGAACTTGACTTCTCTGGGGCTTTGAGATTAGGACACACATCGTCTTCCCCCCTCCAGAAATGCTTCTAGATTTTTTTTTCCTTTTCCTTTTTGACAGTTGCCAGAATGGGAGAATGGGATTGATGTTTTTGCCCCTGAGAGGATCTGAAAATTCCAATTTGACCCCTTTACCTTTATACCTTCTTCCCCCACTCAAGGCATTCAGAGTCAGTGAACTGGCATCAGACTACTAAAGTTTTCCTGAGTCATTCAAAATTTCCAACAGCTTGGATGTTAGTCCATATGCAGGTACTTTCTAACTTCATAGCCTGAATATTGGAAGTGATAGAGCCATTCAATGGAAAATCTTATGGTTGAAGAATAGAGAAACTAAGAATTTTGCTTCTTTACAATAACATGAATAGAATTTAAAAGAATCTTGGGGCACCTGGGTGGCTCAGTGGGTTAAAGCCTCTGCCTTCGGCTTGGGTCATGATCTCGGGGCCCTGGGATCGAGCCCCACATCGGGCTATCTGCTCCATGGGGAGCCTGCTTCCTTCTGTCTCTGTCTGTCAAATAAATAAACTAATTAATTAAAAAAAAATCTTGAAAGAAATGAAAGTGATTATGTAGAAATATTACTGTGAACTGAGAAAAAAAATAATTGAACTTCTAGTAAATAAGATCTGGTCTCTGAGTAGAAGAGAACACAGGGTGTTGGAATATGCTCACTGAGAGTGTCCTAAGTGTTCTTGTATTATAGTGCTAAGCATGTATTAGGCATTGCATGGATTTGGTCATTTACAAAGAAATATTTTATGTCTATGGGGTCCCAATCACTGTGTCAGAGTAGAGGCCTGTTGAAAAGCTCTTGAATCTTAGGGCGCTTGGGTGGCTCCGTCAATTAAACATCTGCCTTTAGCTTGGTTATAATCCCAGAGTACTGGGATAGATCCCTGCATCAGGCTCCCTGCTCAGCTGGGAGCCTGTTTCTCCCTCTCCCTCTGCTGCTCCGCCTGCTTACGCTCTCTCACTCTCTGTCAAATAAACAACAAATAAAATCTTTAAAAAAGACAAGCTCTTGAAACAGTATATATAAGCAGCAATAGATAAGTACTCCTTCAATGTAATATAATAGTATAAATGGATTATGCATAAAATTAGCAAAGTTCCATTTAATCTTAGAATTAAGATTCTAATCTTAATTAGATTAGATTAGTTTATTTCTTCATTTTATTATTTAATTTGAATATCATATGGAAGAAGCTACTGAATACATTTGCTAGGTTAACTTCACCTGTAATCTTGATACTTAATGTGGTGTAGATTGTTCAGAAGAAAATGAAGAAAGTCAAATTCTCAACTTTATAGGCTGACTATAGTTTTTTTTTTCTTTTCTTTTCTTTTTTTTTTCTTTTTTTTTTTTTTTTTTTAAACTTCTTTTCTAACTCTTCCTTCTGTGGAGATAAAAGATTCTCACAGTGTCTGACTTAACAATTTGTGAGACTTTTTATTCTTGGACTTAATTCATTAATATATTATGTGAAATAATTTGTGACAATTAACTTCTGTAATAAATGTCTCCAGTAGAAATAATCATTCCTTTCTTCCCACTCATTCACTGAATGGGTGACTGCTGTAGGTCAAAAAGAATCATTACCTCCCATTTTGTAAGAAATGAACAATTTTTTTCACTTACAAGTCATGTACTGCTCCAATTCCATTCCAACAAGGACTATTACAACTCTCGTTAGTTCTGCACTAAGACCGCTGCTACTACTACTCTTAATGTTGTTATTTTTATTTCCTGAATGAATAAATGGGATTACCACACAGGTGATTGTTTTGCATTTGGCCTTATTTATTTTATTTTATTTTATTTTATTTTATTTTATTTTATTTTATTTTATTTAGAAACCTTAATTTCCACTAACATTTTTTCCATTTGTTTGCCTTTATGCAAGAGCAGCCTAAGACCACTCAGTGGTTGCTCTTACCCATTCAGTGGCCTGAGCAGTGGGAGCTGCGAACCAGTCCTCAGGGGCAGGCTAAGTGCTCCAGTCTTCAGTAGAAAACCTGCTGAAGAGGCAAAGAGGACACCTGCATACCTCCAGGTCAGTCTGTGACTCTAGGCTGAGTAGCGGTGAACTCAGGTGCTGGAGCAGTTCCTTTACCCTGAAATTCCTCCTTGGTCACAGCCTTTTCAGCAGCAGCGTGCTCTTCCTTTTCCAGCTATTCAGGATCTCTGTAGAAGTAGAGATCAGGCATGATTTCCCATGGGGCTTGCATCCTCCACAGCTGACCCACCGAGTGAGCTCCCTTATGGTCGCAAGGGGCAGTAGAGTCCACATAGTATAGAGGAGTGTCTGTGTCACACTGAGCGGTGGTAGGCAGGAGGCAGGTTAAAATAAGACATTTCTGTGAGAGGCTGGTGGTCAACCCTGGGATCAGTAGCCAGTCTGGGCTCCCAGAAGGCTGCCTGGATCCCATTAGTGAAAGTTCCAGGAGGGAAGCAAAAGGAGCAGCTCCAGTAGCAGCTGCAAACTTCAGCACAGTTCACTGACCAATATTCCCAAACAATATGACACTGACATCAGCTAGGTTTTCAGTGGCAACAATGGCATGAGCACCATGAAGCTTTTCCCAGGTTTTTTACAGATGATACATAGTTGCCATCACTTTTCCTTTTGTGGTGTACTGTTCCATTTAGAATTCAAGGTCAATGTCACTGAAGTGGGTTCTTGCTGCAAGGAATTTGAGGACATCCTCCTCCTCCATTTGCAAGATGTCAAGGGCTCCGGGCATGGTGAAAATTTCCCACAGTATGGGTAAAGGCTACTTTGGTTTGCTTTAAAGGAAACAATGTAAACATTTCTAGTAAGGTGCATTGTCAAGTTCCTTTATTCTCTTTGAGAGTCACCAATGGTTGGAACACAGGATCTATGGGACTTTGTTAGACTGCTTCAGATGATAAGTCAGAAAAAGTTATCTCAGGCTTCTTGCCACATACAACCATGATAGAAGATGCCCTTTTCCAGACACAAGGTGTTTGAAATAGGCGACATAACACTAAGCATCTAGCTAGTCTTTTTGAAGGATGATGTTATCCTGAGATCTGTCATTGGTCTCTGCTACCAACAGGTTAGTTGTATGGCAGTAACTTAGCAGTTAGCTAGTTCAACCCACAAGTGTTAGTACATTTATGATGGCACCCATGCATTTGTTCCATTATTCACAAAATTTGAGGTGTTTGTAGACCATTGTCCAAACTTGAGTGGGATAAGATGGAAGGCTTACTGAAAGTCACAGAATTAGTCATTTTTTATGCATTACATGAAAAATAAAGACCTATATGCTTTTACTCACTCACCTCCATGGATCTACACATTTTTCTTATCTCTTCCCCAGAACTCTGAATTTTTACCTCCCGTTTCCCCCCCCCCTTTCCGAACTAGATAATCAATCAAACCTTTTTAATCTATCCTAGAGTTACTCATTCTTCTGGCCACTTCTCATCTGTAGAATGTGACAACTAAGTGACTGCACACAGCTTTGCTTTCTGAAATGATGTCCTTCATAACTTAACTTCAGTACCACCCCTTTGTGGAGATGTAAGAAGGCAGCAGTTCCCTTCACCTAACACAAACATATTGAAATAATCCATCTGTGAATGGATTAAGATTTCCCCTACTTTATCACTTGGTCATAAGGAATTCACATAAACTCGTAAGTGTGAACTGAAGGAAAGTCATTTGTATCAAGAGATAGGTGACACAGGAATCAGAATTAATTAGCTGTTCATGTAATTTAAATATGTATTTGATCTGCTTGGGACAAAGCTTTACTGTGATGTTCCAATTTTACAATAGATCTTTCCTCTTTTGCATGACATTATGTCAAAATGATATGATAAAACATACCCCCAAATGGACAGCTCTAATAATACAGCCAATTGGTGTTTCCTGGCAAATAATAGTTCTTACTAGGACCACAATACCTCCTCTCAATTCTGAAAGATAGACTTATGGTGGGTTCTTAGCTCATAAGTATTATATCCATTTTCTCTTCCCCTATTCTCATAATCTTCTGATTTCATCCTCACCACTCTGTCAAGGAAGTACAACATTTATTCCTAATTTACTGTATTTGAGTGCAGGATTCAAATAGCCAATGTAATAGGTTATTAGGATATTTTAGGGGTTCTTATAATGGTTATAAATTCCCCAAAGCAATTAAGGTGTCTCCTATTAAAACATATTTCCCAATCCTTGGATGAATGTATTCAGAATCTATGCTAAATACTGTCCACAGTTCCTGTCCAGCAAAAATTAGCTGGGTTCTATACTCCCTTTAATGAGTAAGCTATTTATTTCTAGAAGAGATTCTACATTCCTGTTTGGTCTGTCATTAATCCTGATGCTTGCTATTGTTTTAGAAGCAAAGAGGGGAAGCAAGAAAAGATCTTTTATGGAAACAAGTTCCATCTCTATAAACATCTAATTCAAGTGAGTCATTTCAAGGTCATCATTCAAGGAAGAGACTGCTTTCCTCTAACAAGAGAAAGGGGGCAGCTTCTGTTGAAATAATGAATTCAGTGGAATTTGGGAATTCAGATTTATCAGACTTGTCCACCTATATTCCCCATCATGATTTCAGAGTTCTATTCTTATTCTATCAAAGTCCTAACATCAACAAATGAGATTTGTTAAGGCTGCACACTTAATTAAATCACACAGTCTAACTCCCTTACAACTAGGTTTTGCCTGAGATTACATCTTCTGAAGAATTTATAGAAGTTACTCACAATATGCCATGAGATATCACTTGATGCCCAGGTATTAGAGAAGTTGGCTGTTGAGTGACCTAATTGTCATTGCCCCACACAGTCCTAAGATGGCAAAACCACACATTCTAATGCCTTAGTTTCCACCTGTACTTCTTTCAATCACCACTCTCTTGATGAGTAACTCCTGGATCTTTTGAGATGGCCAATTCATAGCTTTATCAAATTTGGCCACTTCCTTCATGTTCTCTCCCAAACAATTCCTTTTTTTTTTTTCTCCTTTCAATATGGATAGGCTAAGAATTTCCCAAAATTTTAAGTTCTGCTTCTTTGTTTATTAACAATTCCATCCTAAAATCATTTTTCTTGTCACATTTTATAAGCATTCAAGAGAAACCAGCTGCTACTTCAACACTTCACTTAAATATTGCTTCAGCCAAACATCCAATTTTATTGCTCTCAAGTTCTACCTTCTACAAGACACTAGGATATGAATCCAATTCAACCAAATGCTTTGCCATTTCATAACAAAGACTCACCCGTCCTCTAATTTCCAAAAACATGTTCCTCATTTCTGTTTGTAACCTCATCAAAATAGCCTTTACAATCCATATATTCATAACCACTTAGGCATACTCCAACAAGATGGAGGTTTTCTCTATAGCTTTCTTCTTCTTCTGTGCTCTTACCAGAATTGCTTTTAACAGTCCATTCCCAACAATCTTGGTACACAGCATGTACCTCCAAACTCTTCTAGCCTCTACATTTTATCCAATTCTAAAACCACTTCTACATTTTTAGGTATATGTTACAGCAGCACTCTGCTTCTCAGGACCAATTTGTGCTTTTTTGTTTGTTTGTTTGTTTTGTTTTGTTTTGTTTTAGGGTTTTCCAGAGAAACAGACCATTAGGTTGCATAAAGAGATACAAAAGGAAATGTATTACATTGAGCAATGTATTTCATGAGCAATTTGCTCATGAAATTATGGAGGCCAAGATATGCCACAACATGCCATCTACAAGCTGTAGAACCAGGAAAAACTTTTGGTATAATTCAGTTCAATTCTGAAGGTACAAGAACCAGAAATTTCGATGTCCAAGGGTAGGAGAAGACAGATGTCCCAGCTCAAGGAGAGAAAGAGAGAATTCACCATTCCTTCACATTTTTATTCAATTCAGACACCCAAGGGATTGGATGATGCCTACTACATTGGAGGAGTGATTTTCATTACTTAGTCTATTGATTGAAATGCTGACATCTTCCAGAAACACCATCACAAATACATCCAGAAATGTTTTACCTGCTATCCGGGCATCCTTTGGCCCATTCACATAGAATCAATCATTATAATTGGTTAATTCAGTTAAAGAGCAGAATGGAAATGTCTTCTCCTACCACCAGTTTACCTTGTCTTGTCCACAACTATCTTCAGATATTACCAGGTATAAATATAGGCACATTGTTTCCCCTTTCCTCATTCAATTTCTGCTGGTCTTGGTCTCTGCTTTTTTATTCCACATCACATTTTTCTTTATGCTTTGCCCAATGATAAGAATTAAACCTGATACTTAAAGATAACAACTGATTTGTCTACGCCTGCATAGAAAATATCTGAACTAGGAGTCAATCCCAAGTCACCTGAATCTCTCCCACAAGCAGTATGATAGTATTACCAAGATTATTGGAAAATTCATATTATTGCATAAATAATGTGGACAAGTACAAATATCTATTTCAACACAGATAAAATGACTATAGCATTAGTAATCTAAGCAAAAATGGGCTTTTTTTCTTCTTCAAAATCTAGAATCTTGACATAGAATATGGATTGTATATATACACATATTCAAATTATATTATTATTTTGATAAGGAATCAGGAAAAATAGCCATTTTACTGATTTTCCATTTTCTAACATAACAGAGTATACATGTGCACAGTAGGCAACCAGATATTCCATATAAATGGCATTTTGCCTTATTTTTCTGAATATATACATATATATACATGCATATATTTGTGCTTATTATGCATACATTACTTATTATTAAATTATTATTTATTTAGTATCTGTAGTTTGTCAAGTCTTTAAACTATCCTCATTTTCCTTTTATTTTCTTCGACTCATGGCTAAATTTAGAACCATAGCATTTGCTTATTGTTGAAGTACTGATTCAAACAGAAGGTAACTGCATTTCCAAGAAATAAAATAAGGCTGAAATAGCATTGAGGAAAAATTTTGGCACTGTAAGTTGTGTAGTGAAATCATGAAAAATCTCATGTTCTCAAGGACATGTTCTCAAGGACAATATTCTTTGGTATTATGTGATACATGGAAAATAAGAGAAACTAAAATCTGTCCTAAACAAAGGACCTTTTTAGCTCCTGGATCCATATAAGTTTGATAAACTCTGATTGACTAGGGAAGAACAACAGTCTGCTGTGGGCAGAGAGATATCTATAAATGACATCTTGAGATGCCTTATGTGATTCTAATACACTCACATCATTCAGTGCTCTTATACATATCCATTCAGAGGAATTAAGCAAGAAATATTTCTCTGGAAAGTTGTGTTAATTCCATTTCCAACATAAAATGTATTTTAAATTATCAGGTACTTAAAAATTTTAGTAGAATTTTGGGAGAAACTTATATTTTTATCCATAGCATTTGACTGGAATACAACAAAATAAAAAATATTGATAACTAGCTTTACTAAATATATTATAAAAGGTTAAAACCTATATGGCACATATATATCTTTGCAATCTCCTGGGTATTTCATTTCACAAATTGACTTTCTTGACCTTTTCTATTTAACAATTTGAAATTGTTACATAGAATGTAATGAGTTATACTACCATACTTTGTAGTACTCATAATTTAAAATTTAAAAGTCATTTAACAGGAAAAATATGAATATTTCCAATATTAAGGACAATGCTAAAATTTTTCATGAATTATGTCTAAATTACATGTGATGTTTAAAGAGAAAAGATGGTTTCTGAGTATTCCAGCAGTTGTTCTTAAACCTTAAATATCCCATAACTTAACTCTTGGCCTTTTTATATGACCCAAATACTTTAGCTTGTGCATTTATTCTTGGCTCTCATTTGAACTCCCTCATACTTGTAATTGATTCCTGAGGGCTTGAGGATGAATTACATTTCCTTTTTCCTTTTCTTTCTTTTTGTTTTTTTTTTTTTTTAAACGATGGCAGAGAGGAGCTGAAGGAAAAGGAGAGAGAGAATCCCGGGTAAGCTCCATGTTCAGCACAGAGCCTGACATGGGGCTGCATCTCAGGACCCTGAGATCATGACCTGAGACAAAACCAAGAGTCAGACACTTAATTGACTGAGCCACCCAGGAGCCCTGGACTATACTTACTTTTTAATTAATATTGCTTAGGGAAAAATCATAACCTTAGAAAATTGATTATAATAATTCTCTTTTCTTTCACACAGGAATCCAGAAAGAAGTTACCAGAAAGTTATAAAATTTGACCAGTTTTTTAACTGATTACTCACCAAATGAATAAAGTCAGAAAACTTCTGGGTGGTAATTGAAGAACAGAGAACTAGGATTATATATACAACATCCCTAAAACTATATCTGATTTTTGGGTCTGGATCCAATCAGAAAAATACAGTACTCTCAGGAAACCCACTTTACTATAAACTTGCAAAATTGCATTGGGTAAATTTTTATTCCAAAGAAACTGAGACAATTTATATAGTGGCTAAGCCAAGAACACTGCTTGGGGGAATTTAACTGTTTTGCTCAAGCTATCACTGGCCATCTGTTATTGAAGAGAGGTCTTTAGAGCCTGAGTTATCTAGGCAGGCTTAGGCTGTTGAAAGAATAACTTGACTAAATACTCAGTTTTCCATGTCAATTTTTTAGCTACATACTGTATAAGGAATGAAGAACAGGTTGTATTATTTCTTAGTGTTGATATTGCATGTCTGAAAGCTTATTCAGACATAGAAGAATATTCATGTTCCCAACCCCTGTGTCTGTGTGTATGTGTGTGTGTGTGTGTGTGTGTGTGAAGATTTTGCTGTGATGGCTGAAGTGTGTGTTCTTTTTTAATAACACTCATGACATATTTGTTCAGTTTTGAATAGTTTTTAAACACCAACTGAAAAAATATTTAGCAAGTGGTTTAAGAAAATAAACATGTGGCATAGTTTGCCTTGAATTTTGGTTCAGGTTCAAAGGATAAATACCTCAACATTAAGCACTTCGGAATAGATACAAGTTTTTATTATCTAATTTATTTCGTGATGATCTGAAACATCTAGCTCTTTTCTTTGTGTTGAAAAAGAATCTTTAAAAAAAAATTCCCACAGTAAGAGTAATGTTAATGGTGAGTATTAGATTAGGTTAGGTTAACAACTTTGTTTTGTGAAAATCAAAAGTAGAAATAAATTAACAGGTTATCAAAAATAAATTTTCAAATTATTGTATTATTTTCATGAACAATTCTTTGATGAATAGTTAATTATACTGATATAAAGCACTTGTTTTTAACCCTTAACATGTACTGAGAAGAGAAGTTAAATATTTCATTTATATATATATATAAAGTAGCTTTATTCTTGTGAAATTTATATTGTTATTGTTATAAATAAGTCAGGAAAAGATGCTTATTTCACCAATTTTCCTACTTCTATTATGACAGAGTGAGCATATATGGGTGGCCAGATGTTCCAAAATATGGGTATTCTGTTTTGTTTTTCTGATTATATGCCAAGCATCTATCAGAGTGCTCAGGAAAATAACATTTCTGAATAAATGAATGAAAAGAACAAAAACAGAAGCATTTTAGATATGACATTTTGACTACATTTAAAAAATACTTGTGTCATTTTATTTGATGAAATGATTCTATATAGTTATAAAGTAGTCATTTTCAAACTACACCAGGAGTTTCCATATGTAGAGATTGTCCTCCCACATTTACCAAAAGGCAATAGTAAGGGGAATAAATAGGAATATGAAGGTGGATGATGACATTTCATGACAAACGAGTCTGATGGTCTCATTTGTTACCATATTCAGTCATTGAAAATATGCCAATTCTTGCTCATCAATAAAATTTTATTTTTTTCCACAACTCAAATAATGGATTTTATGGGAATTTTGTAGAATGATTTAATTAAATAGGAAAGTTTATAACAATTTGAGTCAACATGCCAATGGAAGAAAAGACACAGGTGCTTTTATCTTTATATTCTTTGGAAAATATCTAAGGATCCAAATGTCATTTAAAAAGTTTTAAAGGGCATTTTTAATATGAAAAAACATTTTCAGTATTAAGACCTGATATTTTTATGTAAATTTAAGTGGGAATGACAAATTTACAAATTTGAGGGGTTATTTTATCAAAAGGGCTTTTAAAATTTAGCTGATGTAGTTCAAATATCCCTCTACTTTTTCTTTTTTAAAGTATGAAACACTTCATGAATTTGGTGACATCCTTGTGCAAGGGCTGTGCTAATCTTCTCCGTATTGTTCATAATTTTAGCTTCAGTGCTGCTGAAGTGAGCACTCTGTTTTCCTTTCATGACAATACTATCTTTTGTCTTTGAGATTTAAGCTCACAGTGCCTGTTCAAAAAAATAATATGGAAGGAAGCCTAATGAACTTACAGAAAATGTTGATTTTGGACAGGTGAAAGAATGAAATGATCTGAAGTACTTGTTATAAATGCGTATGATGAATTAGTCTGCCACATTTAATAATATGCTTTATCCCTTTCAATTAAAGCTATTATGCACAGATTCAAGTACTTTTAAAGATTAAATGTTATGTGGATAGATAGAAAAATGATACTATCATTGCATTCCATGCTCAATAGTATTTTGCACTATTTCAAAAGGTAAAAGTTTATATTTTTATTTACAAACTATATTTTTTAGGCTTTAAAACTGAACCTGTGTTTCATACATGTCAAATTAACCTTTAAAATATGGGAAGTATTGGAGAGCCTGGGTAGTTCAGTCCATGAAGCATCTGCCTTTGGCTCAGGTCATGATCCCAGTGTCCTGGGATCGAGCCCCACATCAGGCTCCCTGCTCAGAGGGGAGCATGCTTCTCCTTCTCCCTCTATTGCTCCCCCTGCTTGCGTTTGATCTCTCTTTCTCAAATAAATACATAAAATCTTAAAAAAATAGAATATGGGAAATATTTTATGCATAAGGGTGTCATGTGTTCTGATAAATTTTATTAGTTAAAAAAAGTTTATAATGTTGTGCTAAAATACTGATGAGCTATTTGAGTTTATCTTGAAGAAAATGAGTGCATATAGGTGGCATACATTCTTTTAGAGGGCTGCATATTGAAAAACAAAGATGAGAAAAAAATAGTTAAACTTTGATCTCAACTCAGCATCAAATAGGACAAATTAACTTTACATAATGTGATCTACACAGATTATTATTAAGATTTCTAATGAAACTACAGCATACATTTAATGGGATTATTCAAAAGCAACTAATTAGAGAAAAACATTTCAAACATGAATATAAGGATAACTTATTTATTTTTATTTATTTATTTGAGAGAGAGAAATAGCAAGTGAGAGAGAGAGCAAGAGCAGGGAATGGGGGCAGGTGGGGGAGGGGCAGAGGGAGAAGGAGAAGCAGACTCCCTGCTAGCAGGGAGTTTGATGTGGGGCTCAATCCCAGGACTCTGAGATCATGACCTCAGCCAAAGGCAGACACTTAACTGACTGAGCCACCAGGCACCCCTATAAGGATATTTTAAAGAGGTATATTTATGAAAATTCTCTAATTATTAATGCAGTTTCTCTAAATGTCTATAGTTTCAATTTGGAACTATTAACATAAGAAACTAAAGTCTTATTTTATGTAATTGTCTTTCCTATGAAAACTGTAACTACCTTTGAGGAATTCTGCCTTTATACTTGATTACATAACAACAACAAAAGTACAACGCCCTCCAAAGTAAAACACAAAAGTCATTTACATATGGGGACTGGCCTTACTTCACGATTATCTTGTGAAGCCTACAGTAAAATTCACTCCACTGACTCTGTATTGCCCTACTTTTGTCATTATACTCTTAAGCCTTTAAAAAGATGTTAGGTATTCTTTTTCTCAAGTAAAAGACATTTTACTTGATAAAGACATATAGAAAAGTGTGTGTGTGTGTCTGTGTGTCTATGTGTTCATGTGTGTCTCTGTGTGTGCGTATATGTCTGTCTGTGTTGGGTGATCCTTCCATAAAGTCCTATTTTACATGTTTATGGCAAGGTATTGTTATAAACTGAGCCTCAAACTCAGTGAGATCACAGGGCACAGGTAACGATGATGGCATTTGTCAACTAGTTATTGTGGGGGATTTCCTGTTGGTCATTGAATGATGGGTCAGAGAGAAGGCAGAACCAAATGTATGGAAAGACACTTGGGATACAAATCAAAGAAGACAGTACTTCATTTTAAGTGTGAGTCACAAATTCATGAAATAAGTATAATTTTCATTTTTAAAAAAAGAAAACTGATTTCAGGAAGTTTAAGGCATTCATCTAGAGTTCTAAAGTAATATCAGAATCAGGATTTTAACTTTTAACATCCTGTGTTATCAAAACTACCAAATATTCTGAGAAGTATAAAAACAGACAAAACCAACAAAATCTCCCTTCATATTGGCATGGCTTCTCTATCCTAGACATGCTTTCCATTTTTTCTTGACAGATGTCAACCACCAGGTTTTATTCCCGGTATCTGTTATTAATTTAATCTCTTCCTCTATCCACGTTCAAGATTTAAAACTATATTAATTAGCAACAGCTTAACACATACCATCATTTGGACTTCTAGAAAGGTAAGGGGATCATACTTTGACAAACAACAATTAAAGGAAAGCCATCTGAAAAAAATAAAAGTGCTGAGGAGATGAGCCAATAAATGTTTCTCAATAATTTATATGCATTAACATCCAAGAAATAGGAAGATAAATATAGATACTGTAAAATCATTATTCGAGATATCCATTCTCTGGTTTTCTTCAATTGAGACTCTGCCTTATATTTTCATAAAGGAAATACATAAACATAAACTATAGTCAGGCATGAACTTCAGTATCTCCACTAAAAAGAAATATGTTAATTAAGAAAAAAATACAGCAGAGTCATTTTAGAAAACATTTATTTGATGGCTATAACTCCAGAATTATAGCAGGCTTATTGAGAGCTTTTTCACTTGCCTCTTCTCTACAGCATGATGGTAGAGAAAGGATCTGAAGGCTTGGCACTTAAAAGAGGAAAGGTGGAAAACCTATAAATTACTCTTAATTATAAAAAATAGAATGCATAAAGTGACTTTCACACTCTTGAGTATAAAACACATCAAAAATTACCAGTAGACATCCTCTTACAGCTATAATTCACTCACTTGATTTTACAGAGTCCTCAATGTGCCTGTTTTCCTTGGTCTACGTATTTCTCCTCTCCCCATCACTCATTATCCCTATTATTCCTCTCCCATCGACTCTTCAATTGGCACATTTCCATACTCCCCATTATGCTTACAAATAATCTCATTAAAAGAGTACAGCTCACCAAAGAGCACTTGTTACATCAAGGGTAGAACTGACATTAGACTCACTTCTCCATGGGCAGTATTCAAGTGCTTTACTGGAAATACACCCTCACATCTGGTTGCTGCTCAGTGGTTAAGTACATAGCCACATTATTGAGATCAATTATTGCCTGCCTGAGCTAGAAAACAGTTTACAACCTAATGAGAGGGTGAAAAGAATAATGCTCCGTGAAGTGATCATTGACTGAAATATCAAGGACCTCTTGTGTCAAAGTGCTAACAATGTAAAATCTAAGAGCAATAGTGTCTCAAGATCCTATGCTGATTTCCTAGTGGTATTTATTCAGCCTAATATCAAAGACATATGCAATCTTGGTGACTGCAGGGACCGTAAAGGCCCAGTTAGCAGCATAGCCAAGAAATTAAAAGGTGGCAAATACTTCATGATTAAATTCCCATTTCCCATTCTTGATTCTGTTTACTATTTCATTTTGATCCATTTCTTTCCTCACACATTTTAATATTAGAGGAAATTGGATATACTTGCAAAATGATGATTTTCGTTTGAAATGAAAAACACACCCACCAAAACTCCTGGTTGAGCAACAGCTAACTACCACAGAAAAGGACACACACACCTCCTCACTCAAGTACCTCCTGCCAAGAGAACTAGGGCTTCCTGCTTGCTGAGATAACAGGCTGGCACATCACACACTTGACTTCTGAAGAGTGGGTGGTAGTGAAGGAAAAGCAGCAGGGGTGGGGGGTGTGCAGAGGATTCTTGATAGAAGAACTATACAAAAGGGTCGAGAGAGCAGGGCCAAGTTAGTGGCAGACGGTAGAATGCAAGTTCTGGGAAGCTAATTTTATTTTTGTCTGCACAGTACATTTGTAAAATCCCCAAAAAAAGTAAATTTTGTTTCACAGATGCCTGCTGTGTAATACTGAATTTGGCTTCCTTGCTCAAGAACAGAATCTACCTCTTGATTAAGCCCTTACTTTTAAAGTCAAGTAATGCTTTTCATAGTCTGAAAGTCACTTGAGCTTTAAAATACAATGATTTTCCTTTCCAGGAAGAAAAGGTGACATAGCAGTGAAACTATTTCAGCACTTAAATATTCTACAAAAGCCAACATACTAGGCCAATTCTAGCAATCCCATCCTCAATCAAGTGGAGAGATCAATTATTCTTTTCCCTAAACCCATCTACTTATCTTAAGGGAGTCTGAAAATTTTATCACTACCTTCAGCAGTACTTAAGATCACACCTATGTCTCATCATTCGGGGAACGCTAACTTATAAGCATTTTCTTTGCAATAAATCAAAATCTGATAATTAGCAAATGATTTTCAAGGGAAATCTGTAATGTATAATTCCAAAAAGTACTTATTTGTAAAAAATAATATAAATGTAAGGGAGTTTTAAAAGAATATTAAGTTCTTTAGCTTCTGTGATCCATGAATAATTTTTAAATTAAAATTTCTTATAATATTTAAATAATATATAATGCATTAAAATTAAACTCATGTACTACATCTAAATAGCATTAAACCCACAAAAACTTTACAGAATATAGCACAATATCCAACATGAGAAAATAAATTTAATGAGTTTTTGATGAGAATGATGCTTTCCTTTCTGTATCCCAAATTTTCTAATTTTTAATAAGGTATATTTTGTATAAGACCACTAGAACTTCAAGTATATTAATTAACAATACTGACACTAGTACTACTGGGTAGTGGTGTTTACCATTCCCTCCAAATATTGTCAGGATTTTCCCTAATGATTACTTACAAAACCACAATATTTCTGAGCACATTTCTGTTCCACAAGATGACTTCCTAATTTTCTCCTCCAAGATAGCTCAGAATATGACAGGAAATTTCAGGTATAATAAAAAAAAATATTAGTGCAAATCTTAATGAACATAAGCATTCATTGTGACCGGAGCCCTTCACAATTCTGATTTTTTAAAAAAGATTTTATTTATTTATTTGCCAGAGAGAGAGAGAGAGAGAGAGCCCATGTGAGAGACAGCACAGGTAGGGGGTGAAGCAGAGGAAGAGGGAGAAGCAGACACCCCACTGAGCAGGGAGCCTTGTGGGGCTCAATTCCAGGACCTTGGAATTAGGACCTGAGCCAAAGGCAGATGCTTAACCTACTGAGCCAATGCCCCCAAAATTCTGATTTAAAACAACCCTGGAAACAGAATTGTGCAAGAGAGAGTTTCCTTTTTTCTCTTTTAAATCATTGCTTCCATTTTAAAATTCATATCAACAAAATAACAAGGGTTTTGGTTGCTTCTAAGTCAAATACTGTAGTTATTTTATCTAAATTATATATTGGATCTGTACTTATTTCTGTAATAGCAAACAAATTTTTAAAAATAAAATTTTATTTTTATTGAGCTTAAGTTAATAATCTCACTAAATATTAGAATCAGAAGTATGGTAGGTCCCAGCAGGATTGAGTAATAATCTGTCATGAGCACAGTTAGGAAGCCGGGTGACAAGCATGTGCTACTGTGTCTGTGTACTCCTCAACCACACCTAGTGGGGTGGGCTGTTAAAACCTGAAAGTCAGCCTGTGCCCTGACCTGGCATAAAGCTGTGCTTTTTTCTTTAAATATCAGTGCCTCTGCCTCTCTAGGCCAAGAGTCTCTGGCTACCCCAAGAGCAGGGGTGAAACATTTGTGCACAGGTAACATATAAGCTCACAGCAGCCCTGATAATGGAACAAAATTTTATTGTGTAATCATAAGATACAACCATGATTTCAGCATACAAGGACCATTAACCAAAGTGGTTAATAACAAATACATTTGTATGTGTCTAAGCGTGTGTGTGTGTGTGTGTACGTGTATTTAATGTATTTTATATAGATATACTGTGTGATTTCTTACTAGAATATAATTTGCTTGAGTTCAAGGAATATATCTAATTTATAATGGTAGCCTTTACAAGTCTGAGCTCAGATCTGAAAAAACAAGCATTTCTGTAAACAAACATATTTAAGAATATGCATAATGTATATTTATTCAAAATACTCTCACATACCCATGATTTTTAGTCTGTATACCAAAATCCAAATCTTTAAATAAATGGTAGCAATTATTTTTATCTCATTTGTATCTTTTTTGACATCTAAGTAATATATACATATATAGTGTTGGATTGTTTCTGACTTTCAGTTTGTAGCTGTGATACTAGGTAACAATGTATCAGTGTTGATTATGCTTAAATCATACAAACTACCTTTAAGATGGGAGAAGCATTAAATAATATATAATTAGAATAAGAACTCAGTTTGAAGGAAACCAATTATACCTCATTTCTTAAAAGATATTTGATTTTTATTATATTTCTTCCTGATTGTAATAGCCAACAGTGATTGCATATTGCAAATAAAAATAATGTAAATTAACCTTATCATTCCCTCACTCTTTGTAGTATCCTGGGTTCTGTTTATTTCAGGATTTTTTCTCTATGGATTAGAAGAATGAATGGGTCATGGTTGGTAGTGGGAGAATGGGGTAGGGGCAGTTTGAAAGTAGAAAGAGAATTGTGTAAAACTGAAAATCTGCATTTTGTATCCATATGTTTATTTAATAGTATCTTTAAGGATTTCTTAAATTGATAATCTTCAAAGTAACATTTTATAGTGATACATTTTAAAATATTTTTTATATTATCAAGTTACTGTTTTTTGAGCTCAAACATGAGGTGATGAAACACTTCCTAAAATTAATTTCTACTTGTGAAAACTCCAGGTTTTTAGAAGACACAAGTTTGTTAACAGTCTTGGTACATAGAGCCATTTTACTTTTGGGGGGAGGTCAGGAATAGTTATTGTTTTAGAGAAATAAATAAACTTGAACCATCAAAGTGTCACTCTCATTTCACCCATGCAGAATTTCATCCTCTAACATCAGTATGTAGATGGTACATCATTTGTGATGATTCATTAATTTTTTACACAAGTAATATTCCACAGAACCTCACTGGGAGGAGCTATTCTGTTATTGTGATGTAAGCTGTTTACTTAATATAATTATTTTTTACATGTGAAGAGTATTTTCTAGTCTTATCTTCTGAGAATAGGTTTTCATTTCTAATAAAATATATTCAAGGAATTTATCAATAGCATTATAACATGCTAATACATTAATATCCATATCTTATTTATACTCCTTGTATGAACTCTACGTGTGTGTGGTATTTAATTTTTTTTGTATTCTAATATTTAATGAAAGAGTCTTTATTTTATGGCAAATTGTTATAACTTGATAATCTTTGACAATTTTGCCTTTTCATAAAACAAAATGGGAGATTTCATTGTTTTTCTGTGCTCTATATCAACTTATGTAAGAGGTAGCTTTAGCTCCAAGTTAGAGAGTGAAACATGAGAACGTAGGTCTTGTATCTTTATGTGGATTCTTTGATAGTTCTTTCAGTTTTATTCATAGTTATTAGTTAGTCACATATTGAGTCAAATTTGCATAAATATGCCTCAGGAGATGGTCTATTTATTTGACCTTTTAATAGATCTCAACAGAAATCTCAGGGTCTGTGTTAACTGCTTATTCCTTTTTAAGAAACTGCTTCTATTACACATATCATGTTCTCTTTGTTCTGGTCATTTAAAATGTTCACCACAGATTTTCCAGATAAAATTTTCACATTGCCTTTTTTCACAGAGTGAAAAAAACTGTTAACATTTGCATTTACTTTTTTTCAGCTAAGAAATAATCTTTAAGGGCGCCTGGGTGGCTCAGTGGGTTAAGCCGCTGCCTTCGGCTCAGGTCATGATCTCAGGGTCCTGGGATCGAGTCCCGCATCGGGCTCTCTGCTCAGCAGAGAGCCTGCTTCCCTCTCTCTCTCTCTCTCTCTCTGCCTGCCTCTCTGTCTACTTGTGATCTCTCTCTGTCAAATAAATAGATAAAATCTTTAAAAAAAAAAAAAAAAAGAAATAATCTTTAAGAGATTACTTGAAAATTGCCTTTAAAATGTTTATCCAATTACATTTCTCATATAATTTATGACCCATGAGTTGTGTCTTCGATAATCCATGTTTGTTATATTCATACTCTGTTTTTAAGTCTGTAAACTATGTCCTGCATAATGGGATATTTTTCCCTTATAGGGTATAGACTTACATATCACTGATTCAATTTGCTCATTTGCATTCTGCTCTTTACTGCAAAATTAGTATTTAATTAGTATTTCTTTAGTGTTTCATTAAATTTTAACTTTAACAATCATTTCATTTTCTTCTCATCCTTGTCTTTTCATTTTAGCAGGCTCCCTGTGCACACTTTCAGTTACTTTACAGGTGTTATATCTTTAAAATGGTATCTATGATTCCACAGAATTTTTAAAAAATTCTCTATGAATGTGGTAAATAATTTCCAAGTACCTCTCCTCTTATAAAACTTATCCCTAAGCTTCAGTGCTTTCAAAATCTAAAATATTATTCAGAGAATATTGCTTCCTTTTTAATTAAGAAAATTATAACATGGAGAACTATTATCAAAGGTTCAAAGTATTTGGAAACAATAAAAATAAAAATAGAAAAGAAAAGCAAAAAAGGAAGGAAGGAAAGAAAGAATGAGAAGATTGAAAGAGAAACATTAACAAATCTAAACATGGAAAAAGAAAACGTAAGAGGAAAATATATGGCTGTGAAATATTAAATAATAAGAAAAATCTGTTATATTCTACTTGCCATCACTAATGGTCATTACCGAATTATGTAATAATACACATTTGAAGAGAAATTTATTTTCACATCCAGCATTTTCAGTATTCATAGCCTTGCTGAACAATATTTTTAATTAAAATAAAAGAAGAAAGAAAAACACGGCAGTTGGAATGCCATACCAAATGATTTATGCCAGCTAGTTCCTGATAGTTACAGGATGGAGGAGTCATTACTCTAAGATACACAGCATTATCATGGCCAGTTAACATTTTAAAATTTTATTGGCAAACTAATCATCAGATTGTTGAATAAGTGATTTAAATGGCAGTTTTTTTGAAAATTAAATCTGAAGCTTGTAATTATTGCATTCTACCTTTTTTGTACAGTAACAACTAATCTTTGTAAAATATGACAATTACTTTTGCCATTACTTTTAAATATGCATACATGATTTCCAAATTACCTGTGTATGTGTATTTGTATTTCCCAGAGAACATATGTGTATAAAATTTTAGAGAAAGATAATAAATAGATTAAAAAGATAATAGATTAAAATGTATAGTATATATGTTATGCTTATACCAGATGTACATTGAGGAATATGCTCAGATCCAAATTCCATTACAGTCCAAGTCAACTTGGACAACTTAGGTCATCATACTGTATCTCAGCTTCTTCACCTATACAGGAGTATAATAATGGTATCTAATTCACAAGGTTGCTGTGAAATTACAATGGTTAATATGAATAATTTTGTAGAGAACACATGTTTTTGCCATTAAATTCATTTTTAAGTCCTAATAAATATACTCTATTATATCTGATGGATATTAAGTAGTTAAATCCATTAATATACAATATACAATAGTTACTGTTTTTAAGAGTAGTATATTTTATTTAAGTAAATACATTGTTTATCAATTTTCTTACAATATAACCTGTGCAAAACATATTCATTCTGGTCTTAAAGTGATATAACTTATGAATTCATAAAATAGTCATGATTTTAGGCAAAGAACAAAATGTTTTTTGGGCAAAGAAAAAAATGATAATAATTGATGAGGGAACAAAAGGCAAGCTGAAGACAAAGCAGAAGCTGACATCCCATAATTCCTTCCTTGCATGGGACATATGTGACATTCCTCAGGTACTCCTTGCTGCCTTAAAGCTAAGGAAAGGAAAACAAGTATCTCCAGTTAATGAACACAAAAGCATAGTATGTCATTTTAAAACTCATCCCATTGTTCCAGTAATTCAAATTCCTAAAAAATGCTTTCAATATATTCAATATTTCAATATATTCTTCTTGAAAGTCAGCAATTCTTTATTTTTTTTATACTGGAAACTTATTGCATAAATTTATTTCAAAGAATATTGCCAGATTATCTGATCATATTTTAATTTACACACCCAAATTCTAAGGAATGTGTTATTTTTTGCAATAATTAAATTCCTATTTCTCCTAGCAAAGCAAATAAGTGATACTACACAAAGAACAACAGAAAAAGACATAGTTGTGGAAGAATATTTCTACTGAAAACTTAAATGTCTGACAGAGGCCCAGAACTAGTTGCTGTTAGAAATGTAAAACCATTATAGAAAGGTGAACAGAGAAGTTTGCTAAGATGCTAACTTTTCCCTGGTGCTTCTGAACTTAAGTTATTATGCAATGTGATACATGATCTTTGGAATCCTAGCAAAACAATTTCTTAGAAAGGAATATATCTTATGTCCTCATGTAAAGCTACTTGATAATGGGGATTTTAATTTCCTTAAATACAACAAATCTCTTTCTTTTTTATACCTGTTGAAACTCTTAGATATGTTGAAATATTCTATGTAAAGAACAGAAGACAAAAAAAAAAAAGAAAGACTAAAATATACAGAAAATTATTACACAATTATATATACGCATACACAGATATTTAACAGCCTGTCAGTTTAATAAACATAACCAGAAGAACTATTTAGCCTCCTATTCCTGTTAAACAAAAAGTTGATGTTTATGTATTTCAAAAATAAGAAGACTGAGCTGTTTTCTGTACAAAAGTATATTGTATCTTAACATAAAATGTGATATTTCATACCTATAAATCAGAACAAATTAATTTACAACAGTGTAATGTACTTGTCTTGAAATTTTAATTTTATTCTCTTAGTAAATAGATGGTTTTCTTTTCTGTAAACAACAATTCAGTAGTTGATGAGCAAAATTAGTGATTAGTAATTGAAGAATAATCTAAAAATTATTTCCATCATTTGAATACTCCAGAGCAAGAAAATGGGTATGAAAAATCAATTATTTTATCAATATTGCTTATCCAAAGTTCATATTTTGTAATTTTGTAGATTTATTGTTAACATGGAATTTCCTCACGATGATAAAATCTCTCATATACCCTTTAAATCCTCTTTAGAAGTGGGCATGGTTCTAAATTGAAAAAGGGGACCTGTGGGGTATAATAGAATCCCTGAATGGGAGGATATGATCTCACAGACCTGGTCAAGGTGGTCATAAAGGTATTAGGAGTTCATTTCAAGGTCTCAGTGGGTGTAATTTATTCATGAATGAGTTCACTGAGCTATTCATTCATATATTTATTCTTTCAACAAATATCCATGGTGGCTCTATGATATGATGTGAACACTATAATCCATGGAAGAGATGATGAAGAACGCAGACAAGGTCTTGCTCTCTTTAAAGTTTAGACTCTTAAAGGAATACAGCCAGCAAACAATCACCAAAGTAATAAGCATTGATCATGCATAGTAATGTAATTTATTGTGAAAATGAAAGTGGGTAAAATAACAGTGTCTCATGGGATATGACTATTAGACAAGAAGGTTAAGACTTAACAACTTGAAGAAATGGCACTTGAGCTGGAGCCTGAATGAAAGGAGAGAGCCATGCAAGGATCTGATGGAAGAATGTCCCAGACAGAAGGACTGCAAGTGCAAGAACTTAGTAGGAAGACTCCTGGGGTATCTGTGGAACAAAAAGAAAATACATAGGACTGAGGTTGTATAGCATTTGGTTAGTGTAATAAATATTGTTAAGCAATTTGGAGAGATTTTAGCTGGAGAGTGGAAGTTTCCAAAATATACCCAGAAGTTAACTTTAAGCCTGTATCATTTGCCAAACACTGTTCCATGGATTTGATCCATATTAAAATATTTCTCAAAAATCCCTCTTGAGAGGTACTATTATTATTTCTGGGTGAAAAAAAATTGAAGTTTTTAAAGATTAAGAAATTTCTTCCCAAAGTGCGTCTCTTGTAAAGGGCCAGTGAATGAACTTCAGAGTCTGAATCCAAATTTTGCACAAATAACCACTCCGCTATTCTGCCTTCTTTTAAGTTTTACAAAGGTCACCAAAAGGATAATTGAAGAAGAGTTTGTTATAGGGATATAAAAGTGGAAACAGGATGCTATGTGCAGAATGTTTGTTCTCCCCATATATGGAAGTCCTAAACCCCAGTGTGATGGCATTTGGAAGTGGGACCTTTGAGAGATAATCATATCAAGACTATGGAGTCCTTATAAATGAGATTGGTGCTCTGATTTAAAAAAAAAAAAACGACAGGAGAGAGATTATCTCTTCCTTTCTCAGTCACATGACATTGTAGGGAGAAGGCGGCTGTCTACAAGCAAGGAAGCTGACCCTCACCAGACGACCTAGTTCGCTGGCACTTTAATCTTGGACTTCCCAGCCTCCAGAACTATGAGAAATAAAAATGTGTTATTTAAGCGACCCAGTCAATGGTATTTTGTTATAACATCCTGAGCAGACTAAGATACAGAGATACTAGTCTGAGATGGTAGTTGGTTGTTTTGAAGTCATAGCATATTTTGGAAAAAATAATACAGGTAGGACAATGAGACAGTTGAAATAATTTTGGTTTATAAAATGAAGAGAGTATTCAAGGAAATCTCCTGTCTTTGGGGGTTAACCAAGCAAATGGGTGGTATTAACCCAGTAGGGGAAGACTGAGGCATGTTTAGAAGCAGGATTGATTTTATTTCAGACATGCTAAATTTCAGGTGCATTTAAGATATTTTAGTAGAGATGTCAAGTCAGCAATGGAGGTAGGGAACTGATATCATCGGCATACAGATTAAGATTAAATTCATGGCAGTAGAAAAGATCACCTAGGAAGAGAATAGACAAGGATTGAATCTCAATCAAGAAATAGGCATTAGTTATAAAGGGAAGACCCAATAAAGTTGACAAATAGCTTTAGACATAGGAAGCCAACCAACAGAGTATATTATTAAACACAAAGAAAGATACTGTTTAGGAAGAAGGAGTGGTTCCCTAAGACAAAAGCTGACAGAAACTGGAATAAGATGCATATCAAGAAGCCATGATAAAGTTTGGTTTGATTAACAAGAAACATTTCAGTCTACTGGAGAAGGTGAAAGACAATATAGAGAAACATGGACAGAATGGGTAGTGGGAAGGCAATGACACAAATTATAAATGCCTATTATGATAAATGTCACCATAAATTTGGTGGCCAAAGGGAATCTGAAGCAATATGAAACTGAGAAAATGTTTTTTTCAAGAAAAATACCAAAGTATGTTGGATAAAATAAATTCCTTGAGGGATAAATTCAGTAGAGAGGGGAAATTAATGATTAAGAAGAGATAGGACACATGCTGGAAAGAAATCCTTGAGTAATCCATTCTTAAAAATCAATTTTTAGCAGAATAGCAGCTAGTGGTAGTAGACAGGGATAGGCATTATGTAAGAAAACTATGTTCACAAGGCTTACAACATGAAGTGCTTAACCTCATGCATAATTAAAACCATGTAAATTTAATTTTAAAAACTTTACCTAAGTAGGAAAATTCAAAAGTTTGATAATAATGTTAGCATGGGTGAGAGGAAGTATACACAAATGCACTGTGCAAACTTAGATTAGTGAAGCTTCAGTGGATAGCAAACCATCAATCAATATATTTCTAAATTAAAACTGCAATACCTCTTTTTTCAGAAACTTCACTTTTAGAAAATTTTAGCTTTGGAGGAGGATTCTTATATTTATTTTTACTGCCTAACATTTTAAAATATTAGGGTATAGTTATCTCTTTTTAAATTTAGAAAAAAACCCTGCAAAATATTAAAAATAGAACTATCACATGATCCAGCAATACAGCTTCTGGATTTTTATCCAAAAAAAATTTGAAATCAAAACCTGGAAAAGATATCAGCACTCCAATACCATTGAAGGATTATTCACAATAGCAAACGTGTGTGCAAACAAACAACCTAAATGTTCATCAAGAGTGAATGGATAAAAATACTATGGTACACACACACACACACACACACACACACACACACACACACACACGGGAATATTATTCTACTTTATATATGAAGAAAATCCTGCAAATCCTGCAAAACCTTAAATTATTACTCCAAGCAAAACTAGCCAAAAAATGACAAATACTGCATAATCCCACTTACATGCATTATCTAAAATAACCAAACTTAGAGAACCAGAGAAAGAATGGTGGTTTGGGGCTTGGAGAGCTGGGGGAAATAGGAAATTGTTAATCAATAGACATAAGTATCAAACAGGCAAGATAAATAAGTTCTAGAACTCTGCTGTAAAACATTGTTATCTACAGTCAACAATACTGTATGCTACACTGAACATTCTGTTAAAAGAGGAAATCTTACGTTAACAGTTCTTACTACAATACAATTAAATTTTTAAAATCATTATAAAAATGCATTGCCCCTCTAGAAAAAAGAAATGCAGCAAAACAAATGCAACACAACCATTTGAAAAGAAGAGTGCCTGGTGTTAATATTTTCTTGGTGACAGTCAGCTGGAGAATAAACAGATGAGTGGAGGGATGGTTGCGTAGATAGAGACAAACACAGGCTTCTTATACATTTATGATCATACTATTGTTAATATGTTTTATCTATTTTTAATAAACTTTTTATGATGATAATTTCCCAGTGTCAATCAAGTATTTATCAGAGGATAATATTTATGGTTCTATTATATTGCAGCCAACAGATGTACCATAAATTATTTCATGCCTTTGAGGTGAAAATAAACTTTGCCTAATACCATTCCAGGTAGATTATGCAAATTTAAAATTCCATTAGCTTCATAAAAACAACTGTTTTACTGCAAACAATCCAAGTGGAGAGTTACTATTTTCAAGGGGCTCTGAACCTGGAAGACTGGGAATAAAAAGTAATATCACATTGTTAGGTTAAACTTTTTCTCAGATCATTAGCCTTTTTTTTTTTTTTTTTCATTTTTTTGACACTGGTTTTGGAATAACTTTTTCCCATTTTCTTAACAATTTGTTGCCTCTCCTTGTTTATTTTAGACCTAATATTTATTGATAGTTATTTGTTTTTATAGGTTTTATAATAAGGTACAATTGTGAAAATGATTAATTTTATAAATAGTTTATATTTATAGTACTTTCATAAAATACATATAGTATTTTAAAAGTATTGATATTATATGATTATCAATTTTTTTTCAATTTATTTAATGTTTAGTCTAACTTTTAATATTCTGAAATCAGATATATGCTCAATCTATCCATTCTTAACCCACTGAGATATCATAGGCAAATCACTATGCCTAGATTATCTTGTTTTATTCTTTCATTTTTAAAATGAAAAATGTTATTGCTATTATTATTTTTATTACATTATCATTATTATTTTATTGTGTGTTATTATTTTATTGTTAAGGAATCCACTTTTATTGTGTTATTTTATTGTTAAGGAATTATGTTATTATTATTTTGTTGTTA
Organism: Enhydra lutris kenyoni; assembly: GCF_002288905.1. Classification (NCBI taxonomy): domain Eukaryota; kingdom Metazoa; phylum Chordata; class Mammalia; order Carnivora; family Mustelidae; genus Enhydra; species Enhydra lutris. Next base: position 91,003,596 of record NW_019154086.1, on the reverse strand, counting down.
AGGAATCCACTTTTATGACTGTGAGGAAGCCCAGATTTGGTTAACAGTGACGAGTTCTTGAGGTAACTGCACCCTCCACTCTGGACTTTCTGTTCAGAATCACTGCTTCTCTGTCTATCTCTACAGAAAACCCAAACTCATGATGAGTCAATTCCTGCTCTCCTAATCATGAAGATGCCAAACCCAACCACGTTGGAGGGTTTTATGGAGGAGAAAACTACTTTGTCTTCCCAGTAGAAAAACCTTCTGCTTTGTGAGCCAGATAGCAATCACAAACCATGGACAGGTTGGGCACAGGCCTCAGTGATCTTACTTGTTTAAAATATAGAAATTAACAACCAAGCTTCATTAGAGGGAAAAAAAAAACCCATAAGGACTTAATTTTCAAAGAGCAAGTAACAAAGAAAAAAGCCTCTTCCATATATATATATGAAGAAATATATATTTCACATATGGTGTGTCTTCCCTGAAAAAGTACATATTTGACAAAAAATAATGAACTTAATTTAAAAATTAAGGGCAAAATGATAATGATGTAAGCAGGAATTAGGGATAATAGATGGGAGAGAGATTTGAGAAAGAGAGACAACACAAAACTAACTGGAGTCAAGTACAAATTAACACTGTTCCATTTGAAACGTAAGAGCTGTGGTAAAGTGAAAATATTCCCGAGGGTCAATGAAATGAAATCAGAACACAAGCTATTTGATGTAGTCACATAATATCTGGACATGCTCCAGTGAAAGTTTAAACACTTCTTCAAATTCTCATTTGTCTGGCAATATTGACTGGTTTCATTGCCATTTTAATAAGGCAATTGGAGCTACTCTTTTCAGTGACCTTCCCTACAATGTGCATGAGGGATTATTGCAGCTGAGCTCTGACAGGGCATTTTAAATGAATTTGGACTTTGTCTTCGCTAAATTTGTAAATATCCTATGATTTCTGATTGCTGTGCACACATTATTTTCCAGTATATGTGATTTTGAATTGGGTTCCTCCGCAATTAATCTAATGAAGTAACACTGACCATAAACTCACTGTCTTTTAGTGAGAGTCTAGCCCCTAATAAAAAAAGAAATCAAATATCATGCTGTCAGTCTAATATATTTCTCTAATGCCTTGAGCTCATGTAGTTCATGTAGTTACTTAGAAATATTTTACTTCATTTTATTCCATAATAAATCATTATTATTCAATAATGAGGCATAGAGGGGAGAAAAAATGACACTATCACAGATTAAGAACAAAATCTCACAGATATTAAACAACTTAATTTGAAATGGCTAAGCAGAGAAGAATCAACAGTGATATCCATGTCCTCAGCATTTAATCTCACCTTAAAAAATGAATTCACTTGTTTTACCTGTGCTTAAAAATTGTAATTACCTTTAGACTAATAATACCATCATTATTATTATTATTATTATTACTATTACTATTCTATTAAGAACAACATAGGGGCGCCTGGGTGGCTCAGTGGGTTGGGCCTCTGCCTTCCGCTCAGGTCGTGGTCTCGGTGTCCTGGGATCGAGCCCCACGTCGGGCTCTTTGCTCATCGGGGAGCCTGCTTCCTGCTCTCTCTCTCTCTCTCTCTCTCTGCCTACTTGTGATCTCTCTCTCTCGGATGAATGAATGAAATCTTTAAAAAAAAAAAACATAGAACAGACTATATATTTTTCATGATGTATAAAACTCTATGATCTGCCTTCTGACTGACTGTTCATCCTTATTGGTTATCATTCCCACCCATTTCCCAGTCATAATCTCTTCTCCAGCTGTACTGAGCAACTAAACATACTGCTTTATATCTCTTCAGGATAAAACAGGAACTCATAGAAGTTCTTTAGCTCTGTATGTTAATGATTTTTATTATCTAGATTAAATATGCCCTCTAATAAAAAACCTTTATTGATCTCTCCTAGAAAAGTCTGAATTTGGATCTCTTCCGTTTTCCCCATGGCATCTTATGGAACCTAGCAATATTTAGGGAGTTTGGGATATTTATTAAAATATTTATTTTAATTACAGCTGGGTTTATTGTTAAGTAGAAAAGTCTTAAGTTTCATGACTCCTTCGTTTTAATGGAACCTTTTATTGGATCCTAGAAATGTGTTCACACAGTATTTTTAAAAAGTCCCAATAGAGTGGAATAAGTCATTGAACCGAGCCCAGTATTCTGCATGCTGCTTTTTCTCTTGGAGATTTTGTTAACTCCTACCTTAGTAGCTGTGAAAGAGAAAGCTGCTAATATGCCGAAGAGACCACAGGAGTAACCACAGTCAATGGAAATTAAACATGACACTCCATGCTTTCTAGGGTGCTAGGACATAAAGACTCAAAATCTTGGTTAGCAGAAGAAAGCAGAGAAGTGACTGGATTTCCCATGCAGACATTTGCTGACTCTAAAGCTTTGAAGGACAGGAAGTAGAAAGCCAAGTAAAAAAGTGAAAGTGGAAGGAAAAAAAGGTAAAGCAGAATTTTCAGCAGTCATATGTTATTAAGGAAACAAAAATAGAAGTTCAGAACTCTGAAAGGTGGGTGGTCCTACATATAAACCAACAAGTAAATAAGTAGGAAAAGAAAAACAGAAAAATAAAACTCAGTTGGGATCCTATAGGCAATATTTAAGAAGTACAAATGAACCAGAGATAGGCCAAACTTTACAAAGTTTCTGCAATGCAGAAAGGAGTCTTTGGAATGAGGTGAACCACTCCACCAATGCTTGGTAAAAGATAGGATTGGGAGAATTCTTAACCAAAGTTTTATACATACATGTTTTTTCATACATGATATTTTGCATTCATTCAAGAATTTCATGATTTCTTAGGCATGCCATAGAGAAGACCAAGGTATGGAAGACTATACTACCAGAATCGAACTTGCACAAGATGTTGATGTTATAAAGATCAGACTTAAAAATAAGTGGTTAGCGGTTCCTGGGTGGCTCAGTCGTTAGGCATCTGACTTCAGCTCAGGCCATGGTCCCAGGGTCCTGGGATTGAGTCCCACATTGGGCTCCCTGCTTGGCGGGAGGCCTGCTTCTCCCTCTCCCTCTTCTTGTGTTCCCTCTCTTGCTATGTCTCTCTCTGTCAAATAAATAAATAAAATCTAAAAAAAAAAAAAAAAAAAGCGGTTAAAGGGGCGCCTGGGTCGCTCAATTGGTTATGGATTCAGACTTCAGACTCTTGATTTCAGCTCAGGTCTTGATCTCAGGATCATGAGGTCAAGCCTGAACTGGACTCCACACTGGGTGCAGATCCTACTTAAAAAAAAAAAAAAAAAAAAAAGTGATTAAATTACTCAAAATAGTGAAAATTGGAACATATTACCCATGATCAGAAATTGATAGGGAAGAATCAAATGGAAATTCTAGAATTGAAAAATATAATAAATTAAGATGTATCTAACAGAAGAATGATCACATCAGACAAGAACGTTATTATACTGAAAGTTGCATCAGCAGAAAATAACTGGGTGGCAAAATAAAAAGGAAAAAGAATGAACCTACAGAAAAAAGTGTAAGATCAAGTTATAACTATGAACAACTGGAACATAATTCCATTAGACTACTTAGAATATAAAGTAAAATAAATCTTTCAGAGAAAAATTCACCCAAGGAAAGATTCTCAATGATATTGGCCCATCTTTCTCTAATGCATTTCTTACTATTAAATGAAAGGAATATGCCTTAGCCCCTCTGCTTAACCTGGTCAGCAATAGGATTTATATATAATAAATCTATCCCATTAATCTCACCTCTCTGATTCATATGACTTCTTATTGACTATTCTAAGAAGAAGACATGTAGGGCGCCTGGGTGGCTCATGGGTTAAGCCATTGCCTTCGGCTCAGGTCATGATCTCAGGGTCCTGGGATTGAGTCCTACGCCGGGCTCTCTGCTCAGCAGGGAGCCTGCTTCCCTCTCTCTCTCTCTGCCTGCCTCTCTGTCTACTTGTGATCTCTCTCTGTCAAATAAATAAATAAAATCTTAAAAAAAAAAAAAAAAAAAAGAAGAGGAAGACATGTAGTAGAGTGGTTAGGCAAAGGTTTCAGTAGCTACTGAGAGTTTCAGTAGCTACTGAAAGTTTTCAAGTTCTTACTTGGCATTTACCATTTCCATAATCTCAGGAAACCTACTTGGTAACCTCTTTGCATCTCAGCTTTCTCTCCTTTACACAAAAGAAAATAATAAAGCCCATATCAAATGAGTTTCAGGAGCATAAATTAAGTTAATATCTGCAAAGTGGTTAGAATATTGAACTTTCGGTATGTCTACATTGTCATCATTATCACCCTTTTAGTTCCATTGTTAAGCAAAAAGTCTAGAATCTAAATATTATAATAATAGTAAAGATATATATATAATAGATTATATAAGATTACAGAATGTTATATAACATATAATAATATTATTACATATCTATTCTATAATCATATATATTATATATATATTACTAATTACTTCTAGGCTTTTTTCTAAATACTATATTAACATATTTAAGTCTCATAACAACTCAGAGGTGGACCCCTTTCCATAGTCCATGGCAATGAGAATAATAGTAAGTAAAGAATAAAGAACAGTAAGTAATACTGCTCATATGTTTATAGAAATGGAAGGAAATTTAATGGAGTTACTTAACATGTCTATGACTTATAAAAAAGAACGTATCAGTGTTTAGAAACATAAATGCACTGGTAACAAGAATGAATAGGTACAAAATTGTGGACTGATTCATTTAAATCTGTTAATGCTACTGGAAAGGCATTTTTCACGATACAGATTTTTGACAGTTGCATAATAGCATCATTTCCCAACAGGGAGAAGTTTTGTTATATATAAATAGGACAGATTCGCTATATATAAATGCAATAAAGCTATGTTACCAGTAATGGACATGTGCACAGAGATGCCCCCAAATAATTTTTGACATGGGGAAGGGGGTAGAAATGTAAACAACTAGGGAAAAAAAAAAGAAAGAAAAACGGTTCCTTTATTACCATTTTACCCATCAAACAATAACACTTTAATGTATTTTCATCCAGGACTACGTCCAACATTGGGCTGGAGCCAGTGCTTCTCATCTCCTGAGAGACAATTTGTGGTATCTTTGCAGAAACATCACACTAGAAGCATGAAATTAGTCATGGGAGAGAACGTACTTTCATAAAATGGAAAATGGTAAAATTCAATAAATTTTACACTAGAAGTCGGGTTATTAATCATTTACCAGCACAATACTGGGTGGAACTCTGATGATTTAGAAAATATGGAAATGTAGTTACTGAGTGTCTTCATCAATAGTAACATGAAGTCAAACAAACAAAATATAGATCTTTATAATTGTATTGTAGGATGCATGATGATTTGTTTTCAAGCTATTTTAAAGGTTAAATATCCATGAAAAATATTATCATTAAAATACTGGCTTAAAGTGTTTAAAACACTGCTGGTCATTAGGAATTTGCTTGTATGTAGGAGGCTAGAGAACCTAAAGGAAACATTCCTGTCCCGATTCAGGCCACATTGTCTTTGTATTTTATAGTTTTTCTGTTGTGGTTTAATATCTACATCTTAAAATATCCCCTTATTAACCCACTCCATACTTTGTTGTTTGGTTTATAAATTTCAAGTCTATGTAAAATAAACACAGTATGAAAATGTTCCTCAATATTTAAAAATTAATTATTTATGTATAGAAATTTCAATTTCTCACAGCTTCAGTTAAATCCTGTTTGTGACTTCACGGATTTTTTAAATTTAAATTCAACTAACTAATATATCATATATTATTTGTATTAGGGATACATGTATGTGATTCATTAGTCTTATTTAATACCCAGTTCTCATTACAACACATGCCCTTCACTGATTGTTATAATATTCAAAACAGGGCAGATAAATTTACTGGAAAAGCAAACCTATTTCAGCAGTAAAATGCAGTTTGCATGCATTGTGCAAGTATGGAAGGCACTCTTAAGCAAATTAATTGAAGCTTCAAGTGTGCAGCATTGGCCTATTGGTCTAGAGAAATTAAGAAGTTCTTAAGTTTCAGGGAATAAGGTCAATATAAGGTAATGTTTTAGTTTCAAGGGAGAACTTGTGACCTAAGAGGGCAGAGAAAGAGAAGACATATATTTCTGGAACTAATAAACTTATAAAAGACTAACCCTTTACTTATTTATGACCTCATCCCAACCAAATGTTATATGACAATTCTTGCATTAAGATGTGCAACCACTGTGTGGCTATATAGAGCAAACGCTGCCCAAGCTACTTGACAGTATTAATACCTTTTCCGAAAGAATAAGTGCATGTCATCAAAGGTGCATTGAACTTTTATCCAGGGAGTTCATTCCTGGAAGACTCTGGTTACTCAAAAGAATTATGGGGCCAAGTCATGATGGTTTTGGAGAACAGCCTAGTCTGAAATTGATCATTTAAGAAAACCAGAAATACTATTTAGTGTGATAGAGCAAAGACTCACATTAATAGCAATATGTATTAGGTACTATATGAATATTATTATTCAAGGAAAGATTGTTTGTAGCAATATGCAGAGAAGCAATTGACTGTGAACTCACGATAAAATATTTAAACAATGCTAAATGACATTAAAGGTAAAGTCTTTGTTATTGTATTCAAAAAATGACTGTACAAATCTTACAAAATTACATAGCCAAAAAAGTAGCATAATATTTAAGAAGTAGATCTGGTTATTAATGTTCTGCAAAAACAATAACAAGTAATTTAAGAATAACAGTTTGTTGAATATAAGCTAAAATATAAATATTACTTAATACTTTACCTTAATAAGGTAAAATGTAACTATATAGAGTAAGCTAAAGCAGATCACATTTTTTTCTAAGAAATACATTTTCTATTTTTCTGGGATATGACTGCTTCTCTCTGAAATAATATAATATGTCTTCTCTGTCATTCTAAGAAAAGGGGAGTATTTAATACCATAAAAATTAGAAATTAATCCTTGATTAGTACTTCATATATGAATTTTATATTCTGTAACATAATTTTTTAAGTAGAGCTACATGAAAGTTTTAACCTGGGTTTTAGTTTTAAAAGAGTAGTAAGCACAGTTCAGCATTAGTCTAATCTCGTTTTGGGTATCCCTTTTTATAGACCTAAACTTTTCCTTCCTACTATCTTCACATCATAAGAAAGTGGCCTTTACAAAGGATTCATTTCATTGATGATATATAATATTTTAATTCATCTTCATAAGAAATCTGCACAGTTTACAAATAACTGACACTTTGTCAACTTTGTCAAGTCTTCCAGAAAAACAAATGAAACTCTCTATTTACTTCCGCAGAGCTAAGTTAAAATGCACCTGTATGTATCTCATATAATGCAAATAAATATATTTTCAATTGTTTAAAAAATCTGATTAGATGAAACAATTAGTTGGACAAAAAGGAGGCAAGTAAAAATTCCTTTATACGTAGGCCACATTCCAGTTTTCTCATGCATTAAAAACTGACCAATTTAACTGAATGTGATTAACAAATTAAAAAAAAAAATTACTGCCTAATGTAGGGGGAGGATCTGTTCTTTCTTGAGTCAATGGAATTTCTTCTTGTTTAAGAATAAGGTCTTTAAACTTGAGAGAAAATGAGGAGCATACAGATTCTGGAACGGACCAGAAATTCTTAGGTCTCTCTCAGATAAATGGATTTATGATACTGTTATTAGCCAATGCTAACTCCTGGCCAGAGAATTCAAGATTAATCCACTAATCAGACTGGAACCTTGGAGTCAATGGAAAAGGGAATTTTGAAAGAAGAACATCCCACAAGGTCCCTGATAGGGACCCCATTGACCCCATCCTGTGGTAATACACCCTCTGGTTTTTTTTTTTTTTTTAAGATTTTTTATTTATTTGTCAGAGAGAGAGGGAGAGAGAGCAAGCACAGGCAGACAGAATGGCAGGCAGAGGCAGAGGGAGAAGCAGGCTCCCGCTGAGCAAGGAGCCATATGTGGGACTCGATCCCAGGACGCTGGGATCATGACCTGAGCCGAAGGCAGCCGCTTAACCAACTGAGCCACCCAGGCGTCCCTACACCCTCTGTTTTGTTTTGCTATGTTTTCCATTTGTCATCTGTTTTCAGTTCCTACATTGCTCCCTAGAATGAGAATTATAATGACTTAAATGGCCCTGGAAAAAGCCTTGGAAGTTGCATTTCCTATACAAGTAGTCAACTAATGATAATAACAGTTGCGGGGAGAGGTAAGATTGGGGATTGCTAATATAACCTCATTCAGTTTGTTTGTTTAGTCAATGCGGAGTATCTATGGATCCTGGGGAATGTTGGCAGATTATCATAAATTTAACCTCATGATGAAGCAATTGTACAGCTTCTCTTAGGGTGCAGTCCATTTGCTGGAGAAAATCAACAGAGACTCAATTTACATGCAACTGTCAGTTTGGAAAATTATCTTTGGTCTATAATAATTGTTAAAGTACACCAAAAGCAATGTACTTTCAATTGGCAAGTTTAACAATATCCTTTCATGTTTTACTTAGTAGCTGTACCACTCTCTGATCTCTGATATAATTTTGTCAACATGGACAGAGATAATCTCAGGGTCCAAACGATGACACCCTTCTCATCTACATTGAGGAGATAATTCTGATAGGAATGGGTAAGCAAAAAGTAGACACACCTTAGATTTCTAGGAAAGAGATATACTTGCCAGAAAACGAAAGATAAATTGCATGTGTTAACATATAATGAGATTTTGTTGTTGTTGTTGTTTGCTTGTTTTTAGTTTTCCCTCTTCACAGAATGACAAGATATGCCTTCCAAATTGAAAGGCAAATCATTTTTAAGAAAGAGGTACAACATTAATGGCATACTGTAAATTCTGAATGTAGAATGTATCACATCTAGTATATTATCTGCTACCTGGGACTGTATTTTAACCTACAGCAAAAGGGGCTCTGTCAGGGGCTCAGTTAGCCAGAAGAGAGAAAACTATACTCTCAGATATTAGAGTAACCAATTAAAGCAATAAGTCAAAAATAAAGAGTTAAGCTTCTAACAAGTTACTGTCATGTAGCAGCAAGAGTCTAAAACCAGAGAGAGTGCTGACTCCCTCTTTTCCATTTGCTTTAATGGAACAGCACTCTGGTTGAAGGGTCAGATGGATCAGAACGGATGTGGGGGAGTCTCACTGTTGAAGTAGTCCTGGATGAAAGTCTTTGGAAGATTTATGGAGCCTGAGTTGGGAGGGAGAGAGGGCTACTAGGCACTGAATAGTACTGGGTACTCAGTCGGTAGGAAAAAAGTGTTTTCAAGGTTTCCTCCTCTTTTCCCTTTAAGCAGTTCTCAGGGGAGGGACCTGAAGAAAATCTCCATCCCTGACCTCAAATACAGAGACCTTGAAATGAAAGCTCCTGGGTAGGAATGTGGATATGTGTAAGAACATGGCCAGCCAGGGGGGCCTGAGTCCTTGATTGCAACACCTTTCAAAGACCACAATGCTCTGGCTGTGCATCTATTGTCAAGCCTAAGAAAATCACACCTAACTTTTTAACTAGGAGCCAGACTCCTCAGTCTCCAAAATCATTTTGATTCCAAGATAAAGTTAATTAGCAGTATATGCCAATTACTAAGAAAAATATCTGTCCTGTTCCCTCAATTTTAACAATAAAAAATGTTTAGAGCCTTCTGATATTTTCTTAGTTCTTTATATCTTGAAGTTCTTCTGTTTTCTTATTTCTTGCATGGCATGAACTAAGATATGTTGTATTATTGGAAAATTCCCATCCATATGTAAGACCAGGCTCAAATGCTATCCAGTCTGAGGAGCATTTACTGACTTAATAGTTAAGCAGTTTACCATTAGTGTTCCCAATATGTCTTATCATAATACTTTCAAATTTATGATATAGTATCTGATTGTAGTTACTCAATGAGTAAATTTTGAAGTAATTCAGGCAGAGGAAATAAAAATAAAACAGTAAGAACCTGATGGATGGAAGCAATATAATATCCAGTCATTTCTAGCATTAAATAAGATACACATAGGGGCGCCTGGGTGGCTCAGTGGGTTAAGCCTCTGCCTTCAGCTCAGGTCATGGTCTCAGGGTCCTGGGATCGAGCCCCACATCGGGCTCTCTGCTCAGCAGAGAGCCTGCTTCCCTTCCTCTCTCTCTCTGCCTGCCTCTCTGCCTACTTGTGATCTCTGTCTGTCAAATAACTAAATAAAATCTTTAAAAAAAAATAATAAGATACACATAAAAGGAGTATGAAGGGTAGTAGAACATGCCACCTCAAAATGCCACTTTGTTATAAAGATTATTTTGAATTGAAGGCAACTGTTAAAAAAAAAAAAAAGCAGATACATAAATATTTCTGCTCTCCCTACTGCTTTCTCTATGAGGAAGGGCAGAATAATTCTGAAATCACCAGAGACAACTCCAAATACAGCCTTAGAGGAAACTACGTAATACTTTACTAATGACCCCCTACCTTCTATTGGCTCCCCTTCTATTTGTCTTCACACAGTTTGCTCTCCTAGAAACTCAAAGTCCTTATTTTTGTTTTGTCACTTCTCTAAAGATTTATTATTCTTTTGTAATTCTAACAACCCCTCTCAGTTACTCATCACAAGGTGCTCCCATGACTACTCAGGAAACACGTTAATAAACGTCTGTTTTTCTCTTATTAATCTGTCTTTGTAGATCTGATTTATAAGCTTCCTACAAATGAACCTAAGATGGGTAGAGGAAAACAGTTATTCCTCTCCTACAAATACAATAATATAATTTATAAAAACAAAAACAACAAAAAAAGGACTTTTTTTCCTATTAGTCAACAAGTTAAACAGTAGTAAAAATTATCCCTGAAATCTCTATTAAGTTCTTGTTTGTTTGTTTTTAAAAAAAAATCTTAATTGAAATATCTCCCAATTTTTTAAATGATAAATTACTTCAAATTGAACTTAAGTTCTTTCTCTTGCTCATTTTCAGGGCATATTCATAAGTCTTTTGTGTCAACATAGAGTTTTAGAGTTGTTCAAAGCAGAGGGGAAAAAAGCTGGAGGATCACACACTAGGTCTTAAATACTTTTGTCTCAGAATAACACATTTATTTTCAATGCTGATTAGACAGAATTTTAATCAAATGACTCCAAAAGTATAAAGGCTGGAGAATGGGGAAAATGGAATATATAAGAATTTAACAGCAGTAGAAGTTTCTGTCACATATCTGTTTATACTATTCTAAAATTTCTCTAAGAAATTAAATCACCTATTTTAAATTAAATTGTATAATGCCATTCTTTGAAAGGAAAGGACATCATAGAATTATAAAAGCACAGACATTAGAGTTATAAAATGAGGCTTGCCTGGGTGGCTCATTCGGTTAAACATTTGCCTTCAGCTCGGGTCATGATCCCAGGGTTCTGGGATCCGTGTCCCACATCAGGCTCCCTGCTCAGTGTGGAGCCTACTTCTCCCTTTCTTCCCTACTCTTTGTGCTCTTTCTCTCTATCTCTGTCTCTCTCTCTAATAAATGAATAAAATCTTTTTTAAAAAGAGAGCTATAAAATGACTGAGTAGTCCCTTCCTAGCGCAGTAGGCAGTGTGTCAATCCCATAAAATGACTGGGAATACCAGATGTAAAACTGAGATCAAGGTTTTGGTAACAAGTTATTTTTCAAAGCTATGCACAGTTTTGTTACATCTGCTATTTACATTTTTCTAAAATTTCTAAAGCATATACGATTTGTATTTATCTACCACTTTCTTTCTTTCTTTCTTTCTTTTTCCTCACTAGTAGTTTCAATGAGATGTTATAGTGATAATTCTAAAGTACATCAGTGCAATTCCAAGAAACTATGAAAGGGCACAGCATCATAAGAAATGCAAAATAAAAGAGATGTGAGTTATGGATGACAACTTTGTTACTTAGTAGCAGCATGACCATACATAAGCAAATTAGCTTTTCCTAGTTGCATTCTTGCCACGTTAAGTCTTATGTAACAGTTTGTTATCAAACTGATGTAAATAACATAATGCTTATAACTTATTTTAGCACAACATACAATACTGTTATTTTTTACTCTTGACCAATTATTTTGAGGATACCATCTTTCATATTTTAAGTTGTATTTATGAAATAGTGAAAGATCTCTATAATCAATACAAGGTAAAGTAAGAAATAGTTGTTGTATGTCATCACCCAAATAATAATAAATATACTGAAATTGAAGTTAAAGAGGTAAGATTGTCAATAGAAAACAAATTTCAAACTTTCAGCAGCAGGAATCCATTCCTAAGTCAGCCATTCTTTAGAATACTGATGTAAATTATTTTAAAACCATGACCGATGCTTTTAAAATTTGAAAAAGATGACATTAAAATTCGATGTACTGATTTTTATGTCTCAAGTAAAAAAAGCGTGATGTTGTATTTAAGGCTGAAACTATTTTAAGTAATTTAATGAAATCATGTACTTGAGGTTGAAATAAGACATGAAAAAATCTCAGTAGATTTTATTTTGGATTCCTTCTTTCAGAGGCTCAGCTGACAGTCCAGTTATACCAATACAAAATGTGTCATTCTCTAATCTAAGGATAATACTTTCTTTTAATTGAACACAGAAGTTTTTATAATGAGTTGCAAATAAAAATTGGGACGTGGAGTTAATAGGAAATTAGGTCACATTGAAAACACCTGAAAAAGCAAAAACAAACAAACAAAAAAACACCTGAATTAGTTTGAGCTTTTAACATGTAGCAGTATAAATAAAATACCTTTTAATATTTTTTCTGTGACACATTCTCTCTATATTTTTCTTTTCAGATGATATGAATCTTTATTTCTGTGATGCAAAATTTGGTGATTCTTATATGAGCATATATCTGCACCAACCAAATTTTAGCTTTGATTTAAAATGAGACACCTTAAATCACGGTCTTTCTTCAGAAAACACAGTTGTTTGTTCTTCTTAAAGTTCAAATACCTGCAAATATTCTAGTTCTTTACAAAGAAGAGAAAAAGGTCAGACTATTCAGGAAACTAGTTCAGACAGGCCCGAGTAAGTTTCAGGAATTTGGGAGTAGTCAGAGCTAATGTAGTCATGATATTGGGTCAGCGAATTGTAATCTAAGACTAGCACTTTGCAGCCATATATGAAAGCTGACTTTGTATTGCCTCCCTAAACATTGCCAGTAGATTTTTACTGATGTATTTTAGAGAAGAGAGATTGTCTTTTATGATAACCATTTAAGATTTCCCTGAGTAAGTGAATATTGTCTGGTTCTTGGGCCAAATTCAAAGATGACACTGTAGGATAGAGTATTAAAGAACACATTCAGGAGAATTTTCAAATGTAGGTTTTTGAGAGTTACAGAATCTTAGTGTGCTGGCTTCCCTGCTGTGATAATACTTGAATAAACAGTATGCAAGAACTTTCAAAGTTAGGAGACCTCTGAGAATAATTTATCTTCAAAAGCAGAGGAGTACTCTAACGCTACACATTATCAGGCAGAGGCTTATGCAGCTGTGACTCTGGCAACATCAATGTACAGAGGAAAATCCTAATAGACTTACTACTTCAACAGAGAGTCACTGCCAACTAGCTGATGGTTATGCAGTCATATCTGGGGTGGAAATCTGTGTGTCAAAGGTCTCAGACAGACTAGTGTTGGCTTGTAGTTTTAGAAATGAGGTGTCATCTTCATTTACCACCTGTGCAAGTGACCAAATGAAAAATGGATTTGGGCTCTTGAATTCAGTCTTACATTACAAATCCTTGTGAAAGAGATACTGAAAGAGATATGAATGTGGTCTTTTTCAAGGTTTTCTTACTCTACAGGTGAAATAACAATGTATATGGTCAAGACAGATTCTTAAAACAAAAGAAAAAACATACAATAGGTAAAGGAATTTGCCCAAATTATATAATCATTATAAGAATACATTTCTTTAGATTAGTAATAGAAACTTCATATATCCATATATATATTATCCATGTATATGTATGTATGTATGTATACACACACACACACACACACACACAGATATACCTCTAATGGAATATTAGTACAATAGTCAATTATGTGAAATAAATAATTTCCTATCACCAAGCTACCTTTGTATACAAATACAGCTATATAATCTATCAGTTTTTCTTGAAGACAGAATTATTTGACACTGAAAATTTGATAATAACTTTTTAAAAAGATTTATTTATTAGAGAGAGAGGGCACACAGGTGAGTGAAGGGAGGAGCAAAGGCAGTGGGGGAGAGAATCCTTAGGCAGACTTCACTGAACGCAGAGCCTGATGAGGCTTAATCCCAGGACCATGAGATCATGACCTGAGCTTAAATCAAGAGTCAGATGCTTAACTGACTGAGCCACCCAGGTGCCCCTAACATTTAATAATAATATTTAATCTATCAAATATTTCCATCTACTAAAGTCAATCTAGTTTTATATTTTAGCACTGAGATGATTTAAAATCTCAGGTGGTAAAGCTAATATGATCATAGTTAAAATCTTATTTTTGGGGTGCCTGGGTGGCCTCAGTAGGTTAAAACCTCTGCCTTCGGCTCAGGTCATGATCCCAGGGTCCTGAGATCGAGCCCCACATCAGGTTCTCTGCTCAGTGGGGAGCCTGCTTCCCCGCCTCTCTCTCTGCCTGCCTCTCTGCCTACTTGTGAGTCTCTCTGTCAAATAAATAACTAAAATCTTAAAAAAAAATCTTATTTCCTATTGAAATTATAAACTATAATTGTTGAGAGTAGAAATATAATTGAGTGATTTAAATACATGCTAAGTAAACTACATAGGTAATAAGCAAAATATACAATTTATTATCTTAAAAGTAGTATTCTGAATATTAACAAAATGTTCCTATTGGCCACAGCATAAGGTTAAACATCAATATCATAATTAAAATGAAATAGAAATATTTGATTTATTATGCTTTTATAAAGTAATCTATCATAATGTAATGGATCCAACTTCTGTCCAGATTTTTCAAGTACAGTTAAAAATGCAGTAGCCTTAATATATTATTCTCTAGGCAACCATACATTTATTGATTTTGTTAAAGGTGTATAACAATATTGTATTTCTAGGTCATATAGTCAAATGGATTTACAAAGAGCATATTTAAGACTCAGTTGTCCAAAACATAGAAATATTATGTCAGAGTCATTATATTATAGAATGGAAGGAAAAATGGATTTCATGACACATAGCTCTGTTAATATGAAATTATTTAGAAAGAAATCTCAAGCTATAATTATTTCAATAAAAATGAAGTGAGAATTTTTTTCCTAGTTGGTCACATTTAAAATATTTGTTATCTTCTATTATTTTTAAACATTGGAACTATTGGCTTCTGTCAAAGAACATAAAGGTATGTCTTTGGAATAAGAGTTCAATCTAATGGAAAATAGACTAAATAAAGAGTAAATAATTTTGATTTCTGGAGTTCAAGTCCTAATAGCCATATTTATTTGGCATGTTACTCAAATTTAATTTCTAGCATATAAACTAGGACTGACCTCATTGCAGCCATATGTACTAACTAACTTAAGGATTTTCTAAATATTCTATAAATGAATAATATATTACCTTTTCATCACAGATGGATACTTGTAAGCATCACATTTCTTTCTCTTTTTTTAAAGATTTTATTTCTTTATTTGAGAGAGAGAGAGAGGAAATGAGTGGGGAGAAGGACGGAAAGAGAGGGAGAAGCAGGTTCCCTACTGAGCAGGGAGCCTGATGTGGGGCTTGATCCCAGGACCCTGGGATCATGACCTGAGCCAAAGGCAGATACTTAACTGACTGAGCCACACAGACACCCATATCCCATTTCTATCAGATGGAGGGAAGGAAGGAGAGTGACAAAAACAGATGAGTTGGCAAATAGGGACCAGAGTAGATTTTTTAAATCTAAATATGAGGGTGCTTTAGATATAGAAGTAGAAAATTACATACTTGGTCAAATAAGAAATTCCAACAACAGGAAAAATTCCAACCTAGGATAGCAATCCAAAGACACAGGATAGAATGTATGAAAGAAAGTTCAAGCAACTGGATTGAAATGATGAAGGGGCCCACAAAAGAAGAAACTTCAAGAAAGAATAGTAGTTTAAATGGCAAGTAGTTTGCAACAATTCAGGAAATGTATTACAAATATAACAGCCAAATGAAGATGTTTATGGCCCAAGCTCTGGTTCAAAGGAACTTGAGAGGGGCCAGTGATGATCATTTGTAGATATTTCAAGGTCTGCAACTTAAAAATGAATAACTCATAAAAAATAAGTTTCCAGGGCACCCGGGTGGCTCAGTCAGTTAAGCATCTGCCTTTGGTTCGGGTCCTGATCCCAGGGTCCTGGGATCAAGCCCCACACTGGGCACCCGCTCCGTGGGGAGCCTGCTTCTCCTTCTACCTCTGCCTGCAGCTTCCCTTGCTTGTGTCTGTGCACCCTCTCTATCAAATAAATAAATATATATTTTTTAAATTAAAAATTAAAAAAGCTACCAGTTCAGTAAATCACAGATGTGGTGAAAGTTCAGTCTTTAACAGATATATAAATATATATTTAAATTACATACAATAAAAAAGCTTCAAATATTAGGTTTACTTTTAACCTAAATAAAACCTTTCAGAACCAGATAGAACCCTTTTATCTACAATCTAAAGCTTCTAGTTAATGTATAAGGAATAAATTTAACTTTGAATTGGAAAAAAATAATGTAAAACATGAGGTAGTTCTTTCTACAGAAGAATAAATTGGAAATTCACACCATTTGGCTAGTTTTACAGTTTTTCAAAAAGCCATGGGTTCTTAATTTATTGTAATGTTTGAATTAATTTGAAAGCAATTTTCTGAAATCAAATTTGAAATTTAACTTCACAGAAAAATACCTGAAGGCCTAATTAAGAAAAATACTAAAACAATAAGAAATAAATTGTTATTCGTTAATTTTAAAAATAAGATCAGATTTCTCTTTCAATATTCATGGGTTGTAAAAAAGAAATGTGCTTGACAAATTAAATTGTGTTTCATTTTTGCTGTTCCTCATGCACTGGTGATTCTGAACAGACACAAAAGGCTCCATATTTATAAACAGTTTATAATCTCCCTAGACAACTCAATTAAGAAAGTAGAGAAACATAAGTGTATTAAAATTCATTACAGAAAATATTCTCTGAGTTTGGAAAGTGAAACTCTAGAATTCAAATACATGGTGTATTTTAAATATCTTTTTAAATGGTTAACAACTGATCCAGAGTTCCCATTGTATTAAGCCGACAATACTCAAACCATGTTTGTAATGTGATTCCCCAGACTTTCATAATCACAATGTTTACCAGCATTAGCATTCAAAAAAATGAACTGAAAATAGAATTTTATGTCTGGATACCTGTGTATCACATTTTTGATGTACAAGCCCTTAGATACAAAAGGTGGAGAAGGTAGACTCCATTACTAGAAACATTTTAAATTTAATAGAGCACACATATACATTCCCGTCAATGATACAAGAGAGTTACTGGTATTTCTTGTTTCTTAATCATATATTGCCATGTCAATCTATATGATTTTCTTCTTAGATAGGCAAGATGATAATGATGATGATGATATTGATAATATTAATACAATAATAATATTAATATTATATTAATATTAATATTAATACAATAATAAACATAATCCCACACACACAAAACAAGGCACTTCTCTGATGATGTTCTAACAATGAATATTCTCGTTTGAGGGATGCCATCCACTGTATTTCTTTAGTGAATTAAAATATTGGCTTGACATACTATCTTGTGGCTCCCATTGTTTTCCTGCAGCAGTTTCTAAACTGAAGGGTGCTCTAGTTTCTGCTATCAATTGTTAGGGTCTTTTCCCATCATCTGCTAGCATAAGGGCCCTCAGTTTCATACCAAGGCTGGAACATTCCATTTCTATCCACTAGCTGGGTATCAGAGTATATATTTTCCTATGCATGTGAGCTACAACAACAGCCAACCAGTAAGCCAAATGGAAGTCTGCCCATTTTAGGGAGACTATTCTAATCTGTTCTGCTGTTGCCAACACAATAGAGAGTCGTGTTTCCTTCCTGTATTACAAGATAAAGAGAAATTATTTCTCTGAAAATGTGGGCTCCGTAATTTACTTTCTTTTCCAAGTAAAGAGTTCCTGGTATTTAAATAAAAATGTTGTTTAATGTCACAGTTTGAGGGCCGTGATGAGAATAATCTTAACTTTTGTTAAACTAAGAAGTACTCTTAAGCTTTCAGATTCTCATCCATCGATTCACTCTATTTTGTAATGGGTTCTACAGAGCCTAGGTCACACAAAATATAAACAGGCAATCCATAAATTGAAAAAAAAATCACTTATTTCCCATAAGGAATTATACGATTTTGCACAAGGTATGTATAGTTCTAGCCAAAACATTATTTAATCAGCATGTGTATGCTACCTGGTTTGGAACTATATGGTCTAAAGATGAAAATACATGGGTGCTGTGTGTAGGAGTTTCCTGGTCTTGTTCACTGAACATTATTTCCAGTGAATTCATTAAAATTATTTTTCTACCTTTGCTTAAACAGTCCTTGCCATTTTAGAGCAGAGAAACCATATTCTAAATTTAGAGTGCAGATAGCTTGTCCAGGATAGCTCTGGCTTATGCCTATTATTCCCACATGATCATTAATAGTAATAACTCCTCATTTTACTCTCAAAAGTGTGGTAGTTTGAGTACCAGGTTACCTGTTTGCCAACTGGCTCTAAGATCTCTTCCACAAAGCATCAAGTTTCTCATGTCACCTTCAACAGGACCAACTACTTCCACAGAGTGATTATGAGGCAGTGCAGTTCTCTCTACAGAGCTTATTAATGAAGTTTCACTTCTCTACATCCGAGGAAGCTGTCAGACCTGTGAGGAAACCACTTTCTCTTTACTAGAAGGACCATATATGCCTTTGCAGCTCCAAACATTTTTTTTTTTTTTCTGATCACTGAGGTGATTCCCCATCCCCAAGTGGAATTTGTTTATATAAATCATTACCTCTGTAGGAGCTCCCAGAAAATAATCTCCAGCTGTCAGCCATTTTCCTCCTTGGGAAATTTAGGGCCTTCAAGGAATGCTCACGTCCCCCTGATAGATATTATGTTTCTGGCTTATTGCTGAGTCCTGTGGTGCATATAAAATGCAACTGTACTACTCACTTATGACTACTATTTTAAAAAGCTGTTTTAATCTATTACAGGAGAGCCAACAACTCTCCTGCAATACTTAAGGACATAGTAAGAAGAATGTTGCTCTTTTCCTTTTTTTTTTCTTCTTCTTCTCTCTCTCTTTTTTTTTTTTTCTTTCAGGAGAGCTTCTCACGCTACAAAACTAAACAAAACAAAACAAAAAAACTACAAAACACAGTTTTGAGTCTCTAGTCGTCTTAGTCTGTTTGGGCTGCTATAATAAATTACCATAAACTGGGTGATTTAAAAAGCAAACATTTCTCACAGTTCTAAAGGCTGAGAAGTTCAAATTCAGTGTGCTGGCAGATCTGGTGTTTGGTGAGAACCCTCTTCCTGGCCTGTAGATGGCCACCTTCTCCTTGTATACTCACATGGCAGAGCCCACAGAGAAAATTCAGCTCTCTTAGAGAGCACTAAGGCCATAATAAGGACTCCACTCTCATGTCCTAATTACTCCCCTAAATCACCCTCTCAAAACTCTTAACATCATCCTGAGGATTATGGTTTCAATACAGACATTTTGGGGAGTCACAAATACTCAATCCATAACAGGCAGTAATCACATTATTGGTATTCTCTATTACCACCGCTCCTGTAGCAAAATTCCTCTGTGCTATTATACAAAACACTATTCCATCATTGTTGGTAGACTGGGAATTCTGGGAAAAATGGATGGCCTCTTAGTGAAGCTTGAATACATCTTTACACTAAAAAATCTTATTTTTCGCAGACCTACTAAAACAATCATTATCTTTTTCTAACTTTTCCATAGCTCCCATGAAAGATTGGGGATTATTATAATGGGACAATTAAATTATCATAATTCCATGCTATTAAGAGCTTTTAATAGACATTATGTAAATGTTACCAGGACTTACTTTTCAGACACAGATTACTTCAAAAGAAAGTAAAGGTTACGAAAATAAGCATAAACAAAATGAGTATCAAACTGAATCAAAATAAAGGAACATTTATTGACAGTTAAAAACAAAAGCAAAAACAAAATGTAATAACAGCATTACAAAGGAGTTAAATTAAAAAGTCTTGCAAAGAATGTGAGAATGTGTAGAACATTATATGTTCATATGGAAATGGACTTTAAGAGGCATGAAATTCTCAAAGGATTACGTCATTATTTTCCATTTGTACTCAGCATAGGTTAAGTCTTTTATTGTATTGCTTTACTGATGTTCTTTTTTTTTTTTTAAAGATTTTATTTATTTTACAGAGAGAGAGAGAGATCACACGTAGGCGGAGAGGCAGGCAGAGAGAGAGGGGGAAGCAGGCTCCCTGCTGAGCAGAGAGCCCGATGTGGGGCTCGATCCCAGGACCCTGAGATCATGACCTGAGCTGAAGGCAGAGGCTTAACCCACTGAGCCACCCAGGCGCCCCTTTACTGATGTTCTTGATAGAGCAAAAGTATTTCATGGGAAAATCAAGAAGTTAATGCCAAGGAAATTGATTACATACTAGAGAACTCTCGCTATACTCCATACACATGTAAAGAAAATATAAATGGATAAATTATGGGACCTACCTATGACATCAAATGACAAATTCAGAACACGTTCCATAATGTTGTAAAGAACAGTTGTTCAACATCTCAAAATTGATTCAAAAATCAATTTAAAACACATTCACATCTTGCTGTAGCTTGCACCTGTCTTGATTCAAGAAACTTACCTAAATTCTAATATGTCTGGTTTATCATAAAACAAGAAAATAGCAGGGAAAACTCTCTTAATTCAAATGAAAACTTAAGGTGTTAAAGGCAAAAATACTGGGACTTCATGGAAAAGGAAGAAGCTAAAACAACCTCAGGCAAATAACTAGGTTTCAGAAATTCTCATGTGAAATAGAACAAATAAATTCATGTCACAGTGGTATTGTATCTATTGACCCAGGCAGGATAAGACATTTCACATAGGGAAATTTGCTTAGCAGAGGGGCTTGTAACAACTTCAACCACAGGCAAGCAACTGTATCTGTCAAGACTTTGTGAAACCTTCTGCAGTGAAGGCAGAAAAATAAGAAACATGTCTAAACACAAATTAATTGTGTTTCATTTTCCCTAGCCTGACAATCTCTGTTAACTCTTATGAAAATGTGAAGGAAAAAATGATCCAAGTAAGAAAAATGACCATAATATTTCCTTTCCTTTAATTCCAATGAGTTAATAATCATATCTTGCAAGGAACACAGGCGATACTTTTATTAACATCATACGCACTAATCATAATGTAGGACTGCACTGTAAAATTCAGTTTACTCTTGTTCCAGCACATTATAATGAATATAATGACAAATTAAACTACTTTACACTTTTTAACACATGTATATAGATAATACAAAAATGAGTAGATGTTATTTGAAATGTATATCAAAATTTAAAATACATGTATTTCTACTTAATTGTAAAGCTAAACATATGGACCCAGTAGAGATTGTCCATAATTTAAGTCAATGTACTCTTAGTAAGAATCCATCATGTACCAGGCTCTTTGCCAAATGCTTTATAGAAATATTAATCTTTAATTCTCACAGTTATATGGAGAAGGATACATATGGCTTCAAATGTACAGATAGAGGCTCAGAGAAGTGTCACTGTAGAGATCACATATCTATCAGATGACAGAACTGCAAATCCAATTCAAGACTTCTGCCTATGGGTCGGGCACAACTCTTACTGCAAATGTAACCCCCTCACTCCATGAGCACCCTCAATAGTTTTCAGGCACTTAACATATTTAAAATGATGTTACCTGCTGTTCCCATTGATATTCTTACATAGATCAAGTTTTAGTTGATTAACATATGCAATCCATTTAAAAATATCCAGTGAGTTACTTATTTGGTTTAGTGGTCTTACTTAAGGCCTGAATAACAGGAAAAACATTTACATTTGATTTAAATCATTTCGTCTTCATCACTGAATGTTAAAGCACACAGCAAAGAGCTTAATAAGTGTTCATTTTCTATACTTTCCATAAGGTAAACATATTTTAAGCACCCTAGCTTTTCTGTATAACAAAGATTTCAAATATGCAATACTTTACTATTACTTCTGTTTACCTCAAACTGATATCTCCTTGGTAAAAAGCAAACACATATATTTAACTCTAAATACATCTCATTCTCTGCTGCTCTCTTACACATGGTCTTATTGTTTCAGTTATCTTTTAAAAATGTAATACGCTTGAAGATATGCCTCTCCCCTTTGTTGCCTTCTGAAATCTTTTTGTTTCAAGTATCTGGATCCCCAGGACTTCACATTGAAATAATAGTATGTTTAATGGATTAATGACCTGTTGTGGTTTATCTTGTCTAAAGCCTGACTTTAAGAATTGAAAGTGGTTCATATGTAGAAGTTAAATGAAATTTAAATGCTGCTGGCTGTAGAACCCAAATGGGACATTCCAAAGAATTTGTTATCCTTGGAATCGCATGTCGCCCAACTAAGTGACATTTTTCTGTCCCACATATAAACCTATAAACCTGGGAGTGATGATTGTCCAAAACCTCCTCTTCTTTGCTGGTCTTGTTGCTTTCATTGCTGCTGTTGTTAAAAAACTAACTACCTAAGATCAGAATGAGGCACATGCTAGACTGTTATCTTTTACATTGGGACTATTAATAATTTTTATTATATGCATATTTTGAGTGATACTCATTTCCATTAATATTTCAGTTAAATACTTGGGATATGAGTTTATGAACAAGTAGACTATCTTACCTTTGATACATCATGAACAATTTGTTTCGAATGTTTGAATTAACTTAGATTGCTTTTCTGATTAATAGGAAACTTTTTTCAGGTAATTCAATAGGAACTTCATATAAGAGTGAGATTAATCTTTCAGTTGTCACTGGATATAATTATTTGGCTTATTTCTAACCAGTGAATGGAAATATGTAAACATTTATAGCAGAACCAAACAACATACTTTATTTTTCTGAATATGGCCTATGAAAAACATTCACAGGTAATGGAAGAACTGTTGATTAAGTATTTGAATCTAAATCAAAGAACAAATTGATTTTGATTGCTAGAACAATTATTTAGATAGAAATATTTTACAAAATTAAAGTTTTATATTAATATATTTTGTAGATTTTTAGGGAAATGTTTCTCTTAAGTAGGTTTGTCTATAACAAGAGAAATAATTCTTCCTTTATGTAAATGTATAAATTAGATAAACTGTGTAAGAACCCTATCTATGACATACTGTTTTAATAAAATGATTTATTGTTAAATGACTAGCTGATCTTTTACATACTGAATTATAATAGCATTGAAATAAAGAACAAAAGGGCAACACAGAATGAATGAGAAAACCAGACACAGAAACAAAAGAAGCACTGATAATATCATCACTGAATACAAAATGTTCCTCTTTTTGGGGGGGGGGGAAGTAAAGCTGCCTTGTTCTAGTTAAAATGCTTAGGGAGTGGGTCATATGATTGCTCTATAAAGAAGAAAGAATACAAATGGATCTGTATTCTACTTTGAAAATAGTAATCTCTTAAAAGATATAACTAGGAGCATTATATGGATAAAAACTGAATTTAGTGCCTTATTTGCATTCAGGAAGAAACCAGTTTTATTATTCTAAGTAGATCTTTGAGAAAAAAACAATGGCCAAATAATAACTGTTAGAATTAAGCAGATACATGTTGACTTTCTTCAGAAATAATTATATTTTACAAGTAAAATATTTCAATACGTCTTTTAATATTGTTTAACTTCTTTTTTTACATGGTCTAGAATATGTAAAAAAATATTTCCTTTTTTGAGAGTCCTTACAATATTATACTTATGGATATTTAGTTTCTGTCTTATAACAGAATAAAAATTTTTAAAAATGTACCTCTCTTTGTCTTCTGGTAACTTCGTATTATCCAGATAATAACCGCTACATTGAAAATTGAAGTCTCTTAGGAGTTTTACTTTAAGATGAAGAAGTATTCCTAAATAAACAAATACACAAATTACTGATAAGTAAGAGACCATATCGTGTGATCTTGAAAGGTGAAATTTTCATTGAACCCTGATCATACATATTACAAACTTCCATATGGAAATATTTCAAGGGCAATAAAATAGATCAGATTCCAGGTATTACCCTCATTTGACCATATTAATGTTCAAAATGCTCATCTATTCCATATTTACTCTTTTTATTCTCTTATTTTTTCCCAGATATACTACCATACATACTGTTGACGTATAACATTGAATAAGTTTCAGAAATACAAAATGTAAATCTATATAAAAATAATTATTACCACCATAGCTAACACCTCCATCACATCATGTAATTAGCATTTCATTTCTTCTTCATGGTGAGTACACTTAAGATCTACTCTCTTAGTAACTTTCAAGTCTTTAATACAATTATATTAAATATAATTACCGTGCTGCACATTAGCTCCTCAGGACTTAGTCATCTTGTAACTGGAAGTTTGGGCCCTTTGTCCAACATGCCCCACTTCTCTTAACCCTAGCCTCTGTAACCACCATTCTACTCTCTGTATCTACAAGTTCAGCTTTACTGAATTCCACAAATAAGCAAGATCACACAGTATTTGTCTTTCTCTTCTGATTTGTTTAATCAAATCATAATGCCTCAAGGCCCAACTAAGTTGTTGCAAATAGCAGGATTTCCTGCCTTTTCATGGCTGAATAATATTCCTTTAAATACATATGCCACATCTTTTTTTTCTTTTTCTTTTTGTTTCAATTTTTATTTAAATTCTAGTTAGTTAACATGCAGTGCAACATTAGTTTCAGGAGAATTTACATATAATACACAGTGTTCATCTCAACAAGTATCCTCTTTAATCCCCATCACCCGTTTAACCCATTCCCCACCCCACCCCTCCAGCAACCCTCAGTTTGTTCTCTATAGTTAAGAGTCTGTTTTATGGTTTGCTTCTCTCTTTCTTTTTCCCCCTAAATTCATCTGTTTTGTTTCTTAAATTCCATGTAAGTGAAATCATATGGTATATTTTACATTTACTCTTTAAAAAAAAGGTCAAAATAAAATATGATATTTTAGATAAACTTGTGAACTAAAGTTTGTGTTATCCAGTGTATTCACAGCAATAGTGAAGAAAATTTGGGATATTTAGCATTCATAAAATATATTTTCACTATGAAGATTTTCAAATATTCTGTAGTGAAGACTAGTTTCTCTTCAATGAACTTTCATCATTTTGACATATTGATAAACATCTGGTTGAAGAATATATTAGAAATATAGAATTACAAATATGATCTGATAGAAATTTAAGGAAATTATTTTGATCTGACCACCATTTTCAGGCTAGTACATTGTTAATGTACTAAGGTTATATATGAAGTGGCTGAGAAACCCAGATAATAAAGAAAGAAGGCAGAAATTCTTCTATATCCTAACAAGCTACTCTTTCTTCTATGCTGAACTTATTCAACATCTTATTCAACATCTAGCCAAATATGTAGATACACACACACACACACATATATATAAGAATTTTAAAGCTTAAGAATGCTTTCTCTATTTGAGATCAACATGAAGATTTGTGGTGACTTGGTTGCTAAAAATTAAAGTGGTGATAGAAATTCTAAGCCCTTATACAGTAACATTTCTTCTGCCTTTTAAAGGATTTTTAAAAATTTTATTTATTTATTTATGTGACAGAGAGAGAGAGATCATAGGCAGAGAGGCAGGCAGAAAGAGCAGGGGAAGCAGGCTCCCTGCTGAGCAGTGAGCCTGATGCGGGGCTTGATCCCAGGACCCTGAGATCATGACCTGAGCCAAGGGCAGAGGCCCAACCCACTGAGCCACCCAGGCGCCTCTTCTTCAGCCTTTTCAAACTTATTTTTATACTGTTATTCAGCAAGTTAGTTAAATACATTGAATTAAGTCTGTGAAAGCTATTTTTTATTTCTATATTACCAGTGAAAAACAAAATACAATGACATCATACAATGTTTTCCCTTATAACATAGAAATGGTAACACATGGTAAGATCATGATAAATTACTTTGAAAACAACACAATCATAGTAAATATTACTGTATTTTTCTTTCTCCAAATCAGAAAATTTTCCAAAGTTAAAGGTTGTATTTATTCTGTTCAACATACTGATATGCCAATTATGCTTGCTCTGTACATGGGATCAATATATATTTTATGAGTTAATTTATGTTGATCTCCTATGGTATCTACTTCAGAAGTTTGGGAATACCCTCAGGCCCGCCACAAAAATCCTTAATGTACACTGAGTTATAATCTGTGAATACATAATGTGATTTCTAAATACATAGTAGACCTATATTTTTACAACTGCTTGTATAAACACATAGTATCAATAGGCAAAGAGCTTTCTTAAACATTTTCCAGCTTAACTCTGCCTTGGTCAAAACAAAATGTATTTTAATATGCTCTAGAAAGTCATGTATCACATCTTGAATAAAAAACTACTCACAATCAAAATCTCATAATAGAAAAAAAGTATAAAGGATAACAAATTATCTGAAATACAAATAAAATCCATTTTCATTAGTGAAGTTGCATGTCTAAGAAAGCTACTTACCCTGATAAGGTAAAGACTATTTGCATTTAAAATGCCAACCCTACCTATTACTTGCATGATTATCTATGATTTCATGTTTCTGAAGATTATTGTGACAGAAAAATGTAATCTTCAGTCATTCATGTCTGTCTTTTTTAAGTTGTATCACCTCTGACTTTTTAAAAAGTTTGTGATTTTTTTCTTAGACAATGTCTGGAAAGACACATAGCTAATACATACACAGTGTTTCTCAAACTCCAATGTGGCTATGAACCACCCATACATATGAGCCATACTACTATTATGTGGATTTCAATGCAGTAGTTCTAGGATGGAGCCACCCAATTCTGCATTTCTAACAATATCTCACAAAATGTTGATGGTACTGGTCTAATCTAGAGACTACATGTTGAGTAACAAGATTCAACATGTTGACAAGGCATAAGAGCTTCCAGTCCACAAGGAGACAAAACATGCAATTTTGAAACTGTTCTACCTTTGAGGGTCTCTCTACTAGTTCTAGAGAAATTAAAGAGACCTAGTAGTCCTAAAGGCCCAAGTGCTGGTAGGGTAGGCTGAAAAACACACCTCCTAAAATATATGCACCTTCTATTCCTGAAAACTGTAACTGTTACCTCACATGACACAAAAAGGAGTCTTTGTAGATATGATTAAGTTAAGGATTTTGAAATGGAGAGGTTGTCCTGGATTATCCCACCAGGATAATCATGCATCTCTTTGTGAGAGAGATGCTTAGAGAGGCTTTAGACACAGAAAAATCAATGTCAAGATGGAGGAGAAGAGATTTGAGGAGACTGAACTGGATGTTTAGTGATGTAGCTATAAGCTAGGGAGTTCCAGGAGACACCAGGAGCTGGAAGAGGCAAGGCATGATTCTCTCATATGGCCTGTTGTCATGTTGATTTCTACACAGTGGTACTGATTTCAGACTCAGAAATCCAGAACTGTGAGGAAATATGTTTGTGTTGTTTTAAGGCACCAGGTTATTTGTTATTTGCTAAAAGCAGACATAGGAAACTAATATAGATAGATTTTTGTCAGAAACTTTTTTTTTAAGATTTTATTTTTAAGTAATGTCTACATCCAACCTGGGTCTTGAACTCATAACCCCAAGATGGAGAGTGACATGCTCTACTGATTGAGCCAGGGGCCCCAGAAACTTCTAATTAATATGTTAGAGTATTCATAAACATGTTACCCTACTGCTTAGGGAAAGATATCCCTCAAGAACCTGATGCTTATATGAGTAATTTTTTAGTGATCCTATTTCTATTTTAAGTTCTAGGGAGTAAGAATATTTTGGTATTTTGCATCAGAAGCTATAAATTTTAAAATTTTGAAATAAAATATTATAAATTCTTAGAACACTGCATAAACAGATATAATGCTAAAAAAATCAAACTTAAAAAAATGATAGCAGTAGAGAATATTCGCCAAATAAATCAAGGAGTGAAATCAGTAGGATATGGAAATTATGCTTTTTAAATATCACTTAATATTTTTAGTGATTAGGTTTTCCAAAAATGAAACTCAAGTAATAATTAAAAAAAAAAGATTGTCAATTCTAGCCCATCTACATAAGTTTAGCAGCAATATGACTCTAATTAAAACACAAATGGAAATTAAATTAAGTCAATTTTGATTTAAACCTGAGGTGTTTCAATCAGAACATTTCATCAAACTAATCAAACTAATTCCCACCTAATATTATGAAGGTAATTGGTGCAAAGCAACAGAAAAACAAATTTTCAATAAGCATTTCAGCAGCTAATTTCTATTACAATGTATTCAGAATCAATAGAAATAGAATAGAATAGAAATAGAAATAGAAATAGAATCTAGATGTATATGCATGTGTATGCCTAAATATATTACATTAATAATCCATAATTATATGTTATCTTGAAAAAACAGCAATTATTATTTTAACCAAATTTAGTAATTAATAATTTCTTTAAAATATCATAGAATCAACTGAATAAGACACTTGAGGCTTGGAAATAATCTTTTTTTTTTTTTTTTCATTTGAATGTTCATCAACATTAACAAAGGTTAATACAACATGGAAAATAGTCATGTAAGTTTTCTCCATTTATTTTGTAAATAGGTACAGACAGCAATTTCCTTCATCTCCTACACATATGAAGAATTGGCACATATTAATATTGTCTTTTTTAATTAAATTTGAAAATTAAATGATTAAGTGCATAGTGTTTAAATAGTGAAAAGATACTATAAGGCTTACTATAGAAATAGTTTTCTCCATGTACACATTTATCTATGAATCACCAGATTCAACAAACTTTAGCTATTTTAAGTTTTCTTACACTACTGGCTGGCTTTTATCTATTTAATATGCATATTATATTATCTCTTGATTCTGAACTTTTTAATGCTATCCAATGGCTAAACCGCAATATTACCTCCCAAACCACCACACTTACTGCCCTGTTTCACTGTCCTTCCAAGATCTTTACACTAGACACTTTACTTGAATCAATATTCAGCATTTTTATTATTAGAATAAATATTGTTTACAACTAAGTAATTTACTATTATATGTCCTAATTTATACAACGTTCATTCTCTTTTACTCAACATTCATATTTGCTTGTTCTTTTAGCTCTTTTTCTTGCTGGTAAACACTCATTAATCTGAAAATTTCTGTTAAATTGTAAAATTGGAACACTTGTCTCCTTAGAGAAAGAACACACTAAATAATTTACTAGTTCTATGTTTCTTTTTAATGACCACTCTCCTATATGTCTCTAATTTACACCGGTTAAATTCTTTACCAATAGAATCACACAATTTTCTTTCTGTTTTTGGTAGAGAATATTTTCTTATAGCTTTCTCAAAAATGGCTCTTGAAAGATAAAATTGCTGTGCTCATAAACAAAAATTAATTTATTTCCTGTAATGATTGACTAATGTGTGTCCTTCTTTTAGTCAGGGTACACTATACGAGTTTATAATCAATGAGAAAATGGTATTGGCTCCTTGGATATTGGTCTATTTTTATTCATAGAAATGCAAGATCCCAAGATCAAGAGTCCATCCATCCAGGGCTGGGTGACTTTGCGGTCTCAACCAGTGAGGTGCATAAAAGAGAAACAAAAAGTAGGATTACATATAGGAAATTTTTTTTGTGACTTGCCTGGCAATATCATTAGCACATTCATCCCATTAACCAGAACTCAACCACACAGCTGAATACAAGAAAATCTGTGAAGTGTGGCTTAGCTAAGTAGATGTGTCCAAGTAGATTAATAAATGGCTGTGGTATTGCTTTTTGAAAGTAATATATATTTTAATAAATATAATTATGGTGGGAAATTACAGAACTTTTACCAAATTTGTATGTATGTTAAAGCTAAGTAGTTTTGGTACCAATAACAGATAATCACTTACCTAATAAACATTAAGTACAAGGTTACAATAGCGAATTTGTGACTTTGAACAAACCACGTAATATCTTGTGCCTAAGCCAATTTCTTATCTATGAATGTGGGTACTTTTAGTATCAACATAATAGGGTAATTATGAAGATTGAATTATTTAATTGACATTTATTACACAGACATGTGCCTGACACTTGGTAAGCACCCAACAAATTCTAGGTGTTTATATTTACATGTGTACTTTAAAAAAATATATATACAATCCTAGAAATTATGCATTCCTTCCATTATGTTACAGATAAGGCAAACAAGCCTCAAAAGATCCTTCAATAAGTCACTTTTCACTTTAACAAGTAGTAAACTAAAACTGTATGACATTAAATTTTACCAATATGGATCAGGATAAAGCTAATTTATACATAATGGGTAATACATAAAAAAATGCTCACACTCTAACAATAGATTTAGGCTCTTTTGCTAATAAGATTTTCCAAGTTATTTTTAACTGGTAAGCACTCTATTATTTCTAGATAATATTAAATATATTATACCCACAGAAATTAAGCTTATTTCCCCCAAAAGTTCAAGAACTCAATGTGAGAAGCATGTTCAGTGAATTTAACAATAAAAAGTGATTAACTTGCTAAGTATATTCTTTCCTCCTTCTTTATAAGGCTTTATTTTAAAAACTATTATATTATGTTCGTCACCATACCATACATTATAATGCTTTATGATACTGTCCTGTATGTGCTTTTACATGTATATTTAGGTTTTTTGTGTTTTTTTTTTAACCTGGTAACTTACAAAATCTCTATCCCTTCTTAAGAAGCTAATGAAAGATATACTCCAGCAAAACAAAATGTAAATCCAAAAAAAAAAATTAAAAGATTATATAAAGCACCTCCAGTTGGATGTCCATATTGCAGACCCAAAGAGCATACAATCCAAATGGCATTCAGAGAGCTATGGATTCCTGGTGGAGATCTTTAGGGAAAAAACAAATGGAGCTTATGTATTTGAACACTGAAGCTCCTGGTTGAAAGGCAACTGGATACATTGTTCACTGGTATAAAATTAATAACAACATAGGAAATGATATAAGTGAAAAGAACTAGACAATAGTTAAAAATAAAAAGATGCAAGAGAAAAGAGAAATTGTATTATATTACTTAGACTCAGTATTGATTAGTTTTTGGATAGACATCATATGCAGATTATCTATTTAACCAAATATTGTGATTTAATTGTGAGGAATGACAAGGATGAAAATGTTGGTTGAAAGAATTTATCTATCTTGCAGCTGTCATGAGATTATGGCTAGAATACATAAATCACAGAATAGCCATTCAGTTATGTAACCTAGAAATGCAGAGATAAGTTCTATGAAAAATTACTATATGAGCTGAGGAGGGCTGCTTTGAAAGTGGAGAAGAGATAGAGAACGTGAGTAAGTTTTCATTATAAGATTTCTAGACATATGTTTTGAAAACAATGAAGCTATATTACATCAATGAAAACTTCTAAAATATTTAAATTTGGGGGGTACAGATTTTTCTGATTCATATGTTTTAAGCAAACAGCTCTAGTTTCAAAGATGGACAATTACATTCTAAATCAGAGTTGCTTTTCCATAATGTGTATCCCTTCAATTCATACACAAAGATTTGTCCATAACACTGTATGTTAATTATACTTCAAAAAACTTGGCAAGAAAAAAAGAAAAGAAAATGCAGTTGTTTCTGTTAGAAAAAAGAAAAGATTTGTCAAAGTATCCTGTTTCAAAACAATCTTTTTAAAATTTATTTTGCAGATGTTTTCTTAATTAGCATCTATATTTTTTATATATATGATTGAGAGGAAAGCATTCTAAATCTGGAAGAATATTGGTCATGTTTACATTTCATTTTATAAATATTTGAGACTGTTTAAATATAAACATATTTGTATGAATGCTATATGTCTTAGTTATTTATTTAATTTGTTAGCAGTTCTAAGGATACATGTGCATTATTGAGCTGTAGTTTGGAACTGCTGTCTCATGTCTAAGAATCTGAGAGATAAACCTGCACTCATCAGAAAATGGGTATCTTTATACTTGTAGAATTGGGTATTTTTAAATTTCACTTGTTATTTTGCTTCTTAAGTCTCTTAGCATTTTATTTATTTATTTTTAAAGATTTTATTTATTTGACAAAGAGAGACACAGGAAGAGAGGGAAGACAAGCAGAGAGAGTGGGAGAGGGAGAAGCAGGATTCCATCTGAGCAGGGAGCCCGATGCGGGGCTTGACCCCAGGACCCTGAGATCATGACCTGAGCTGAAGGCAGATGCTTAATGACTGAGCTACCCAGCCACTCCAAGTCTCTTAGCATTTTAGAATATCTTCTATTATGTCCCAATCCTATGAATATCCTGCAAATAAAATATTTGTCCTTAAAATATACTAGATTTTAACCCTACTATTAAATGCCTTAATCAGTATTAAGGTAAGTCACTATAGTTTTCTACACAGTAAACATACTAAATTGCTAAGTTTGCCAATGGCAATGACTCACAACTAAATGATAGTGGTTTCATTAGAAATGCAGAAAGAGAGACCATAAACATCATTTTATACTATCTTTGGTCCATCTCTTTTATGGAAACATAACCCTTCAAAAAGGTTAGTAAATGTCCTCCAAACAGTGTCATCTCTCTGTAACTATATGAAAGACTGTATTAAAATATTCAAATTTATTATGTCAAAATGCAAAACTCTATTGATGGCAGATACATACGAAGTCAATTCTTTTGAAGGAAAATAATGTAAAAGTATGAGGTTTAGATTTCAAAATTAGTGATAAGATTAATATGATAATATATAAATGGATAATTTATATTAGCTTTATACTTTTTAGTCGATGCATCTGAAAGTAAAAGTGAAAGAAAATGGACCAAATAATCTGTAGACACCATTAACAGATTTCTGGCCCATATAGATTTTAAACCATTTCTGTTATTTTCCCCCTTTTGGTATGCAATGTCTTATTAGTGCTATATAATTCAGTAACATTTCAGGCTGTTGAACTTTAGAACACAGCAGAGATATGCAATTATATTTGGGTAATTCACTTTGAGGAATTGCTAGCATGTTCTATAATTCTATCATTTAAACCTTCTCCTTTAATTTTATCTGTTGATAATTTCAATTATTTTATATTGCCAATAAGTCACTGATGACTATACCAGTGAGAATTTGTTATAGATGTTAGAGAAGCAAATTAGCTTAAATTATGTACTGTGCAAAGCCAGCAAATTTTTTAACATTGAGAATTGGCACTTAATATTAACTTTATACATGGATTATTTGGGTGCACTATTCTTAGAAGATAATTTGTGTCAGGTGTCTCTCCTCAATTTGGAGCATACAAACTTGTACATTCCCGAAAAACATTTTTCAGCTCTCTTTCTTGCTTGCTGGCTCATTGATTTTATTTTGTTTTGCAGGATGAAGGCATTTCTGATAAACATATTGCTGTGGTCAAATGCTTTGCAAGGTTGTGTGTGTGTGTGCATGTGTATGTGCATGTGTGTGTCTGTGTGTGTGTGTGAGAGAGAGAAAGAGAGAGATATGTGACCAGTACTTATAAAACCTATCACAGTGCCCTTCCCATAATTTCCTGCTGTTGTATATTGCCTAGAGAGCAACACCCTATATCTGATTCCACACTGTCCACCTCTGCAACATTTTCTTCACAATCTGCCCAATCTTAGATTCCAATTCTTAGAGGACTCTACACATAGCTTAGAAAAGTTTTATTAACTACTCTTTTTTTTTAGGGAGCTGGAGAGAGAGAATCATAAGCAGGCTCTATGCCCACCGTGGAGCCCAAGTCAGGGCTAAATCTCATGACCCTAAGATCATGATCTAAACTGAAATCAAGAGTTGGATGCTTAACTCTGTGACCCATCCCGGCGTCGCTAGTTAACTATTATATATACCTTTGAAAATAGTGCCTCTTTTTTTTTTTAATTACACCATTTTACTTTGCTTTATTTTGAACAATATGATATAAGAATTTACAGTAACTTTAAGTAATGTTATCATGATATTTATTAGTGGTTTATGTATTAAAAATTAAAGTCTTCAATGTAATTTAAAAAATGCTTGTGGCCATGAGCCATATTTTGTATTGCATTTAAATCACATAGTACCTCCCACAAGGCTAAGTATTTTGGTAAGTCAATCTACCAACTCCATTTAACTGATACTAATTTAACTTATTTATTGCCTACATACTGTGTGCTAGATACTGTACAAGGTGTTAGGTACATTTGTCTCTGATATCATGAAGCTTTATTTAGGCTCTTAGTGGTAAGTAACAAGGTATTAATTTGGTGACTTATGAAAGAGTGTATTTAAAAGTTTTATGCCTAATAAAGTCTATGCTTAATGAAAAATTCATGCTAAGTTGATTTCACTTTAGAGTTTTTATATCTTGCTTGTCATCAATGAAAAAATGAAAACTAGCAATGGGGTTATTAAAAATTAGACAATGTTGAATTTGGGGAATATATGAATTTTGAAACTTCACAAATAAAACATCATAATCTATAAAATGAGGGAGCCTTTCATTGAGTTACACTCAACTGACAGGCTGTCTTCATCCAAAAGCCAAGTGAACTCTAAAAAAAACTCTCTTCCTGGCAGAAGCAAGTAAGAAAATATGCAGAAAAAGGCAAAGTTCTGAAAGTCAAAGAGAAGTAGCACAAAAGGAAGCCAATTATGACGAAAATTGCAGATACAGAGTAAATATACTAAGGCTGCATTAAATGAGAGAATTTTCTTAAAATCTTTGAAAATACGAAAAAAAATTGAAAATAGAAACAGACATAGCTGTAAGTAGGAAAATTAAACTGATAAAGTGAAGAAATATGGACAGGAAAACTGAAAACACAAATATACACACATGCATTCTATGTCAGATTTTAAGGGTCAGTTTGGGTAGGCCACGGTACCGAGATATTTGGTTAAACACCAGCCTGGACGTTTCTGTGAAGGTACTTTTTTAGATGAAATTAACACTAGAAGTAGCAATTTTGATTAAAGCCCATGACCATCCATAACGTAGATGGGCATTATCTAACCAGGAGAAGGCTTTAAGAGAAAACAAACGGGGGACCCCAACAAAGAGGAAATTCTACATCCAGACTGTCTTTGGACTCAAGTTGCAGCATAAACATCCCCAGATCTCCACCCTGCAGCCATACCCTAGAGGTTCTGGACTTGCCATTTTCTGCAATCATAGGAGACAGTTCCTTAAAATAAACTTTTCCTCTCTGTAACTAAATTTCTATCTGTATTGGGGTGCCCGGGTGGCTTAGTCGGTTGAGCATTGGGCCCTCAATTTGGGTTCAGGTCATGACAGGAAGATGGTTGGATCCTGCTGGTGTCAGGCTCCTGGTTCAGAGCTGAGTGGGTTTGGTATTCCTTCTCTACCTCTGTCCCTCCTCTCTCTCTCTCTCATTAAATAAGGAAGTATCTCTAAATTTGTATCCCTATCTATACACACCTATTTATATATCTACCTCTATCTGCCTGTTTACCTACCTAGATTTACATATCTCTATGTATTTGCCTATATATCTATGGCTAGCGTTAGATCTGCAGATAGATGGATGGACAGATGGGTAAGAGAGAACAGTAATGCCCTGAGGTGGTTTGTTCAGGGGAAAGACTTGAAGAACTGGAGGCAATGGTTTCCCCGGACGAATTTTAGATACTTTGAAGTTACCAGGAGGAACAACTGGGCTGAGGATACGCAGTGGAACATGCATTCAGGTTGCCGCGGCCTCAGACCATTAAAGACATGGAACTGGGGCAGGGTGTTTGTCCCTGCCCCCGTCCTGTGTAGTCTTTGCCAAAACCTATTTTCTTATACCTGGGAAGCCTCTCTGGCAAAGGACGGGGTGAGGAGCCTCTGATAGGGGTCCTTTCAGGTGACCAGGAGAATTGGGGTTTGCATGACAAGCGGTGGGAGCCAGACGATTCCTCGCTGATTAGTCTGGCACCAGGGGCCTCCAGCATCCTGGCTAGCCAGATGTTCCCATTCCAGGGCTCTCCTGCCAGCCACCTGTAGAAGCCTGGAGATCTCCCGAGACCCTGTGCGATTGGGCTGATTTGGAGAAGAGGGGTCAAGTCCGCGGTGGTTGGGGGCGGGGGTGATTATGCAGTTCTCGGCGCTGCCCCTTACGCTCAGGAAATCCCCAAACCACGCTCACCCTGGTATCTGTAAGTTCGCGGCTTTGAGTTTCCCGCATGAAGTCTGAAAATGGCCCTGGTGCACTGAGGACAAAGAGACCCTGAAGAAAACGGCAGAGCCCTCCTGATTGGTAGGCGGCAGTTCAGTAAGCAAGATGTTGAATAACAAAAATTCAGCTCAGTCCGTTCTAAAAGATCGAATTGACTTTATTAAGTGGTTCCTGAATCTGTCAGCATTGTAACTATGAAATAGAGGGGCACTCTGAGGAGATCTACAAAATAGAAGAGTTTTTGTTGTTGTTCTGTGTTTTGGTTTTTTAGAAGGCAGGCGGGGCAAGAAAGTTAATAGCAAAGTAAAGAGGATTGTTACTTGCAAGGTGGCTTTCCCTGAGGGGGAAAAGCGGGCAGTCTTATGCAGATGACCTCTTCTTTCTTTGGGGGATGGAATGGACCCAAGTGGCATACTCATTAGCACTGATTGAAAAATTGCAGACTGACCTATGAAGGTGACATTTCTGGGGGGCAGGGGTTGAAATTGTTTGTTTGTTTCATTTTTGTTTGTTTGTTCATTTTTAACAAAGGGAACTTACATATGAGGCTTGTCTTCATGGCTGCAAAATGAGGAACTCTCTGCACCCACATACTAGACTCTTGAGTTTATACAGAGGACTTAATGGGGTCCAGTTAGTCTCAGTAATACATCGCTATCTCAGGGGCTGCTAGTGTTGGAAAAGTGGGCCAAATGCATATTCTAAGGACAAGTGGGGGTGGGGAAGGTGGGCAGGGGGCTGGGTAAGGAACTTCTCTAGTTGCCTGGCTCCAGCTCTCTGGTCAGCTGGTCAGCTGGTGGTCAGGTCCTCTTATGGCCTTTTGACTAGCTCATAAAATCTTATACACCCCATCTCAGACAGTGTGACTTGATCAGTCAGTAAAGGGTTTTCTTAGCATGGAGGTGGTTCATTTGGTGGCTGTCCGGCTGCATTGGAGGCAGATGCCACAACAATATAGACACATGCAGGAGAAAACACAGATTAAGATAATGATTTCCAAAATAAGTAACAATTTTTTTCTACCAAGAGCCTCATGATCTGAATCACTGATTTATTAAGTCCCCTAAGCTGGGGGTCAGACCACTCAGGGCATTCATTTGTGTCCTCATGTGACTTCATAAAGATGACACATTAGCAGACTCATCAGTTTTGAACACACAGCATTCTGTTTGGATAATGGCACAGGTGCCTCCTTATGAGACAGTAATAATACCCAAAGCCCATCTGATTGTGGAAGACAGTTTTTCTATTAGAGACATTTCAGTGTTTAGTAAGACAGGCTTTGTTGGCTATAGTGTGCTTGGGCGAATTTACTAAGGGCTTCTGTGTGTGCAATAACTTCCTCCAGGCCAGTGGAGGGAACAAAGGCAGTGACCAAATGATCATACCAGGGAGAAAGAGAATGTGCCCATCTGGCCTTGAGAGAGAGGCTGGCAACTTTTGTTATAGTGGGGCAGATTCTATCCTATGCCCAGGGAAAACCCAGGATGCAGTGGCCCAACCATCCTGGTGGAAGCCAGGGCCAAAGATTTGTGCCACACAGTCATTGGGTCCCACTCTGGACCACTCAGTAGATATCCAGGCTATGCTACTAATCAGCATCACACCAGTTGCTAACCTTTAATGTGGAAGAATGACTACACAGTTCCAGTGATGTCCATCTCATATTACTGGCACCACTGTTTAGAGTGATTTTTCTGTTCCCAATATAGGACTGCTCAAAAATCCATAACCAGAGGTAAGCAACGTGAACCCATCCCAAATCTGAGTGTAGCCACTCATGGCTCTGATGATGGTATTTTTAGGACCCTTCCAGTTAGCCATTTGAAGTCTTGCCTGTGCAGTTTGATAGTTAGGAGAAAAGAATATACATGCACAGTGTAATATAAAACAAATTGAGAGTATAATCCTAACTTGTTTTCCTTAATATACTGCAGTAGTGGCTTCCTGGAGTGGTGATACCTACCATGGCAGTTTGGAAGAGCTAGTGAAGGGCTGCTGTCCATATACCCAATTGTTGGGCTGATTCCTTTGCTGGGCTTACTGGTGGACTGCCTGTAGAAAGATATTTCTATCAGGGGCCTGTCCCTTGACTGTACACCACATAAGTCACAGTCTAAGGTCAAAAAGATGGCTATTTAGTAGGAACTTGTATGAGGAGGTCTCCCTTCTATAAAAAAAATCACATATGTGGCCTTATCCTTGGTTGTTAATGTGGTTGCAGCTTTAGGAACTTAACCTATTGTGCATACCATACATGTTGGCAAGAGGAAGCATCACCATCAAGCATGAAGGGATGAACTAGATTCAGGTAAACCAGACCAGAACCCCTACCTTCTCTCCTCTTTCAATGGTGTATCTTCAATTCCAGGTACAGTGCATTACAGCAGTTCCAACTTGCAGCAAGAGAACAGGATTCCATTGGAGACTGAGTAGTTCCCCCCATACAGGGAAACTGTCACTCACCCACTTTGCTGGAAGTCCTGTTGCAAATTTCAGTAGGTAATGCCTTCCCCAGGTGATAATGCCTTTCCCAGGGCCTTAGGTGTTCTCAGCAGCATAACACAGTGATCCATAGTGAGAGAGCAATGACTGTTTCCCTCAACTTCCATACCTTTATGGTTTTGGGTGACTTGGCCAGAGTTCCCATCTGGCATATGGGGCAGCATGCCCTACTTACTGATCATTCAAATATAATAAAACCTGGGATAGTACTTTAGTCCATTAGGCCAACCAAGGTGGTTTTACTTGTTAATAATGTTAAAGGCTTTAATATTCTATTTTTCCTTTCTATCAAACCTGCTATTTGTGGATTATAAGGGAGGTGGGACTGCCATTCAGTATCATGTTCCTTTGGATACTTGCACATAATAGCCTTTGAAATGTGACTCCTGATCACTATCTATTCAATGGTGTTATCCATATATGGTTCTTAGCTTTTTGAATCCCCTGATGATGGCAGCCTGGTTTGCTTGGCAACGAGCGACCTTGGGTTAGGACGCATGCAACGTCCACACAGACCAAGGCATATTTAGAACTTTCATTCAGAGCAGGGGAGCCAATATAATCAATTTGCAGAGGCATCGATGGTTGCAAACTCTGGCGGATGGCCCTAGACTCCTTTGGCAGTTATTTTGGATATTGTTTCGAATACACAGGACATGCTGTCACTTCATTAATCAAGTCAGTGTATTTCAAGGGGAAATCCAGCATTCTTGGCAATATGCCATCCCCACCAGGTGCTAAGGTGCCAGCTCTTTCTAAGCACTCAGGCTGCTCTGCTTACTGACTTGTTGGTTGCCCAGGCTTACACCTGGGCTAGGGCATCTGCTTCCTGAGTGCCAAGGGGTGGGAGCACCTTATGAGCTAGGACTTGGGAAACAGTGAGGACTGCTTTGGGCTCTTGCAAGTCAGCCCAAATGTCTTTCCACATAGTCTCGCTTAGTTGTGATCATCCACCCCTTGGCTTCCCTTGGTCCAAACCATAAGGTTAATCCCTTTAGAACAGTCCGACTGTCATTGCAAAGGGTTTATGGTAGGGCTCCTTAATGATCACTAGTCAGACCACTAGTTCAATACACTGGCTGTCATGGTTTGTTCTGTTTCCATCCAGGTGGTGCCCGTGTTGGTTTGGATAGTGACTGCAGTCCATGTGGGTGTATCGCCCCAACTAGACCCATCTCAATGTTTAGTTACTTCTCATTTTTAAATAGATACCACACACACAGTTCAGTATGTTATAGAATAATAACAAAAATAATGATGATAATAGAACTACAAGCTTTGTTATTTGTAGTTATGAAGACACAGATATAGCATGTTTATTTTCAGTGTCAGTCACTGAAATACCAAAAATTGGAAAAGTCATTAAACTGAACAAAGATTTTGATTTAAATTACACATTTAGATATTAACAAGGATGCGATATTTTCCATCTGAAGCCTCAACTCTTCCATGTTCTCAATTTAATCTACTTTCTACCTTCAGAAGAACTTGAAAAATAAATGATAATGAATTTACTTTTATCCTTCATAACTACTTTAATGTAGGGTTGACTCATGAACAGGAAGATATGCATTCGACCCTATCATGAATCTCAATCAGTAAAATACTCTGAGAATAAATAGCTTTCCTGGTGAAGCAAATTAATTTCTCCAGGACAGCAGGTAATTTAGTTAATCATCTTTTCTACCTTTGTACATAATGCCCTGCTCTCCTGAAACAGTTACATTTGCCTTGCAGGAGGAAATTGCTCAACTCCAGAAACCTTTGCTCATCAGATTTACTTTGCACTTATATCCAAGACTCATTTTATTTCACAATTTCCCCGTATTTGTTTCCTAAAAAATGAATATTTATACAAGTAGGTTTTCAACCTTTCCGAATATTTTATATACTTTTGGCTCAAAACACCTTAGCAATTATCAGGAAGAATCCATTATTGTACTACTATAAATATACAGATATTTCCTTTATTTTCAAACTGAATGAACTATATATTACACTTAGCTGTCAGATTTCCATTTCAGGAGACTCAGTAGGGAAACCAGGAGATGTCATTAATGTAATTTAAAGTAGAAACTGAAAACAAAAATTAGTATGAAATACTCTCCTGCCATTGATTTAACAGAAAAGGCTTTAAGAACAAATGAGCAGTAAAAATATGTGGTAACAACAGACATAAATTGTTCTT
Source organism: Enhydra lutris kenyoni (assembly GCF_002288905.1). Classification (NCBI taxonomy): domain Eukaryota; kingdom Metazoa; phylum Chordata; class Mammalia; order Carnivora; family Mustelidae; genus Enhydra; species Enhydra lutris. The sequence goes on along the minus strand of NW_019154086.1, from coordinate 90,962,357 downwards.
TGTTTTACTTGACACAGCACTACGACCTACCAGTTTATGAAGTACGGTTATACTCTCAACACCAGAGTTTGATGACATTGATTAAATAATATGACTGTTAACACCTAAAGCAATGGTAGTTTAAGCAACACTGTAATAAAAAGATTACTATGAGCACATTACATTAGGTAGGCAGTACAATGAAATTTTCTAAGGCTCTCTAAATATTGTAATTTGGAGGAAAATATAAATGATGGTCCATTGATTTCTATATATTTTCTGCTTTATGCAATAGGACTAAAACAAAAGTATCACATAAATAAGGACTTGTGACAGTAATATATTGAAAAGTATATTATGAAAAATTTTCATTTTTTCACTAAGAAGATTTTATTTTTAAACTCATTGGTCTATGCACTTAAATTACACGGTAATGTTGTAAGGGAAGAGAAGAGATAAATAAATGAAAGGCACTTATTCAAAAATAAAACTTAAGGGCTGCGTACAAATCACAGTGAGTTTCAGATTGTGACATTTATTGTAAATGGCACTAAAACATTAAGAGTTCTGTCGTAAAATTATTGTTTTATCTTCCAATTAAACGAGAGCATTCATCAGAGGTTTAAACAAAGTGGTTCACAGAAGAGAGGTATTTCTGTCAGACCAGACAAGGATTAAAGGTTTCTCAGTTCTACTCCATCTCTGAGCAGATTCTACTGTCCAACTTGCATTTCATTATCTGCAAAATGGCAAACAGTATGACCTACATTTTCATTAACGTTTGAAAGAAAAGGGATGGGCATGCTTCCATTCCTGCTCTAATGCCATAATTATCTCTATGCTATCCTGAAATACAAACCTCTGAGTGATTTTAAACTTCTCTCTGCCTTTTACATATTCAATCAAAGTCTGCTTCTTCTTGCTTTGTTCCGAAGCATAGTTTTATTTTATGTTACCTCAAAAGCACAGTGTGAAACAGGATGAGGATATAGGCAGTATGGGTGGCGGGAGGTGAAAAGGAGTGCAGGAAGGAACAGTCTGGGAGAGAGGCAGGAGAGGAGGTGGAGAACTGCAACTGACTTCTCATGCCAGTTGTAAAGGACCCGGTTCATCCAGGACATCTAACTCTAGTTGCCTCCCAGAATTGTCTGTTCAAAGGAAGGCTGTCTGGGACATTTATCAATGGGCTCCCAACCTTTCATTGTTCTTGTTGGGAGGGGGGAGGCACATTAATTCACTTCCCAACTGCACTTGTCTATGGTTTCAGTAAAGAACCTGTAGCAGAAACCAGAAAAATGTCTACCATGCACTTGAGGTGGCATACCGAAAACAGGTTGACCTCGGGGCGGGATGCAGAAAAACAAAGGATCTGGTACACAGAGCCTTATCCTTTTAGAAGTTGGATAACATCATCATTGTGCTGGTGTACCCTGCCCACCCTTTATAAAAATATGCCTCATATGGTTTATGATAAGTCACAAAATCAGAGGTTAAGTTGAAAGGATTCTTACTATCCACACTTAAAATGGTCCCTGATTTTCTCTCTGTGGCTAAGAGAAAGAGAGAGAGGTGACTGAGAACAGTGGGAAGTGTTATGCTTAGGAAAGTCTAATAATATTAATAAAAATCTTAAAAAGAGGGATTTAGGAGTAGAATTTCTAGAATTCCTAAGAGACAATGGAAGGGACATGTTTTTTGTTTTTGTTTTTGTTTTTGTTTTTTTGGTTTTTGTTTTTTTGGTAGAAGTAGATGACAAACATTCCCTTCGCTTTTTGACAAATTACCCCTTTGACTTTTCGAAATGCTCCAAAAACTGTACATAAAAAAGTACATCGTCATAGTTATAAGAAAATAATTTGTGAATAATGGTGAGAAGTAAGTCTTTCTATTTGATAATGCAAGTCCACCAAATTTGTTCCTCTTTAAGAATATCTTTTCTACTTCTGGCCATTATATTTTCATATACAATTTATAATCAATCTGTCATTCACACACTGCTGTAATTAATTTAAATCAGTATTGACTTAAATCTACAAATTAATTTAGGGAATCAACATAAAGTATTCTGTAGTCTACGTATATGATCTATCCCTTTTTTTTTTTTAAGTTTTCTTTAGGTATTGTTGTGGGGGTTTTTTTGTGTGTGTGGAGATCTTGCATGTGCTTTGTTGATTTAATGAGAGATATGTGATTTTTAGGTTCACACAAAATTGATGGGAAAGTACAGAGAATTCCCTTATACTTAACTGTGCTCACACATGCACAGTCACACTATCAATACCCCATATCACAGTGATACTTTTGTTATAAATATGAAATAACACTGATACATCATTAACACCTAAAGCCCATAGTTTACATTTGAGTTCACTCCTTGTTATAGACTTCATAGGTTTTGACAAAATATGATGGCATGTATCCATCATTCTAGTATGATACAGAATGGTTTTGTTGTCCTAAAAGTCCTTTGGTCTTTTCATTCCTTCCTTTCCCCACATCCTGGCTCCACTGATCTTTTTACTGTCTTTATAGTTTTGCCTTTTTCAAGATGTCATATAGTGAGAATCATATAGGATGTAGCCTTTTCTGATTAGTTTCTTTCACTTAGTAATAAACATTGAAGATCCCTCCATATCTTTTCATGACTTGACAGTACATTTCTTTTCTTTTTTTTAAGATTTTATTTATTTAATTGACAGAGAGAGGAGAGGGAGTGAGCACAAGCAGGGGGAACAGAGAGCAAAGGAGAAGCAGGCTCTCTGCTAAGCAGGGAGCCAGGAGTGGGGCTAGATCCCAGGACCGAGATCATGACCTGAGCTAAAGGCAGACTCTTAACCAACTGAGCCACCCACACATCCTGACAGTGCATTTCTTTTTATTACTGAATAATAATCCCTTATTGAATTGTCTGGATGTATCATAGCTTATCTATTCACCTACATCTTGATTTCTTCTAAGTTTTGGTAATTATGAATGAAACTGCTATCAACATCAAAGTTTGATTTATCTTTTAACATTAATTTGAATTAGCAGTAAAGTAAACTTAGCCAATATATATTATCTAGTTATGTATTGCTGAATTCAATTTGTTAATTTTGCTTAAAATATTTGAATTTATATTTATGCCAGAGATTTCCTTTCCTTTCCTGTAAGTTTCCTTTCTTGCACTTCTCTTCTTTGCAAGGTTATAGTATTAGTAGTACGATAGCTTCATAGTTTCCTTTCTTGTACTGTATTTGTAAAGTTTAAATATTAATGACATGTTAACCACATAGAATGTCTTGGAAATGTTCCTTTTTTTCTATTCTCTAAGAGTCTCTAAGAAATTGGTATTAATGCTTCTTTAAAATATTTTAAAAATTCTCTAAAGAAACATTTTAGGCAAAGTTATAGATTATTGATGAAACTATTTCTTAAATATACAACTGTTTTATTTCTAATTCTTATAGAATTAGTTTGAAAATCTGTGTTTCTCAAGAAATTCGTCTATTTCATATAATTTAAAAATTTATTGGCATAAAATTGTTATCCTCTGATATCTTAAGATCTAACTGAAAGAATTCATTTATTTTCATTCTGATATGCTATAAATTGTAGCTTCTATTTAATTTTTTATCAATCTTTCTAGAGATATGGGCATTTTATTAACTTTTTCAGAAAGCCAAATTTTAACTCTGTTAGGTTACTCCTTTATATTAACAATTTCTAACTCAATGCTTTTGTTTTCATCTTTAATGTATCCTTTTTTGATGTAGTATATGGATTTTTAGCCTCTCCTTATTTCTGGCAAATTCATTTTAACTGTAAATTTCCCTGTAACAGTTGCCTTGGCACATCTACAAATTTCATGTCATATTTTCATTCCATATCAAGCCAAAATTTTTTTTAAATTGGATTTAATCTTTAACTTACAAGTTGCATTATATTATTTATGTGTAAGTCTAGTCCTTAACTTCTACATCTGTAGGTGTTTTAGCTATATTAAATTTGAATTTAATTCTGTTTTGAGATACCACATTCTAAAAAACTTTATTATTTAAAATTTTGTTAACACTTGATTTATTGCCTATGGTTGTTTAAGTTTAGATTGTATATATCCTGTTTTGGTGAATGCCCCCTGTGAATTTAAAAATAAAATGTTCTGCTGTTGCTCATATAATGTTTCATATATAAAAATAAAGTACAGCTTGTCAATCATAGTGCCAAGTCCTTTATTTATTTACTGATACTATGGGCTGTTTTATAGTTTACTGACAAATACTTTTTAAAATCTGCTGTATAATTAAGGATTTGTTCTTCTATCATAATTATCATATTTTATGAATATAATAAGTAAAATATAGTTTTCAAGGCATAATAAATAAAAATTAAAAATACATAAAATATAATTTTTATTTCTAGTAGCATGTCTTGTCTAACATTTTGTTTTAGGCAATACTGATATAGCTATGCTAGCATGTGTGTGTGTGTGTGTGTGTGTGTGTGTGTGTTATCTATTATTCTTTTACTTTGAGTGCTGTGTATCCTTATAAATACATAGTTCATAAGCAGTGAATAATTGTAGTATAATTCTTGTAAAATTACAGTATGCAGTTTATGACAATTTATTTTATGACAGTTTATTTTCTAATATTTCTAAGTGGAATATTTCTTTGATTTAAACTTAAGGGTATACATATTTTTAGATTAAATCTACTACTGTATTCTTTGTTTGCTATTTTTCTATCTGTTCTTTGTTTTTTCTCTTTATCTTCTTTTAGATGAATCAAATACTTAATATTATTCTATTTGTCCCGTTATGAATATTATGATTATAATTTTAATCACTTTTTAGTCAGATACAGTTAAAAAGAGTAATGCTCATTTGATTAAAAAATGGGCAGAGAATAAAAGAGAATGAAATTTTGCCATTTGCAATTATGTGGATGGAGCTAGAGTGTATTATGCTAAGTGAAATAAGTCAGAGACAGACAAATACTGTGTCATTTCAATCACATATGGAATTTAAGAAACAAAACTGTGAACATGGGGGAAAGAAAAAATTAAAAAATTTAAAAAAAAGAGGGAGGCAATCCACAAAAGAGACTCTTAACTATAGGGAATAAACTGAAGGTTGCTGGAGAAGAGGTGGGTAGGAGGATGGGCTAGATGGGTGATGGGCATTAAGGAGGACACTTGTGATGTGCACTGGATATTACATGTAAGTGATAAGTCACTAACTTCTACTCCTGAAACCAATACTACACTATATGTTAAGTAACCAGAATTTAAATAAAAGAGTTAAAACATTGAAAATATAAAAATACTTTAAAAATGGCCACAGGACCTGAATAGACAGTTTTTCCAAAGAAAACAGACACATGGAAAGATGCTCAACCTCAGTAATCATCAGGGAAATGCAAATCAGAAGCACAATGAGATACCATCTCATACCTGTCAGAATGGCTAGAATCAAAAAGACAATAGTAAGTGTTGATGAAGATATGGAATAAAAGGAATCCTCATGCACTATTTGTAGGAATCCAAATTGGTACAACTGTAGAAAACAGTATGGGTGTTCCTTAAAATAAATAAATAAATAAATAAATAAATAAATAAATAAAAATAGGAGAACCTGGGTGGCTCAGTCCTTGGGCGTCTGCCTTAAGTTTAGGTCATGATCTTGGGGTCCTGTGATCAAGCTCTGCATTGGGCTCCCTGCTCAGTGGGAATCCTGCTTCTCCTTTTCCCACTCCTTCTACTTGTGTTTCCTCTCTTGCTGTCCCTGTCAAATAAATGAAATCTTAAAAAAATTAAAAATAGAATTATGATATGATTCAGTAATTCCAGTAATGGATATTTGCCCCCCAAAAATGAAAATAAAAACAATAATTTTAAAAGAAATATGCACACCTCTATATTTACTGAAGCATTATCTGCAATAGATAAGATATGGGAGCAACCCAAGTATCCATCAACAGATGAATGAATAAAGATGTGGTGTGTGTATATGTATATATGCACACATACATACACATAAACACTCACTGGAATGATACTCAGCCATAATAAAAAATGAGGTCTGCCATTTGCAACAACATGGATGGACCTAGAAGGTATGTTAAGTAAAATAAGTCAGAGAAAGACAAATACCATATGATTTCAACGTGGAGGCCAAGAAAATTAAGGCCATCCCACCTCAAGTTTAGCTGATGTAGGAAACAGAGACAGAAGAAAATCATTAAAATTCCTTACCTACTGACAAGCCCTTGAAACAGACAGAGTGGCTCTCCCCTGGGGACTTAACTGCCCTTACCTTGAGGTTTTGCTAAGGACAATCCTAGGCTGACCAATCCCCTACCCCAACAGGTCTGACCAGGATCCTGTAAGTCTATGCTAGGAAGCTTTATCTCTAAACCTCCAAGATAGTGTCAAGAATCATTCCCAAGCATATGGCCCACTGATATATATCTAAAGGGTCTCAAGAGAAGATTTTTACTACTGGTAATAAATAACCTTTCTCCCAACAATAGCTAGCCCCTCAAGGTCCTGGAGACCTTGCTTCCTTAGAGACTTACATCATCCATAATCCCCTTTGTCCTCACCCACTGCCAAGTCCACCCCTACTCTGCCTTTAAAAACTCTGACTATGATCTGGTGTGGGGTCCAAGTCCCTACTCTGCTGTGTTGGGTATACTTGGGCCCAAGCTTAAGCTTGTAAAATAAACCCTCGTGTGATTGCATCAGTGCTTGGCTCCTTGGTGGTCTCTCAAACGTGAAAACTCGGGCATAACACATTCATATGTGGAATTTAAGAAACAAAACAAATGAACAATCAGGAAAAAAGGGACAAATTATAAAAACAAACTCATAAGAACAGAGAACAAACTTGTGGTTACCAGAGGGGAAGTTGGTGGGGGAATGGATGAAATAGATAATGGGGACCAAGAATATGCTTATTTTGGTGAGTACTAAGTAATGTATAGAATTATTGAATCATTATATAGTATATTTGAAAGTATTATAATTCTGTATGTTAATTATACTTCAATAAAAATAATAATTTTTTTTAAAGATTTTATTCATCCACTTGACAGACAGAGATCACAAGTAGGCAGAGAGGCAGAGAGAGAGAAGGAAGCAGGCTCCCCACTGAGCAGAGAGCCTGATGCGGGGCTCGATCCCAGGACCCTGGGATCATGACCTGAGCCGAAGGCAGAGGCTTTAACCCACTGAGCCACCCAGGTGCCCCTAAAAATAATAATTTTTAATTATTTAAAAATATTTACTCTAATGATATTGTGTATCTTTGACTTGATACAATGCATCCAAAATTAATATTTTTATATTTTAAAGAATAAGAAGGTCCTAAGGAGAACAACTCTCAAATTCCAGTTGTTTCTGGAAGTTTATGTACATAGATGCATATATAACATGTACGGATGCATGGATTGTTGGTATACAAATACCACTTGGGGGTTAGCAGATATCTCCAGGGGCTGTTCATACTTAGTTTAAACTCAGTTATTTCTAACTCTCTTCTCTCTGAGATCTTGGCTCCTCAGCTCATAACCACTTTCAAAGTCTAAACTTCAATCACAGTCTTTCCAATTTATTTATTTTTTAAAAGATTTTGTTTATTTTCTTGACAGAGAGAGATATCACAAGTAGGCAGAGGGGCAGGCAGAAGGGGAGGAGGAAGCAGGCCCCATGCTGAGCAGAGAGCCTGATGCGGGGCTCAATCCCAGGACTCTGAGATCAAGACCCAAGGCAAAGGCAGAGGCTTAACCCACTGAGCCACCCAGGCACCCTCAGTCTTTCCAATTTAGTTGCAATGAAGGAAACACCAAGCTAGCTGCTGCTTCCCAGAAGGCCTCTGTTCTCTCCACCTACTATATCGTTCTTTCTCTCTCTTCAGCCTTTTGATTGACTTGATTGCTCTTTGTAATGAAGAGAGTGACTTTTCTGGAGGTACTCGGAGTAATTTTTTAGAGTTTTTCTCAGTGAGAGGATTATTGTAACATCAGCTACTCTCTTATGTCCAGAAAGAGACATTTGTCATAGTCTTTATGTGCTTTCCTGACCCCCTTGATACCCAACATGGTGCATGGTACACATACTTCTTCAAGAAATATTAATTTAATGAAATATTGTAGAAGCCATTTTAATAATGCAACACCCTTAAAACTACATGGAAATGAGAACCATGCAAAATACTAAATCTATGAGTACTTTTGAGAATTATCTGAAATATGGAGTGAATTCTTTTAAATGAATAACAATGAAAATGGTAACTGTTATATAAACTTTTAATTATAGAGAATCTGACTAAAGGATAGGTAAGTAAAATAATAATCATACTGTATTATAGTAAATACATTTAAAGATATAGTAAAGAACCATATGTGAACTGGGAAGATGAACATTTGTATCATCAGTGGAAAGTTTGAGAAGGCTTCCTTGAGGTTAAATTTTGCCTAAAACTAGAAAGTAAATTAATAATCCAAGTAAAGAATAAGAAAAGGTCATTACAGACAAGAGGAATGGCACATGTGAAGGCCCAGAGGTATGAGAGTAAATCTACAACAAAAGAAAGGGGCATGCAAATGTAACTAAATGCTGGAGGCATAATTGATCCCATTAAATATTAGTCAAATAAAGAAAGGATAGTATTATAAATCCTTGACATTTGTTAGTCACATAGTAATTAACCCCTCAATATGAATAGCCTCAAGAATGGTTGTGATAAATTAAGAAAGATATCAGGATAGTGAGGAACACTGAGTTATTGAGGAGCAGAACTCTAACCCGTATTAGCTCACATGATTGAGAAAAACTACTATGTCTCCTACAAAATATTCACTCCTGCTACTCTTGGGGGCAGTGCACTTTATTGACTAATCCTTTTTCTGCTGAACACAGAAAGTATTTTCTTATAAAATAGATGTTCTAGATAAAAGCCCCATACTGTTTTGACACAGTAAGTATGGTCATATTTCTATATTTATTAGTGGTCCAAGTGGTCTAAAATACAAATCTCTACATCAAAAACTAACAATGATACAGTAACTAACATAACAATAAAAAATACAGATCTCACTTACCTTTTTGAAATGAAAGTATTGATGTTGATATGTTTTCTACAAACACAATTTTTTAAAAGATTTTATTTATTTATTTGACAGATGGAGATCACAAGTAGGAAGAGAAGCAGGCAGAGAGAGAGAAGGAAGCAGGCTTCCCATGGAGCAGAGAGCCCGATGCGGGGCTCAATCCTAGGACCCTGGGATCATGACCCGAGCCGAAGGCAGAGGCTTTAACCCACTGAGCCACCCAAGTACCCTAAAAACACAATCTTAACTAAAGAGTTTTCCCCTGCAGAATTTTTTTTTTTGGAAGAAGAGTAATATATTATGTCCACAACTCACTTCTCAGAGCTGCCAAATAGTAGGCAGTTATTAAATTGTACTTAAATATATGAACATGAACCTCAAGTGAGTTGTTAAAAATCATCATTTTGTTAGCAATGTTTAGACCTAGAAAAGGTCTTATTCATTTTAGTGTATTAAGTATAATGTATAAAAATTCTCAGATCCGGGGTGCCTGGGTGGCTCAGTGGGTTAAGCCTCTGCCTTCAGCTCAGGTTATGATTCCAGGGTCTAGGATCAAGCCCCACATCGGGCTCTCTGCTCAGCGGGAAGCCTGCTTCCCCCTCTCTCTCTGCCTGCCTCTCTGCTTACTTGTAATCTCTGTCTGTCAAGTAAATAAATAAAATCTTAAAAAAAAATTCTCAGATCCTCATTAAGAACATTAGACTTCTAAATATAAAGTTTACTTAATACCCCATTATATTTTGAGCATACTTGGTACAATTTAGAAAATGTGTTGTTACAAATCAATAAAAAAAAAAAAAATTAAAGAAATACATAAGACCTAAAGAAGAAAATAGCTTTTCAGTAATTCAAGGCAGCACATAAGAACTTAAAAACCTGGAATAAGAAACCTAGTAACTGTCAGCTTAAACTTGGGATTCAAAACTAGCAGTAAAGAATTAGGATTGCCTTATAAGTGCAACACAGGGTGTCTAAGGAATAATAAAAAAGGAGTAAGTTTAATTGCCAATATGTTACAAATGGGTTTCATTTTGCTACTTTAAAGTGTTGCCCTATTTTAACATCTTTTTCTAATTAAAAAGCACGTTTTAAGAGCTTAATTGTTAATACAACTTCACCCTTTTATTTTAAATTATTGATATGCTCAGGGCTGAAAATACATTTCTCAGGGCACAGGCTGCCCCAAATGAATTCAATGGCTAATTCTCTAGGATAAAGATGGCTCTACAGATCTATAAAAATCAAAGAAGTGGAAAACTGCAGACTTTAAACCGTAACCAGTTGTTCAAACTCAGACTATGCTTCATAGGCAAATAGGTGTTAAGTCACACACATTGGAGCCTTTATTAAGTGGCCCAGTGATATTTTGTTAAATTGATGAGTTACTATAAGTTATCTTGATATTGATATCAAGGTATCAGTGTGGTTACAGCTATACTTAAGAGAAAATTAGAAATCCTTGGAAGAGTCTATAAGATAATTCCTTTTCTTTTCAGGGAATATACATTTTATGAAAGAAAAGAAAGAAAGAAAGAAAGGAAGGAAGGAAGGAAGGAAGGAAGGAAGAAGGAAGGAAGGAAGGAAGGAAGGAAAAGAAAAGAAAAGAAAAAAGAAAAGAAAAGAAAAGAAAAGAAAAGAAAAGAAAAGAAAAGGAAAGAAAAGAAAAGAAAAGAGGTGCCTGGGTAGTCAGTCTGTTGGATGTCTGCCTTCGGCTCAGGTCATGATCCTGGAGTCCCTGGATCAAGTCCCTCATGGGGCTCTCTGCACAGCCCCATGGGTAGTCTGCTTCTCCCTCTGACCCTCCCCACTCTCTTGCTTTCTCTCTCTCTCTCTCTTTCACATAAATAAATAACATAAAAAAAATAGAAAACTTAGTTTTCTAGTATAACATGTAACTTCATTTAAATCAGGATTTGCATATTTTCAAATATTGCATGTCACTATAGTGACTGTGAAATAATTAAAACAATAAAGATATGTTAATTATTATCAAAAGAATGGTAACAGATTTAGATAGTACCTTCATTTTTTAAACTGCTTGAAATAGTGTTTTCTTCTTCCTATAATTAGAGTTAAAGAATTAAGTCAACAAAATTAAGCACAATGGCAGTCTGTTAGTTTCATAGCTCCTAACTTCATAATTAAACCTCTATGATTATTCTCTTCATTTTGTATAATTTTGATGTTTCTAAAATAATGTCTTTATTCCAGACATGGAATAAATAATGTCTTTATTTTTTACTAAAAATTATGTTTGTTCTAAAATTCTTGAAGTCAGTATTCATCAAAGTGTATTGTGTCCAAAGGCAGAGAAACAGTCCAATCACGTGAACCTGAAAAATTCAGAAGAAAACTGATTTTCTCTGCTCTTCTTCCAATACTGACTTTATTTAGAAAAGTGAAACAATAATAAAATAAAGCATTTGAGCTTCCAGAGTAAAGTTTAATAGCTAACAATAAAAATGTTTTAAAATGCATATTTAATAAATTACAGAATGGCAAGTAAAAGAAATTTAAGTGGTATTTGGCATTTTCAATTGAACAATGTATCTCTGTCCTTCAAATATAAAAAAGCACTCATAAACTATCAAGTAGTTGTTCAGGCAGTGAAATATTTTCAGAGCATATCTAATGAAAGTAGAAATGAAAAGCAGTGGAAATCATTTGAAGTGTCAGTTTGAAAAACTTACTTTAGATATAGTTTTGCTTATTTTTTTTCTACAAGAAAGGTATTTAAAAAGAAATATAGTCATTCTCTTTAATGCGTGAACAAAATAAATCACCAACTCAGTTTTAGATGGTGAATTGGTTAAGATTTCATATCTATGGAAGGGTTTCATATGTAGTGGTTTCAAGAGAAATAGTACCTAAATCTGTTTATTATGTGTAATCCTTATGAATTATAATAGCCAGCATGTATTAAAAAAAAAAAACTAATTTGGTACAGACACTGTGCTAAGTATTTTCTTGAATTTTCTCCTTTGGGCTCCATGACAACTCCATATAGTAATTATTAGTAATTATCTTTCAAAAATTAGAGAACCTACATAACTTTTCCAATTTCACAGAGCTCAGAGTGGCTGAGCTGGAATCTGAAGCCACATCTGTTAGCTTCCAGAAACTAGTTCTTACTTTCATGGCATACATATTCTGTCATTTATTTTATTATTTTATTTTATTATTTTGTTAAGATTTTATTTATTTATTTGACAGACAAAGATCACAAGTAGGCAGAGAGGCAGGCAGGGGAGGGGGGAAGCAGACTCTCTGCCAAGCAGAGAGCCCAATGCAGGGCTTAATCCCAGGACCCTGAGATCATGACCTGAGCCGAAGGCAGAGGCTCAACACACTGAGGCACCCAGGCACCTCCATCTTCTGTCATTTTAGAAAAGTGTTTCTGATAACTTTCACTTTTAAGCAGAGAAACTTTGTTAGAAGTTAGTAATAGCATCCACTGCAGAAATAAAATGATGTGTTGTTTATGACTTGATTAAAATATATTTCTACCATATTGACACCTTTAAGGAATAGGGGGAAACTGATTTATAAATTAGGAATTTATACTGTATAATGACTCAGTTATGTAGTATGTTACTTAGCAAATTTTTAATCAAAATTATAAATCCCACTTTGTACCAAATAAAATTGAGGTCATGAGTGTTAAGCAGTTTCCCTTTTTTATAACTTTTTACATACTTAACATAGCACAGTTGCAAGAGTAGTAAAATAATTTACTTATACTTTTTACCTAGATTTAAAAATTTTGTCATTTTTAATTTATGTATATATTATATATATGTAATTTTTATGCCCTGTCTCTCATCAACTTTTTTTCGGTGGATCTGACATCGGTTATTGAATCTTACCTGAAACAATGATTAATATCATGATTGGTAAATGACAGTTTTTAAAAATCTGCATCATTCCATCATTCCTGTTCAAATCTAAATGCTTAACTCTCTTTCTCCCTCTTTATATATTTCTTTATTTAGGTGTGAACACATGATTTCTCATTTTATTTATTGGGTTAGAATTTGTAGGCATTATTACTGCATCAGGCTCTGTTCCTTGGAGTCAGACAGGCTGAAGTTACACAAAAAGGTAGGGGTCTAGAAGCAAGGCCCCAGAGTGCTTATTGAGTCAGTTGACGCAGAGCTCAGAGCAGCAGTCTGAGGGATCTCCCAGTGGCAGGAGATCAGGCTGGTAGCCCACAATTTGTGTTGTTGATGTAATTAATAAAATTTTGCTACTTATCATTTGGAATCTAAACTCATGGAAACCTTTCTTGCTGGTGGTTTAGAGCAATTCTAAAGTAAAAAATTTGAGAGTTTTAAATTTCACTAATGAATTTGCTGCAGGAATCAGACCAGTTTAGTTCTGTATCATCTATCTATAAATACATAGGGAAATAGGATTTGAATTAAATCAGTTTGTACATATGAAAAATCTTAAACATAGCCTAACATATAATAAGCACATCACAAATGTTAGTATCTACTGTTGCTGCTATTAATGGTGATGTCATTGCTATAGCAAGAACCATTTCCAGGATAGCCAGAACTCTGAGATTGCTAAAAACTTGGTCGAGTTTTGCTCTTCTGTGGTGCATAATTGCAGCATGGCTTGAATCCTCTATCACCTTAGGCTTCTCTGTTTGCAAATACCAGGTTCCTGGATATTGAGGTTTAAATACTTGGAGGGATCAAATATTAGGCATTTCTGATAACCTTCTATCCATCTCCTCAAAAATATATCCTATCTTTATTCTGTTTTGGTCTTACATGACCCCAGAAATATATCTGCTGGTATTATCAAAGCCCCAAAGGAAGCATATGTGACAACAAAGTATGAGAAAAATCGCCATCCAAAAAAATTGCTAGACCAAAAAAGGACTTGAAAGAATGGATTGTCCGGGTGGCTCAGTTGGTTAAGTTGTCAACTCTTTGTTTCAGCTCAGGTCATGATCTCAGGGTCATGAGACTGAGCCCCACGTTGGCTTGAGCTCAGCACAGAGTCTGCTTGTCCCTCTCCATCCTCTGCTCCTCTCCCCTTCTCCTCCTCTCTGCAGGCAAGTGCATGTGCTAGCTCTCCATTACAAAGCAAGTAAAATTTCAGGTAGAGAATAATTTAATGGGCTAGCAGATCCTCCTAAGAGATGCTCTGTTTAACTTAATAATGTGGACAATTGATTAAAGCACTTTTCAGTTGTTAATTTGTTGATATAAACATGAACCTATATCTTGCAATCACTGAAATGAGAAACTGGAAATTCACTGATAGCGATGATGGGAGGGGAAGTTTTGAATACTCATTCTGTTCCTGCTTTCAGTTATGTCTCCTCCCACCCTTGACTCTCTTCTTGGAAAATTATGTCTTTCCTCAAACATTATTTAAATATTGACACCTGAAACTTCTCCTGACGTCTGTGACTACAATGCCTTTGAAATTTACTTAGATTGTAGCCCATGACACGTTATTGTAATAGGATAGCGAGCAGTGAGATCATGGTAGTTAACTAGCTTAAATAATGCTTTGTTTCTTCATTATAAAAGAAGGGAAGATGTTATACATATCTCAACCGGTTCTTAGGATTTAAAGAGAGTATGTATTGAAACAGTGAGAATCAGAAGAATGGTAGGAGTTACTTCTTTGTAGCTAGAGCATGTTTATTTTCACATATAAATAAAGAATATTCAAAGCCTGTGTAGCCAAAATGAAATAATTTTGTTATATCTACACTTAACATCTTGGCTACAACTATTAAAATTAGCAGTGCTTCTCTGTGGTTCATCTATTTATGTATCAAGGAATGCATTTGCCAGTGAAATGCAATGATGAGTGAAAACAGACATAGATCTGCTTTCCAAAAGTTTACAGATATTGACCAAGGAACAAGCCAATAAATAAACAGATAAGTAATAGTGATCTGTGAAACTTTTCTAAGCAGATAAAACAACATTTGAAAGGACACTTATTGGAGAGAGAATGGCCCATTCAACAGAAAGATGCTGCTGTCACTGACAAGAAAAGGATGTAGGGTCAGTAGTAGTGCCAGCAACCAGTGTGGCTGGAGCAGATAGCAAGGAGTTAAATCATGTAAGATTATAGAACAAAGCTGAATGGATGGCAGATGCCAGATCATATATGGCTTTGCACTTATCAATATTATTTTTATATTTATCCTAACAGCAATGAGACAAAATCTAGCAAATACAAATTAACAGGCCCAAAGACAATATTTCATGAAGATACGATGTATTAGTTTCCTAGGGCTGCTCTAAGTATATCAACTGGGTGTCTTAGGAGGAGAGAAATGTATCTTCTCACAGTTTGGAGGCCAGAAGTCTGAAATCAAAGTGTGGGAAGACACATGCTCCCTTTGAAGGTGCTAAGGAAGGATCTTTTCAGTTATCTTTCCTAACTTCTGGTAGCTCCTTGGCTTGTGGCGATATAACTGCAGTGTTCTCATGGCATTTTCTCTGTGTGTGTCTGTGTTCTGGTTTCCTATTTTTATAAGTATGTCAGTCATACTGAATTAGAGCCCACCCTAGAAGCCTCATCCTAACTAATCACACCTGCAGTGATCCTATTCCCACATAAGGTCATTATTTTAAGATACTGGGGGTTAGTAATTCAACATAAGAATGTGGGGGAGAGGGGCGCCTGGGTGGCTCAGTGGGTTAAAGCCTCTGCCTTCAGCTCAGGTCATGATGCCAGCATCCTGGGATTGAGCCCCACATCGGGCTCTCTGCTCGGCCAGGAGCCTGCTTCCTCCTCTCTCTCTGCCTGCCTCTCTGCCTACTTGTGATCTCTATCTGTCAAATGAATAAATAAAACCTTTAAAAAAAAAAAAGAATGTGGGAGAGACACAATTCAACTTATAAAACAATACATATTTTAATGGTACAAAATTGATCATAGCTATCAAACAAAAAACTACTTCTTATTAATTCCTATTTTATTTTTATTGTTACTACTAAACATCATTGTGTATTTACAGCTTATTGTCCACCATATTTGAGATCTTCTAAAAGATTTAAGTAATTTTATTTTATAGACTAAATGATATTTAAGATATACATACATAAATTATATGAAATTAATGTTAGGGTAACTGCATATTCATTTTTCATTAATTATGTAGGGTTCAATTTAAAAACTATGCTAGGATTATATTGTCACATATGTTTTCTATATAAAATCTAAACAACATTTGGATTAACATGGCACTCAAAAGTCACATGTATTCACCTTACCTTTTATGATAAACTAACACTACAAAATGCAAAAAATAAAAGATTTGAAAAATAAATAAAAAAGGACAGAATTTAGGAAGTGAGGCATGAATAGGAGATTAACAATTCTGGAAGAGAGAAGGAGAATAGAATTGGGAAAACGTTAGGAGCAGTAGAAATGTGAATGAGGTAGGGCCTTCATGTACCTGGTGGAGGGAAAAAAAAACACACAAGATAACCAGCATGAGGGCATAGAGGTAAGTCAGAAGAAAAAAGAAATTTAAATCAACATCACACTTTTAATTAATTTTAGTAAAAAATATTGAGCACTTACCACATTTAAATAATAAATATGACATCTAAGCAGCTAAAAATTAAAAAGTCCTAAATATTAGACACATGACTGGTGAAAATAAAAATTCTATGGAATGACTGGTAGATAAAAATTCTGAAATGTTTTCATATGTGGTGGGGGAAAATAATCCCAGAAAATATAAGAGAAAAGAAGCATATATAAAAGCAATAAATAAGAGCAAATATATAAAAAGAATCCTGCAAAAGAAGGAAAATAGAGTAGAAGGAGTATTACACATGGGCATGTGCACACAGTATACCAGCATTGTAAGAACTGAGATGTAGCCTGGATCTTTAGATTGAAAATGATCAAGTGGGAAAAAAAAAAAAGTGACCAAGTGACTAGAATTGTATTTAAAAAGGAAAAGGAGAGGGGTGCCTGGGTGGCTCAGTGGGTTAAAGCCTCTGCCTTTGGCTCAGGTCATGATCCCAGGGTCCTGGGATCGAGCCCCACATCGGGCTCTCTGCTCAGCAGGAAGTCTGCTTCCTCCTCTCTCTCTCTCTCTCTGCCTGCCTCTCTGCCTACTTGTAATCTCTGTCTGTCAAATAAATAGATAAAATCTTTAAAATAAATAAATAAATAAATAAAAAGGAAAAGGAGATATTCTTATAGTTATTTGACTTTCTCTAAAATGCCAAGGGCAAAATCAGGTAAAGATCTAAGAATAAAGGTAAAGATTTAAAAATTAGGTGTCTTCTAAGATGCCTCTAAGATTTAGTATCGCAGAAAACTTTGAAACCCTTATAAAAATACACATAAAATTTATAGTACATAGAAATAATGAAGGCTACTACCAGCAGAAACTTTCCAGCAGTGTGAACTGTGATTTTATAACACTATGTAAATATGTCCTATGACCTTTCAGAGGTGTCAGCCAGAATGTTGGGTAAGCAAAGTGTTTGTTACAGTTGGAAGAGAGATGTTATGTGCCAATAAAAGTCATGTCGCTGCACAGATTATATTCTTCAGCTTGTCATCCTTTCAGCATATGTCAGTTAAAAAATGTGTGAGTAGTGACATCAGTCATAGTAGTTCATTTTTTTTTTTAGATTTGCACCACAAACGTTAAGTTGTACAAGTTAAGAAATACAATAGATACAGCAATGAAGGAAGCTGAAGATTAAAAATTAGTGACAAAGGGAAAGATCTTTGCATTCCTTAATTTAGGGAGATATTTGAATATTCCCAGCCTTCAGTGTATGTTTGCTATATGGAACTAGTCTGTAACCACTACACTGATTAAAAATAAAAGTTCAGACTCATATTTGGGAGAATTGTTTTGAAAGTATTGAAGTTTAACATCCAAAACTAATGATGTACTATATGTAAGCTAATTGAATATAATAATAATTTTTTGAAAGTACTGATGTTTACATTGCTATGATAAAAAGTAAATTGCAGTGGAAGTTACACAACCAATTAAGTAGATTTTTAAAAATAGAATTTACACTGTGTGAATATGTATTTCTTTCTTATGAATGACAATATATTGTATCCAAATCTAATCTAGTCGAGAGAAATTAAAATTCCTGGCATTGTGTTTTATGAAGGAAAACACTGACTTTCTATTACTTCTTAATATGTCACTCTGAAAATGCAATGAGTTTAAATAAAACAATTAGCTTAAGGACATGAGCTGTAAAATATTGTTTATTTAATTCTCTTGAAGCTTTCATTTACATAATGCATTTATTTCATGTGCATTCTTTTCCAATGTATGATGTAGATTATAAGGGATGATATTTTAGAACAACTAAATGTATTTCCAAAAAAATAATTGGAAAAGATAATTGTGGATTGAGAAGGACAGCAATGTCTTTAAAGTGTCTTCACATTGATTCTTCATGGTCACAGGTGAACTTTTATTTTGAGAGAAAAATGGTTAGAAGTGATTTTTTTCCTTTTTTTTCTTTTTTAAGAGATTTTACTTATTTATTTGCCAGAGATAGAGAGAGAGATTCCCCATAAGGGGCTCAATCCCAGGACCCTGAGATCATGACCTGAGTCAAAAGCAGAGGCTTAACCTACTGAGCCACCCAGGAGCCCCAGTAGTTTTTTGTTTTTTTTTTTCTAAAAGTTTAATATAAGAATTTTTGGACTTAATCTGATTGTAGTCATCATTTTTCAATGGCAAATAGGGGGGAAGTGATTTTTTTTTTTTTTTGGTAAAAATATTGTGTATTGTGATAGGATATAAAAATATAAAAGCCAAGAAGTATTAAAAAGTTCAAAGCTGGGGCCACTGGGTGGTTCAGTTGGTTAAGTGTCTGCCTTCTACTCAGGTCATGATCTCAGGGTCCTGGGATGGAGCCCTTTATTTTCATCAGGCTCCCTGCTCAGTGGGGAGTCTGCTTCTCCCTCCTTGTCTGGCCATCCCTCCTGCTCATGCACACTTTTTCTAAAATAAAATCTTTAAAAAAAAATAAAAAGAATTTGGCTAATTTTATTCATTAAAAAATGCTGCCATATATTACACAATAAAACATAGAAATTCACGTAACCAGAAATCACAATAAATCAAAAGATGAAAAATATATATTTAATACCCAAAACAAAAAAAATTAAATATAAAATATGCTATGAGAATGAAAACTAATGAAAACATTATTTGTTATTTAGGATAGGTGTAGCTAGGTATAGCCAATCTAATTTATTACAAATAAACTGTTAGTGAGCTTGTTTAAAAAAAAAAAGTACATATATATGTATGTCTAATATATAACAGTTAAACAAATACTTGCTAAAATGGATTGTTCCTTTAGAAGGACATGTCTTTTTTACTAACCTATGAAAGTTTTGCTCTTGTTGCTTAGTTTGATATTATTTTTTTTACTCTTAACTATATAGTTTATAAAAGATATACCACCATGCATTATCAAAGACTTCAGTAGAGTTTCTTAGATTAGGTTTTTATATAAGCTTTTACTCTTTAGCCCCAAAGAGTCAGATTATAAAAGATAATTAAAGATAATTCGGATACTGAATTCAAGTCAATTGAATAGCGATAAAACAGTTTAGAACTAATGTTGAATGAGATGGCATTAATTTTATTTAGTCTGGACAAAAATCCTATTTGATACACTGGAATCCAATATAATTCAACCATTGAATAACAAGATCATGTAAGTGTCCATACCCAGTGTTTCTACTAAGTAACAATGCCAAATAAATAAAGTAAAAACAGCCTAACAGTAAAAAGGTTATAAGGATTTGAGAATGAACCTTCAACATTAAATGAGTCCATTTAACTATATTCATGAATCTGAATTATTGACAAATATTGTTTAAATGTAAGCAGAATAGAAGCAGCTGCAGCTTTGGTAACTGAAACAGAATATGGTGTCATGGTCCCCGTTGAAATGCTGGCAGAGTTCTGGCAGGAATTTGGCAGGGACAGTTGATTGCAGGATTTAAATGTAAAGATACAACATCAAGTGAGTTTAACTCCAGGGAAATTAAAAAGATATAGAGTAATTCTCTGAAGAAATTATACACTGTTTGGGGGAAGCAAATTTTTTATAGTTTCGGTAATCATCCAGGGCAAGCATTTATTTAAGAAATACCACCTGTGGGGCAGGTGGCACTAGTTTTCAAGCAAGCATGCAACATGCAGCTTCATCCAAATATGTGCCCAAGAGGAACAGACTTATATAGACTAAGGCAGAAGAAACACACATTGGACAACCAAGCTGATAGTTTTCAGTATAAAAAGTGACAAGAGCTATATAGATAAGATAAAACACAAATTAAAAAAAATGGTTAAAGATGTGGGAAGAACTATAAGTTAATTTATAGGTGAAAATACATGAAAAAACTTCCTTAGAGATCAATGCCTACACAAGAGGTTTACTATATACTCTTTAGTATATAGTAATATAGTGATGTAAGAATTATAGAAGTATAGGATTAAAAGGATATTATGCAGAAATAAGCAATAGGACAAATGTAGAGTTGATGCAAGTAAAAATTATGATTGACAAGGAAACCAAAGTTTCAAAAGAAGTATAAGAAACTATCTACAAGATAATTCTCTTAAAATTAGGAGCAAAGATACGAGTAAGGAAAATATATGAGAAATGGTAACAGATAAAAGATACAATAACTGAAAATAACAATCTAAGAACTTGTAAGAAAAGAGATTATCAATCAAATAATAAAGTTTCCAAGAACATTTGGAGAATAGCTTTCTAAGAAAAAGGGTCCACTGCGTACTGTATCAAATAATCGGACACATGGTAATTACTCATTTATGGAGTCTCATGTCTACAAGAATAAAGAGAACCCAAGTGATTCATGTCATTTACAAAGAAATACATGTCATGTTGGCACAAGTCTTGTTATCTGCAAGTCCGGATGCCAGAAAATTATGCAACAACTCTTCAAACTTTGAGATGAAAATGGACTGCATATGGATTATATTAAAGTCCACAAAAATTGAAATAAGTCAAAGATATGAAGAGAAAAGATATGAGAACCAGAAATAGTCACTCCCATGTGGAAAACCGTGCAGGGGGTAATATAGAGCAATAGCTTTAGTGCAGTTCTGAAGAGTAAATAGGTCAAATTAGAGGTGGAAGACAGGACACTAGGGAAGAGGTCTACAGGAAGGAAAACAGGATTCCGCTAAACATATGCTATGTTACCAATCTAGATAAGTGCAGAAATAAAGCAGACCTGTTTTTGTAAATAGAAAAAATAAGGTTAATTTCAAAATATCACATACACTCCCCCCCACACACTCATACATGCACAAACACAAATGGCATAAAAGAAAATGTTAATTCATATTCAAAGCAAACAAATATGTAGCAGGGTTTTCGGTAAGTGAGGAGTGTTAAAAAGAAAGGTGGGGGGGACGAATATCAAGATCTCAAGCAGACTCTGCCCAGCTTCTCCATCCCAGGACCTCAAAATCATGACTTGAGTGGAAATGAAGAGTTGGACTGAAACTTCCTTCCAATTATATGTAATTATGTTGCTTTTCTGGCTCAGATTTCAGGAATGCTATTCATTGATAATACCCATGCCTTTGAATGACTTTTATCCTAAATTTTATTGCAGGTCATCTGCTTTATGTATAAAAATGTTCTATAGAGTATATTTCTATGATTTTATGTATTTTACCATAAACATACGTTTAGTTAAATTTTATAAATTTTAGATTTTTCTATATGACTCTAATGTAGTATATTATTTTCATTAAATACATTATGTTATTTTTTAAATTCTCCATATATTCCATCATAATTACTAATATGACAAAGAAAATACTCTAGTTCTCCACTGTCTCCTGTTTTCTAATGTTTTATTTGAAGTTTTTGTGTTAGTATTTATTAACGTGATTGCAAAGGTTTTCTTGTTTTTAGATAGTTTTGAATATGAGTCATACATGATTTATAACATAATCTGTTAAGTGTTCATTCTGTTTACTCTGGAATATTATCATACACATGGGATTTCTGCATCTTATAAAGTTGCAGACTTTGATTCCAATATGTAGTTTATATATAGGGGCTATTCTTTGGTATACAGTGATGATTAGAAAACATCGGGTACTGGAGACAAGAAAGAAAGCTTGATTGACAAGACCACAGATGGGATCCTGGAGGAATTAGATATAATGGATTGTAAGTCAGTATAATGCCAAGGGCTTCTTGAAGCCTGTTGAAAGGAAGGCAGTATTTGAAACTAAATAATAATTCATGAAAAAATAAAGGCAGAAGATTCCACGGGTGGAATGTAAATATATAGAAAGTATTTATTATATTAGTGGGTGAAACTTCCAAGCAACCAACTAATCATATAAAGATTTCTCAGTCAGCAAAGCTTCCTACTGGGAATATAATAGAAGCCGAGGCTATATGTGGTCTAGTAATTCCTGCCGGTAGTGAGTGCCCCGTGGCTGAGAATGCGGGGAACAATCTCAGTATACAATAAAACAACCTCCTGGTAGTTACATGTCTCCAAACAATAAAGTAGGCCTTTGAAAAATAGTAGGCTCTTGTTATGAGCAGATTCTTTGACAAATTATAAAAGATAATAAGTTATAAAGGGCTTTTCTATGTAAATAGAAAGATGATTCCTGATTCCTGTCATTTCTGATTCTTTTTTTTTTTTTTAATTGAAGTCTGCATAGGAAGCTAGCATGCACCAGGCTTAACTGACTGATTTTTAAAATTTAAAAGAAGAAAAAGAAATGAAGACCTAAAATAACCTGCTGGGCACCTGGGTGGCTCAGCCAGTTAAACACCTGGCTCTTCGTTTTGGCTTCAGGGTCCTGGGATCAAGCTCTATGTCAGGTGTGTGGTCTGCTTAAGGACTCTCCCTCCTCTCTCTCTCTCTCTCTCTCTCTCTCTCTCTCTCTCTCTCTCTCCTTCTGCGCCTCACCCTGTTGTGTCCTCTCCCTTTCAAATAAATAAATATTTAAAAAATAAAATAAGCAACTACTAAAGTTCATAGAAAGTTCAAAAAAATCAGACAATTTTTATCATTCACTCAACTACAATTGCACACAAAAAAAGCAATATTACTTAATGGTTGCAGTACTGGAATTGAATATTAAGCAGAAATAAAAGAATGGGTCTATATTTTTTTGTTTTTGTTTTGTTTTGTTTTGTTTTGCCAAATACTGAGGAGGGAAGTATCTTTACATGGTAACATCACTTTTTCAGTTTGTTTCATCTTACTTTTTCATCTTATTTTTTTAAATTTATTTTTTTTTATTTTTATAAACATATAATATATTTTTATTCCCAGGGGTACAGGTCTGTGAATCGCCAGGTTTACACACTTCACAGCACTCACCCCAGCACATACCCTCCCCAATGTCCATAACCCCACCCTCCTCTCCCAACCCCCCTCCCCACAGCAACCCTCAGTTTGTTTTGTGAGACTACGAGTCACTTACGGTTTGTCTCCCTCCCAATCCCATCTTGTTTCATTTATTCATCTTATTTTAAATTAGAGTTGGAGGGACGCCTGGGTGGCTCAGTTGGTTAAGCAGCTGCCTTCGGCTCAGGTCATGATCCCAGCGTCCTGGGATCGAGTCCCACATCTGGCTCCTTGCTCATCAGGGAGCCTGCTTCTCCCTCTGCCTCTGCCTGCCATTCTGTCTGCCTGTGCTTGCTCTTTCTCCCTCTCTCTC
This sequence comes from Enhydra lutris kenyoni, assembly GCF_002288905.1. Lineage (NCBI taxonomy): Eukaryota > Metazoa > Chordata > Mammalia > Carnivora > Mustelidae > Enhydra > Enhydra lutris. The sequence goes on along the minus strand of NW_019154086.1, from coordinate 90,938,552 downwards.
TGACAAATAAATAAATAAAATCTTTAAAAATAAATAAATAAATAAATAAATAGAGTTGGACATCCTTGTTTATCCTGTTTGACTAAAATATCTTTCCTTATTGTAGACAAATATTGAAGCTTCCTTAATGATAAATTTAATGCAAATCAAAATGGCTGAGCTTTAAAACTAAAGTTGTTACTTAAGTATGTTTCTAGGGATACCTTTATTTCACTGGTTTCTTATATTCCTAGTGCTCGCCATCAACTTATCCTGAAAAGGAATAGCAAAGTAGGATTTTATTTTACTATAAATGAAAAAAAAAAAGGAACTGTTGCATAAAAGGTGGCTTTTTTGTTGTTTGTTTGTTTGTTTTAGATTTTATTTATTTACTTGATAGAGGGAGACACAGTGAGAGAGGGAACACAATCAGGGAGAGTGGGAGAGGCAGAAGCAAGGTTCCCATTGAGCAGGGAGCCCGATGTCAAGCTCAATCTTAGGACCCTGGGATCATGACCTGAGCCAAAGGCAGGTGCTTAATGACCAAGCCAAGGGTGGCTTGTTTATACCATCTGAATTTGAAGAACATCAGTTTTCTTGGTTCATAATACAAATGATCGGTAACTATCAAACCTAAAGGAAAATATGTTTGCTAGAATTCACGTAGTTTTCTATTTAATGTGCTTCAGAGATTGAAAATAAATTATTTAAAGATATACGTATTTTATGTTCTCCGATTTAATAGTTCCCAAAATAAGTCATAACCCATCAAATATTTTAAACATGGCTCTTATTTCAAGCTTTTATATCAACATTTTATAACTTTTTATTAATTGCATGTTTTATATTCATAATAGCTTGGTGAATATTTTTTAATTAATTTATGGCATTCAACTTTGAAAAATAAATATTTGACAAATTTTACAAAAACATAGTAATTTATCTACCTTTTTCATTTTTTTACAGTAGACACTCTGGTGTGGAGCTATTGTAGCAGCAAAACTTGGATACATGGATACATGGATACAAAACCTGGATACATAGATTTTTCCTTATTCAGATACAGGTTAGATTCACTGCATGTAAATAACATGGCATATAGAAAAATCTAAATACATAAAATTTGGTGGGTTTATTATTAATTTAACCTCAGTTGTAATTTAACCATGAACTTTTAAGTAATTTATGCAAGTATAAATACTTATAAGCTTGAGGAGTAAATCTTCTGGTTCTGTGTTTTAATTCTCTTAAGTCATCACAAGTTTGGGTAAATGAAATTTGAACCTGAGAAACTATTTGTTAAATAAAAGTAAAATGACATGAAATTTCAAAATATACCTGAAAACTCTTTTTAGGCAGACATAATGTCATTTACATTAGTATGAATAGATTTCTAATCTATAAAGTCTGTCATTTTGATAGTTTTGCTTTATTTTCAACTCTACTCAAGTAATTAGTGAATTCTCCAAATTTAAGAAATAGAGAATTGTTTTATAACTGATATTGAGGTTTGTTTGTTTGCTTTCTGTTTACATATAGACCCAAGAAAGAATCCAATCCTTTATTCCCTCTCCAACGAACTTTTTAGACTTCAAGATCTTGAGCACAAGTAGTCTTGAGAATTACTGGATATAAGAGCATGTCATATACATAAGAATATTAAGCACCAAGGAAATCGGGAGACTGTCCTGCAATATTCAGTATTTATATTATTGAGATTATTTCTTTATTTGTTCCATAACTGAAAGACTTTACCTCCCGTTCCCCTTCACCCATTTTGCCTATCCCCCCACCTCCCTCCTCTCTGATAGCTTTCAGTCTGTTCTCTGTATTCATAGGTCTGATTCTGACTCTTCTTTGTTTATTGATTTGGTTTTAGATTCCATGTATGAGTGGAATTTGACTTTTCGGTTTTAGCAAGTATGTTTAAGATCTGTATCATTTAGAATGGAATACTATTTGAATTATTTCTTTGTAAATAATAACATTATAAATCTTACAAGGGGTTCAAAAATAAAATATTCGGCACATTTCATATTGGATTTTGCTGGCTTTTTCCTACTTTCTATTGATCTAGTTTTCAGTGTTCATTTATTCAACTAGTAATATAGTACTTTATAGTATTTTGACATAATTAAAAATGTATTTCCAACTACAGAAAGAATTTCTCTTACAAGGTAAAGAAACCCAATTAAGCCTGTATATCATGGAAAAAAGTTGTGTGACAACAAAATATTCCAATATATTAAAATGTCTGCTTCTCTAGTCATGTCAATAAGAATTTTTTCAGTTTTGTTCACTATTTTACTTCAGTGGCTAAAATTATGCCTGGCACATACTAGGCACTCAATAAATATTTGTTGCAAGAATAAAAAATCAATGAACATTTTTTTTCAACCCGATCACTACTTTCATCACAATAGTCAATTTGTAACTAGTGCAACTTAATTTTACTATGTTAAGCATTCGCATGTACCAAATTCTGGAAAGTGATTTAAATCATTAACACATATAGAAAACAAGGAAAAAAAACACCCTACACTATTAAAAACTAATGTATATACTAAGCATACAATTAAATTAATATGTAAATTACAATATGTAAGATGTGAACTTTAGAAAGAGAAACAGAACATAATTATTGGCTGTGGAATATGGACATGAAATGACTCCACAGTACTCTAAATTATATTCTCTCAATCTGTCTCTTCGTCCCCCTTCCTCTCTTCTCTCTGTTTCTCTTTCTCACACACACAAATTCACTCGAGAGACAGTCATATATTTCTACACGTGAGCCATTGTGCTAAATGTTCAGAATAAGGCAGTAAACAAATAAATAAAGACTGTCCTAATGGAGTTTATATTCTAGTGGTTGAGGCAGATAATCCAACAATTATGTAAACTACCACTTGTGTGACAGGCTAATGGTAAGGCAAAGCAATCGCAGATATGAAGCTTATTAGCAAGGAAGTGTAGATTCTGAAGAAAAGTATCTGATGGCAGAGGTTAACTAAAAATTTTTGGAAACCCATCCATATTAACAGTTTATTTCTAGTGTGGAACTTCTTAGACTATTGCAAAGAAAACCTATTTTGTAAATCTGTAAGAGAAAGCCATAGTAAATAGCATTTGCCAAATTAAAAAGCCATAAATGGAAATGTTTGGTATTTAAAGGAATGTCAAGAAGACTAAGAAAGGTAGAATAAATTAGAGGAAGAGTAGAAACATGGTTTGAAACAATGATTTTGTTTTTGAAGAGGTATAATGTATTTATCAAAAATTCTTTTTTATTCTTTAAGAGTCACAAGAGCACATGGAAAGAACCCCGATTTTATTTTAAATATAATGCCATTTGGCTTTAAGCAGGAACTGGCTTGACCCAAAGACTACACTGAGGTCTTTGTGGAGAAGAGACTGCAAATAAGTAAAAAAATGAAAGCTGAGCAATTGGTAGGAGGGCTATTAAGGCTGACCAGGTATGAAAAGATAATAGAGTGGGATTGGGGTCCTAGGGATGGAATTGGTGAAAAGTGATCTGATTTATAATACAACTGGAAGATGTGAGATTTTGCTGATGAAATGAACTATACAAGAGAGAGTATAATATGTATTCTAAGCTTTTAATATGGGAAAAACCCACAATAGAGAAACTGAAAGAATCACAGATTTGAGGCAGGGAATCATGTTCATTTAAAATTACTCATTAGTCATCCAGGCAGGTGGATAATAAGTTTGCAGTTTCAAGACCATTTCAGGACTTGAGAGAGATATTTGGGCATTTGGAAGCATATGCATGGTATTAAAACTGTATAACTAGATGAATTCATTCAAGTGGTGGGTAGACAGAGAAGCCATAAAATGTGAACTCATATTCCTAGAGAACTCCAATAATTAGGGTCAGAAAGAGGAGGAAATTCAGCAAACAAGATTGAAAAGTAGTACTCATCAATGAGAGGGTTACCTGGGCACGATGGTATCTGTGAAACCAGATAAAAGTATTTTAAGGAGTCCTCAATAGTTTCAAATGGGTTGAGAATATGTAGGGCATCCAAGAATGTATAAAGCAGTTTCAAATTCATAATCTCATTGAATAACCAAATAAACATCACACAATATTTATTTCTATTTCCATAGTATAGATTTAAAAAATAGGGTCTGAAGAAGCCACATAGTTAAGCTATCAAGTAACGTAAGGAAGAAATTAACTCAGGTTTTGATTCCCTAAGTGCACATCCCCAAAATAATAGATCCTGTCACTGTTATCTCCCATTATGTACACCTTAAAATGCCTTTCTTGCATTGATACTAAGTTTAAGGTATTCTTGAATATCAACATCCATATGCAAAAAAAAAAAAAAAAAAAAGACTCCAGGCACAGATTTTACATGTTTCATAAGTCACTTCAAAATGTATTGCAGACTTAAATGTAAAAATCAGTGGGGCACCTGGGTGGCTCAGTGGGTTACAGCCTCTGCCTTCAGCTCAGGTCATGATCCCAAGGTCCTGGGATTGAGCCCCGCATCAAGTTCTCTGCTCAGCGGTGAGCCTGCTTCCCCCCTCTCTCTCTGCCTGCCTCTCTGCCTACTTGTGATCTCTGTCAAATAAATGAATAAAATCTTTAAGAAAAATGTAAACATCAAAACTATAAAACTTCCAGATGACAACAGAGCAGAAAACTTGCATGACTTTGGATATGACGAAAACTTTTTACATATAACACCAAAGGCACGATCCACAAACAGTATATTGATGAACTAGACTTCATTGAAATTAAAAACTCTTGCTCTGTGAAAAACAATGTCAGGAGAATGAGAACACAGTCCTAGATTGGGAGAAAATATTTGCAAAATACATATCTGCTAAAAGACTGTTATCCAACATGCACAGACTTCTGAACAACTCAACAATAAGATAACAAAAAACCCTATTAAAAAATAAGATAAACAACCCTATTAAAAAACAGCCCTATTAAAAAATTAAAAAATCTTAACCACAGAAGATATACAGATGGCAGAAAAGCATATAAAAAGATGCTTCACCTCATATGTCACCAGGGAAATGCAACTAGAATAACAGTGAGGGGGATGCCTGGGTGGCTCAGTTGGTTATGCATCTGCTTTCAGCTCAGGTCATGATCCCAAAGGTCCTGAGATCAAGCCCCACATTAGGCTCTTTGCTCAGCAGGGAGCCTGCTTCTCCCTCTACCTACCACTCCCACTGCTTGTGCCTACTCCTTCTCTCACTTTCTCTCTGACAAATAAATAAAATATTAAAAACAAACAAACAAACAAAACAGTGAGGTACCACTACACACCTATTATTATGTCCAAAATCCAGAACACTGACAACACCAAATGCATATGAGGAATGGAGCAACAGGAACTTTCATTCACTGCTGGTGGAAATATAAAATGATCTAGACACTTTGGAAAACAGTCTGGTGATTTCTTTCAAAACAAAACATATCCTTACCATACGATCCAACAGTTGCATTCCTTGATATTTACACAAAGAATTGAGAACTTATGTCTGTATAATCACCTTAACATGAAAGTTTAAGGCAGCCTCATTCATAACTGCCATAACTGTGTATTTAACTCTTGTGGTAAAATATATGGTTAAAATAAAGTATGAACAAGGGTTGGAAAAATTTTTAAACACTTGCTTTTTTTCAAGTATGTAGTTATTTACCTGTTAATTTTAATATCCATTTAGAGTAATTAATGCTCTGTATTCATAAATAATCTATGCTTATAAACACATTTTTCAAGTACACGTATATACTTATATATACATGTATATATACATGTATATATAATATATATGAACCAATCTTATTGGCATGTGATATATTTCTGCATTTTCAGACTTCCGTTTTGATTTAAATTGAAGCTAATTTTCAAAAGCTTAATTTTCTGCATATCTCACAATCAAAGATTCTGAAAGAAAGAGAACATCGGAATATAATTTTATCTTAACTGAGATTCTTAAAACCGATAATCCTCTGCATTTTTGTGGATTAAAGGTTTTTCTAGTACACCTTTGGACCTTTCTTGTTTTTATTGTTCTCTCTAGTTCTTTCTCCACTTAATTTGGTGAATTCTTGTTTTTTTCTCCATTTAATTTGTGCATTCTTGTTTCACTTTTGCCAATTGGCTGTATATTTTATTTTTGTGATCATAAGCCTACATGTGTAATTATCTGCACCCCTTAAGGAAGTTACCCGAAAGCATCTGTCTTGCTTTAAAATAGGAAGAAAAAGCCTTCAGTTTTGTGGTTATAAGACTTAGGAGATAGGAAACCATCCCCAGAAAAGCACTTTCTGTCACATCTTATTGCTTCATACCCTTTTGATTGCATTGGGAGAAATGAAACGATATAGAACCTTCTGGAGCTAGATTGCACAGGAAACAATTGGTATATTAGAAAGCTATTACAACTAAAATAGTTTCTGGAAATGTTACTGAAAGTATTTGAGTAAAGAATAATTGAGCTTTGATGGGGGGGGGGGGGTTGGGAGAGGGGCGGTGGGGTTATGGACATTGGGGAGGGTATGTGCTATGGTGAGTGCTGTGAAGTATGTAAACCTGGCGATTCACAGACCTGTACCCCTGGGGATAAAAATATATGTTTATAAAAAATAAAATTAAAAAAAAATAAAAAAAAATAATTGAGCTTTTTGATATTAGAAAATAACTTAAATGTATTTGAAAGAAAATGCTAGCGCTTGTTTTAATAATGAAAGTAGAAAAACATGAAGCTAGAGTTTTGTGTTCTGATATGTGGCATCTAAATTCTCATCGTATATACAGAACTGAGTACATTGCTTTCATACATTTAATATTAATAACTTCTATACAAATTACTTTGCATATACATTTCTGTTTTTAATTAGCTGTTTCTTTTAGGTATAGAAATTTTTATATCATTTTCATATTGTAAACATGCCCCAAAGACAGTTATTTTAAACTTCTTAAATAATAATGACAACTGATATATTTTTGTTCTTTAACATATGACACAATATCTCCTCACACTATATTAAGGCAAGATGAGTGATTTGAACTTTTGTGCACCCTTTCTTGTATATGATGTCATCGCTGATGCTAAGTGAGGACGGACTTGACAATATCTAAGCCCTAAATTTTCTTGTTCCCATAATATAATAGATCAAAATAAAAATCACAGGAAACTGATAATACTTGACGGAGGAAAACATGTCAGACTTCTGTTTTAATTTTTTCTAGCCACACATGCTTGAAATAAGCTTTACAAGAAGAGAACATAACTTTTGATGCATGCAATGGATTGGTTAGTGCATATTTAAGGAAACGTAGGTACTCTTCTTCTGTGAAGGACAACTACATTCCCTAACTGAACCAAAAGACAGACAATACATGCATATATTTTCCAAACCAACCAACCACACAGATGTAACATTGTTACAAGAAGTTATCCACTGAAGCACAATTAAATAAACAAAAGCAATAAAGTGAGAACATTGAAGAATACCTATTATAGATTAAACAGATAATGTTATCTGAATTTTTGTAGCCTTAATACACCTGTGTTCCTGAGAGAATATTTTCCTCTAAATTACTTACATTCCTATTCCTGTTCTTCCAATTCCTTGTTAAGTACAGCCAACAATTAGAATATCAACAAAGGAAACAAATTGAAACAAAATTACCCCAGAAGTTTTTGTGTATTGTAACTCCTATAATGCTCTGTTTTTCTTTTAACTATTCAAAGAAAGAAAAGCAACATGAGCAGAAGGAAAAAATCATCTCTCATATTTGTTAAAAATTCATGAATAAAATAAAATAAATTAAATGAATGAAATAAAGATGGCAGAAAACATGGGCAAAGAAAAAGGGGGAAAATGAATTATGTCAAGATGATGTAAAAGTGGGCCACTCAGATTCTACATAAACTCAAGAAGCCTATCACACAAAGAGTGATTAACTCCGAATCACTCCGAAGCCATTGGGGAAGTTTGATGTTGTTTTGTTTGTTTGTTTGTTTGTTTCCAACAGCAGATTTCTTTCTTTGAGTAGGATTTGCTATGATAGCTAATAGATGATAGAGATTAAAGTAAGGCTGCTTAGCTTGAAGCAGATGGGTGAATGAGGCCCCATAATTCATACCTCCATGACTGCTAAGGGCTCTATGTATTTTGGAATAGGCCCCTTTGCTAGTGATTTCTTTTGGTCAGGAATATAACCCACACTTTCTGCATTTAAAAAAAAAAATTAGGCTTTCACTTCTTATTTCCTTAAAAATAGAATGTAATAAAAAATAAGGTATATGGAAGAGTAAAAAAATATTTTTTCTAACTGCTATAATGAAAAGTTGACATCCAAGGGCAGAAATTTTGATTTGTATTAATACTTAGTTTTATATAATCTGAATGCTAATAAAACTAGAAATTATTTTCAGTTTTAGGATACTGCTTTCTGGGGTCCTTACACATTAACACCCTTTGCACGTTGTTATTTTGTAAGATGGCTAAAAATTAACACTTAGAAACAGTTTCTTTTTCTGGTGTGAGAAGACAGTTTTAGTAAAGCATGGGGACAAGACCTATGGGCAGAAAGGTTAGAAAGGTTAGAAAGACCCGTGCCTAGAAATAGTTATTTTTCAACCATTTCTTGGAAAGCAAAAACAAATCCTAAATTTAAGAACAAACCATGGTAATATGTTTAGAGCAATATTTAAAAAGTATTCATGCTCTGTTAAGTTGCAAACAGAAAGATAAAATGTTAGCAGTTTATTTAGTAATGGTTTATGTAATTAGAAAAATAGGTTTTTTTAATACATGGAATTTATTTTCATGAATTCCCTATAAGATACTATGATATTTGCCTTTAGCTTTTCTCTAAGTAGTTTTTGTTTTATCATCTAATTTTCATATTAGTGCCTTATAGTACTGATTAAGGCCTTACCTAATTAAACTTATATATCAAAAATATTTTTTCAAAAGAATATACATGTAAAATTTAATGTGGACAAGAACCAAACGATAAATGATAGTAAGTTTAGCAAGACTTTTTTAAAAATTGTCTATTAACAATGAACTGGGAAAATTTTAATATATTTAGAAGTGATAAAACATATAATACTGTTAATATGAATCATACTTATAAATGAGCTATATTTTTATCAGTCAAAAAGAAACTATGGATTGTAACTTCAGTTATCTAAAAAAAACACACAAACAATTCAGTGGCAAACATTAGAAATAGACATTAACAAACACAAATTTATTTTCAAGACTAATATATTCGCATATTTCTGTTGAATAAGGAGTGATATGCAGAAAGTATGAAGGCACGAAATTCCCACCCATATTATTTTAAATAAAAAATTCTATAAATCTGACCTATTGACAAGTAATAGTGAGAGGATTAAAAATATCAGTGTGTTGGTGTTTGTAGCTTTCCTCTGCACTCCTATCAGAGCATTTGGACATCACCACAAAGCTGCTTTCATCACCTCTGTGTGGACAACAGAGCCGATAAAAATTGGGCAGAATTCATGACAATGTGGATGGACCTAGAGAGTATTGTGTAAAGTAAAACAAGTCAGTGAGAGAAAGACAAATACCCTATGATTTCACTCATATGTATAATTTAAGAGACAAAAGAGATGAACATATAGAAGAAAAAAAGAGTGAGGCAAACAGTAAGAGACTCTTAAATATAGAGAATATCCTGAAGTTTGCTGGAGGTGAAGGGTGGGGGGATGGGGTAAACGGGTGATGGGCATTAAGGAGGGCACTTGTGAAGAGCACTGGGTGTTATATGCAAGTGATGAATCACTAAATTCTACTCCTGAAGCCAATATTACACTCTATGTTAACTAGAATTTAAATCAAAACTTGAAACAAAACAAAAAAAAGTGTATATTAAAAAAATGGTGGGCAGGGGGCGCCTGGGTGGCTCAGTGGGTTAAGCCGCTGCCTTCGGCTCAGGTCATGATCTCAGGGTCCTGGGATCGAGCCCCGCATCGGGCTCTCTGCTCGTCAGGGAGCCTGCTTCCTCCTCTCTCTCTCTACCTGCCTCTCTGCCTGCTTGTGATCTCTCTCTGTCAAATAAATAAATAAAATCTTTAAAAAAAAAAAAAAAATGGTGGGCAGAATCCAGAGCAAGCAGCCTGAGAAGAAACCCTAAATTTCTAGGGATAGGAGTAGTAGAAAAACAGTTAAGAGGGGAAAGGTTCCCAGGATTTTGGATTACCAGAGTGAAGGCAAAGAAATTTCCACAATACTCTTAGTAGAACATTTCCTGTTAATCCTTTCAGGTTTTCAGAGAATATATTAATGACTGAAATTTCTGTTGTGACCACATTAAAAAAAAAAAAAAAAAAAAAAAAAAAGGAGTTACCACTCCTTAAGTGAAATGTGAGAGTTTTACCTTTATATGCCAAATATAAGTCAAAGAGGCAAGAATTTTGGAAATCTTTAGAACTTCGTATCCCGCGATTTATTTTCAGCCTCCATCCCAGTGCCTTTTGCCTTCTGTCACTTGACGTGACTGTCTGGACCCCTACTGGGTTATAGGACAGTCATAGCATAGTCTGTGTTCCGGGCTGTCCCATGTAATAACACCCAACACCCACTTTCTTTTTTCTTAACCATGTTTAAGGGTGATTCTGATACAAGTCTACTGAGTTCTTGAAAACACAAAGAAAATATATCCAATGTTCTGCAGGGTTCTGGTGAAACTCCATTTCCTAAGGTTGAGGTAGGCACAAGTACCTCCCAACCTTTATGGCTGGCACTGAGAAGAGAGAGTGGGGTGCAAACACAATCGGTGGCTGTATTGTATTAGTACACTTTTCAGAGAATTAAAGGCAGTAATCACGAGAATCAATGCCACTATAAATACCCCATCATGGCTACATTAATAGTTCTGCTGAATTTTAGAGTCTTTTTTTTTTGGTAAATTTTCATTCTGAAAATGACTCCCAAGAGATTGCACAGGTAATGCAGAGGGTTCTCATTTACCTTTTACCCAGATTCCCTCTGATGATATCTTATATAACCATGGTACAATGTCAAAACCAGGAAACTGACTTCAGCATAATGTGATTAACATAATTAAAGACCTTATTCAGATTCCCTTTTTTTTTTGCATGCACGGTTTTGTTGGCGTATCATTTTATATAATCTTATCACATATGTGGATTTATATAAGCATGATCACAACCAGAAAACAAAACATGTCTCATTAAAATAAGAAGTTCCCTTGTGTTACAACTTCCTCCAAACCTTAATACATGAAAGACAATAATTTGTTCTCCATTACAATAACTGTATATATAACTTTAAGAAAATTGTATCAATGGACTTACACAGTATGTAAGCTTTTGAGATTGGCTTTTTTTTTTTTTTTCTTTTCCACTTAGCATAATAACCTTGAAATCCTTCAAAGTGGTTGGGTAAATCAACAGTAAATTCCTTTTCGCTGCTGAGTGGTATTCAGTTGCACGGGTGTACCATAATTTATTTTCATGTTTACCCATTAAAGAACATTTGGATTGTTTCTAGTTTTTGGCTTGGTATAGGCCCAAAGTTGCTATGAATATGGATAAAAAAGTTTTTCTATAATGCAATTTTTTCATTATTCTAGTAAAAGTAGCCAACAGTGTCATTGCTGGGTTGTATGGCAAATGCATGTTTTATTTATATAAGAAAGTGCCAAACTGTTTTCTGGAATGATTGTATCATTTTATTGGCCATAAGGAATGTATGAGAGATTCAACTCCACATTATCTCCACCATTTGGAATAATCAGTATTTTTTTTTTAATTTTAACTGTTCTAATATGTGTGTAGTACTGTCTCAACATGGATTTAATTTGCATTTTCCTAATGACTAATGATGTTAGACATCTTTTCATGTGCTTATTTTCTATCCTTTTTAAAAATTTTTTAAAAGATTTATTTATTTGAGAGAGACCGAGAGAGGGAATGAATGGGGTGGGGCAGAGGGAGAAGGGGAGGGAGAATCCTCAAGCAGACTCCCCAGTGAGTGGGAAGACCACAAAGGGGCTTGATTCTAGGACCTGGAAATCAGGACCTGAGCTGAAATCAAGAACCTAACCAATTGAGCTACCCAGGTGCTCCATAAACTCTTATCTTTTTTAGTGAAGGTGTCTGTTTAACTCTTTTGCACGTATTCTAATTGGATCTGTTGTTTTCTCACTGTTGAGTATAGGGAACCCTTTATATAGTCTCGGTAAAAATCCTTTCTTAGACACATAATTTGCAAATTGTTTCTCCCATTTTGTGGTCTTTCTTTTCATCTAATTTATAAGGTCTTTTGCAGCGAAGTTTCTAATTTGGATGACATATAATTTATTGGTTTTTCTTCAGTGAACCTATTTTATTTTAAAGATTATTTGAGAGAAACAGAGTATGTGGCGGGGGGTGGGAAGGACATGGGGGAAAGGAGAGAGAGAGTCTTAAGCAGGCCTCATGCTGAGTGGAGAGCCTGATGTGGGGCTCAATCTCATAATCCTGAGATCATTAACCTGAGATCACTACTTGAGCTGAAATCAAGAGTCTGACACTTCACTGACTGTGCCACCCAGGTGCCCTAATGAACATATTTCCCTTTTTTTTTTTTTTAAGATTTTTATTTATTTATTTGACAGACAGATCACAAGTAGGCAGAGAGGCAGGCAGAGAGAGGAGGAAGCAGGCTCCCCACTGAGCAGAGAGCCCAATGTAGGGCTCAATCCCAGGACCCTGGGATCATGACCTGGAACCAAAGGCAGAGGCTTTAACCCACTAAGCCACCCAGGTGCCCCTAATGAACCTATTTCTATCTTAATTTCCAGTTCTGACTATTTTGTGTCCTGATGTAGGTGATGTTGAATGAGTCACAAACTGGTTTTTGGGAAACTTCCTTGCTTATCTTGCAGATAATATATCTTATATGTATATCTCACTTTGATATATGAATAGTTGATATTTTATTATCTTGGAATTTGTATTATATGTGAAATTTAAATAACCTGTTATAACAGTCATTAATTCTTATAATTTTCATCAATGACTGGTGACAGAACTATCTTTTAAGGGCAAGATAAAGAGAATATATATATAGTATGGTGAGATGAAATGATAGAACCCTGAGGCTTCACCACATTTCAGATATTTCATATGGGAATTAAAGGTGCTACATATATGTAACATATAAGATCATATGATCATAAGCTCCCACTAGTTTATCTTAAGGAATCTTAGAAATTAAATTCATTCCATGTTTAACTGAAAAATATATTGCTAAGATCATTACATGCATATCAATAACTCCATCACACAATTAAGTCTGAGAGTTTGCCAAAAATTCCTAAAATTAAGTATTATCAGTGGATGATGGGAACCCTAAGCTTCTATTAGAACTTTTATGATATACTCATATTTTTCAATTAACAGCTTTTCATCATCCTTAATGGATACTAATTCATACAAAGTCTATGAGGTCAGATACTTTGAGTTTTTCGTTATGGTCTGACAAAGCTATAGCTTAATCTCTTCCTTTTATATAGCTCATAAATTTAGTGATCAAAATGAAGAAACTATATACTGTTGGAGATCATCTTAATGCTTATATCTTATTTTATGAAAGCAAGAAGCTACAAAATTAGAGCAGGTGTAGAAAGAAAACAGTTCTATTTCAAGTACATATTTAATTGACATTAATAGAAAGGATAGTGACTAATAACAATGATTGGCTATACAATCATCCTTATTCAAGAAGTATTTGTATAATGATAACAGAGCAAATTGTCTTCATCATGAGAGATGAGATAGATTTTTATTTTTTAACAGATTGATATGTGACTTTTGACAAGGCACTTAACCTTCGTTGTTCAGGCAACCTTCTGTGTAAAATGTCTGATGATTGGTATTAGTTACCACTATATCTTCCAGTGGCTTTTGATGAAAAATTAGCTACCTGGGTATATATACATATACATATATATGTATATAATATACACTTACTAAGATAGTGGGTAATAACTAGAGTTTTCGTATCCTGTTTGTTACAGCAGGCACTTCAGAATACTGCCAGCATTAAAACTGGGTCATTTATATAGTGTTTATTCTGTCCAAATTGGGATACACTGGTGAGTGAGTGAAATTATTTCCTGACTTTTTTTTTTCCATTTCTTTCGCCATTTATTTAAGATAAATGAGCTAAAATGACAGAGGAAGAGGAATGCAATTGACTTTGTTGTATTAGAATTTTGGCTGAGTGCATTTGGTAATTCAATCAAATCCTTCTGTCAGTACCAATTTGTTATAGCATTTGATAGTCTACTAACAATAAGAATTTTGCCATAATAATCTGACCTTCCACAAACTAGGAATAAATTTTCAGTGCATCAGTTCCAAGAAAACAAGTGGCTCTCTGGATTGGCTAGCAGTTTTCCATTTTACTTTGGCAATTTTATAAGAAAAAAGTAACATTTTAGACTTAATTAGACACAAGGTAGCAATAAGTAGTACTCTTTCTTTTCCTTTGTTTTTAACCTGCAATTCCCTATATATTTTGTATCAGTTTCTATATGTACAGTTATGTTTCTGGATTCTGCTCTCTTCTTTTAATATTTATAAATTTTCTTTCCAAAACATAACTTCCTAATAACCATGATTTTTATTTATGTATTGCTGCATTAAAAATTATACCTAAACTTAGAATAACAACAAATGTTTATTATCTCATACTATTTCAGGGTCATCTATTTAAATATGACTTCGTCATGTGGTTCTCAGTCAAGGTCTCTCAGGAGGTTGTAGTCCAAGTACTGTATGGGCTATAGTGTCAGCCTGGGGGAAGATCTACATCCAGATTTGATCTGTCTTGGTCCCTTACCACCTAGAGTTTCCACCTAGAGTTTTCATGACATGATAACCAGATTCCCATGCCACAGAAAGAGCCATCTGAGGAAGAGTGAGAAAAGCACTCAAGACAAAAGCCACAATCTTTTTACTTTTTCACATATTATCTTAATTAGCATCACATCATATCTGTTCTATGATATTTGTTACATTTAAGTCAGTAAATCTAGGGTCACTTAAGGTGGGAGGATTGCAGTGTGTGAAGACCAAGAAGTGCAAAGCATTGAACTCCATCCTAGAAGCTGCCTACCACAAGGTGTATTTAAAATTAGAATTCCTATCTGGCAGGGAAGTGCAACCAATGTATCCTTCTTTGGGAATATCTTGGCTATCCTTGGGTCTTTATTATTTTATGTAATGTTAATAAGCTTACCAAGTTTCCAAGAGAAAAAAAAAAGTGTATTACCACTTTGATTTAAACTGCATTGAATCTCTGAACCTATTTGAAGGTTGATAAGTTTGTAATGTTGATCATTCTTATCTGTGAAAATGGGTTAAATGTTGATTTTATGCATCCTTTAAAGTCATGCCATAAAATTTAATTTTTTTCTCTTTTAAAGTGCTCATATTGTGTGTTAGATGTATTCACTAATTGTTAATTCATGTATTTATGTAGTTATTTAACATCTAGTATCTCCATCCTTTCTACTAAGTTCATGGATTAAAGAATTGAACACAACAGACAAAAATCCCTACACTTACATAATTTATACTAACTTAAAAAAGAACTAGAACAAGAGTGTAAACAAATTAAGTTATGTTTACAGATTACATAGTGAAAGTGTTATAAAAATAAGATGAGGAGAGAGGAAGAATAAGGAAAGAGAACTTGATTTTAAACACCATGGTTAGGTATCTCCCACTGAGAAGTTAGAATTTGAGAAAAGACTTGAAGCTGATGAGTGAACAATCCAGAAGTATTTAAGGCAGAGAGCCAAGGAAATGACAAATCCTGGAGGACTGTGCAGGCTTGGTTTGATTTAAAAGATTAGTGAAGCCTTTGTGACAAGATCAGAGAGAATAAGTGGAAGATGATACCGGATCTGAGTGGGAAGCCAGATCCTTTCATCCCTGTTATCCATTTTAATAGCCATTAGTTCTTCTCTGATTGAGATAGGAATGGATGGTTTTTGAGCAGAAGAGAAATATAATATGAATTACTGGGGCACCTGGGTGGCTCAGTGGGTTAAGCCGCTGCCTTCGGCTCAGGTCATGATCTCAGGGTCCTGGGATCGAGTCCCGCATCGGGCTCTCCGCTCATCAGGGAGCCTGCTTCCCTCTCTCTCTCTCTCTGCCTGCCTCTCTACTTGTGATCTCTCTCTGTCAAATAAATAAATAAAATCTTTAAAAAAAAATAATATGAATTACTATTATCAAGATCCCTATGGAGGCTGTTGCAGATAACCATGTGGAATGGAAATTTAATCCAAAATGGAGTAACGTATGTGTTAACAAGTCACCAAATTATTGGTATATTAGAAAGGTATAACTAAAAAAAATAAAAAAGTTAAGATATAGTTTATGAAAGAAAAAAGGGTGATTTTAGGGAATTTTACATGAGGAACTAGAAAGATGTATTAGCCATCAACTGATATACAAATATAAGACATATTTGACTTGATGGCAAAAAATTAGTAATTTGCTAAAAATCATCCAGGTGAATTTATGTTTGAAAAATAAGTTTAAAGTCTAAGCTTCTGCATTAATCTTTTACATCTTCTATTCATTATAACTCCAGGATTCCCCTTTTATCCTTTGCTTTGGGTCCTATGTTTTCTTTTTAGTTTTTTTTTTTTTTTTAAGATTTTATTTATTCATTTGACAGACAGAGATCACAATAGGCAGACAGGCAGGCAGAGAATGGGGGGGAAGCAGGCTTCCTGCTGAACAAAGAGCCTGATTTGGGGCTCAATCCCAGGACCCTGAGATCATGACCTGAGCCAAAGAGAGAGGCTTAACCCACTGAGCTACCCAGGTGTCCCTCTTTTTAGTTTTTATTTCATTTTTGTATATGCCATTTTTGGGTCAGAAGCCAGAAATTAATTTAAAAATCAGCAAAATAAGTGAAAAATATCTATTAGAGAGTGGATAATGCACTGCAGATAAATAGAAGGATGTGATAATGCAATACTTAGTGTTTGGTTGAGGAGAGACATTTTCTCTGCAATGGGGCCATTAAGGTTGAGACATGAAAAGATAAGATATCAGCTACATGAAAACCAAGGAAAAGCATATTTCAAGAAAAGCAGCCAAGTATTGGAAAGATCCTGGGGCAGGAACTGCCTGGAGCATTTTTAAAAGCCAGTGCCATTGGAAAATAGTGAGAATGTGGGAGAGTAGACAGTTCTGTAATCCAATTTTAAAAGGTGGTGCTTTATTCTTACTGACTTGGGAAACCAGTGAAACAATGTAAGCAGGGAAATTCTGTAAATAATTTTGTTTGGAATAATTGGCTATGTGGAAAGTGAATTACAAAAGCCTGATAAGAAGCAGAGAGGCCATAATGTATGTATTGAGCAGCTTAGGAGACAGAGAGTAGTGATGTGGATGGTTGCAGTAGATATGGAATATGTGAGAGAATTTAATATACATCTTAAAGAAAGAGATTGAAGAATTTAATGATGGATGAGATAAGGTTTGGGAAAGGGAAGAACCAAAAATATGTCCTTGATTTTTATGTTGGGTAGATGGAATAGGTAAACAGAATCAGGAAAAACTGAGGAGGCATCAGTCACTGGGGAGGGCAGGAATCCATCATTCTGTTTGTGTCTATGTTAACATTAATGTGTTTTAGGTTGTCAAATGCAGATGTCAAGGGAATTTATACATGCAAGATCTGTGGAGATGACGGAGCTGAAAAATCATAGATTAGGGAGTCAATAGTATGTATGGTATTTACCAGCATGGGAAAAAGTGATCAGAGAGGTAAAGCTAGAGAAGCAAAGGCGAATTTTTGCTTAAAAAATACTGTTTAAAAATCGTATCAGCTTATGTACTGAGTTAATTGGGAGTGAAAATACTTAAAAATACTCTAGTATGTTGTATCAAAGACAGCACATTTTTACCTTTTGGTATTTTAAGGACTTTTTAATAAATTTGCTTAAATCTGCTGTCATAACACCCCTTGTACTTAGAGAGAGAGTTCCTACCACATTCTCAACTTTTATTTCTTCAGTCTTTCAAGATACATTTTCTATTACAGCCTGTCTCTAATATTGAGTGAACTTTTACTATAACAAACTGGTCTGAAATACTAACATGGTATAATGTCAAAGATCTTACACCATCTGTCTTTGTACGTACTTTGTATTAATCATTCACCCAAAAGGTTTTCATATATACTTTAAAAGGCCATAGACCTTTAGATCCATTATTATTGTTTGCAATGTCATTGCAATGTAATAAATCATTAGACTATTTATGTATTAAAAAACACCACTGAAAACCTTAAATAAAGCTAGCCAATATAATTGAATTAATGTTGAACATGTTTAAATGAGAATGCATTTATTACTAAAGGAAAACATTAAGGATTAGAATAAAGTTAGTTAGAAATGGAAAGGAAGTCAATTTAGAGTTTCTGACAATACAGAATATATGGGGGTAAATTGTTTGGTGATCCAACTGAAAACAGAAGATTGTGATTCTTAAGGACTTCGAGAAGTTTCAGCTGTATCTTATTAAATTTCTTTAGCACAATCTTTTTGAAAAGTAGAATTGGCTAATTTGACTTTCCTACAGAACCAAGGCTAATCTCTTTAATGTTGGTTATACAGGTTACAGCACTTCCTACTTCTCATTCTTTCCATTACTGAACATATTTGTTCTCTTTTAGACAAGAAGCTCTTTATTATGCTTTTACTTCTCTAAAAGGAGCTTTTGATGTAAAAATGTCTCACATTTGTAATTATAGTCTTAGCAACGGAATATTTAACTCCTTTTCACTTTTAATAATTCATATACACATCTATCTCAAGCCACAGACTGATACTGCTTTTAAAATATTTTGCAAAGTGTACAGGGCAAAAATGCAACATCAATTTATTAGAGTGTGACATTTAAAAACTTTAGTTTCTAAAACCAAATGTAATGAAGAAGGAAATTATCACTTTTTGTAAATCGCCTTCTGTCACATCAAAATATTATGTCTAACAACAAAATATTGTGAAGCCACATGAAATTCATGGATCCTGTAAAATCCCTGTATTTTCTTGAAAGTAATTACACACAAAAAAGGTTATGTGTGATCTTCTCTTGCTTTGCTTTAGATTGTAGATTCTCTTTTTTTAAGTTGATGCTGAAATAGTAAAAACACTAGGTGAAATGATGCAAATAAATAAATTAGTGAATTATTAAAACTAGGGCAATGGAACAGCAACAAAAAAAGTATAAAGGAATGTGGAATAGCTGTGAACAGCATTTTGGTGCTCTTGATATTAATTCAACCAGTTATTATGCAATCCTAGCTATAAAATGGTAGGACAAGGGTATGTGTGTGTGTGTGTGTGTGTGCATACACATGTGCTTATGTATGTATGTTTATTAATGTGTGTATTCTGTGTGCATGTGTGTGTATAAGTGTTGGATATGGTAGTTGCAATGCAAGGGACCTAATTGTTAGTTTCAGAAGAAAGTCATGAATTAATGCCTAAATTATTTTTAAAGGATTAAAGGGGGGGAAAAAGGAAGAATAATGGAAACATGTTATTTTTTAAGTGTTTGCCCAAATACTAATAAGTATGTTATTTAAAACTACTTTGCTTAATACTGAAGAAAAAGTTAATAAGAGCTGAAAGTTTTCCCTTTAGGAGATAAGAATCAAAGGGGTAGAAGTGTGTGGGGAAGAGAACTACTGTTCTGTTTGGGTTTAGTAGCTGTTTATTGTAGGCCACTTTGTTTACACTGTTTCATAAATTTCTGATTTACATATGTCTGGAACTCTTTTCAACTTGTGTGTGTGTGTGTGTGTTTTTTTAAGATTTTATTTGTTTATTTGACAGACAGAGATCACAAGTAGGCAGAGAGAGAGAGAGAGGAAGAGAAGCAGGCTTCCCGCTGAGCGGAGAGCCCAATGCGGGGCTTGATTCCAGGACCGTGGGATCATGACCTGAGCCGAAGGCAAAGGCTTTAACCCACTGAGCCACCCGGGCGCCCCTCAACTTGTGTTTTGCCAGCTAACCATTATGACAACCTCTGTTTTGGCTCAACCAAGCTTAGCCCAAGTAGCAGGCACAACCCAGCATCTCTTTTCCTTATGTCCATAGCAAGTGTCCCTCACCTCCCCCTCAATTTTTTCCTGTGACCTTGAGACATGCAAATCAATGGGCCATGCATATCAGCCTCACATATCTGACCTTGAAGAGACATTAAAGCAAAGTTTTGAGCAATGAAAGATAGAAGCCAGCAGATTAATGCTTATCCTTCCACTCCAGGGCTGGGTTATGACACATACTGTTTCTCAGAAAAATGGTTTCATTTGATACAAACTTCATGGTAACTACCCTGGTAACATCTGGTTTTATTTCCTTACTGGCATTCCCTGTTTTGCTCACCTGTTCCCCGCTCTGGTTTCTTTTGGATTGTATGTCCTAATAAAGTAGTATCCTGAGTGTTTGCCTCAAGGTCTCCTTTGTGAAGAGCCCAAAATAAAAGAACTGATACCAGAAATAAACTGGTGGTAAAATATGGCATGTATTCACTTCGCAAGTGTTAAGGATTTCACCTTTGATTAATTGATATTAGGTGTAAGTGGATGGAGAGGTGCTGGATTTATGGGAACTGTGGCTCTTGAATGGTACGAGAGCAACGATAATGATAATGACTGAAGAGTGGATGGGCTTCTGTTAATGACATTGGAAGGCCTGCAGAAAGAAAATTATAGGCTCAGGGAAAGCCAACTGGAAATTGAAGGTGTGCTGTAAAACTGTAAAAGCAAAGAGCTTCTGTGGCAGTGTTGGGTAGACTGTCATCTCTTATTGGCTTAGGGCAGCTTTTAAGCTTTTATTGAAAATTAAGCCACAGACCTAATTGTAAAAGTAGCAAAGCTGACAATTAAAATTAATAGCTAGCTTTGACAGTGTTCTTATTTTAGGGTAAGTCTCTGATAAGTAAATATTGGAGACTTTCAAACTGGCAAGGAGATTGAGGAAATTGAACCTGAAAATAATCAAACCCTTATATTCCTATGAACCCTCTGGGCCTACATAAACAGAATACCACTTCCAGTATTACGTGTGAGGAATGTCCTCCTGCCTAAACATGTACAGTGACCTCACAGGAAGCAAGTTCCCCACAAGGTGATAGTTTTTTTCCTCAGTGTCTGTCTATATCACTTCTCATTGCCTTTAGGCCATTAATCAGGACCATTCCTCAGAGCCCAGGAAAGGGCTGTGTGATTCATCCATCAAAAAGAAATTTGCCATAGAGTATAGAATCTGGTAAATAAGTCGTTCAAAACCTGGGGCAAGGCTTCGTAAGTAGACTGGAAAGTGTAGGAGTAGGACAGATGAGATACAAGTTTGGGTTGTAGAGAATTTATTGATATGGCCACAACTGTTGCTCACAATACTATATCCTGGAAGGGAAATTGGGCCTGGTCCTCATAGTTTTCTTGAATGTCTCCTCGAAAGTTGAGCATGATGATAGCCTAGAATAAGTGAGGTGAAAATAACAGTACCATCTTGTTGGAGTATTGAGGAAGGGATAAGGAGGTTCAGAGTATATTTAGCACATAACATCTAAGAATTCTGTTTCCTGGATAAGCCCAGAAAATACTCCCTTCACTGGAAAATAAGGAATGTAGTTGAGGGGACTACTGTTACTTTTGATGGACTCCATGGTGGCTATTCTCTGAAGATGAGAGTTAATGTGGGCACTGCTGTCATGGAAATTGCATCCATAATATCACTGATATTGGAGATTTTTAGAATGATAACATGTAAATATCAAAAGTGATGTGAAAAGAATGCCATAAAAGATAAAAGGCCAGAGTTATAATCAAGGTATTTGAACACCAGTGAGCTGATAAAACAGGCTGATTCATCCTGGTGCTCCTAGGGGCATGATAGGTATACAGCTAACTACAGTGTTTCTTGAATTGTCTGAATTCAGTAATAATAAATTAATAACAAGATATACAAACAAACAAACAAACAAAAACAACCAGAGCAAACAACTAAAGTTTAGCACTTCATGAAAAGTTGTCTCCCATGCAGTGCCCAGATGTAAATCTGTCAATCTCTTGATCACAAAATTCTGAGTCCTCTTAAGAAAACAAACACAGGGTGCCTGGTTGGCTCAGTGGGTTAAGCCTCTGCTTTCCACTCAGGTCATGGTCTCAGGTTCCTAGGATTGAGGCCCGAATAGGGCTCTCTGCTCAGCAGGGAGCCTGCTTCCCCCTTTTTCTCTGCCTGCCCCTCTGCCTACTTGTGATCTCTCTCTGTCAAATAAATAAATAAAATCTTTAAAAAAAAATAAAAAACAAACAAACAAAAACACATGCTGGTGCACGTCTGTTGCTTATGTATGTTCCTTGCAACCTACCTGAAAATATCAATAGCCAGTTGTGAACTCCTAGATTTTGAATCTTAGTTGACACTGCTGTTAGGGAACCACACATATTATACAAATCAGTGAATTCCATGAACTTGCTAAACTCCACATAGCATCCTATTATAAGGCTCTATTGAGGATAAGTGATAGGAAAAGGAAGGGAAAACGAATGTGGACAAGTTTCGGAGCCCAAAAGACTCCCAGGCATATCCCTCAGTGTTCTTTTTTACAATGCTATTTCTTAGTCTTCAGATTTTGAATGACAAAGGTTTGTGTGAAAAATGTGAATTTTAGGAAACTTCCATAACAGTTTCCAGCAGGATGTTTTATATCCTTGTCACATTAGCCACCAATAAACAAGCCAGACTTGGGAGCCAGTATGGGAATTTGGATCCTTAAAAAACATATTATAAATTATTATTTAGCCCATTTGATATTAATTTGGCCAAAGATATGTAGCAGAATAACAAGTTTCTTCAGAGATAAGAAAAAGGCAGTCCCAGTCCAGCTGTAAAATAACCTTTTTTTTTTTTTTCAAGATTTTATTTATTTATTTGAGAGACGAAGATCACAAGTAGGCAGAGAGGCAGGCAGAGAAGAGGGGGAAGCAGGTTCCCTGCCAAGCCTGATGCAGGGCTCTATCCCAGGACCCTGAGATCATGACCTGAGCTGAAGGCAGAGGCTTAACCCACTGAGCCACCCAGGTGCTCCATAAAAAGGACCTCTTATACTAGGCCCTAAAATACTACCAGATGTTCTGGTTAGTTTTTTGATGAGTAGAGTTTTGGTTCAAGCCTATATCACACACAGTATAACTTTGAGAGATATACTTAGGATCTGATAGAATTCTCATGTCTGTTACCTCACCTGTGGAATAAAAGGAAATTATTTTAAGAAATGGCTTATTTCTGAGCAAAATAACAAATCAAAAGCAATATCAAATTTCGGATGGAATTCAGATTTGAGTTCCATCACCAACATCTTGAAAGAATGAAGGAGTGGTGGTTCTCATCAGTCTCTATTCATTTTATTTCTTTGGCCTCTATCAAACCACATGGTTATGGTATATGATTAAAAATGATAGTAAGCATAATCCTAACAAAATGAAGCCCTAATTATATCTTCTTTGATAGATGTGATCCCCTAACTGGAAGAGATCTACCCAATATTTGAATGTTGAACTAGTGAATCCTTTCTCCCTAATCTTTATTATCAGAGAGGATCAAATTCCGTTCATCTTTATATGGCAAGGGCAAGAGGGCATATATATTGTCTTGTCACAGAACTAATTAAAAATGTCTTCTCTCTGTCATAATATAGTTCAAGTCCTTGACCCTCACATTGCAAATAATAGCTGGCTTGCACATTATATTAATGGAATGTTAATTTGTTCTGGTAAGAAGGGATGGATGAGTTCTTAAAATTTTCTTATAAAACAAACTAATTCCAAGACATAGAAGATAAATTCCATGAAGATTCAGAAGCCTATTCTATACAAGGAAATGTTTTAGGAATCCAGTAGCCCAGCCCATATTATGACTTCTAAGGTAGGGATTTTTTTTTTTTTAACCTCACTCTCCTATCATTAAGGCACAGCACTAAATGAGCCTCTTTGTACTGTAGAGACAGCATAATGTGTTTCAAAAAACTATTGTGAACATTTTGGTAGAGTTAGAAGGCTGAAAGTTTCAAGAGTATCCCAGAGCAAAAGCAGATCCTGAGCAAGTTGAGAATGTGTTAAAAACTACATTACTACTTGAGCGATATAACCCTGCAGATCTGATAGCTTTAGAATAGAAGTATATTTCATTGATGAGGATACTTTGTCTCTGGCTAGCTTCAGTAGAACAGTAATAGAATATAATCTAAAGATTCCAGAGCAAGGCTATGATGTCTTTATCAGAAAATTAACCATCATTTCTAAAACAGTTCCTCTACAAACTTAATACTGAGCATTGAAATATGGGACATCAAATGATAATGCAATTAAATTAAGACCTTCATGAAGTGGGTATTAGAATCACCAAGTGATGAGGTTAAACAAAAACTGAAATAATCCTCTGTCCATTGGAAGTGGTTTGTTTGAAATCAGGCTAGAACACTCTAGAAGACATGAGTAAATTATACAATAAGAGGTCCAAACAACTATATTACTTACCTCAAAACTAGAGATTCATGGGGGGTCTTCTCTACAACTAAGTGATGATAGATGGATAAGTAAGGAAGGAATAAACCTAAGGCTCCCTCACAGAAAAATTAGGGATTTGTGTTGGTGATAGCCAGAAATTAAAACAAAGTTGTCGCATTAGTAAGCTGCAGCAGTTGCCTATTAACAAGAGAAAGTTAACTAAAAGAACAAACTTCTCCAAGATGATAGTTGAGACCCATTACTAGTCAGGCAACCAGACCAGTAGAAATTCTGTCTGAAAGTGTAGGAAATATTGAATGGATTGTGGGAAAAGATCATTCACACCCTTGGGAACAGCTGCAGTAGTAAGGATTGTAGATTATTTCACTAATTCTCTGTCTTTTCAGATGTTGTGGCTGGTCACCAATATGAAGGAAGTTATGTGATGATGTGGATTTGTATGTCTACTCTTAGAGGTTAGAAGTGAAGGTATATTATTTGTTATAAAATTTACCGTTTCTACAGAGTTGGATACTACCTTGATAATAAGGGCACAGATGGATTTGAATGGGCTAACATGACTTTATAAGGTACTTACTAGATACAATCTCAGATTTTCTTGACTCTTTTTCCTGGCCCTTGGTCATTTGCTTCATCTTAGATTCCACTGGGATAACTGACTATGAATAGGTTTTTCTCATTATATATCAATTTTCTGGATTAAAACATAAAAATGCAAAATTATTCTATATCTATTGTTATATTGATCATTAACCATTAAATTGACTATATGAAATATTTCAGATTGTTTCTCCTGTTACTCCTGTTACTCCTGTTAGTTACTGGAGGATATGTTTAATTGCTTAGTAGAAATACAGAAAAAGAGTTAAATTATTTAACTAAATTTATTTTCTTAAATTACCCAACATATCTGTATTTATAACAACAGGTGTCTATTTTTAGGTGTTAACTTAAATTTTAGTTAGTTAACATACAAGTGTAATATTAGTTTTAGGTGTACAATATAGTAATTCAACACTTCTATACAACACCTGGTGCTCATTAAGAGAAGTACATGCCTTCATCCCCATCCTATTTAACACATCCCCCTACCTACCTCCATTCCTGTGACCATCAGTTTCTTTTCTATAGTCAAGAGCTAGTTTCTTGGTTTGCCTCTCTCTCTTTTTTCCCCTTTGCTCATTGGTTTTGTTTCTTAAATTACACATATGTGTGAAATTATGTGGTATTTGTCTTTGACTGACTTATTTCACTAGCGTGATATTGCCTAGCTCCATCCATGTCATTGCAAATGGGAAGACTTCATTCTTTTTTGTGACTGAGTAATATTTCATTGTGTGTGTCTCTGTGTGTGTATATATATATATATATATATATATATATATATGTATGTATATATATGTGTGTGTGTGTGTTTATGTATAGATATGTACACACTATACAGACAGACAGACAGACACACACACACACCCCACATCTTCTATATCTACTCATCAGTCATTGGACACTAGGACTGTTTCCATAATTTGGTAAATAATGTGGCTATAAATATCAGTGTGCATGTATTCCTTTGAATTAGTATTTTTGTGTTCTTCGGGTAAATACCTAGAAGTGCAATTGCTTGATCATTGGGCAGTTCTAACAATAGATATTTTTGACACTAATTACTGTTCAGGCCTGATCACCAATGATTAAGGATAAATTCAGAGTACATACTCCAAGCAGAAATATGGGGTGTCCATTTGCTTGTTTCACAGGAATCTAGAGCATGGAAGGTAGTATGTAGGAAGTTCATACAGTACAATAAAGTGGAAAACTAACATCTTGGGTAAATAACTGTTAAACTATACCTTAACAGTAATCAGTTGGACTGGATTATGCAATTTTTACATATCCTTTTTCTCCAATCTAGATGTATGCTTTTCTTGGATTTATAGCCACTCACCCATCTTTTTCTTCTGTCAGTGATTCTGTGTATTTGTTTTTGATCTGGTATTATAGAAATCTTATACTTGGGGTTCATTTTGGCTGGGTTCTTCTTTTTTTCTTGTCATTTACTTTTGTCAGTCTTTTTGTTTGCCCATTTTTGTTTGTATACCTTATAAATCTTACCTTTGGACCCATTCTGGCTGGGTCTTCTCTCTCTCTCTCTCTTTCTCTATATCTCTCTTTCTCTCTCTCTTTTTTCTTTTTTTCTTTTTTTTTGGTGGTGACTTCTGATTGCTCAGAAGTGTTCCAGGGTGCACCTTGCCTGGATCACAGTTGATATATTCAGCTACACATCCCCACAAACACGCCTCACCAAAATGACTAAGAGAAGGAATGCCCAACAGAGGAAAAATTCAGGGACTGTGCCCTCTCCATCATAGCTATTGGGTATGGACATAAACAGTATGTCGGAAAGGGAATTCAGGGTAACAATTATCCAGGCAATGGCTAGGTTGGAGAAAACCATTAATGACAACATGGAATCAATAAGGGCAGAAGTGAAAGCCACCTGAGAAGAAGTTAAAAATTTTATCAATGAGATACAATCTAATCTAAACTCTAACAGCTAGGGTAACCAAGTCAGAAGATAGAATTAGTGATCTAGTGGACAAAATGGTAGAGATAAAGGATCAGTAGGAGGCCTGGTACAAAGAGCTTAGAAGTCATGAAAACAGAATTAGGGAAATAAATGACACCATGAAACATCCCAATGTCAGAATTATTGGGATCACGGAGGAGGAAGAGAAAGAAAGAAGACTAGAAGATATAGTTGAAAAATTCTCCATAAAAATTTTCCAGTCTGGGGAATGGAACCAGTATTCATGTCCGAGAGGCAGAAAGGTCACCCCCCAAGATCATAGAATTTAGAAAGACCTCAAGACACCTGATTGTGAAAACTGATGAATCATAATTTTAGACAGAACTCTTGAGAGCAGCTAGGGGGAAAAGATTCCTTATGTACAGAGGAAGGCCCATTAGAATAACGTCAGACTTGTCCACAGAAACATGGCAAGCCAGAAAGGGCTGGGAAAGCATATTCAGGGCACTAAATGAGAAGAACGTGCAGCCAAGAATACTCTCTGCAGCAAGGCAAACATTCAAAATGGATGGAAAGATAAAGAGATAAAAACCGGCAAGATTTAAAAGAGTATGTGACTGCGGTGCCTGGGTGGCTCAGTGGGTTAAAGCCTCTGTCTTTGGCTCAGGTCATGATCCCAGGGTCCTGGGATCAAGCCCTGCAGTTGGGCTCTCTGCTCAGTGGGGAGCCTGCTTCCCTTCCTCTCTCTCCACCTGCTTCTTTGCCTGCTTGTGATCTCTGTCTGTCAAATAAATAAATAAAATCTTAAAAAAAAAAAAAAAGTGGCTAGTCTTGACCACCAAGCCAGCACTACAAGAAATACTGAGGGGCATTCTATAAAAGAAAAAAGAACCCAAGAGTGTCATAGAACAGAAATTTACAGAGGCAATCTATAGAAACAAGGACTTCAGAAGCAACATGATCTCAATAAAAACATATCTTTCAATAATCACACTCAATGTGAACCACCTGAATGCTCCCATAAAATGGTGCAGGGTTGCAGATTGGATGAAATGATAGGGCCCATCCATATGTAGTCTACAAGAGACCCATTTGGAACCTAAGGATGCATCCAGACTCAAAGTGAAGGGATGGAGAAGCATCTTTCATGCCAATGGGCCTCAAAAGAAAGCTGGGGTAATGATTCTCATATCAGATAAATTAGATTTTAAACTAAAGACTGTAGTCAGAGATACAGAAGGACACTACATCATTCTTAAAGGGTCTATCCACCAAGAAGATCTAACAATTGTAAATATTTATGCCCCTAATATAGGAGCAGCCAACTACATAAGCCAACTGTTAATCAAGATAAAGAGTCATATTGATATTAATATATTAATAGTAGGGGATCTTAACATGCCACTCTCAGTAATAAACAGATCATTCAAGCAGAAAAGCAATAAAGAAACAAGAACATTGAATGACACATTGGACCAGATAGACCTTATAGACTATACATAACATCCTACCCTAAAACAACAGAGTGCTCATTCTTCTTGAGTGCCCATGAAACTTTCTCCAGAGTAGACCATATACTGGGTCACAAATCAGGGCTCAACTGATACCAAAAGATTGAGATTATTCCCTGCATATTCTCAAACCACAATGCTTTGAAACTGGAACTCAACCACAAGAAAAAGTTTGGAAGGCATTCAAACACTTGGAAGGTAAAGACCACCTTGCTTAAGAAAGTTTGGATCAACCAGGAAATCAAAGAAGAACTTAAACAATTTCATGGAAATGATTGAGGATGAAGACACTTCAGTCCAAAACCTATGGCATACAGCAAAGGCAGTCCTAAGGGGGAAATATATAGGCATCCAAGCCTCCCTCAAAAAAAATTAAAAAATTCAGAATACACCAGCTCTCTTTACACCTTAAAGAACTGGAAAATCAACAACAAATTAAGCCAACCAAAAGCACACACAAGAAGATAAATAATTAATATTAGAACAGAGATCAATGAGATAGAAACTAGAGATATAGTAGAACACATCAACAAAACTAGAAGCTGTTTTTTTGAAAGAATCAATAAGATTGATAAAACATTGGCCAAACTAATCCAAAAGAAAAGAGAGAGGACCCCAATTAATAAAATTCTCAGTGAAAAGGAAGACATCATGACTAACACCAAGGAAATGGAAACCATTATCAGAAATTATTATCAACAGTTATATGCCAATAAGTTAGCCAACCAAGATGAAATGGATGCATTCCTGGAAACCTATAAACTTCCCAAACTGAATCAGGAAGAAATTGACAACCTGAATAGATCAATATCTAGTAACAAAATTGGAGCAGGGATCAAAAACCTCCCCAAAAACAAGAGCCCAGGACCTGATGGATTCCCAGGAGAATTTTATGAAACATTCAAAGAAGAAATAATACCCATTCTCCTGAAGCTGTTTCAAAAAATAGAAACAGAAGGAAAATTTCCAGGCTCTTTTTATGAAGCCAATATTACCCTGACCCCCAAACCAGGCAAAGACCCCACCAAAAAGGAGAATGTCAGACCAATATCTCTGATGAATATGGATGCTAAGATTCTCAACAAAATCCTAGCTAATAGGATCCAATAGTACATTAAAAATATTATCCACCATGACTGGGGGGATTTGTCCCTGGGATGCAAGTGTGGTTCAACATTTGCAAATCAATCAATGTGATAGAACAAATCAATAAGAGAAGAGAGAAGAACCACATGGTCCTCTCAATTAATTCGGAAAAAGCATTTGAAAAGATGCAACATCTGTTCCTGATTAAAAGGATTCAAAGTATAGGGATAGAGAGAACATTCCTCAACTTCATAAAATCCATCTATGAAAAACCCACAGTGAATATCAACCTCAATGGGGAAAAACTAACAGCCTTCCCCTTGAAATCAGGAACAAAACAAGGATACCCACTCTGGTCACTGTTGTTGAACATAGTACTAGAAGTCCTAGCAACATAATCAGACAACAAAAAGAAAAAAAGGTATTCAAATTAGCAATGAAGATGTCAAACTCTCTCTCTTCACAGATGACATGATACTTTATATGGAATACCCAAAAGACTCTACCTCCAAACTTCTAGAACTCATACAGAAATTCAGTAATGTGACAGGATAAAAAAATTAATGTACAGAAATCAGTTGTTTTCTTATACACTAACAATGAAAATATAGAAAAGAAAATTAGAGAATCGATTCCATTTACTATAGTGCCAAGAATCATAAGATACCTGGGAATAAACCTAACCAAAGAGATAAAGGATCTGAACTCGAGGAACTACAGAACACTCATGAAAGAAATTGAAGAAGACACAAAAAAGATGGAAGACCAGTCCATGCTCATGATCAAAAGAATAAACATTGTTAAATTGTCTATACTGCTTAGAGCAATCTATACTTTCAATGCCATCCTGATCAAAATTCCACTGGTATTTTTCAAAGAGCTGGAACAAACAATCCTAAAATTTGTATGGAACCAGAAGAGACCATAAATTGCTAAGGAAATGTTGGAAAAAAAAAAACTGGGGGCATCACACATGTTGCCTGATTTCAAGCTTTACTACAAAGCTGTGATCACCAAGACAGCATGGTACTGGCACAAAAACAGACACATAGACCGGTGGAACAGAGTAGAGAGCTGAGATATGGACCCGTGACTCTATGGTCATATAATCTTTGACAAAGCAGGAAAAAATACACAATGGAAAAAAGACAGTCTCTTCAATAAATGGTTCTAGGAAAATTGGACAGCTATATGTAGAAGAATGAAACTCGACTATTCTCTTACACCATACACAAAGATAAACTCAAAATAGATAAAAGACCACAATGTGAGGCAGGAATCTATCAAAATCCTAGAGGAGAACATAGTAACCTCTTCGATATCAGCCACAGCAACTTCTTTCAAGATATGTCTCCAAAGGCACAGGAAACAAAAATGAAAATGAACTTTCAGAACTTCATCAAGATCAAAAGCTTCTGCACAGCAAAGGAAACAGTCAACAAAACAAAGAGGCAACCCATGGAGTGGGAGAAGATATTTGCAAAGGACACTACAGACAAAGAGTTGATATCCAAGATCTATAAAGAACTATTCAAACTCAACACACACAAAACAGATAATCATGTCAAAAAATGGGCAGAGAACATGGACACTTCTCCAAAGAAGACATGTAAATGGCTAACAGACACATGAAAAAAATGTTCATCATCATTAGCAATCAAGGAGATTCAAATCAAAACCACACTGAGGGCCACCTGGGTGGCTCAGTGGGTTAAGCCTCTGCCTTTGGCTCAGGTCATGATCCCAGGGTTCTGGGATCAAGCCCCACATCGGGCTCTCTGCTCAGCAGGGAGCCTGCTTTCGGCTCTCTCTCTGCCTGCCTCTCTGCTTACTTGTGATCTCTCTCTGTGTCAAATAAATAAACAAAAATCTTTAAAAAAAAACACACTGAGATATGACCTTCACCAGTTAGAATGGCCAAAATTAAGAAGACAGTAAATAGGTGTTGGAGAGGATGTGGAGAAAGGAGAACCCTCTTACACTGTTGGTGGGAATGCAAGTTGTTGCAGCCACTTTGGAGAACAGTGTGGAAATTCCTTAAGAAATTAAAAATAGAGCTTCCCTTGACTCTGAAATTGCACTATGGGGTATTTACCCCAAAGATACTGATGTAGTGAAAAGAAAGCCTTTTGGGGTTCTTCTCAAGAAAGTACTTTATTAATACAAAACAGACTATTATGGCAAGAGTCTTTTCCCAAAATAGCTCACACATATCTGTAACCCAATTTTCATAACAGCAATGGCCACAGTGGCCAAACTGTGGAAAAACCAAGATACCCTTCAACAGATGAATGGATAAAGAAGATATGGCCCATATATACAATGGAGTATTATGCCTCCATTAGAAAGGATGAATACCCAACTTTTGCATCAACATGGGTGTGACTGGAAGAAATTATGCTGAGTGAAATAAGTCAAGCAAGAGAGTCAATTATCATATGGTTTCACTTACTTGTGGAGCATAAGGAATAACACAGAGGACAGGGGGGATATGAAGAGGAGAAGGGAGTTGGGGGAAATCAGAGGGGGAGACAAAACATGAGAGACTGTGGACTCTAAAAAAACAAACTGAAGGATTTGGAAGACAGGGGTGGGAGTTGAGTGAGCCTGGTGGTGGATATTATGGAGGGCACATATTGCATGGAGTACTGGGTGGGATGCATAAACAATTCTGGAACACTGAAAAGAAATAATAATTAAAAAAAAGAATGAATTCATTTATTTTAAAACGTCAAATAAAATATTTTTCCCTAAGGGATGTTAGGTACAGATGTAGATAGAGGTTAAATTGTATGGCACTAGTTTATATATATGTTGAAACACAATTATTGACCCAACCATGTTTTATATTATTATAATATTAAGACTATTTCTCTTAGTTTAATAAAAATCTTACTTAAATAGAAATAATCCTTGGAAAACTAATCATTTACACCTTTGTATTCAAATCCAAATATTAGTTTTATAATTCTATTTAAAGCATACTTTAAGTTGCATTTTTAAAATAGTCCATGAAATATCTTTAATAGGAAAACTAGCTCTCAATAAAATCTAAAAGAATAATTATACTCTTTATAATCATCATGAACAGCTTATTTCATTTACATTGAATATACCAGCAATGGTTGTGTGTGAGCTATTTTTGGAAAAGTCTCTTGCCATAATAGTCTGTTTTGTATTAATAAGGTACTTTCTTGAGAAGAACTCCAAAAGGCTTTATAAATATTATTTCATTAATCCCCCTACACTCAAGTGGCAGGTATATAGTGAAAATTATCATCCCACTTTGTTATATAAATGAGCCAAAGATGGCCTCGGTGTAATTGATCCCTAGGTTGTTTATTTCTTCACTGCAGGCTGAAACCCATTAGTTTGAAAGCCCATCAGCACCAGACTCAAACTTTTACACATCCAATTATTTCAAAAGTAGCGTCAAAAAGCATATTTTTAACCATTTAGAGCCTGCCTACTTTGCACACTGGTGAAACTTCACCCTGCGTGTGTTGTCCATTGATAAGGTAGTACCTTGGAGTTCTAAAGCCCCAGACATCTATGGCCCTTTGTAGCTCTCTGATGCAGAGACTCTCTACCATGCTCCTGAGCAACATTACTTAGACATGTAAGCGCTTTCTCTTATCCCCCTCCTCCTTGGCAGTTCTACTACCGTCCTCCCTTTCCAGATGGCGGCCCCTTCACCTTAAGTTTCTGAATGGTCTCTTGGTCTCAGGGACTTCCCCTCTTATGAAATCCTGCCCAAGCATTACCCAGTAAAACTTAATTGTGAATTGCTGCCTGTTATGGTCTATGATTTTTTTTTCCTTCATCAACCCCCACATCCCTGGAACCATCTACACACTTTTAGATGGATATCAGGCATAGACATCAAGTGGTTATGTAGTGAGCTGATAGCAGACAATGGGTAACTCAGCCCTGAGACTCCCAGCTTCATGCTTTATCTAGGCATATTTCTCTTTTTAGGTTATTACTTTCCATAATCTGCTTTGTGCACATACATAAGATCTCTGGAGTGTGCTTGTCATATTATGTTCTTTCACTGTTTCTACAGAGATTTAGTGAGTAGATACAGGATGTAACAAAGCATAAAAGATTGTGTTTGACACTGGGATTTATTTAATTTTTATAATTGTACATTTTTAAGGAGTGGTAAAGTTAAGGTATGAGATTTGGTTGTCATACAGATAAAGCAAAATGGCTATGTTATACAGGTAATATTTTTTTTCTTTTCTCATGTCATTAACACTATATCTATAAAGAATTATTAGTAACATGAGGGAACTGGCATGGTGATTTTGTGTATTTTACATTTTTCTATTTACAGGCTAGTTTTATGTATGGGTATGTGCTTGAATAATAAAAACATAATTTGAGAGAAGTGGTTCTAGTTAGAGGAATAAAAGAAATTGCAGGGGTGCCTGGGTGACTTAGTTGGTTAAGCCTTGACTTGGGTTCAGATCATGAATGCAGGGTCCTGAGAAGGAGTCCTGTGTCATAGGGCCCCCCTCTCAGCAGGGATTCTGCTTGTCCCTCTCCTTCTATCCCTCCCCCTGCTTGAGCTCTCTCTCTCAAATGAATAAACAAAATCTTAAAAAAAAAAAAGTTAAAGAAAGGAAGGAAGGAAGAAAGGAGGAAAGGAAGAAAGAAAGAAAGGAAGAAAGAAAGAAACAACCCTGTCAGGACCTCTTTCACTCTTGAGAGCTTTATCTGTATCTTCACTTAATAAACTTCTATTGGTTTACTCACTAAAAGAAAGAAAGAATACAAGATATTCTATAAACATTTTCAAGTCTGGAAATGTGTTATAGCAGCACAGGTAGTATATAATCTTTATATCATTGAAATGTTGGGATCAAATATAAACTCTTGGTTTACTGAGTCCACAAATTTCACAGTGGTAATGAATGTGTAACCTGAAGAAAATAGGGAAGAAAAAAGCAAGGACATGGAGGAAGGTGAAGCCTGGGGCATGACAGCTACAACAAATTGAAACACAGCCCAGCCTAGGTGGATTAACATAAACCTCACATTAAAGGCCTTTTTACCTTAGTACCTACTACCTAATATACTATGCCTGTCTTTGAACAACAACAAAATATAAGGTTTTGAAAGGCAGGAAGAAAAAACACCAAAGTCTGAAAAGACAAAGTCTGCATCAGAACCAAACTCAGAAATTACACAGATTTTTGAATTATCAGTTAGGGGATTTAAAATAACCTTGATGAATACATTAAGAGCCTTAACAGGAAAACAACAACAACAACAACAACAACAACCAAAACATTCAAGAACTAGTGTGTGACGTAAGAAATGGAAACTAAGAAAAAATTAAAAGGAAATACTAGAAATGAAAAACGTTGTAATAAATACTTTTGATTGGGCGCTTGGGTGGCTCATTGGGTTAAAGCTTCTGCCTTCCGCTCCGGTCATGGTCTCAGGGTCCTGGGATCAAGCCCCACATCAGGCTCTCTGCTCAGCAGAGAGCCTGCTTCCCCCTCTCTCTCTGCCTGCCTCTCTGCCTACATGTGATCTCTGTCTGTCAAATAAAAAAATAAAATGTTAAAAAAAATACTTTTGATGTACTCATCAGTAGATTGAACATGGCCAAAGAAAGAATAATATGCTTAAAAGTAGGTCAATAGAAATCTTCCCAAACTAAAATACAAAGAGAAAAATTAATAACAGAAAAGAACATCCAAGAACTGTGGAGCACTTAAAAAAAATGCAACAGATTCATAATTGTAGCAACAGATTCATAATTATAGTACCAGAAGGAAAAGACAGAGCAGAGAGGATATTTGAAGTAATAATGGCTGAGAACTTTGGAAAAATTAATGTCAGAAACCAAACCACTGATCCAAGAAGCTCTGAGAACAAACAAACAGAGTAAATGCTAGTAAAACCCAACCAACTGATCAAACAACAACAAACTACACTTAGGCATATCATATTAAAACTGCTGGAAACAAAAACCAAAGAAAAAATCTTTAATGAAGCCAGAGGAAAAAAATACCTTTCTTACAGAGAAACAAGTATAAAATTATGAAAGAGTTTTTGTTAGAAACCATGCAAAAAAGAGGAGAATGGTTTGAAACATTTAAAGTGTTCAAAACCCACAAAAGAAAAACAAACAAAACCCACCAACTAAGAATTCTATTTCCAGCAAAATTATTCTTTAAATGTAAAGGAGAAAAATGACTTTCTCAGACAATAGGAATGGAAGGAATTAAAAAATATTAGATTCTTTTTATTTTTTCTTTTTTAGAGAGGTGGGACATTATAGAAGTCTGTAACCCAGCTCTATCTAAAGAAGAGTGTCAGAGAAGGAATAATAAAGGTTAAAATAAGGTTTAATAGAGAACTGGAATGTAATAGACAACGTGAGGAAGAAATTAGGACTCCTGTATTATTATCCTGTATTCACTATACTGCCCCTGAATTTGAATTTGGACTTAACTGAAAGTGGACCTAGATTAATTTTAAATAAATCTTGCAAATGCTAAAGCAATCTATAAAAATGAAGGATAACTGATATGTTTTGGTTGATAAAGTTGTAAACCATAGGATTAAGTTTAAACCATAGGATTGTAGTTTAAAAATTCTGTTACTGCTCTAAATGTGTTCTGAAATTTAAGAATCAGATAAATCATGGAAGATTGTGGAGCCAAATTTCTCACTGTTGGAATGAGAATTTACAGTAGAGGAAGCTAAATTAGTCCATGTGGTAATGAATACAAGTTGATGATAACAGAATTCATGTTTAGTTTAATATAAATGCAGATGGTTATATAAAGAATATTTATAGGCCTATGTACATATCCAGAGATTGGCATTTATACCATACTTTTCTCCATTGGCTAACAGGTCCTAGAAGAAATCACTTCTCAGTCACCAACACCACACCTAGCACCTGGGTGTTAGTTTCTAAAACCATTCTTCAATAAAATGAACTAGCACTCCTTGGAGAAATGGTTTATTCTAAGACTGGGGCAGGAAATATAAAATGTGGACCTGGAGCATCATGTAGTATCAGAAAAATAAAGAAGCACTCAAAAAAAAAAAAAAAAACCAAAACCAAAACAAAACCAAAAACAAACAAACAAACAAACCCAAACCAAACCAAAACAATAACTTTCACATTGATAAAAGTATGTCAAAAGGGCTGAAGAGCCAAACGAAAGAGTTGTCAGTGGCTAAAATGGGAATAATTTGAACAAAAAATAAGTAAGGTAATATTGGATTAAAACTCAAACTATACAATAAATATTCATGAGTTTATACTGATACACATAAATGATCAAATAATTTAATAAGTGGAAAAGACAAATGACCCATGCAGAATTCCAAATCATTTACATAGATACTGCATTCTTAAGGAAGGACAACATAACTCTCCATGTGAATGTGGGCTGTACATAATGACTTCCTTTTAAAAAGAGTACAGTGTGGAGATGGAGAAAAAAAAAGAGTAACTCTAGAGTGTTAAACTTGACAAACTGAATTTCATTCAGATCAAGGTCTGTATTAATAATCATAAAACTTGATAGTATGTGCCCTTTGTATGATGTGATGGAAATACCACTGTACATCTGTGATCTTCCTCCCAAAACCCATAACCCCACCCTACTCATAAGAAAAATGTCAGACAAATTCTAATAGAAGGACATCCTACAATATACCTGGCCAGTATTCCTAAAAATAGTAATCTGCAAAAAGTGATCAAAATCATGGCAATTCTGAGAAACTGTGACAGCCAAGAGGAACCTGTGGTGATATGACAACCAAATGAAAGGTGGTATATTGGAAGAATCCAGGAACAAAAATATTAGGTAAAAACTAAGGAATTTTAATAAATCCAGGACTTCAGTTAATAACAATTTGTCAAGGGGCGCTTGGATATTGCATTTGGTTGCATCCAACTCTTAGTTTTAGCTCAGTTCCTGGTGTCAGGCTCATGAGATCAAGGCCCAGTTCAGGCTCTATGCTCAGTGCAGAGTCTGCTTGAGTTTCTCAAATCCTATTGTCACTTTCAATTTTCAATTAAAATTATGTAAAAAATAATAAAATCTCTGATAAAAATAATGGAATTATCTAATGGGGCGTCATAACAAAGTCATTATAAATAGTAGACATATTTAGATGCTTTTGCAGATCCATGCTTATTAAATGATATTGGAGTCAATAGAACAGAAACTTTCATGTTTTCTATAAAAATAATTCTTTGACAAAGATTTGTGACACCTAGGACATGAATTACCCATAACTAACCATGTTTCTCTAATTCACTGTACATGTATAGATGCATTCAAGTATATTGAAAGAGAATTCCATTTTCAACCCACTGTTTTGAGGAATGTAGATAATTTTCATATGCAATTATTTCATGAACAACTGTAAGTTCAGTTCAGCACAATGGACTTGCCTCTTTAAAAAGCTTATTGCAAATTGGTCCTTTAGATCTCCATTTAATTATTAGCAGGATTTTAATATAACTGTGTTTTCTCTTTGTGTATAAAAAGAGTGAAAATGCCTGACTTTTTCCTCAAATTCTCATAGGTGTTTCTTTAAAGCAGAGAATAGGCTTTGCTAGAGACCATGACCCCACTGTGAGGCTGTTCAGAGATATTCAAAATAGATAAAATTATGATTGTGTTCAAAAAGTATGGCTTCAGTTATTTCAAAACAGTTATTTCTGTCACTTAATAATAGTAGGAAAAGGGATACAAAAGTGGTAGTTACGAACCTGATTTGCATTACTGTTCTTATTACTATTATTTTTTTATAAAGGGAAAGAAGCCAGTGGCTCATAATTAAAAATAATTTTTTAAATTCTGTCATTCTTTTCTAATACTCTTTACATAGTGAAACAAAATTTATGTATTAATGATTGGAGAGAATCCAAAATACTAATATTCCTAATTCTTTGAAAATATGTCAACATAGTGCCCTGTAAAAAGCCAAATGTGTATCTGAATTCCTTTCATTTTGTGGGGTGGGGAGTTTTCATTAGCAGCAGGTTGGGTTGGAAATGACTGACTGGAGAACTTGGGAGTTGTGAATAATTCCTTACTGGGACAATGAGACTTACCTGAATTGCAGTTTGTAATTAGGACAATTTGTGCTTCTGAATGCAAGTTAGCATGGCAGAAATTATATACTACGCTTGAGCAAGAAGTTCCCAAAGAAAGGTATGAGTCTTAGGACCCTGGGGGAGCTCAGTAAAATAAGCATTTGACTCTTGGTTTCAGCTCAGGTCATGATCTCAAGGTCATGAGATTGGGCTCCATGTTCAGCGTGGAGTCTGCTTGAGAACCTCTCTCCACCTCTCCCTCCCCCTCTTCTTCTCCCTCTGCTCCTACTTTCTCTCCTTCAAATAAAATCTTAAAAAAAGAAAGAAAGAGAAAGAAAGCAAGCAAGAAAGAAAGCAAGATAGAAAGAAAGAAGGAAGGAAGGAAGGAGTCTTGAGTCTAAATCATTTCTCAGAGGTACTGAGGGTTCACGCTTCACTAGGCTTGAGATAGAAGGCAGGACTATTTCAAACTTGAGTGAAGAACAACTACCTAAAGGCTCCTAAATGATCAGAAAAAAGCCTATGGACATTTACCTTTTGCTGTACTAATATAATGCATCCTATTCTCTGCCTGAGATCTTTGGAAACACGGAAAATTTATATACTGAAGTCTTAGGCTTAGAACAATTAAAATTTGAATGTAATCTTTTGGTGCACATAAGACTAGCCACACTGCACCCTCTGATGAAATATCCTTTCCTCTGTACCTATTTGGACACCTTTCTGTGGGAACAAGAAGTTGACATTATGATGAAAGGTTATTACTGAATCTTTAAAGTAGCAAAAAATTAGAACTGACAATTATGTTTTTATGTGCTGCTCAGAATGTAGTCTGGTATTACAATTTATTTGATCAAGAAAGATGAGCACAATTCTAGTTAGTAAAATAAATAAAGACTAAGTTAACTTGAGTTTTTCAATATTGTGCCCTGTACTGTCAATTATAAAGGTTTCTGAGGACCAATATTAAGAAGAATTAACTTCCTAATGTATCATGGGTACCATGTTGTCACTTTGGGAGCAGGGGACAAGAATGAAGGAAATGGAACCATGCCTAAAGTCTTGGTTTGGAATTTTATTTATCTTGACACTGTTTTCTGAAGAAAGATTTGACTTCTACAGTCCTATATCCATGAATGCACAAGATTTTCATTTCCTTCCTGTGCTTTCATTTCCTTTCCTTTTATTCCCCTCCTTCCCTCCCTCCCTCCCTTTTTCCCTCCCTCCTTTCCTTCCTTCCTTCCTTCCTTCCTTCCTTCCTTCCTTCCTTCCTTCCTTCCTTCTTTCCTTCCTACCATCCTTCCTTCTTTGTATTACTTTATTACATGAACAGTTTTTTACACTATATAATTTTGTCATCTACATCTCTCACCTCTGCCATGACAGAACTCCTTATAGAAAGTAAAGAACTTAATTTTTGTAGAAATTTGCCACATGTATTTTCAGTCTGGGCCTCAGAGAGTGTCTTTCCTCCACCCTTGCCTGTTTAGCAATGACTTTCAGTTTTATATAGCTTCTATTTATTTCCTTTGGATAATTTCTTCAGTTTCAGATAATTTCATTTCTTTGAAAATATTCTCCTATCTACCAGATTGCTCTGAAAAGTCATACTGAAGTAAAGTTTCACAATTACAAGTGAAGTTTTCTATTTACTGTCACCTTCATTAATCCAAGAAAATAAAATTTTAGTAGGTTAAGTAGGAAAAATACTGAAGAGGATTAATGTTCAATTGCATTTTAATTGATAATTTATATT
Organism: Enhydra lutris kenyoni; assembly: GCF_002288905.1. Lineage (NCBI taxonomy): Eukaryota > Metazoa > Chordata > Mammalia > Carnivora > Mustelidae > Enhydra > Enhydra lutris. The sequence continues at coordinate 90,897,992 of NW_019154086.1, read as the reverse complement.
TCTTCTTTTTGAGTTCCTTCTGCCCATTTTTTCTTTCTTTCTTTCTTTCTTTGAGATTGTATTTATTTATCTGAGGAAGAGAGAGAGCACAAGAAGAGAAAGGGTAGAGGAAAAAGGTGAAACAGACTACCTGCTAAGGAGGGAGCCCAACAAGGGGAGCTCAATCCCAGGACCCTGGGATCATGACCTGAGCCCAAAACAGACACTTAACAGGCTGAACCACTCAGGCACCCCAACTGACCATTTCTGTATTGAGATCAGCCATACATATTCTGGCTTGAATGGTCTGCTTCTGGGTTTTAGGAAGAATGGTTAGCAGTTTTTCAAAAGACTGTAAGTTCTGAAGAAGTTTAATGTAAAAATGGACAAAGTTTGTGGCTTTATATATAGGATTAGTGAAATCCTTTGCTAAGTTATATTTATCTGACAAATAAATATAATTATCAAGTAAATATAAATATGATATGCTGAGAATAAATATTTATTGTGTCTAGATGGTGTTGTATGAGAACATAGAGAATCTTTATGGGTAGACATAGGTGTAGAATTGTCAAGACTTGACTTATATTCAGCCCTCAGTTGTTATGGGTATTGGCTGGTAATGGCTCACAGCGACCACATATTTTTAGAGAATTCCCCTTGAATGACAGGATATATCAGTAATACCAATATATCACTAGGAAACTTAAAACACCACCCCCCTTTTTTAGGGACTGGCTTGTAGGCCATGATTTTAAAAATGGGAATTTAAAAGCTCTACCCTCTGACCTAAAGGAGGGACAAGTCTTGTGGGGTGATGAATAGTCCAGACTCTTTCCCTGTGGGTCACAACATCCTTGCTCTTCTTTCACGCTTCCCTATCCTGCTTCAGTTCTTTTCTTAAAGAACACTACCCTCCCTTTCCCAGATTCAGGCTCACCTTGTCTCAGGCTTTGCTTCTAGTGAACTTAACTGTCCAACTCACTGTACATTCAAAACAAAACACCCACAAAAAACCACAAAACTTTGAGGCACCTAGAGAGGGTATTATCAATAGTGTTAAAAGAAGATTTGTGAAAAGAGTGAAACCATGGCTTTCATACTGATATAACATTGAAACTGAGAATCTTATTAATTCATGAGGGGACCAAACTGATGATGTAACAGATTCAAAAAGGAATCCAAAGAAGAAATACATTTATAAATCAGGAATGTTGAGCGTATAAATGAAGGCTTTTTTTTTTTTTCTTTAGAGTCTAAGAAGTTTGTTAATTGAAACTGTCCTGGCCATAACAGAATTTAAATATCCATAGAAATAATTCTGCTAGGTTATCTGTTACTACCACTGCAGAGTTATAAAACAGAGTAAAGACAATGGAAGACTAGAATCAGGTACATAATCTATAATATTGTCCTCCTCTAGACATAGAATAGCTTTAAATGTCTATCCAATGAATCACATTTTTTTATAATAGCAAATAATCAGTGAATAGGCTTACATGTATACATTTATTTTTCAAGATGGATAGCTAGTATTCCTACTTCTAATTTTTTTTTCTATTCTTCCATAATAGTTTTCTTCAATATGTTATAAGGAGGAGTGCCATATCAAGGAAAAGCTTATCTGGCTAGACATCTGTCTAAGAGTAATACTGTACTTGGGAAAATTGGTTTATATATGTACATACAGTAAATAGGTACTCTGTATAGACATCATTTGAATAGAAATTATGCAATTTAACTATGAGTTTCTTGATGAATAGTTTTGCACAGTTAAGTAATCTCAGACTTGTATAGTAGTCAGAATACAATGTCATCAGTATTTTTAAAATGAACTTAATTTGGAAAATGATGAAGGCATTCAGTAAATAGTGGGTATACTATGATTAGTCTGCCATCTCCAGTTTCACCTTTGTTATTTTTAAAGCACTTATGACTTTTGGTGAGTTTATCTGATGACAAGCCTCTCTCTTTCAGTTTGCTATAAACACCTCCATGGCATGGGCTTGATTTATATATCACAATAGTTCCAGAGACTGGTACTGAGTCTGTTATGAAAAACTTTCAATATATATATTTTTTAACTGTGAATGAAGAGCAATTTAAGAAGATTGAAACTTTGCCCATTTGGCAATTCTGCATAGGAATGGATAGGCTTAGATTTAAAGTGTACATTAAATATTAATAACTGCTCTTTTGTATTCCTTCTCTTTTGTACTTAGAGAAGCATTTTAAATGTGATCTCCCTCTCTCTATTTCTTTCTCACACTATCTTGTTCACACACACAGACACACACACAAACACACAGACACACACAAACAGTAAAGTACACATTCAGTCCTATTAATATCTATCCTAGATACTTTACATAATAGTCAAAACAGAGATAAAATTTCACATTATTTTGAAGAGAAGTTAATAATATTTGTGTCACAACCTACAAAGAGTTTTCTTTTCTTTTGGGTGCTATACATATAAATCTGGAAGTATTTTATGTTTATTTCAAAGAGAAAGCAAATTTTATAACACAAAAAATTAAGTTATATATTGCATTTGTGGAAATGTGATGATAAATGTGACAGACACTATTAATTACCCTCATACAAATATTTGCTGAGTTTTTTTTTTTATGCAACACTGAGTAAGTTAGATTAAACAAATGCAAATATTTAGGTAAATTTTCATACTTATCCATGAACTTCAAAAAAAAAATTATTATCTTTTAAATTTGCAACTATCACAAAAAGTGAATGAACTACTCAACCCTGTATATCTAATTGTATCAGTATCTTCCCAGTGATGTTTCTGTTTTACAAAATTTTTGTGGTGTTTTAAATTGACATTTTTAAAGATAATATTTTATTAAGACATAATTTTCATACAGTATATTTAATCCTCTTATAGTGTAAAGTTTTGTGAGTATTGATAAGGCATATAGTTCTGTAACTGTTATAAAAATCAAAATAAAGAAAAATCCATCAACCCACCAAATTCCACTGTGTTCCTTCGTAATTACTTAACCCTATGAATGTTCATAAGAATATGGGGAAACTGGAACCATTATACATTTCCTCCCAATAAGTCCACTCTTAGGTAAATTCCCAAGGGAACTGAAAATATGTTAGCACCAAAATGTTGCACTTAAATGCTCTTAATAGCATCATTCATAATAGCCAGAAAGTAAAAACCCAGTGCCTATTAAGTGATGAATGGATAAACAAAGCATGATATATACAAACAATGAAATATTTTTCAGCCATAAAAGGGAATGTAGTATGGATACATACTTCAAAGCAGATGAACCTGGAAAATGTTTATGCTAAATTAAAGAAGCCCAACCAAAGAAAAAACACATATTGTATAATTTCATTTACATGAAGTGTCTGTAATAGGCAAATCCTTAGGGACAAAAAGTAAATCAGTGATTGCCAGTAGCTAGCTGGAGGGAAGATTATGGAAATGATGCTGATATAGGGCTTAAGTCATGATAAAAGTGCTCTGGAATTAGAAACTAGTAATGGTTGCATAACCTTATGAGCATATTAAAACTACTGAATTATACACTTTAAAAACTGAATTGTATGGTTTTGTGAATTATATCACAATGAAGAAAAACAACTATAGAGACTGGGGAAAGGTCAATGTTTGCCAGATTTTGGTGGGTGGGAACTGATTACAAAAGAACAGTGAAGGGGACATTTTAAGGTAAGGGAATGTTACAGTGTTGGGGTGGTAAATGCATGACTATTTACTATGCATTTGTTGAAATTCATAGAGCTATACATAATAAATAGTGAAATTTGGGGCGCCTGTGTGGCTCAGTGGGTTAAGCCTCTGCTTCAGCTCAGGTCACGATCTCAGGGTCCTAGGATTGAGCCCCGTGTCGGGCACTCTGCTCAGCAGGGAGCCTGCTTTCCCCCCTCTCTCTCTCTACCAGCCTGCCTCTCTGCCTACTTGTGATCTCTGTCAAATAAATAAATAAAATCTTAAAAAAAAAATTAAATATAAATAAATAAATAAATAGTGAAATTTAATATGCACAAACAACAATAAGAAAATCAACCAGGAGGTTCAGGATCCTAAGATAGAATGTATAGTATGAGAAATGAATTTAACTGTATGATACATACATGGACATAACTACCCTAAAATGTTTCGGGGCGGGGAAGGCGTTGACCTAAGTAACATTGGAAAAAGTTGTTTTGACTGGAATCTATATGGCTAAAGACAAAATGAATTGTGCATAGTAAATATTGTATTAATGTTGTAAATTAATTTCCTATATCCATACAATTTTAACATTCTGAAACTCCTTTACATGTATAATTGGTTGAACAAATGTATAAATACATGGTTTATGATGGGAGCAATTTTAACTGTTGGCATAGAAGTTGCAAATAAGCAAAAAGGGAAGACTAGAATAAACTGTTAGAATTGAAGACAATATGAATTTATGCTTAGCTTAATATAAATGCACATGAATAGATGAAGAAACAATTATAAATATGCATGTATACATGGACTGGTCTATGTTAATATATTACTAATTACATCTGCTCAGAGGATCTTGACCAATGACATGCCCCAACAGGCACTCCTTAACCCAGATCTAAGATTTCCTAAATCTAAATACCTTTCTTTAACTAATAGATTAATAGAACCAAGACATCTATGAGAAATGGCTGGTTCTTTTTTTTTTTTTAATTTTTTTTTTTTAAGATTTTATTTATTTATTTGAGAAAGAAAGAGAGAGCATGAGAGGAGAGAGGTCAGCGGGAGAAGCAGACTCCCTGCCGAGCAGGGAGCCTGATGTGGGACTCAATCCAGGGACTCCAGGATCATGACCTGAGCTGAAGGCAGTCGCTTAACCAACTGAGCCACACAGGCGCCCCGATATGGCTGGTTCTACAGCAGGGACAGGGCAAATACAAAATGGATCTGGACTATCTTGCATAATCCTGAAACCTAGGGAAGTGTTCAAAAAACAAAAGGATGTGAATATGTTAAGGGACACAGGGGCCAGCCTAAAATAGCACATGTTGTAATGAGCACTGGGTGTTATACACAAATAATAAATCATTGAACACTACATCAAAAATTAATGATGTATTAATGTTGGCTAATTGAACATAATAAAAATAAAATTAAATTAAATTAATCTGGAGCAAAAAAATAACATTACTTTTATACTAACTATATATATTTTATACTAACTATAAAATAAATACAAATTGATATAAATTATTGAAAAAATAAACAGTAAGGAAGGAATATATTTCTTACAGGGCAATTCCAAATAAGATAGGTAGGGGAATCCCCCTCCCAAAGGTGCTTAATATCTCCCTCTGTAGAGTGTGGTCTAGACTTGGTGACTTGCTTTCAAATTATAGGAGTACAGAAAAGGGATTCTATAGGACTGAAAAGAGAATCCTGTAAAGATCTGCCAAACACTACATTAACCAAGTGATCAAAGTTAACCTCATAAGTGATGTCATATGGATATCCTATCCTATATAGGATATATATAAGGAGTTATCCTATAACTCCTTAATATGCCTCTTTGGCATATTCAGTTCAACTTTTGCCTCTTTGGAATTCAGTTCAACCAAATATCTGATCCTTACTCATCAAAATTGTTAAGGTCATGAAGAACAAGGAAAACTATCACATACTAGAAGAGACTAAAAAGATATGACAACTAAATGCAATGTGGTAATCTGTACTGTATCTCAGAGCAGAAAAAGAACATGAATGTAAAACCTTGTGAAATTTGAATACAGTTTGGAGTTTAGTTCATTAAAAAAAAGTGCAATCAAAATAGGAATTTAGACTAAGTTTGATGTATAGCCCTTATAAAGTGTACAAAAAGACTACTTTTATTCCCCAAAACATTTCGTGTTAATGTAGTTAATTCTCCCATAGTGACAGTAATTATCCAGAAGAAAAAGTTAATAATATATGTTATCAAATCTGTTATTTTCTTGAGGTGTAGATCTCTAATGACACTTAAATAATATTTAATTGAAATGGGGAGATGTATCAAGTTAAATAATATTTTTGAAGAAAGGCAAAGTTTTTTTTTTTTTTAGGAAATTCACTTAAAGACAATTAGCAAATTAGTTATCTGTAATATATTTATTTATGTCTCTATGACATTTGTTTATTTGTTTGTTTAAAACCTGTGATTTTTTTCCCATCTAAAATATATGAAATTCTAAGGAATTAAACATAATTAACTCAGTTAATTTTAAGTCAGAATCAATGCTCTTATCTTTTGATTTAATAACAATTTTTATTTTAGTATTGAAATTTTAGTATTGAAAAATCCTGTATAATTACAGAATTTTGGAATATATTAAAGTGAGCACAATTGGAAAATTCTGGTTAATAGTAAAGAAGATAGCAGTACAATACTGTACACATATAATTTAATTTTTTGCAAAGGTGTTAAGTTTATTTTCACCTTTTATCAATATAAATTTATTTAATTATGATTGCTCAGTATAAAAGACAGGTTTTTTGGAAGAGGATAAAACCAACACACTCAGTTTTATTTAAGTCAATAGTAGAAGATTATTACTGGTTGATTGCATTTCTTTCACTTTTTATGAAGGGTAATTATGAAATTCAGTATGTTGAACTCAATATTAATACTGCCACCCAAGGTAGAAGTAATCACCACCATTAATAGAAGTTTTAACATAGTGGTTTAACCTTTAGCTGAATGTCCAAGGCAAGAAGCTACTGAAGAATTATGCTTAAATAATGTCTGAAAGTAAAATAAAAGAAAGGAAAGGCTATATAAAATAGGTAAGGTTGACACAAAAATGAGTTTACAATGTCTTCTTGCTTCTCTTACTGTGAATAAGACTAATCACTCTCCCATTTTTGGTTGTTCATGTCAATCAAAGCAATCTTCACTTTCCCAATTCTTACTTCTTTCTCTTGATGTTTCTCTGTTAACTGATTTATTATTGTTTTGGCTTATCTCCTTTATAATAAAAGTGATTGTATAATAACTTTAGGATTAATCTTAACAGCCAGTCAGCTTTATTTTAACTTTTACTATGGGATCCTACTGCTTGTATTTAAAATGTTCTTTTATGAAATGCATAAATAAATTAAAGAATTATGGAAAATTATATGCACTACCAAATAATCTATATATCAAATAATTTTCACTACTAATATTTTTGTAGGATGTTTCACAACCCATGAAATCAATTTAAAAGGTGGTATTATGAAATAATTTGTTTTTCAAAATTGCATTTTCAAGGATTATAAATAATCAAACATTAAAATTACTTTATAATTGAATAGGGTATGCTAGTCACAATTAAATGTGATGTCTTTTTATTGAACAACTTTTGATAAATGTTATAAATACATTGCATTATCTTTTGTTTCCAACCTCCATATTTTTTGTTGCCCACTAGTTATTATTATAACTGCCAAAGCAATTAATTTTACTGCTTTTACCCTTAGAACAACAACAAAACGTAGGATTAAGTACATCTATGTGCTAGACAAGTCCTTTAGAGAACATATTTTCTTCAATAATTTGCTTTAATATTATATATGTATTTGCATGTACAAGCACATAATCCTATACTTATCATTTTGTTTTTAATATTCTGTGTTTTTTTACAATGCAATAATGGGTCCAGTATGTGTTACCTATAGCCAAAAGAACACTCAATCTTTTCCTAAATAAACACTTCTACAGATCTTATATCATGTTTATTTTTTACATATAGCTATGGCAAATTAATTAACTAATAGCATACTTAAAACTTAATAACACTTAATCACTTATTTTTCCAATAAACATACTAGTTCTTTATTAATATTTTTAACAGTGTAGAATTCTAGTTTAATTTTCTTTACAAAATCTCTAAAAATTTTCTTTTAAAGTTTAAGAAATTCCCAAGTTAGCATTTTTACCTTATATCTAGGGTAAGGAAGAGATACGTTCCCAAATTTAAGTATCTCCTTGGTTTTCCTTTTGGACTATTTACATACATAGGAACATTCATTTATATACTAACAAAAATAATACAAATATTTATACACAAACACAAATACATACAGCACATATTTCTACAACATATGTTTATTCTCCATGGTTTATCTCTTTGGAATTTAATCATTTAATATCATGTATTGAGAAGATAGGAATATGGTTGCCACTTTGTGAGATTAAGTTATCCTGGGAGCTTGTACCATGTGAATTAATCTGGAATTTGGATAAAAGCTAAGAGAATTATGAAAGGAAAGGGAAAGTGCAAACCGGAGTACAGGGGGAATATTCAGAAAACAAAATAATTCAATTTTAAACAAACAGAAAAGAATTGAAAAGGTAAATAATTAATTTAAGAGTCACTTGGCATTAGGAAGAAAAGCATAATATATTGAACGTAATTTTGCTTCTCTTTCTCTCTTGTGTTTGGATTAAATCATAATAATAGTGTCAAAAATATAAATCCTTAAGGTCTACTATATTGCAGAGATGAAAGGAATCAATTATTTTTAGGAACTGAGAAAAATGGTGATTCAACAGACTCAACAGAGCAGAAGCTGAAATCTAAGTCTCAGCACAGGAAACAGGCAAAGCCAACAAAAGGAACCTGAACTTTTGTCACATAAGCCCAGAAAAATACTAGGCATTCTAAATGTGAAAAGCTAATTGGCATTAGACATAGACAAATCATGTAGAATAAGTATTTCAATGATAATATTATATTGCTCATCCAGGAAACAGTTCTGGCAAAGACCAGATTTAATCTCTAGAGGTCTGACCAAAGGGAGTCAACTCTAGGACCTTAAAAACTACTAAATGCTTGGATATTGAACTTTGTGTGGACCGAGAAATCCCTAGTTCTTCTCCCTGCCTCTGTATTAAAATCATAGAAAACCTTCTTTAAGTAATATAGTAGAGTAGGAGAGTAGGAAGATGATTATTATGGTAACATTTATGATTGATAAAAATGTATTTAATCAAGCAAATCAGGAAGAAATTAAGGTCTCTCTATGGGGAAAAGAAAACAAACAAAACAAAAAACTAGAGGCCTGTTTCTCTGATGAACATAGGTGCAAAAATCCTTAACAAAATATAAGCATTCTGAATCCAACAATACATTAAAAAAAAAAATCACTCGCCAATATCAAGTGAGATTTATTCCTGGGATGAAGAAGTAGTTCAGTATTTGCAAATCAATCAACACAATACATCACATCAACAAGAGAAGAAATAAAAACCATACATACAATCATTTCAGTAGATGCAGAAAATGCATTTGGCTAAACACAACATCCGTTCATGGCAAAAACCCTCAACAAAGTAAATTTAGAAGGAACAGACCTCAATGTAATAAAGGCTATATATGAAAAACCCACAGTTAACATCAAGCTCAGAAGCTCTCAGGCTTTTCCCCTGAGAACAGGAACAACACAAGGATGTCCACTCTCACCACTCTTATTGAACATAGTACTAAAGGCCTAGCCACAGAAACCAGACAAGAAAAAGAAAGAGGTGTAGCCACTTTGGTAAGGAAGAAGTAAAACTTTTATTATTTGCCGATGACATGATACTATATGTAGAAAACCCGAAAGATACCACCAAAAAACTACTAGAACTGATCAAACGAGCACAGTCAACTTGCAGTGTGCAAAATCAATCTACAGAAACCATTTCTATACACTAATGGTGAAGAAGCAGAAAGAGAAATTAGGAAAACAATCCCGTTAACAGATACATCAGAAATAATAAGATACCTAGGAATAAAGTTGACCAAGTTGGTGACAGACCTGTACTCTGGAAATGATATAAAACACTGATGAAAGAAATTAAAGGTGACACAAACAAATGGGAATATCTTCCATGCTCATGGATTGGGAGGACAAAGAGTGTTAAAATGTCCACACTACCCAAAGTCATCTTCAGATATAATCCATTCTCTAGCAGAATACCAACAACATTTTTCGTATAACTTGAACGAATAATCCTATAATCTGTATGGAATCACAAAACACCCTGAATAGCCAGAGCAATCTTGAGAAAGAAGAGCAAGACTGGAGATAGCACAATCCCAGATTTCAACATATACTACAAAGCCATAGTAATCAAAACAGTATGGTATTGGCACAAAAATAGGCACATAGATCAACAGAACAGAATAGAGAGCCCAGAAATAAACCCCAGATTATGTGGTCAAATAGTCTATGGCAAGGGGGCAAGAGTATGCAAGGGGAAAAAGACAGTCTCTTCAACAAATGGTGTTGGGAAAACTGGACAGCAACTTCCAAAGGAATGAAACTGGACTACTTTCTCACACCATAACACAAAAATAAACTTTAAATGGATTAAAGACCTGAATGTGGCCTGAAACTGTAAAATTCCTAAAAAACAAACATAAGCAGTAATCTCTTTGATATTGCCTTAGAAATGTATTTCTAGATATGTCTCCTGAGCTTCTGCACAGCATAAACAAATAAATAAATAAGAGAAAATCGACAAAATAAAAAGACAACTCACCAAATGAGAAAAGATATTTGCAAATTATATATCTAATAGGGGTGAATATTCAAAATATATAAAGAACTTATATAGCTCAACACTAATAAACCTCAAATAACTCAATTAAAAATGGGCAGAAGACATGAAGAGACATTTCCTCAAAGAAGACACTCTAACAGACACACGAAGACTGACTGACATATGAAGAGATGTTCTGCATCACTCATTATCAGGGAAATGCAAATCAAAACCATTATGAGATATCACCTCACCCCTGACAGAATGGCTAAAATAAAAATCAGAAGAAACAAGTGTTGGCGAGAATGTGGAGGAAAACGAACCCTCATGCACTGTTGGCAGGAATACAATCTGGTTGCAGCCACTCTGGCAAACAGAATGAGGGCCCCTCAAAAAATTAAAAATGGAAATACCATATGATGCAGTAATTCCATTACTGGGAATGTATTCAAAGGAAATGAAAACACTAATTTTAAAAAGATATATGCACTTCTATGTTTACTACTGCAGTATTTACGATAGTCAGGATCTAGAAACTGCGCAAATGTCCATCCACAGATGAATGGATAAAGAAGTCACACACACACACACACACGCTGGAATATTACTCAGCTATTTAAAAATGACATATTGCCATTTACAACAACATGGACAAATCTTGAGGGTATAATATTAAGTGAAATAAGCCACAGAAAGACAAATACCATATGATTTCACTCACATGGAATTTAAGAAGCAAAACAAATGAACAAAGAGAAAAAAGAGAGAGAGAAAAAAATACTCTTAAATATAGAGAACAAACTAGTGGTTGCCAGAGTGGAGGTGGGTTGGGGGATTGGGTGGGAAAAAAAAATGGGAATTTTGGTAAAGACATTGTTTTCTAAAACTCAGTTCTGGAAAAGCTTCTCATTTCTTTGTACTCGAACTGTGTATTCCTGGTTAATAGTAACTTCCTCATGATTTAACAATGTACATTTTCATCTATTCATGGTCTTCTCTCTAACAGTCCAGAAACATACAAATTTTTTTTAGAATTTTTAACATTTTAATTATTTTTAAATATAAAGTTCGGTGATACTGAGTACATTCATATTGCTGTGCAACAATCACTACCATTCATCTCTGGGACTTTTTCTTCTTCCCAAAGTGAATTTTTCTACTCTTTAAACAAAAAATTTCACAATTTTCCCTTTTCTAGTCCTCAAACAGCCATCATTCTACTTTCTGTGTCTACAAATTTGACTATTTTAAGTACTTTGTGTAAGTAGAATCATGCAATATTTTCATTTTATGACAGGCTTATTTTATGCAGTATAATATTCCCAGGTTTCATCTAGGTTGTAGCATGTGTCAGGATTTCTTTCCCTTTTAAGGCTGATTAATATCCCATTAAATATACACACATGCACATACATACCCACACACAACATACTGTTTATCATTCAAGCACTGATAGCAAAAGACATATATACTCAAAAATTACAAAATTTGAAAAAAATAAAGAAATAAGTGGAAAGATACTTCATGTTCATAGATTAGAAGATCTTACATTGTTAACATGTTTATACTACCCAAAGAGAACTATAGATTCAATGAATTCCCTATCAATCAATGCCCGAATGACATTTTTTGCAGAAATAGAAAAGTTTATCCTAAAATTCACATAGAATCTCAAGAGACTCCAAATAACTAAAACCATCTTCAAAAGTAGCTCCTCTTCGGGAAAAGCTGTGGTGTTCCACTTGTTCCTTTTATTATGTTCCCAATACTAAATCATGCCTGTGGTCCTCTCTTTTTTTTGCTTATTCTGTTTCATTTTAGTTAGACATCATGACAGTGTAAAACACAAACATGCATTCATCTACTGATTCATTGGTTCCTTGATTCATTCATTGATTCTTTCCTTCCTTCCTTCTTCCCTTCCTTCCTTCATTCATCAGTATTTAATGACCAGTGTGTTGGGCACTGTTCTGAGTGCTGGTGATGTAGTTTAAATGGCACTTACAAGTAAATACGTGCATATATATATATGTATATATATATATATATATATATATATATATATATACACACACACACACACACACACATACATATATGTGTATATATGTGTGTATGTATGTATGTGTGTGTATATGTAAATACACTCATACATGTAAATGTATATTCAAATATCAGTATGAATTCTACGAAGAAAAAACAATGTTGAAGAACCAAATAAATGCTATTTAACAAATGTTATTACCCACCGAGAAAATGTGGGTAATAACACACATGTGTGGGTAATCTCCCAACTCATTCAAAAATATAGGGTCTTAAAACATCAGTCGTTTATTTTGCTTAAAGTTTTGTGGTTTGACAATTTGAGAGGGGATTATCCGGGTGTTTTTCTGATCTCAGGCTCACTGGTGCATCTGTGATCAAATGCTAAAGTGACTGGTTTGGGATGATCTCAGTTGGGATGGCATTTTTCTGTTCCATGTCATCTCTTATCCTCCACCTGAGAAGTTTGAACTTCTTTACATAGCAGAACACTTTCAAGAAACTGAGCCAAAGTGCTCAAAACCTTTTAAATCTTAGGCCACGAAGAGGCATAAATGTCACTTTCACTGTATTCAATTAGTCAAAGCAAATCTCAGGGCCAAGCTGCAAAGGCACACTGTAAAGCAGTAGGTTTATAGGAAAGAGAATAATCATTGCTAGTTTAAAACCACATTTGAGCAGAGAGTTGAATAACATGAAAGATAAAGGAAAATATCATTGGAGGAGATGTGTTTCTAGTAGAGGAAGCAAGTGGCACAAATTTCTTAACGTATAAGAAAACTCGGTGTGTTCTAGAAACAGAAAACCATAAATCATTGCTCAATATTCTACCTGAAGCTAGAAAATGAGGGAGATAGTTATAGGAGATAAGGTCAAAAGTCAAAGAAGTAGCCATGAGGACATATAGGTAGACATTTAGGTTATGTTAAAAATCTTTGAATTTAAATAATACTAAACACCTCTTAGGTCCTCTTGTTTTCAGAGTTGATAACACTTCTATTAATATACTCTATTTAGTCTGTACTTGAACCTGTGTTAAAAATGAACTTTTTTATTTTGATGTAATATAATCCATAAAAGGCTCACTTAGAATCACATATTTTAAATACCATAATTATAGTTTAACTAGAAATATAAAATCATGTTTTAAAATTAGATTCCATTCATATTTTTTACTAATATAAAATACACTTTTGTAATATAGATTTCCAAATTCATAATCATTACAAATCTAAATATATAATTGAATAGCCTGCATTGTTAAGGTTCTACTTTTTAAAAAGCCAGTAAAACTCTGTAGAGTATGAACCAGAATTCACTAAGGTAAACTACACAGTTTCCACACAGTACTGATGAATGTTCCAATGATGCTCATTTTCTTCTCCCATTTTAATAGTGTCTCTCATGCTACACCTTCCCTGACCTACATGTGAAGTTTGGGTAGCTCCCCTGTTCTTTGGAGGCACCAATCATAGTCTCACAAATTGTTCATATATTTTAAACACAAACATTATGTGTGGATAGAGGGTCATTGTGGTGACAGGGAGAGTGGTGTCACAGAAAGGAAATTCTGATTTTGTTAGGCAATCTGAAACTTAGGCCCCAAATAATACACCACTTCTCCAGAGATTGTTGCCTGTTTGATACTCCCTACTGGTGTGGCTTATTTATGTGATAATTCATGTGCTACTTTTATATATAGGAAGTAAAAAAGCTATTTAATAATTCCCATCTAAGAAAAGCTGGTTTAATGCCTAATTTTTTTTTTTTTTTCCTCATGACCAGGACTTTGAAAACTGGAAAGTTCTCAGTATAACATATAAACTGGGAGGGCACAGATTGCATGGAGCACTGGATGTCACACACAAACAATGAATCATGGACCACTACATAAAAAACTAATGAGGTATTGTGTGGTGACTAACATAATACAATTTTATATATATATATAATTGTATGTATACACACACACACACACACACACACACACATAAACACACACCTACTGGAATTGAAGGAAATGGTCAGTAGGTATATATTCATATATTCAAGTATTATCCAGACCAGCTAACTGCATAGCAATTGCTATATACTTGAGGATTCTTTTATTAATATGCTCTTTGGAATAAACTAAGGAATAAACTATTCTAAAGGAAGATGAGTCTATTCAGAGCTTTCTATGGTAAAACTTCATTTTGGCAGAGACTCAAACATAAGCAGGGTAGTGGTAATGCCTTATAGTGAAAAAATGAAGGCTTCATGTGTGCTCTAATTGGAAGTTGTTCTCATGAGGTTGCTTGAGGTCACCTAACAGCAGGGCATTTTATGTGATTGGTTTGAGGAACATATTTGACATTCTCTGGTTGGTCCTAAGTTGGAGGCAGAGACAAAAATAAAGCTGGTAGTCGTGACCAACCTGGGAACATTCTGGACCAATTGATACAGAGGTTATGGTCTGCCTTCTTGAACTTCTTGTGTGGGTCATAGTTCTTTTGTCATATGTGGTCTGGCCATTGTTTATTTGTATAGTCATTTTCTCAGCTCCACAGTCTATTCACACTTGGGTTACAATTGAGCTAAAGTAATAATATAATGTAACACTATATTATAATGTAATATGAAGTGATGATTATTGGTCACTTTATAATTATATGTTTTAAATGTAATACTTTTTAGATTGCTTAAATAAAATTTACATCTTAAGATTGATTGCCTTAAAATTTTGTGATTTTAATGGAAATCATACTCCCTTCATATATATTTCCAAAACGTTTTCTTAGCTACCTATTTAATCATGTGGTCAAAATAAATTGAGAAAAGTGGTATTAGCAAGATGGCAAAATAGAGACATACCTAGAAAAATGTTTCTAAGGCAATGTCAAAGAGATTACTGCTTATGTTTGTTTTTTAGGAATTTTACAGTTTCAGGCCACATTCAGGTCTTTAATCCATTTAAAGTTTATTTTTGTGTTATGGTGTGAGAAAGTAGTCCAGTTTCATTCCTTTGGAAGTTGCTGTCCAGTTTTCCCAACACCATTTGTTGAAGAGACTGTCTTTTTCCCCTTGCATACTCTTGCCCCCTTGCCATAGACTATTTGACCACATAATCTGGGGTTTATTTCTGGGCTCTCTATTCTGTTCTGTTGATCTATGTGCCTATTTTTGTGCCAATACCATACTGTTTTGATTACTATGGCTTTGTAGTATATGTTGAAATCTGGGATTGTGCTATCTCCAGTCTTGCTCTTCTTTCTCAAGATTGCTCTGGCTATTCAGGGTGTTTTGTGATTCCATACAGATTATAGGATTATTCGTTCAAGTTATACGAAAAATGTTGTTGGTATTCTGCTAGAGAATGGATTATATCTGAAGATGACTTTGGGTAGTGTGGACATTTTAACACTCTTTGTCCTCCCAATCCATGAGCATGGAAGATATTCCCATTTGTTTGTGTCACCTTTAATTTCTTTCATCAGTGTTTTATATCATTTCCAGAGTACAGGTCTGTCACCAACTTGGTCAACTTTATTCCTAGGTATCTTATTATTTCTGATGTATCTGTTAACGGGATTGTTTTCCTAATTTCTCTTTCTGCTTCTTCACCATTAGTGTATAGAAATGGTTTCTGTAGATTGATTTTGCACACTGCAAGTTGACTGTGCTCGTTTGATCAGTTCTAGTAGTTTTTTGGTGGTATCTTTCGGGTTTTCTACATATAGTATCATGTCATCGGCAAATAATAAAAGTTTTACTTCTTCCTTACCAAAGTGGCTACACCTCTTTCTTTTTCTTGTCTGGTTTCTGTGGCTAGGCCTTTAGTACTATGTTCAATAAGAGTGGTGAGAGTGGACATCCTTGTGTTGTTCCTGTTCTCAGGGGAAAAGCCTGAGAGCTTCTGAGCTTGATGTTAACTGTGGGTTTTTCATATATAGCCTTTATTACATTGAGGTCTGTTCCTTCTAAATTTACTTTGTTGAGGGTTTTTGCCATGAACGGATGTTGTGTTTAGCCAAATGCATTTTCTGCATCTACTGAAATGATTGTATGTATGGTTTTTATTTCTTCTCTTGTTGATGTGATGTATTGTGTTGATTGATTTGCAAATACTGAACTACTTCTTCATCCCAGGAATAAATCTCACTTGATATTGGCGAGTGATTTTTTTTTTAATGTATTGTTGGATTCAGAATGCTTATAATTTGTTAAGGATTTTTGCACTTATATTCATGAGAGAGATTGGCCTATAGCTCTCTTTTTTGTAGGGTCTTTATCTGGTTTTTGTATCATAGTACTCCTTAACTCATAGAATGAATTTGATGGCTTTCCTTTTTCTTCTATTTTTTGGAATATTTAAGAAGAATAGGTATTAGCTCTTCTTTAAATGTTTGGTGGAGTTCACTTATGAAGTCATCTGGTCCTGGGCTTTTGTTTGTTGGGAGTTCTTTGATTCAGTTTCATTGCTAGTAATTGATCTGTTCAAATTTTCTATTTCTTTCTGATTCAATTTTGGGAAGTTATATGTTTCTATGAATTACTATTTGTTTAGGTTGTTCCATTTTTTGGCATATAGTTTTTCATAATATCATCTACTTAAAAGCTTTTTGTTTCACATTATTTTTTTCAGTGTTCCAAGATTCATTTTTTTGTGGACCACATTCAGTGCTCCATGCAATATATGCCCTCCTTAATACCCACCACCAGCCTCATCCAACCCCCCAGCCCTCTCCCATCCAATACCCTCAGTGTTTCTCAGAGTTCACAGTCTCTCATGGTTTGTGTCCCCCTCCAATTTGTAAGCCTTTGTATTTCTGTGGTGTCAGTTGTTATTTCTCCTCTTCCATATCTGATTTTATTTATATGTGTCTTCTCTTTGTCTCTCTCTCTCGATCTAAATGATGATCAATTTTGTTGGTTCAAGGAACCAGCTAATTGATCTGTTCTCTTGTTTTGTTGTTTCTATTTTGTTTATTTTGCCCTATTTTTTTTTTTTTTAATTTCCTTCCTTCTACCGGTTTTGGGTTTTGTGTGTTCTTTTTTTAAGCTCCTTTAGGTGTAAGGTTAGGTTGTTTCATTGAGATTTTTCTTGCTTCTTGATGTAGGCCCGTATTGCTATGCACTTCCTTCTTCCTAGAATAGTTTTTGATTCATCCTAAAGATTTTGGACCATTGTGTTTTCATTTTCACTTGCTCCGTGTATTTTTTTTTTTCTTCTTTGATTCTTGGTTGACCCATTCATTGCTTAGTAGCAATGTTAGTAGTAGCATGTTATTTAGTAGCATGTTATTTAACCTCCCTGTATTTATGTTTTGTTGTTGTTGTTGTTGTTGTTGTTTTGGTGATTGATTTCTAGTTTCTTAGTGTTGTGGTCAGAAGATGCATGGCATGATTTTGATTTTTTTGAATTTGTTGAGACTTGATTTGTGGACTAATAAGTGATCTATTCTGGAGAATGTTGTATGTGTGCTTGAAAAGAATGAGTATTCTGGGAGTGCCTGGGTGGCTCAGTGGGTTAAGCCTCTGCCTTCAACTTACGTCATGATCTCAGGGTCCTGGGATCAAGCCCTGCATCTGGATCTCTGCTCAGCAGGAAGCCTGGTTCTCCCTTTCTCTGCCTGCCTCTCTGCCTACTTGTGATCTCTCTCTCTCTCTGTGTCAAATAAATAAATAAAATCTTAAAAAAAAGAAAAAGAATGTGCATTCTGCTACTTGAGGATTGAACATTCTGAATATATCTGTTAAAGCCATCTGGTTTAATGTTTCATTTAAAGTTACTCTTTTCTAGTTGATATTCTGTTTGGATGATCTATCCATTGATAGAAGTTATGATTGTTAGCTGAAGTTAGAAGTTATGATTGTTAGACTGTTTTCTTTGCTGTGCAGAAGCTTTGATCTTGATGAAGACCCCAAAATTCATTTTCACTTTTGTTTCCTTTGCTTTTGGAGATATATCTTGAAAGAAGTTGCTGTGGCTGATATCAAAAAGGTTACTGCCAATGTCTCCTCTATGATTCTGGTGGATTCCTATCTCACATTGAGGTCTTTTATCCATACTGAGTTGATCTTTGTGTATGGTGTAAGAGAATGGTCGAGTTTCATTCTTCTACATGTAGCTGTCCAATTTTCCCAGCACCATTTATTGAAGAGACTGTCTTTTTTTCCACTGTATATTTTTTCCTGCTTTGTCGAAGATTATTTGACCACAGAGTTGAGGGTCCATATCTGGGCTCTCTACTCTGTTCCACTGGTCTATGTGTCTGTTTTTATGCCAGTACTATGCTGTCTTGGTGATCACTGCTTTGTAGTAAAGCTTGAAATCAGGCAACGTGTTGCTGCCAGTTTTGTTTTTCCTTTTCAACATTTCCTTAACAATTCGGTCTCTCTTCTGGTTCCATACAAATTTTAGGATTGTTTGTTCCAGCTCTTTGAAAAATGCCGGTGGAATTTTGATTGGGATGGCATTGAAAGTATAGATTTCTCTAGGCAGCATAGACATTTTAACGATGTTGATTCTTCAGATCCATGAGCATGGAATGCTCTTCGATCTTTTTGTGTCTTCTTCAATTTCTTTCATGAGTGTTCTGTAGTTCCTCAAGTACAGATCCTTTACCTCTTTGGTTAGGTTTATTCCCATGTATCTTATGGTTCTTGGTGCTATAGTAAATGTAATCAATTATCACATTTCCTTTTCTGTGTTTTCATTGTTATTGTATAAGAAAGCAACTGATTTCTGTACATTGACTTTGTATCCTGCCACATTACTGAATTGCTGTATGAGTTCTAGTAGTTTGGGGGGTGGAGTCTTTTGGGTTTTCCATATAAAGTATCTTATCATCTGCAAAGAGAGAGAGTTTGATTTCTTCATTGCCAATTTGGATACCTTTTATTTCTCTTTGTTGTCTGATTGCTTTTGCTAGGACTTCTAATACTATGTTGAACAAGAGTGGTGAGAGTGGGTATCCTTGCCATTTTCCTGATCTCAACAGGAAGGCTGTGAGCTTTTTCCCATTGAGAATGATATTTTCTGTGGGTTTTTCATAGATAGATTTTATGAAGTTCAGGAATGTTCCCTCTATCCCTATACTTTGAAGAGTTTTAATCAGTTGAAAAGTTTCTGCACAGCAAAGGAAACAGTCAACAAAACAAAGAGGCAAATCACGGAATGGGAGAAAATATTTGCAAATGACAGTACAGACAAAAAGCTGATATCCGGGATGCCTGGGTGGCTCAGTTGGTTAAGTGGCTGCCTCGGCTCAGGTCATGATCCCAGCGTCCTGGGATCGAGTCCCACATCGGGCTCCTTGTTCAGCGGGGAGCCTGCTTCTCCCTCTGCCTCTGCCTACCACTCTGTCTGCCTGTGCTCATGCTCTCTCTCTCTCTCTAACAAAAAAAAAAAAAAAAAAAGCTGATATCCAGAATCTATAAAGAACTTCTCAAACTCAACACACACAAAACATATAATCATGTCAAAAAAAAAAAAAAAATGGGCAGAAGACATGAACAGACACTTCTCCAATGAAGACATACAAATGGCTATCAGACACATGAAAAAATGTTCATCAGGGAGATTCAAATCAAAATCACATTGAAATACCACCTTACACCAGTTAGAATGGCCAAAATGAACAAGAGAGGAAACAACGTGTGCTGGAGAGGATGTGGAGAAAGAGGAACCCTCTTACACTGTTGGTGGGAATGCAAGTTGGTGCAGCCACTTGGAGAACAGTGTGGAGATTCCTTAAGAAATTAAAAATAGAGCTTCCCTATAACCCTACAATTGCACTACTGGGTATTACCCCAAAGATACAGATGTAGTGAAAAGAAGGGCCATTTGTACCCCGATTTTCATAACAACAATGGATATGGTCGCCAAATTGTGGAAAGAACCAAGATGCCCTTCAACGGACAAATGGATAAGGAAGATGTGGTCCATATACACTATGGAGTATTATGCCTCCATCAAAAATGATGAATACCTAAATTTTGTATCAACATGGATGGAACTGCAAGAGATTATTCTGAGTGAAATAAGTCAAGCATAGAGAGTCAGTTATCATATGGTTTCACTTATTTGTGGATCATAAGAAATAACTCGGAGGACATGGGGAGATGGAGAGGAGAAGGAACTTGAGGGAAATTGGAGGAAGAGATGAACCATGAGAGACTATGGACACTGAAAAACAACCTGAGGGTTTTGAAGTGGCAGGGGATGGGAAGTTGGGTGAGCCTGGTGGTGGGTATTATGGAGGGCACATATTGCATGGAGCCCTGGGTGTGGTGCATAAACAATGAATTCTGGTACACTGAAAAGAAACTAAAAACAAAAACAAAAACAAACAAACAAAAAAAGAAGTTAGTTGTTACTAGTTCTAGTTGTTACTAGTTACTAGTTGTTACTAGCTAGTCCCCAGCTATTATTTTATTACTATTGATCACTTCCTTAATTTTGTTATTAGCTGCTTTATGTATTTGGGTGCTCCATGTTTGGTCCATTAATATTTATCTTTGTTAAATTATCTTGTTAGATTGTTTCCTTTATGATTATGTATTGTCCTTCTTTGTCTCTTGTTACAGTGTTTGTTTTAATGTCTATTTTGTTTGACTTAAGTTTGCTACTCCAGCTTTGTTTTCACCACCATTTGCATGAGAAATGCTTTTTCTTCCCTTTGCTTTCAATCTGCCTGTGTCTTTAGGTCTGAAATGAGTCTATTGCAGGCATCAGATGGATGGCTCTTGTTTTTTTATCCATCCCTTCAACTTACATCTTTTAATTGGAGCATTTAGTCTGTGTACATTCAAGGTAATCATTGATAGGTATGTATTTATTGCCATTGTGTTACTTGCTTTATGGCTGTTTTGTGGTTCTCTGTTCCTTTTTTCTCTTGCTTTCTTCTCTCAAGGTTTGCTGGCTTTCTTTTGTAATATACTTGGGTTGTTTCCCCTTTATTTTTTTTCATAACTATTACTGGTTTTTGATTTGTAGTTGCTATTAAGTTTATATGTAACATCTTCTGCATATAGCATTCCATATTAAGTTGATGGTCCCTTAAGTTTGAACCCATTCTTTACTCCTTGTAACTACCTCCAGCAAGAAAGTCCTATATTTATATATTTTACATATACTCCCCCTTCTGTTGGACCCAGAGGGTTGCATTAAAACTGCTTCATTTCACTGGGTGAAATGGTTGGTATAAAATTGCAGTTTCCTTTGTTAACTGAGGATTTTTTCCTTAGTAATAGTGACTGAAATGTGACAACTTCAGCTCTGAATTGATCATATTTCTTTTTAACTTCAAATTGCAGAAAGCTGGGTAGCTGCAACCTGGAAACTGTGTACTCTACATGATGTAACAAAAATTAAATTATGTATTTTAATAATGTGATGACCTGGAAATTTCATATACTAATCACATAAAATTTTTTTTTGGTTGTATCTAAAGTATATTAATCAGCAACAAATCTTATTTTGAATGTAATCTTTTATGATTAGGATTATAGACTTTCACATAGCAGTATAAGTAATCAGTGAGTAAATTAGCAACAATAATTTATAGCTTTCCAAGTTTTCTTTGTATGTAGAATATTGTTTTACTCCACGCTTAGATGAAGCACGGCATTGTGATTGTTGTAATAATGAAGATGATTATCTGGCTATTTAAGTGAAAGAACATTATTCACAATATTTCAAACATTTGGGGTAAATAAGTTGAAGAATGTAAAAGTGCATCTACATGTCGCCTGGGTAGTTCAGTCAGTTAAGCATCTGCCTTAGGCTCAGGTCATGATCCCACAGTCCTGGGATTGAGCCCAGCATCAGACTCCATGTTCAGTGGGATGCCTACTTCTCCCTCTGCCCCTCCCCTGACTTAAGATTCCTTGCTGTCTCTCTCTCTCTGAAATAAATATATAAAATGCTTTTTAAATTTTATTTTGTTTGTTTGTTTATTTATTTATTTATTTATTATTTTTTTAAGACTGTAGGGTGCCTGGGTGGCTCAGTGAGTTAAGTGTTTGCCTTTGGCTCAGGTCATGATCTCAGCTTCCTGGGATTAAGCCCTTCATTGGGCTTTCTGCCCAGCAGGGAGCCTGCTTTCCCCCTTCTCTTTCTCTGCCTGCCTCTCTGCCTACTTGTGAACTCTGTCAAATAAATGAATAAATAAATGAAATCTTTAAAAAAAATAAATTAAAAAAGAGTGTAAAAGTGCATCTAAATAAATGACACTATATCAACTCTACTATATTTAAAGATGCCTCTTGATTAAAAGAAATAACTTTTCTTTGTAATAACTTTTTTTGTGATTAGCAAATATAAAATGCTTTCTACTCCCATGGAAACACAATTTTTAAATAAATTTATGATTTTGAATATCTTTCACAATTAAAGTAGTAAACATAGTTTCATAAATCACAATAATTATATCATTTATATTTTTCAGATTTAAGATATTTTTGATTTGTTGTTGGCACTACACTATTAAGCCTTGTATAAAACATTACTGTACGAAAGCCCTGATAATTCAAATTAAAGCACTTGGTAGAGTTATTTCAGTAAGTATTTATTGAGTGTATAAAAATCATTTTTTATCATGTATATAAGGAATTCCACTAGGCTCTTTAGGGATTACAATCATAAATTTAACACAGATTATCACTGTTTAGAATCCTACACTCACATAAAGGCAACATGTTCTCTCTGTGGTGGAATTTAATGTCACACTCATGACTCTAAGTATGAATTATTGATTATGAATTTCAAATAAATAGAGTTTCTTAATCTGGGTTTTTCCCAAAGCAGAGCTCAAGATGAAGAATTTTATGTGAGTAGTACATTTGGAATGATAATGATGGGATGCCAGAGAACAGAAATGAGAGACATAATAGTAAAAGAGGGAAGGGGGAAGAGTCATGCAAAGACTCATCGTGAGCCACCCCTACACACAAGATTCTCCCGTCCATGAAGTGGCTACCTTAATGAGCTAATAACCCAGCTACAGGGGCAGTTGCATTAATTATAAGTACATTTAAAATGGTTTTTTTTTTATAGCAATGGAAATTTTATTTTTAACAAAAGAAACAAATAAAAATACACAGTCATATCCATAGATCTAGGGATTTAAAAGTTAATTTAAGGGCACCTGGGTGGCTCAATGGGTTGGGCCTCTGCTTTCCATTCAGGTCATGATCTCAGGGTTCTGGGATCAAGTTCTGAATTGGGCTTTCTGCTTGATGGGGAGCTGCTTCCTCCTCTCTCTCTCTGCCTGCCTCTCTGCCTACTTGTGATTTCTCTCTGTCAAATAAATAAATAAATAAGAATCTTAAAAAAAAAGTTAATTTAAATACACAGGAATGAAGCTACAGATATTATACACTAAAGAAGACAGTGGTTCATTAATAAAAGAAATATTTATTGAATATCCACTAGGTATCTAAATAATCTCAGAATTCTAAAAATCTAAGAAATTTTTTCCTTAGATAATTAATCTGTTTTTATTAATATATTAATAAGAATTTTATTTTAGTTGTTACTCTATCAATAATTATTAAAGCAGTGGCATCAACACTGTGACTCTTACATTTGAAAAATTCTTGGATTTAACCTTACAGTGACAGATTTTCTGTGGCACTTCTGGAAATATCAATTTTCTTTTATTAAGCATTTATCTTTCCAGTGATATCTGTTATGCTATGATTCATTCCTGACAAGCAGTGCTCTCGGGTGAAACATGTTTGCTTTTCATGTCACCCTGAAAATCTCACAGAGGAAGGTTTGACAGGTTATATACTGTGTTCTTGGTGGTTTATTTTGTATTATTTAATATATTTTCTACATTTTAACAATCCCTATTTTAAAAAAACAACTTCCTTAAAGATATCATAAAATATTTTTTCAACATTAAAGATTCAGAGCTACATATATTTAAGTTTTCTATGACCTTATAGTGCCGCATGTTTTTAGGGTGTTTGATTAAAAGAATGAAATATAAACTTTCATTATTTCACAATTAGTAAAATATTTCACTTTCTGTGTTGCTTATGTCAATATAAATATAAAGCCCCTTTATACAAAAGAAGAAAAATAATATATATTTTGGAAAAAAATTCTCTTGTTCTTTTTTAAATGAAGAAAATGATTTATTTAATTTTAAGTTGTTTTGATAATCTTCCCAAAGTAGTTTCTACATATTTGATTAGTAACTCTTCAATTGTAGTTTTGTCGATTTTTTCTATTTCAGTATTTGAGAGTTTATTATCAAAATAATAAATAATAAGTACCATTTGTTACCACTTTCCATGTGCAGCTTAGATGCTCTATGTTTGTTCAATGTATGACTTTATGAAAAATATTTAAACTCTAAATATCTCAGTTTCTTTATTTGTAATGCAGTGATAATAATTGTTTTTATGTCAAAATTCTGTGAAATAATGTATATAATTTGTCAGAATACCTCTAAGAATTTTGCAGTAATGAACAACTACCACGTTTATATGTTGGAGATAGCACTTTGCCTTATACTTTACTTTTATTATCACTGCTTCTTAAAACTCAAGTGCTTTTTACTTTAAACTGGTTTAAAAGAGCCAATAATTTTCCCTTTCTAATTTTGTATACCTCGAATTTAAAAACTATATATATATGTGTGTGTGTGTGTGTGTGTGTGTATGTGTGTTTACTAAAAAGCATTGTCTCACTTTAAATGTCTTTAAATGATAAAACACCACAGTGCACTGAATCAATGGTACTAAATTCTATGCAAGCTTTTTGGGTTGTCTGTTTGATGAGAAGGTTTTTGGCTTATGTTCGGACTTAGTGCTGAAAACCCTCTGGACTGTTTGATTTCAACTCTATTTTTTACTTCCTAAGTTCTTCACATCTCCTACTCTTCTTTGTGTGAAATATGTCTTGCCTTTTACCTGTAATCATGCCACCCAACAGATTGGTCTTTCTGAATTACTGTATGCCTATTAACAAATTGCATCCCTTGATCTTTCATCTTGTACAAACATATCCTACTTCATGAAGCTTTGGCATAATATATTTCTTAGCTTGGGTTACTCAGTAACCCAAATATATACCACTATGAAATTCAAAATTGAAGAAATAATGTGTATATATGGCTAGGAAGTTGGGAAAGAAAAAGGGAAAGAGGTACAGAAAAAGAAGAGACATCATAGCTGGCTAATCTCCAAATGCTTCTTATAAAAATTAACAACAAATTTGACCAGTTAGAACATGCCAAAATGTAAGACTACTTTAAGTTAGGGAAAACTCTTTGAATTACACCTAAATTACAAAATGATTTAAAAATAAAAGTAAGTTTGCTTTTGAGAAAATCTATCATTATTATTTTCTAAATAAAAAAAAATACATTGTCTAAAGTTTCTAAAGAGAAATTCTTCATGATACTGACTGCATTAAAACATATATTGTAATTATTTATGTAAATTTCAAGATGAAAGATCATTTTCCAAATAGGTTGAACACCTAACAAATTGACTTATGCTGTTTCTTGAAAAAGCTCAGAATGGAAAGATTTATCTAGGTAGGAGTCGCCAAATTGTATTTCTATTTAACTCTAAGTCATAGTCTCTCTATTTAACATTTATAGATTCTGCCAAGAAATGAAATAATTTTCATTTTTATTACTGTACTTAAGCATAGAATCTTCAATAATAAAAGCTTGTAAATGTTTAAGAGAACACTCTCTGGTCCAGTGTCACTGCTGTTAATTTTCTGTAAGTTTTGCTGATGTTCTTTTAAAGACCTTGCTAAAGAAAAGTGATTTCCCCCCTCTAATATTTCCAAATATTTGACACTGAAAAAATATTAAATTTCTACTGTTGAAGTTTTTTTTGTATGTTAAATCTTTTAATTATGTAATATGGGAGACTATATTTTAAAATAGTGTTGACTGGAATAAAAGACTCACTCTTTCACTCTTAAACTCCTTAAATTTGAAAGTAATCTTAAAATACTGAAGAATGCTCCTAAATAAATACAGGAACTTATTATTATTATTGTTACTAATAGTATTTGAGGAAGTGTGTTATGTTTCATTTGACATCAAGTAAAAATTATTTATAAAGCAAGCAAAATAGAATGATAATAGCATACATTATAACAGTGACTATTGTGTCATTTATAAATGATGGTTTTAACTTAAAACCATCAGATGAGAATTTTATCTACATAGTTTTCTCATATATATATATATGTAAATATATTATTTATAATTTTAAAAAATGTTTAAAAATATTAACAAATAAGACTTCCACATTGGGTCATGACTGAATAGTGTTTATAAAAATAAACTTTCTGCTGAAAACAATGATAAGAGATAGAAAATAAACAAAATACTCTTAAAAGAATACAAAAAAAATTTAAAAAGACAAAATGTGAGGGGTCAACAGAAAAGGAAAGTACACTGATATAAGCACTTTTTTTCCCTCAAAAGAAATGTACAAATTTCTAGCAAGAAAAATAGAGTCCAAGAAGAAAGATACTGTTTTGGACTTTCACTAGTCTCACCTGATACTGTAGACAGGTTGAAGCTAGGAATTAGCAAGACATCTGGGTCTCAAAGAGAAGGAAACCCTGGTCACTCAAGAATTCTACATGCATATAGTCTTCCTGAGTCATTTGTCAACTTCTAAGCTGAACATGTATAAATGGGAGTTACAATATGAAGAAGAAAGCAATTACTGGAATGCAGAAAAACTAAGTAGAGACTTTAATAGTCTTGTTCTGAGGAGCAGAGATTAAAGTATAGGGCATGCCATAGTAAAGTGATAAGGGCTTTTTACAAGCACCCTCAAGGTCTAAACTTTAATAATAAAGCCTAGGTTCTAGGAGTGAAATCTATATCCATGGACTAAGATGAAAACATAAATAGACAAAGAATATGTGGTATATATATACAATGAAATACTATGCAGCCATCAAAAGAAATGAAATCTTGCCATTTGCAATGACATGGATGGAACTAGAGGGTATTATGCTGAATGAAATAAGTCAATCAGAGAAAGACAATTATCATATGATCTCCCTGATATGAGGAATTTGAGAGACAAAGTGGAGGGGCTTGGGAATGGGGAAGGAAAAAGTGAAACAAGATGGGATCCAGAGGGCGACAAACCATAAAAGACTTTTAATCTCACAAAACAAACTGAGGGTTGCTGGGGGGAAGGGGATAGGGAGATGGTGGTTGGGTTATGGACATTGGGGAGGGTATGTGCTATGGTGAGTGCTGTAAAGTGTGTAAGCCTAACAATTCACAGACCTGTACCCCAGGGAAAGTAGTACATTATATGTTAATAAAAAAGAGATGAAACCATAAATAAACTAGGCACAAGTGAAGCAAAGTTATTGTCTTAATTCTAAATAATAGAGGAGAATTAAACCATTCTGAAGGAAGAGTATATCAACTAAGGAATGATTTTTTTTAATAAAATTGAAGAGATTTCAATAAAAAATTTCCAGACATGCCAAAAAGACCCACAAAAATTCCTCACCAGGTTCAAAGTACTATAATTTGAAGGGGGCGGGAAGAATATAGAAATAGATAAACACGTCAAGCAATAGTTTTCAGTCTTTTCACTCTCCATATTCCAAACTGGAACATTTTACTTTCTCTTCCAGTTTCAAGCATGAGAGGAAAAAGGGACTTAAATGTATTTTTAAAACTTATAGTGAACATATGGGAACTTGTGAAAAGGTCTAATGGTAATTTAATTAGAGAAAGCTAAAATAAGAGAAGCAATTTTTGCTGAACTATAGATTATTATTTTTCAAAATAGATGAAAGACTAAAACCAATGAATTTAAAAAATGTGTGAACCAGAAGTAGGATAATTACAAAGAAAAGAAAGCCTCAGAATAGCACAGTAAAACTTCTGAATGCCATTTCAGAGGAAAAGCTAAAATCTTAATGTGGCCAAATAAAAAAGATATATTATCTTCAAGGAGGAAAAAGAGGACTGACAGATGACCTTTCAATTTAGAATATATAAGTCAGGAGACCAAAAAAAATGGGACATTATAATGTTTGGAGGGAAAAAAAATCTAAAGTTCTATAACATTAAAAATCATCCTTTATTTTTTAATTTTATTATTATTGTTAAGATTTTATTTATTTATTTGATAGAGAAAGAGAGACATTGAGAGATGGGAATACAAGCAGGGGGAGTGGAAGAGGGGAAGCAGACTTCCCGCTGAGCAGGGAACCCGATGCAGGGCTTGATCCCAGGAAACTGAGATCATGACCTGAGCCAAAGGTAGACACTTAACAACAGAGCCACACAGGTGTCTTGAAAAATCATCCTTTAAAAATTACAATGACGTAGATATTCCAAGATGACAAACAAAAGCTCCTGAGATTGTATTAAATAAACGTATTGTATCAATATTAAATCTTCTTTTTTAAAATATTTTATTTATTTATTTGACAGAGAGATCACAAGCAGGCAGAGAAGCAGGCAGAGAGAAGGGGGAAGCAGGCTCCCTGCTGAGCAGAGAACCTGATGTGGGGCTCCATCCCAGGACCCTGAGATCACGACATGAGCTGAAGGCAGAGGCTTAACCCATTGAGCCACCCAGGTGCCCCAATATTAAATTTTCTGATTTTGAACACTGTGCTTTAACTGTACTATGATGACATATGGAATTAATCTATTTCTTTAAAAAATACACACTGAAGTATTACGGAGTTTAGGGTATGATATAAGCAACTGATTTTGAAAAGTTTCAAAAGGTTATATGTATATTTTTTAAAAGGGGCAGAAAACCTGAAAGGTATGTAATGGATACTATTAGTGCTCTAATATATATGTTATACCCTATACAGTTATACCATATACAACATATATGTTATACCCTATATAGTTCCTGCTAAGCCTTCCTGAATATTTGCCTCTATGAGAGTTTTCCAGCTTCAGGACTATAGCAGCTTCCATGGAGAAGGTTGAAGAAACATAATGTCCCAGATATGACCCTCAAATGAAGAATGAGATATAATGGACAAATTCCTTATACTAGTTTCTGTTGCTCTACAACACTTTAACACAAATTTTGTTGTTTATAATAAAATAAGTTTATTATTTTATAGTTCTATAGGTTATAAGTATGAAATGTATCTTGCTAGACTAATGTTGCTTCTGGAGTTTCTGTGACCTGATCCATTTCCTTGCCTTCTCCAAATTCTAGGCCTACCTGCATATTTTAATTTGTGTCCCCTTTCATTCTTCATGGCCAGTGATGACAGGTTGATAGATTCTCAAGATGTCATCTTTGATTCTAACACTTCTGCCTCCCCATTTCAGGATCCCTGTGACTTCCTTGGGCCACCTGGAGGTCTAAACTAATCTCTAAGGTCAGTTGATCTATAACCTTAATTCTATCTGTAACATTAATTCTTCCTTGTCACATAACCTAAAATAGTTGCAGATTCTGGGAATTGAAACATAGACACTTTGAGGGAACATTCTTTTGCCTATTCCATAACCCAATATAGTTAGCCCAAAATGTGAAATTTTGAAGTGTGTTCTCAATCTCCAGTGAATTCATTCCTATTTTCCCACAACAGTTATCCATTCCCTTACACAGACTTTTGAACCTTTTCTTTCTCCCTCTCTTACTCTACCATTTCTTTAATAAGCCTTCCTTGGATCACTTTCCAAATAACTGCTTGAACTCATCTTAGATCCTGCTTTAGTTGGAAATTAAATTTGATGAAGTGCTTAACAAAATGGAATACCATAATATCCAATTAACTTATTAAAATGTGCTTAACATTATTTTATAAAAATTATTTCAATTAAAACCACACTGACATAATGCATATACTGACTAGAATGGATTATAACACACATACACAGATTCTCACACTCATATACCCTAAGGACAACAATAAAAAGGAACTCTCATGGTGAAGATATATATTCAATGTCTATTTGGAAAACTTCTGGGTAATAATATTGATATGTCATAAATTACACCTCTTAATGTATGTTCTTAGGAAATAAATGCTAAAGTACTAAGGACTAAGGTATATGATGTAAATAATCTACTCTCAAATGGTTCAGACAAAAATAATATGTATATTTAAAAAACAAACTGAAGGCTTTACCACATATGTAACAGTTGGTGTTATTAACCCACTCACACCCTCTAGCTTATTCTGGTAGTCATGTAAGTGCATATATGTTTCTAAAGCATATGTTTATAATAGATTTGTTCATAATATACCAAACTGGAATCTATTGCAAAATCCATCAAAAGCAAGATGCAAATTATTATCTACTTATAATTTAAAATAAAATAACAATGAGAAGATACAAATTAAAATTAACATGCCAACTAATATTTCCATTGCATT
This sequence comes from Enhydra lutris kenyoni, assembly GCF_002288905.1. Lineage (NCBI taxonomy): Eukaryota > Metazoa > Chordata > Mammalia > Carnivora > Mustelidae > Enhydra > Enhydra lutris. Next base: position 90,867,068 of record NW_019154086.1, on the reverse strand, counting down.
GTGTTTTTCGTGTTACTATCATTAGAAATATCCAAACTCTACACCTGTTTATGTGTCAAAATTAAAGATTTTTCATGATATTCTGACCACTGTGCTCTAAATTAGCTTTGACTTTCTCCCTTATTGAACATCCCTTAAATTAATTATATATACATGAGAATCATAACTATAATCACACAACACTTCTATTACATGATTGTTCAAACATAGTTTATTTTAGTATATCTGACTTTTTCCCTTTATTGTTACCTGAAAAAAGTCATGGTTAGTTCTGGTTTCCTGGTTGCCAGTCAATGCTTTTGTCACCATGTGATCAATGTTATGTGTGTGGGGGGGGGCGGGGTTAGATATTAGAGTTGAGCATTTTTTCTGAGCATGGCAGAACACTTTAGCCAGTTATCTCACAAATATATGTAAGTTCTCTTTAAAAATCATCTACTACCAAATAAGTACTGCTGCAAATTTTACAGATGTATTTGTATCTTAAACATTGCTAAAGAAAAGTATAAAACATTTAAAAGTTACATATTTAATAGAACTGGTGGAAGGATAATGCTATTTGACAAGAAACCAAATGCTATTATGAAAATATATCAAAAATGGAAGCATAGTTAAGGATATTTAGTAGAGAAATACATAATTAGTGTTATTATTAATATATAGTACCCTCTAAAATACAGATAAGATGCTTAAAAATGAAAATTGAAATAGTGAAAAACAATATGGTGAGACAAAATAACAAGTTTCAGGTTTTTGGATTATTGTCTTAAGTACACAAGAACAAAGCATCTGATGAATGTTTTACTACTTTATTTTTCATTAAGTAAGCATACAGTGGTCGAAATTTGGGAACTAGTATAATTAAAGCAAATAAAATAAAACATAAACCATCCAACCATATAGATTGTTAATACTGTGTAGATTTTTTCAGACATTTTTATAGCATGCTGTAGATGTAGATTTGCAATATTTTTATTTACTGTATCTTTAATATTTTCCCAATTCAGTATATTTTTATCTATATTTTTTCTTTAAATAATGATACCACCCAAGAATTCTCTCAACATTTTACAGAATCCACATGAATCATTTCTGTTTTGGAAAAACTGGTGTGAGTTGCTTGTGAAAATTCATCTTATTACCTTCCTAGAGCCTTGTTCATCCTGAGTTCTTAATCTTAGTGAAGAATACTACCATAAACCCAGTAGTAACTCATGTTGAAACTTGGAAGGTGAACTTGACCCCTTCCCCTCCTTTAATGAGCAGAGGACTTGAATTTAATTGCCTTTCTTAACCCACAATGGTATTAGTGTTTTGAAAAATGACTTTCATCTGAAATTATTACCACAGCTTAATTGGGTGCCATCCCACTACTCTTCAGTTGATGCTTCCCTGTGCCGCTAGAGAAATTCTTCTAAAAAACGGATCATGACTCTTGTTTTACACGCTTTATTGTTTCTCTTTGATTTTAGAATAAACCTCAAACTCCTGAAATATGGATTCTAAATGCCGTAGTCCATTAGAGCTGCTATAACAAAATACCACAGACTGGGTAGCTTATAAACAGCAGAAATGTGTTATTCATAATTTGGGAGGCTGGAAGTCTGAGATCAGGGTGCCCCAGCAAGGTCAGGTGTGATTCTTCTTCCAGGTCACAGACTTCTTGTATCCTCACAGGGTGAGGCAAGGGAGCTTTCTCAAATCTCTTGTTAAGGGCACTAATCTCATTCATGGATGCTCCATCATCATTACCTAACCACCTCAGAAATCCTCACCTCCTAATGCCATCATCTTTGGAGGTTAGGATTTCAATATATGAATTTTGGGAGAACACAGACAGTCAGGCCATGACACTGAGATTCATTGTGACCTATAGACCTAAGGTCCTTCATGACCTCGGACATGTTAAAATTTCCTAAGCATCTCTTCCTTGGCTGGGGAGCTTCATACTTGTTCTATCAGACTGAAACTTTTCTTTCCAATCTCAGATTAATGACACATCTACTGAAAAATATCCTCCAAATCCAATTAGCTTAGGTTAAGTAATCCAGCTGCATTTGATGCATATTGCTTGATTGTATCTTCTGTGCTAGACTGTAAGCCCAGTGAGGACAGACTTCATGTGAATGTATCTCAAAGCTTATCAGACAGTCAGGCACATAAGCACTTAATAAATCTCCCACTATCCAAGTAACAAATTAAAGGACATTATAGGTTTTTCTATTTTTGACTGCTATAGACAATATTTTTATTAGTATTATATGTATATCTGAAGAATTATTTACTATTCTTTAAAGCTTAATTTTGACCCCCCCCCCAAAATAGTGATGTTTGACATTTTTGAGGCAGCAAGCTCAGAATGAGCTTAAATTATCACAAGATTCATACCAAAGTACATATTGGGCATTGGGGTGGACTCTGAAAATACATTGCTAATGTTATATTACATTTTATATCATTAGTGTTCAAAATCCCAACATCTTTTCAAAAGGAGATTGAGTACCTTTGTATTAAAATAAAAGAGAAGATAACAGTTTTATGTGGAGAAGAGAGCAAAAGGTCTGGAATTAGGGAATCCTGATGTATCCTTCTTCCAATACAGATATTAGCAAAGTAACAATTTGCAGGTCACCTAACCTTTCTAAGACAAGTCTGAGTTTCCACCTCTAGTAATTAGGAAGTTGCATTAAATGAACTATTAAATTCAGTATCTATGAAATAAGTTCTCAAAGAATAGCATAAGATTGAAATGGATATTTAGATAAGAATATTCTGAGAGTCTAGTTCTAAATTCAGTTGATTTGAGCAATTTCTTCACCTATTACTGAAGCTAAATATCAGTTTAATTTTCCTAGTGGCATGGTGAAGTAGTGTATATGTGCACATATATAATACATATTATATATGCATATATTTGTGCGTGTGTGTGTGTATATATACACACTTTATACAACTTTAAGAATAGCAGTCCATTAGAGTTTAACTTGTGACTTTATTTTAGAAAATTTCTAACTACAGTTACATTAATAAATCCAATTATGTTAGTAATTCCTTACCAACTTCTGTTTCATAAATATGGATACTTAATAGGATATGATATATAATTAGTATTTGAAATGATAACAACTTTATACTTTGTGTGACACATTATACCATTAGTATAAAATGACTAGAATTAAAATACAGATATAATTTTTAAAACAATTTTAAAAGTCTGGAGTCAGATTTACTGTCCATATATGTCATATATGTACATACACACCTAGGTACACAGACACACATATTGGTGTGTCTGTGTGTGTGTGTCTATCACTAAGTATAGAATTGCAGATATTTTCTCTTTAATTACAAATTATTTCACTCAGTAAAACAATAGAATAACATTGTATTTTTAAAAAAATATGTCCCCTGGGGTGTCTGGGTGGCTCAGTCGTTAAGTGTCTGCCTTCAGCTCAGGTCATGATTCCAGGGTCCTAAGATTGAGCCCTGCATTGGGCTCCCTGCTCAGTGGGAAGCCTGCTTCTCCCTCTTCCACTTCCCCTACTTGTGTTCCCTCTCATTGTCTCTCCCTCTCTGTCAAATCAATAAATACAATCTTTAAAAACAAACAAACAAACAAAAAAACCTCTCTCCTTTAAAACAGGAGAGGTAGAAAACAGAAAGATATATATTACCTCCCAGAGGGGTATAAATATTATAAATAATATTTCCCTGAAAGATGCATCAGTTACACTATTTGCAAAATCAATGAATCATTTACTTTGTTGTAATTATTAGTGTGTGCCATTCCACATATTAATACTATGCAAATCTTTAATGTTTAGTGTTCAGTCAAATTTCCCTTGTTCTCTTACTTATATAACGTTGCAATTTCCTATCCCTAGAAGCAAGTGTAGGTGGGAAAATTAGCTAAGAAAGTAATGAAGAGGGAAAAATATGAACCTTAAATTTCTTGTGTGTGTCTATGATACAGAAACAGTTTTATATCTGTATTTTCCCCACAGTGTTTATATCAAAGTTGGATACAGTCTGAAAGAACATCCAACAAAATGGTAATTGTGGTTATCTCCTGTTCATAAACTTAAAGTGAAAATGTTTTTGTTTGCTTATTTGCACCTTCTAATTTGCCTACACCCATATTGGATTAGTGATCTTATTATAAGTTAAAAAAATAGAACAAAATTTATGCAAATGGAAGTTTTACTCCTCAAATATTGTATCCTACTTTTGTTGAGTGTTTGCTCAGGGAGGCTTTATGGCAGTGTGTTAATTACACTGTTTCTTTTTATCCTAACTGCATTTGCATAATTATTATTTCAATAATGCAATCAAGATCCTAAATGTCTCATGGTATAAAATGAATATGAAACCCAAAATAAATATAAGGCGAAAGTCACCTGACTGTAAAATACATTCACTATTCATCATTCTATTTAACCTTCCAACAAAAATTTAAATTCATGAGAGTTTCCCCCAAATTTTGTGAAGAGTAGTCCATGTTTCTGTTTTAAAGCAAAACATGCTGCTCAGACATCCAGATTATACTTTATCATGCCTCTGTTTGTAATTTTCTTTGCTAAGTTTATGAATATTTTTGAACTATACATTTTCCTGATTTTATGTTAAATATTGTAATTGCTGAGATTATTGGATTCCAAGTTAATAAATCCACTTTCCTTCTCTTAGATTCTCATCTGTGCAAATTACATTTTCAATATTCTACCAAAGAGTCTGGTATTTGGAAGTAGAAAATGAGTCCATTTGGTCTATATTACAATGGATAATCCATCCAGGCTAGGGAAGGCTTCATTTAATTAAAAGGCACACTGCTGGAATATTTTATAGATTTTTATGCATTGAAGGTTCAGTTTGTGCTTCTGAGATCAAAATAAATTTTCTTCAACTTTCATTGTGCTAAGCTGAGTTTAGTATGTTTGCCACAAAAATAAAATTATAGTGATAAAGTGAGTTTTGGAATTTGAAGGGAAAGCTACAAATAAATAGCAAACAAAAAATGGAAAATATAAATAGATTCTCAACTCTAAATTGGGAATATAAATTACATCCTACAAGCTTACCATTACTTAAATATCAGCTTCTATAAAAAATTCACTCATCTCAAAAAAAAATTCATTGAGTATCATGAAGTTCAACAATTTTTTAAAAAATGTATCAAACAAAAAGATGAACTCCTTAGAATAAGACACTTTGATCATTTTTTAAGAAAATCACTTCTACATGAATGTGGAAAAATTATGTGAAGAATTTAGGCATTGGTAAAATCACTTCCTCATTTACAATTTCTGTTATAGACAGCTTTCAAAATGGATCCCAATGTTCTCCACTCTCTGATATTTATACCCTGTGTAAAACTCTCCATTTGAATATAGGCAAGAACTGATGACCTGCTTCAAATAAATATAACATGGCATAAGTTATATTATGATATGTTACTTCTAAGATTACACTACAAAAGATTGTCATTTCCATTGTGTTCCCTTTCTCTCTTTCTCTCTCACACCTTTTTATTTTCTCACTCTGATGAAGACAAACATCTTGTGAATTGTGAATTTCCTGTGAAAATATCTGCATGGCAAGGAAACAAAGGAGGATTTTGGTCAATAGCGTGCAAAAAACTGAATCCTGCCAACAACCACATGAGTTAGCTTGAAAGCATTCTTTCTCTAGAAGGTCTTAAGATGACTGCTGTTTTCAGCTCCCTTGAAGGTAGCTGTTTGGATATCCAAAGCCATCAGACCCAGATAAGCAGCACATAGTTTCCTGACCCACAGAAACTGAGATAATAAATGCTGCTATAAACCAGAGAGGTCAAGGGTATTTTGTTATACAGCAATTATAATTAACACAATTTTATACAAATTATGTTCTGAATTCCTATAATGACAGATTCAACAGATGGTAATTTCCCAACAACTACACATACAATGGAACTAATTCAGAGAAATAAATATACTTAGTTGTTCTTTTATGTAATCAGTGGGAGTGAAGAAAGGAAGGGATTAAGAAAGATGTGATGAAGAAAATACTCATTTTCTACCAAATTTATAGAATACAAATTTTCAATAATATATAATTATTCATCAAAAATATATACATTTATTTTTATAAAGAAATTAATAGAAGTTTAAGAGTTGTATATATTTTAGGGCAATTTGGCCTTCTAGATAGATTGCTTAATATCACCATTATAACTTAGTTCTAATCAATAGTCTGCTTATAATTTAATGGGCTTTATGTAACTAGTTTCTGTCTCATCTGGATGAGATGATCTTTAAGATACATAGCAATTATAAAATTCTATGATTATAATTTCTATTTTCTTACTAATTTTTACACATTTAACACTCATAAACTTCAGTAAACTGAAGTAGAAATTATTACTGGAAATAAAGATTAAAATAGATTAGGACAAATTTTAAACAAAGTGATACAACTGGACTTTCAAAAAACCTAAGGCAGTTTTTATATAAAATATTTTATAATTAAAGGAAGGTTAATTAAACTACAGCCATTTTGATTGATTGATTGCAATATTTCAGGCTCTGTGCTAATTTATATTTGTACTTTATTATTCTCAGTTATAGACCAAAAATGTTATTATGTGACAAGCCTATAGACACATATCTATAAAAGAATAGAGATAAGGTTTAAATTTCCATTCCCAAATCATATAATCACAGTGGTCATGTAACATGTATATATGTTAAAATATTTTATTTTAATTTACTGAAAACATTTTAGTTTTGTGTTAGAGAATGAAATATTATTTAAAAACTTAATTAACTACATTAAAATTAAGAACAACCAGAAAAATCTCCATCAAATAAGAACAACCAGAAAAATCTTCATCAAATAAAGACTAAAACAAGTTTTATAATTATAAAAACAAAAGTTGGCATTTACACTGGAAATCAACACAAATTTGATAAAAAAAATATATACAGATAACTTGTAAATCAGTTGCCAGAATATTGACATATTTCTTACTACTAGGTAAAAGTAAAATTAGATCATCTTTGAAATAGTGAGCACAATTATAGCTATTTCCCTCTAGTAATAGTGAAGGATCATTGCCTTTCCTCATAAAGTACAAATTTAATTAAGGTTGTGTTTAATTTAAATATCAAAGTTTTTTTTTTAAGCCAAATAAATCCAATTCATCTTAAAGAGCAATTTATGTGATGGGTAATAAGCATGAGACACTGGCTCTTCAGGTGAAGCAGAAAGATAAAGATGACTATATTTAATTTTTAAGAGATGTGACACATAACATAATAACTGACCTTAAATAGGAAATCTCTGTGATTATATAAATCAGAGAGCTTCTGTGATATGAAATAAAGCCTCCTGGGTAACTAATATTGTGAGAGTTATATTGCTGAAATGGAAAAACCAAAGCTGACAGGCCATGAGATTAAGCAAAGGGCATAGAGTGCACCTCCTAATGCTTGACTTCAAGAGGTGATATAACAGAGCCCCTTCCTTTTTAATAAACTTTCACTTACTATTTTACTGTTTCCAAATATTATTTCACAAATGGAATTGTTTTCATAGTGTGTATAATAACATGTTTGAAATTCACCAAGAAAAACTCAAGTCCTTAAATCATATATTCATTATGTTCTTTCAAGAAACAATAAAATAGAGGCATCTGGGTGGCTCAGTCAGTTAAGCGTTTGCCTTTGGCTCAGGTCATGATCCCAAGGTCCTGGGATCTAGCCTTACATTGGGCTTCCTGCTTGGTGGAAGGCCTGCTTCTCCATCTCCCTCTGCCTGCTGCTGTGCCTACTTGTGCTCTCTATATCTGTCAAATAAATAAATACAACCTTTTAAAAAAAGCAATAAAATAAGCATTATTTAATGGCTATTTTTGTGTTTTACTCTGTACCATTTTACTGTCATTTAAAATTATTTCCTATATCTTGTATAAGAATAAATGGGGAGCCTGTGCACAGTTAATTGAACCAATATAAAAACTGATTCGACTTATCAGTTCAGTCATTGTTATTTTTGTCTGATCATTTGACAGCAGGATGATCAGAAAGAGTCGTAGCAGTGACTTTGAACCCATAGCTCATGTCACCGAATTAAGAAGCAGAGCCAATACTGAGAGAGCTCATACTTTGAAGTAATTAAGCACATAATTATTAAGTGAATATATTCAAACTGTTTTTGAAATGCTAAAATATATAGCCATTTATAAAACACTCAGATTGTTATAACCAAATCACATTGGGGTTCTTGGTGGTGGTGATATATTGTGACAGGGGATATTTTCATAATTAACTAAATATGTACAATAAAGTAAACAGACCAAATTTATTTCAAATTTTCTCTCATTTTTTATTTTCAATATTATTTGCTGAAAATTTTAAAATACATTTCCTTAGATCTTCTTAAGATATGCAAATGCATATTTCCATTGAGAATTTTAGACCACCTTTGTTATAATTTCTCCATAATTCACTATATTCTGTCATATGATTCAATAATAGATCTTGCCACTTTTATTACTAGTGAATGTGTCTGCTATGCTACCAAGAATTAAAATTATTTCTTTAAGGTTGTGCTTTAATAGCTCTAAATCTAGCCAATTATTCTATTAAATTGCTAACGGAAGACAGGCAAGGGATATAATTCAGGAACTACAGTGGCTCTATATTTAGACTGATATTTTGGTTCATTCTTTATATAAACTGAATTTATCTGATAGTTCAAGCATTCTACCTTCCCAATAGTGGACGATTTTTGACTGGCCTATAATTTCCTGATAATTCACATGTAAATATCCAACTGGAAGCAGAGCTGTCAAATCTCCCAAATAATTCAGTCATTAAGGATTAACATAATGATGCTTCTACCACATTCAAATATGAATAAATTTATATAAGATTTTTTGAATATTATTTATTGAAAAATGGAATATTTTGATAATACAATACATTATTGGGTAAAGTAAAAGTCAAAATTAGTTGTTTTCCATCCCTTACTTTGCTGGATAAATGTAAGTTTTTACTAATAAATTTTTGAAACAGCCTATAAAAATTTTACAACTGAACTGATTTAACACAGAAATGAATATTCCAGGGGCTCCTTGGTGCCTCAGTCAGCTGAGTGTCCAGCTCTTGATTTAGCTCAGGTCATGCTCTCAGGGTTGTGGGATTGAGCCCCATCTGTGGTTCTGCTGAATCTGGTTGAGATTCTCTCTCTCCCTTTCCCTCCATCCCTCTCCCAGTTCACATTCTCTGTCTCTAAATTAAATAAATAAAATCTTAAAAAAAAAAAAAAAAAAGAAATGAACTCCATAATATTCAATTGTATTCACTATAAACTGCCAATTAGAAATTCATTATCTACAATCTTTCAGAGGGCTATACTTCCTTTCACTCTAACTCATAAATATGTGTGTATGCAAATCTTTCAATACATACATACATATATACATATATATAAATATGTGTAAATGTGCATTCATTCACATACTAAGACACACCAATTAGGATAAGTCTTAAAACAAGCGACCAAATTAGTATATTGCAACTAATACCTCTAGTTTAGTAATATTTAATATTGTTAACATACATTCAATATCATTTCAGGTCTTCTTTATCTGGTATTTTACACTTTTTTTTGGAAACAGGCATCATTTGTAAATCCATATCTTTAGACTTATCTTGCAAAGCAGTGAAAAAAAAAGGCAAGAAAGAAATAATAAAAAATTGAGGATGAGACTTATTCCTGACAAATATGACCATATGTACTAATTTTACAAACAAGTAACATATGTTTGAGGATTAATCAATGTGTAGATCTGCATTTTTTTCCCCACTTCCTCTTAATTTTTACTAGCAATGCAAAATTTGAACTTGGGGACCTGCAACTGTGATCACTATGCAAGTGTTGTTTAATGGTGTCATTTGCATTCTGATTAATATGGTTAATTTACTTATTGCATAACTCATTTAATTTTTTGAGTGCATAAAAATACTCAATGGCCTATATAAATAATTGATGTTACTTAAAAATTATAATTATTGTTCACATATATATCTTCAAACAATATATATCCACTATTAAACTTATCTTCCATAATAGTTAAACCTTATTTCTTGTAAAATATCTTTGAATTAAAACTTTCATCCAAAAAGTTTAAAAAGTAAACATTTATAAATAGCTCATGGTAATACTAATTTTGTTGAAAAATAAGTTTTATCAATTTGATGACAGGTGTCATTTCCAATGAAATATTAATATTTGTATTTCTCCTCGAAAATTCTCTGATCTGTTTAACTTGCAATAATTGAACCTCTCTATAGCTACTGAAAATAATTATTTATAATCTTACTAAATAACTGTAAATTTTTAAAATTACCAATTATTCAGGGTTAAGTGAGGACTACAAAAAATACCTTATTCATATCTTATAGATAAATTTTGAGGGAGCATGGATCATAAGATTTTTGTATATTCTTTATAACATCAGTTTAAATTTGTTCAGCTATTTCCTTAAGGACTAACAATTATGCCTATTGATGGTTTTATGCTTTAGTAGCTTCTTTGTCATCATCATAAGGATATTTTTATGCTTTTAAAGTTGTCACTTATCATCTAACACATTTTTTATAAAATATGAAAACCAATGAATGGAAATCTTTCTAATATATATGCAATTATTTAAGAAAATGAAGACAGGGGCGCCTGGGTGGCTCAGTGGGTTGGGCCGCTGCCTTCGGCTCAGGTCATGATCTCAGGGTCCTGGGATCGAGTCCTGCATCCGGGCTCTCTGCTCGGCAGGGAGCCTGCTTCCCTTCCTCTCTCTCTGCCTGCCTCTCTGCCTACTTGTGATCTCTGTCTGTCAAGTGAATGAATGGAATCAAAAAAAAAAAAAAAAAAAAAAATGAAGACAATTTAACTTGTGGAATGAAACAGAAAACTGATTTAAAAAATCTCTTAAAGAAATATATTTTTCTAACTAACTGCTAACAAGCAGTTCTGCTATTAAATTAATTTGAACATCAGAACTTGTCTGAAAATGCATTGTCCTTGTATCAGGCAGAATGTTAAGATGGACCTTGTTCAGAGCTATGCCCATCAAAATCCCAGTGGCATTTATAGAGAAATAGAGTAAACAATCCTAAAATTCGTATGGAATCACAAAGTGCTTAGAATAGCTTTAAAAAAGCACAAACAAAAACAAAACAAGAAAACATTAAAAAAAAAAAGAAAAAGCTTAAAGACTCATACTTCCTGACTTCAAAACATGTTACAAAGCAACAATAATCAAAATAGTATGAAATAGTATGCTACTGGCATACCATACTAAGACAGACACATAGTCTATGAAAAAGAGAGTCCAGAAATTTTATATATATATATATATACACATATATATGTGTATATATATAAAAATGTATATATAAATTTATATATATATATATATATAAATGATTTTTGATAAGGTGTCAAAGCTATACAATGAGGAAAATATAGTCTCTTTAACAAATAGTTTTGGGGGCATCTGAGTGGCTCAGTTAGCTAATCGATTGTCTTTAGTTCAGGTCATGATCCTGGAGTCCTGGGATCAAGTCTCCTATTGGGCTTCCAGCTCTGTGGGGAGTCTGCTTCTCCCTCTGACCTTCTCTCTCATGCTCTCTCTCACTCTCTCTCTCTCAAATGGATAAATAAAATCTGTAAAAAATAGTTTTGGGAAAACTGGATATTCACATGTGAAAGAATGAACCTGGACCTTTATCATAGACAACACAAAAATCAAGTCAAAATGGATTAAAGACTTAAATGCAGTTTATGAAACTCTAAAACTCTTAGAAGAAAGCATGGGGAAAGTCTTCATAACATTGGTCTCGGAGATGATTTCTTGAATATGACAGCAAAAGCACTAATAATGAAAGCAAAAACAGACAAGTAGGATTACATCAAGCTAAAAGCCTTCTGTACAGTAAAGGAAACAACAGATTTTAAGATAACCCAGGAATGGGAGAAAATATTTGCAAATGACATATTTGATAAGAATTCAATCTCCAAAACATATAAGGAACACCTACAATCAAGAGCAGAGAAACACAAGGCACCTGTGTGGCTCGGTCAGTTAAGTGTCTGCCTTCAACTCAATTCATGATCTCAGGGTTGAGGTATCAAGCCCCATATTGGGCTCCCTGTTCAGTGGAGAATCTACTTCTCTCTCTGCCCCTCCCTACCACATGCTCTCTTTCTCTATCTCTCAAATAAATAAATTAAATCTTAAAAAAAAGAACAAGGAAACAATTAAAAAATGGAAAAAGAATTTGAATAAACATTATAACAAAACAAGACATGGTAATGGCCAACAGGTACATAAAGAGATGATCAATTTCACTAGTCATCAGGGAAATACAAATCAAAATCACAATGAGACATCACCTTACACTTGTTAAGATGGCTATTTTACTAAAAACAAAACAAGCATTTGTGAGGATATGAAAAACTGGAATCTTTGTACACTGTTGGTGGGAATGTAAAGTGCTGTGTCCACAATGGAAAATAATATGGAGGTGCCTCAAAAATTAAAAATAAAATTACCTTGTAATCCAGCAATCCCATCTCTGGGTATATTCCCAAAAAATTGAAATCAGGACCTCGAAGAGTTATCTGCATGCCCATGTTCACTGTAACATTATTGACAGTAACCAAGGTATAGAAACAACACATGAATGAATGGATACAGACAATGCGGCACATATATTCAATGGAATATTATTCAGCTATTCAAAATAACTAAATCTTGTCATTATGTGGCCACATGGATGAATTCAGAAGACCTTATGCTAAGTGAAATAACCTGGTCACTGAAGTACAAAAACTACATGAATCTACTTATATGAGGTACCTGAAATAGACCCAAAGAAATAGGAGTAGAATGATGGTTTTCAGGGAAAATGGGAATTTGTTGCTTAACAGGAATAAAACTTCAGTTTTGCAAAATGATTAAGTCCTAGAGATCTGCTGTACAACACTGTAAAGTTAACCATACTGTATTATGGGCTTAAATATTTGTTGAAAGTGTAGATCTTACCATAATTAAAAAAAAAAAAAAGATGGCTTTGTAACCTTTGCCTCTGGCATAACATCAGTGATTATTTAATATTTATGGCAAAAGGGCAAAATATATATGAAATATATTTTACATTGCAGATGTAGTTAAGGTTACTAATTTGGTGACTAGGTAGAGACATTGTCTGTGTGTGCATAATCTCATCCTTACAAAGGGGAAAGTTTTCTCAGGCTGGTGGCAGAAGAAGTCAGAGAGATTTGAAGCACAAGGAGGATTCAATCCACTAGTGCTGGCTGAAAGATGAAGGTGGTCATGTGACCAGGAATGCAGTAGTCCTATAAAATCTGAGAGTGGTCTCTGGTTTGAGAACAAGAAAGGAAACCAGAACCTCACTCCTACAAGCAAAAAAACCTGAATTCTGTGAACAATCTGAATGAGTCTGGAAGCAGATCCTTCCAGGTAGGAACCTATTAGACTCCTTGCTTATGCCTTGGAAGGCCCTTTGCATTGGTGGCAGATAAGCCTGACCAGCTTATCTTCTAATCTACAGATTTTTCAAGACTTTTATGGGCAGATCTATCAGCTTTGTTGATTACACACTTATTTGATATGCATCAGAAGGATTAGAAGAAAGAAAAACACAAAACTCTTGAATTTAGACTAAACACACAGAGAAGTGCTAACCATAAAATATATTTAAGTTACTCTCTCCTAAACCTAGAAAGTACCTGTTCAATATTTGAGCATGTACACATCCACACACACACAGGAGTGTGCATGTGTGTGCACACGTGTGCACACACACACTCACACATGCACACACACACACACACACACACACTTCATTCTCTGGCAGAGCTGCAAGGTTGATTTTCTTAAAACATTGCTTTGATGATGCTAATATTCTGTTCATTTCACGATGTCATTAACTGCCCTACATTTAACTTTCTGCTTTCTACAAAATAAAAGTTTATTCATTGTTCTGATAATTAAACACTCAGATATAGATCAGACTATCAACCAAACAGTACTGGTGTTTTGTTTTGTTTTGTTTTGTTTTTCCTCTCCCTTATTACAATTTTAGAGAATGGATGATCTTTTTATTCTATTAGGTCTATTGTTTTGTTGTTGTTGTTGTGTCCAACACAAACACTAAGATGATATTTCCCTTTTCATATATAGACTTTGTTATGTATTATTTCTTCACTCAAATTATATTTCTATATTAAGATAGAAATATATTTCTATACTGGGATAGAAATAATTAAGTACATAGCAGATAGAATAAGGGAAGAAACAGGACATACAAACACTTTCACTGAACAAGAGGATTAAGATGTATTTCATTTTTTTTTATAGTGTAGCCATTCAATTCCTCATTAATCCAGAAATATTGATTGACCACTTTCTGTATTCTAGGATGACACTTGGCCATGCACCTCCTGAATATCAGGAAGACATTTCCTCAATATGTACACTATTATCCTGGAAAATGTTAAAAAAGTGACTTATTAATACTGATTAAATATGCTAAACACCTTCTCACCTCCATGACCAAATTTTTGCCTATATTTATAACCATTCTAAGTTTAAAACTTATTTTAGTTGCATATTAAAAAAACAAAAGGAAGAAGGAGATATTTTTGTCTTATATAACTGAAAAGTCAGGCAAGGATATTCAAATGCTAAAATGATGTCTTTTTCTCTAACGTCTGGACTCCATTTTCCTTGATTTTATTTCCTTGTTTCATGCAGAGGTCTGGATTTAAACAAATGTAGATGGAAATATTAAAGTTGCCAAATAAGGCCAAACCAAGTGGCAAATTGATTTTTCCAAGACTATATCTATCTCCAGAAATCTCATCAATTCTTTCTCAGAATAAAAAATCATAGAGGCTGTCTGATTGACATATTTGTGTTCAGTTTTCTATGAACAAATCACTTTGCCCAGAGGACTAGGACATTTGGCTAGATATGGATTACTTATTCTTCCTTGTATCATGTAAAGACAATATACTAACTCTCACCAGGAATGGGGTTTTATTACTAGAAAAAGGAAATATGGGAAGTATATAGTTACAAATCTACCACTTTCCACTAGAATTTACTATTCACCAATATAATGCATTTGGTTTGATTTGATGATATTGGAGTTTTCAAAATTTTATCCATGTTATTTTATTCACATATCAAACTCTTTTTCCATTTATATTAGAGTATGCTCTTATCTTCTTCACTTTTCCAAATCCCTCTTATCTATGAAATTACAGTTCAATTTATATACCCTATATGAAGTCTTTTCTACACTAAAATAATCTCAAGTTCCTTTAATACTCTATGGTATTTAATATTGCTCTTAATAGTTTTACTACATTACATTGCCAATAAAACCTTAAACAATATTGTATGTCCTGGAATGTGCTTGCATATAGAGAAATAATGATTTTCATATGGTTCTCAAAAAGATTTCTTAATTACAAATGGCTTTCTAAATGGAGTGATACCCAGGTATAGATATATGCAGGCACATCCAAAGCTATGTCTTGCCCTGCAACAGAGCATTAGATATGACTATTCAAGCCACCAAGGTGATTTACTTTTAATCATACAATATAAAATTAACTTACTCTACCAGGGCACTTACAGCTGCCTGTGCCTATCTGTCTCATCACAACAAATATCTCAGAGCATATTCTAAAAGATTTCTTTTTATCATATTGAAACTTGAATTATACATATGAAGGACTTTAGCAAACTCATTGACTTAAAACTCATTTGTCCAGAGAATACCAAGCACCAGTTAGATGAAAGTGGGCTTAATTAGGTGAGTTAAAGAGATACTTAACAAACTCATGCTCCTTTCTAAAATGTTAAGCTTACCTTAAAGCTCCTCATCCTTGGATCAAAAATTTTAATTATATTGATTTCTAGATTTTTACAATGTGTGATTAAATGAAACACAATCATTTTTGACACTTTCTGAAATCCCTGGCAAGCAGGACTATTCTTTAAAAAGGCTGAGAAGAGGGGCGCCTGGGTGGTTCAGTGGGTTAAAGCCTCTGCCTTCGGCTCAGGTCATGATCCCAGAGTCCTGGAATCGAGCCCAAGTCGGGCTCTCTGCTCCGTGGGGAGCCTGCTTCCCCCTCCCTCTCTCTGTCTGCCTCTCTGCCTACTTGTGATCTCTGTTTGTCAAATAAATAAATAAAACCTAAAAAAAAAAAAATTCTTAAAAAAAAAAAAAAAGGCTGAGAAGAAGTATGCCAACCTGTATTCCTGGTTCATACCCTAAGCTTTCTGTTAGATCATGAATAATGAGACATCTGAGAGTTGCTACTCTCATCTTTTCTGAAATTTGGAAGCTTTTATTAGATGGCATGATATATTGCTTATTCAATTAGTTTATAACTTGTCCAATGTGATTAAAGAAGCTAGAGACAAATTTTGCACTCTGAAATTAATGAAAGGTTCAGGGAAGATTTTCCCTATAGATATCTTAACTAATGTGGTTAAATAGAAACAAAACTAAACTAAAAGAATTCACATTAAGGAAAAATAAATGCATAATTAAATTAAAAATAATAAAAAAAGAGGAGGTTAAAAATTGCTCCACACCTATAAGAGAAATGTTAAGGTTGTGACTTTTCATGTTTTGAGAACATATTTTTATTTATGAGCCAAGAAATTTCTCTAAGAGAGGACTTTATGCAGAATTTATAAATAAAAACCTTAGTTTGCTGATGAAGTCTCCTTGAGCTCTCCAGATTCTATTGAATAAAAAAAGAGTGAACCATGATCTTTGGATCAAAAGGATGAAAGAAAACTGATTACATGTTAGAATGTTCTGCTATGACTTTAATAACTAAGCAAGAAAAAAAATTGAATTATTGATTTAATTTTGATCATTAAATATTGATTAAAATTCTTAAACATTTTCTGACTGGATAAATATGTGTCTACATACATAAATACTTGCACATATATAATTCTTTTGGAACTTTTCTCTAACAGTGTGAACATTTTAAATTAAATTTTTTTAATTGTATAAGTAAATTTATATTAGTTTTTTTGCAAATGTATAGAAACTAGTATGTTAAAATAGGGCTTTTCACAAAATCATTTACATTTTATGCTATTTAAAAGAAAGCATTGGGGCACCTGGATGACTTAGTCAGTTAAACACCTGCCTTTGGCTCAGGTCATGATCCTGGGATCCTGGAATTGAGCTCTGTATCAGGCAATCTCTTATTTATTATATAAGGTTTCCATCACTTTATTTTTTTAAATTTTTTATAAACACATAATATATTTTTATCCCCAGGGGTACAGGTCTGTGAACCACCAGGTTTACACACTTCACAGCATTCACCATAGCACATACCCTCCCCAATGTCCATAACCCCACCCCCCTTCTCCCAACCCCCCTCCCCTCTTCTCATGTATTTTCGTGCTTATATTTTTATTTTCAGTATGTAAGAAGTTTATACTTTCATATTTGTATATACTCAATATTATGAAATAGTTCCAATTAGTGCCACATTTCTTAAATATTACAGTAAATCTTTTTGCTATGTTTAAAAGCAGCATGTCATAGACTTATTTACTGTCTCAGAAAAGTTTCAGAGAAGGACTGAGTACAAAATAAGTATAGCTTATTTGACTGGACCTCGTTTTTTTTTTCTCTATAGCCACAATTTAACAACCATTCTTTCCACTTAGTCTTTAGTGCACTTTGTTTCCCATTAGGCATTAAAAAACTTTTAGCTTAAGTACTGTACTCTAAAATATATTTTTCTTAAATAGACTAAATAACATATTTCTAAACCATTCCCCTGTACTACCTTTCTCTGTAAAGCTGACTAAATAGTCACACTATGAAATTGATGACTTGGGCAATGAAGCAGAGCATACCCTTTGATTTTTGAAGATAATTCTCTGTCCTGACACAAGGTAGCTCTATTACATAAAGTTCCTTTATACTTTTCATATTGCTTAAAATAAGGGAAAAAATTATTTGTCATTTGAATTCAAATATATTTAACATTAATAAAATAATTTTGTATATCATCATGTATTACAATAATAATGTATTGTAGTCAGTCTTCAAAGATGGTTTTAATGGCCAAACAAGTGTATTTGTTTGCTGTCACTGATTCATTTGTTGTTATATTTGTTTCAATCATTCTGAATTTATGGATAATTTAATATATAATTGTTTACCATGATTATATTGAGGCCAAAACAGATATATTTTCTCTTAAAGAAAGTTATTATGACTAAACCATCAACCTCAATCAGATAAGAGAAAATAAATTTATGCCTCAAGTATGAATAATGTTGTAAACAGTTATAAAACATTCTGTAGTAAAAATTATGTCTAAGGTTATATTTCTGTTATACATCAGTGAGCAGAAGCTAATTTGAAGAGGATTAATTCCAAAATGGAAACCAAAATGGGGCCTTTATTTGTTAATGTTCTCCTGTTAGGTCAGGGTTAAACTCAAGTAAAAGCAGTATATTCCTATTATTGCAATAAGAAAATTGATAATAGCTCTTCTATACCCAAACCATTATACTTCTCATAAATTATATCTGGTATTAGACTGCACTCGTCCAATTTTTTATTATTATTATTTTTTTATTTGAGCATAGTTCCCACATAATGTTACACAGTTTTGGGCATACAACTTAGGGATTCAACAAGTTTACACATTATGATATATTCACCACAAGTGTAGCTACCATCTGTCTTGTTATGTTGCCATTACAGTATGACTATGGTCTTTATGCTGTGCTTTTTTTCCTGAGATTTATTTATTCCATAACTGGAAGCTTGACTCTCCCTCTCTCCTTCACCAATTGTCCAACCTCCCTCCCATTTGCCTTCTGGAGATCAACTGTTTGTTCTCTATATTTATAGGTCTGATTCTGCTTTTTGAACGTTAGTGTCCATCAATAGAAAATAGTTAAAGAAAAAAAATGTATGTTATATATAATATATGTATATAATGAAATATTATGCAGCCATAAAAAGGGTGAGGTAGTGCTATTTTGAACAACACTGATGGGCCTAGAGGGTATTATGCTAAGTGAAATAAGTCAGACTGAAAAATACAAATACCATATGATTCTACTTATAAGTGGAATCTAAAACAACAACAACAACAAAACAAAAAACAAAACAAAACAAAACAAAAACCAGTAGGCTAGCAAGATGGTAGAGGAATAAGAAACCTAATTTTCATCTGGTCCCAGAATTCATCTAGATAGTTATCAAATCATTCTGAACACCTACAAAATCAATAAGAGATCAAAGAAAATAATAACAATTCTATGGGGACGCCTGGGTGGCTCAGTTGGTTAAGCAGCTGCCTTCAGCTCAGGTCATGATCCCAGCATCCTGGGATCGAGTCCCACATCGGGCTCCTTGCTCATCAGGGAGCCTGCTTCTCCCTCTGCCTCTGCCTGCCATTCTGTCTGCCTGTGCTTGCTCTCTCTCCCTCTCTCTCTGACTAATAAATAAATAAAATCTTTAAAAAAAAAAA